>NC_044996.1:138133740-138733740 GCF_008728515.1 Papio anubis
GTTTCTGTATCACCTACCTAAAATCCCTCCATGCTAACTGGGACGGGGTTGGGGCTATACGAAGATGTCAATTGACCAGGCACAGTGGCGCACGCCTGTAATCCCAGCACTTTGGGAGACCAAGGAGGGCGGATCACCTGTGTTCGGGAGTTTGAGACCAGCCTGACCAACCTGGAGAAACCCCATCTCTACTGAAAACACAAAATTAGTCGGATGTGGTGGTGCATGCCTATAATCCCAGCTACTCTGGAGGCTGAGGCAGGAGAATCGCTTGAACTCGAGAGGCGGAGGTTGCAGTGAGCCGAGATAGCGCCATTGCACTATAGCCTGGGCAACAAGAACAAAACTCTGCCTCAAGAAAAAAAAAAAAAAAAAGCTGTCCATCAATCATCCCTCTCTCCTACAAATTCCTCTGCTGCACCTTGAGGACCATTCACTTCTTGGATGCGATCAAAGAACTTTTCCATCTCATTTCCTTTTCCCAGCGTCCACATAGTGCCCCTCAATGTTTCATTCTCATGGTTTAAAGCACTGGCTTCAGGCGGTGAAGATCAGCAAACACACTCGCTCAGCTGGGTCTGTATCAAGCTGGGTTCCTCAGAGAAGGAGAAACTAAGCCAACAGGATATTTGTGTGTGTGTGTGTGTGTGTGTAATATATGTCATAAACATCTATTTACTATTGTTTGGTATTTATTTATGAATAATATTATATATATGATATGCTTTACTCTAAGCAATTGACTCACACATTCACACACTGTGGGGGTCTAGGAAGCTGAAATATGTAGGGCAAGTGAGCAGGCTGGAAACTAAAAGCTTCTGCACAGCCAACAATCAACA
The DNA here is from genome assembly GCF_008728515.1 of Papio anubis. Lineage (NCBI taxonomy): Eukaryota > Metazoa > Chordata > Mammalia > Primates > Cercopithecidae > Papio > Papio anubis. The sequence goes on from NC_044996.1 coordinate 138,134,583, forward strand.
AAATGAAAAGGCAGGCTATGGTTTGGGAGAAACTATTTGTGAACCATATATCTAATAACGAGTTAATATCCAAAATATATAAAGAACTCAGCTCAATAGCAAAAAAAAAAAAAAAAAAAAAAGTAGTCTGGTTTACAAATAGGTAAAGGACTTGAATAGACATTTCTTGAAAGAAAACCCACAACTGGCCGACAGGTTTATGAAAATGTGCTCAACATCGTTAATAATCAGAGAACGCAAATGAAAACCACAGTGAACTATCACCTCACACCTGTTAGGACAGGTATTATCAAAAAGTCAAGAGATAAAAAGTAATGATGGCAAAGGTGTGGAGAAAAGGAAACCCTTTTAGGGTGTGCAGAAAAGGGGACCTTTACAAGACAGAAATGTTATTGGTACATTATGAAAAACAGTATAATGGCTCCTTGGAAAATCAAAACAGTTCTACCATATGACCCAGCAGTTCATCTGTTGAGTATGTGCCCCTCCCCCAAAATGAAATCCACATCTCATAGAGGTATCTCCAGTACTAATTCTAACTCATTCATCACACAGGAAATAAGAGTTTCTATTTGAAAACACTGTTGTTGTTGTTGTTGTTTTCACCATCCTGGTGTCAAATACTTATCCTATTCTAGACATCTCTTCTTATTTCTTGCTTTGTAATAACCTAGGTACTACTACCCATTGACAGAACTAACTCGTTATTCCAACAAGAAATGAGAAATGTTGAGGAGAATGCAATGTTATACTTCTTGTCTTCAACTAGTTATTCTAGTTTTATGGAGGATTCTGTATTTAACTCTTACCCAAGTAACTCTAGTTGCTGTATCCACAGTACCTAGTCAACAATCCTAAAAAAATAAGAACACAGAGTTGACTAGAATGGTTACTAAACTTTCTATGTTCAGCCAGTTTTCCTACTAATTGCTAGTTGTTTATTCAACTGTTTGCCTAGGTACCATTAAATGTCTAGTTTTATGTCACTAAGACATAAGAAAAAGTATTACAAAGAATATATTTATTACAGGTACTGGCTTCATCTAGTTATCTCTAGCCCAGGAAGAAAAAGTGATTTTGTGGGCCAGGCCCAGGATCCCTGTGTTGTGTGCAGCCTAGGGACTTGGTGCCCTGTGTCCCAGCCACTCCAGCTGTGGCTGAAAGGAGCCAACATACAGCTTGGGCTGTGACTTCAGAGGGTGGAAGCTCCAAGCCTTGGCAGCTTCCACATGGTGTTGTGCCTGCAGGTGCACAGAAGTCAAGAATTGAGGTTTTGAAATCTTCACCTAGATTTCAGAAGATGTATGGAAACGCCTGGATGCCCAGGTAAATGTTTGCTGCAGGGGTAGGGCCCTCATGGAGAACCTCTGCTAGGGTAGTGTGGAAGGGAAATGTCAGGTCGGAGCCCCCACACAGAGTTCCTACTGGGGCACTGCCTAGTGGAGCTGTAAGAAGAGGGCCATCATCCTCCAGACCCCATCATGGTAGATCCACTGACTGTGGGCCTGGAAAAGGCACAGACACTCAACGCCAGCCCATGAAAGCCAGGAGGAAGGCTGTAACCTGCAAAGTCACAGGGACGGAGCTGCCCAAGACCATGGGCACCCACCTTTTGCATCAGCGTGACCTGGATGTGAGACCTGGAGTCAAAGGAGATCATTTTGGAGCTTTAAAATTTGACTGCCCCTCTGGATTTTGGACTTGCATGGGCACTGTAGCCCCTTTGTTTTGGCCAATTGTCCCCATTTGGAATGGCTGTATTTACCCCATACCTGTGCCCCCATTGTATCTAAGAAGTAACTAGCTGACTTTTGATTTTACCGGCTTATAGGCAGAAGGGACTTGCCTTGTCTCAGAGGAGACTTTGGACTGTGGACTTTTCGGTTAATGCTGAAATGAGTTAAGACTTTGTGGGTCTTGTTGGGAAGGTATGATTTGTTTTGAAATGTGAAGTTTTGGAGGGGCTAGGAGTGGAATGATATGGTTTGGCTGTATCTCCACCCAAATCTCACTTGAATTGTATCTCCCAGAATTCTCATGTGTTGTGGGAGGAACCCAGGGGGAGGTAATTGAATCATGGGGGCCAGTCTTTCCCTTGCTATTCTCATGATAGTGAATAAGTCTCATAAGATCTGATGTGAGATCCAGGTTTCTGCTTTTGCCTCTCCTCATTTTTCTCTTGCCACTGCCATGTAAGAAGTGCCTTTTGCTTCTCACCCTGATTCTGAGGCCTCCCCAGCCTTGTGGAACTATAAGTCCAATTAAACCTCTTTTTCTTCCCAGTCTCAAGTATATCTTTATCAGCAGCATGAAAATGAACTAATATAATACCATAGGTACTTTAGGGGAGGATTGAGTGGAACTGGACAAATATGTCCAGGGTCCTCCAAGCTAACTGCTAGGTCATTACTAGAGGGCGGGTCTTTCCTCATTCAAACACAAACACAGACCAGCAGCATCACATTGACTGACTCGAGAGAGAGAAAAGACAGAGACATCCCTGCTCTTTTACTCAGGTCCCAGAACAATCAATTCCACCACTGGGAAAAATTAAAGTGGGTGTTTGTTTTCTGTAGGTGCTGGTGCTGTCTTTTTTTTTTTTTTTTTTTTTTTGCGTTGCATTTGCAGCTTTTTAAAAATTATCACCTCCTTCGCCCTTCTCTTTCTCTTCCTCCTCCCATACCTCCTCTTCCCTCACCTTCTTCTTCACCTTCTCTCTGTGTCTCTCTTTCTATGTGTGGTGGCAGATAAACATGAGAGCGTATAACAAGGGGCATATATAGGTCTATCTATCTATCTGTCTATCTATCTATCTATCTATCTGTCTATCAATCTGTCCTTAAAGATATGTATATCTCTAAAAACTTAATTTATAGATGGTGCAATAGCCTTTATGTGTCAATATTATATTTTTGATCATTTACTCACGAACTTAAGTGGGTTAAATACATGACTCTTAAAATCTGTATAATACTCTTTTTTATGCAGGGTCCATGATGTACCTACCTATTTTATATGATTTGGCTCTTTGAATTCAAATCTCATCTTGAATTGTACTCCCATAATTTCCACATGTTGTGGGATGGACCTGGTGGGAGATAATTTGAATCACGGGGGCAGTTTCCCCCATATTGTTCTTGTGGTAGTGAATAAGTCTCATATGATCTGATGGTTTTATCAGGGGTTTCTGCTTTTACATCTTCCTCATTTTCTCTTGCCACCACCGTGTAAGAAGTGCCTTTTGCCTCCCACCATGATTCTGAGGCCTCCTCAGCCATTTGGAACTGTAAGTCCAATTAAACCTCTTTTACTTCCCAGTCTCGAGTATGTCCCTATCAGCAGCATGACAACAGACTAATACACTATTTATTCTTATACATGGGCTATTTTGATCTTTTCCATTTTCTAAAATTAAGACAGGATTGGATTTAGGATGCTTCTTTGACATGACTGTGACCCTGCATGCTGGTTAGCCAGAGCCTGTGGTATGTGACTGTGAAAGAAAAGCTCTTAGTTTCATGTAGCAAGAACAAGAGTTGACTTAAAATCAGCTACTCAGAAAAATAAATACATCAAATAATCATCCAACTGTGTATCTGGAAGGTGTCGAGAAAATCCGTAAAATAATAATATTATCATTGTCATTGTGACCAAGATGGAAGAAATAAGACTGGTTTGTATCCAATCAGGCAGGTTATATAGTCTCACTTCAGTTGAAGTATGTTTTTTCAACATGATCATATTTCAATGCTGCATGACCATTTTTAAAGCAGCATTTACTCTGAATAAATTTGAAGACCTCTCATCATTTTAACCAGTTTTATATATGTTGACAATCTGGGTAAGAGTTGTCTATGATCAGGAGAAAGATTTGGTGGGTAAGAAAATCGTGAGGCATGTTTAGAAGTTGGAGAGGAGAAATTCAGATTCTGTGACCTGTTAGGTCTGTTTTTAATCTATTTCTGAGTCATCTACAATTTTGATGATCTTTTGGTTGTTCCCCCAAATTCATCAAGTGAGCTCACCTTTTAATTATTGTTATCCACTGATCCAAATCATTCAGAATATAGTTTTTGCATTTATTTATGTTTTTACTTTTGTGTCCTTTTGTATCCTTTTTCTTCATAGGTCTAATGAGTCATTGATACTGTACTGTATGGATATACTGTACTGTATGGATGGCTCTCTCTTTTCACTGTATTATGTAGAAATGAAATACAATCCATAGCAGGAAGCACAAAGAGGAGATTGGCAGTTAGGCCTCCTTATGTCTCAGAATTGTGTCCTGAGAAACATAACTGAGAAAATGGCTTCTGGACACCAGAGGACACTTGAGATTCTCAGAGACAAGGCATGAACAGTCCCAACAAAAGACTGTCCTTCTCACTCATTTGATGTTTGTATCAGCTGAAAACCAAAAGATTGTGAAGCAACACTGGAATGGAGACAAGGCACAACATAAAACATAAAGAATACATGAAGACAAAGTCCATCAGAAAACCCTGAAGAATTTGGTACTCCTGAGTGTTCATATTGAGTAGTTTGGGAAGCTTGGGCTGAAAATTTAGGTCAACATTTGTGGATGGCTATATATATATATATCCTTTACCTATGAACTCATATGGGTTGAAAACATGACTTGGCCAGTAGTGGTGGCTCATGCCTATAATCCTAACAGTTTGGGAAGCAGAGACGGGCGGATTGCCTGAGCTCAGGAGTTTGAGATCAGCCTGGGCAACATGGTGAAACCCTGTCTCTACTAAAATATAAAATATTAGCCCGGTGTGTTGGCATGTGCCTGTAATCCCAGTTATTCGGAAGACTGAGGCAGGAGAATCGCTTGAATCCGGGAGGCGGAGGTTGCAGTGAGCTGAGATTGTGCCACTGCACTTCAGCCTGGGTAACGGAGTGAGACTCTGTTCAAAACCACCACTACCACCACCAACAAAAACATGACTCTTAAAAGGTGTATAATTATCTCTTCATTATTTACCTACATAGGTATACTTTGTGCTGAGAAGAGAAAACATACATATTTATTCCTAGGGGTGAATCTTTTTCTTCCCCTGATCTCCTGCTATTTCTCGAATTAAAATTCAAGGAATATTGTGTGGGCTTTTATGAGTAACAGTAGATGCAATGTGCAATAATTCATTTGCAAAATTATAAAAACACTACCCAAATCGACATCTCTGTAATACGTTTCTCTAGAGAAGACAAGGATATAACATCAAATGGCCTCTCAATGAGTGTATACGCAAAGGCCCAAGAAGTGTGTATCTGCAATGCCCTGATAAACTGTTGACTTCAAAAGGACTGCACACAGTTTGCTCTCAAGCATCAACAATCAGAAGTAAAGCACTTGGCCTTTTTCAGAGTCTCCAGATATTTCTATCGATCCAAGAACCACATTTCCTGTGCAACAATAGTCCTGAATCTTGCTGCTGTTTTTGGACCTTTTCCTATCTGGTATTTGGGAAAGCAGTTTGTCAGGGAGGAAGGAGAATGACAGAGTAGACATTGAGTACCTCTATATATCTCATAGCCCCTATCAAGAGGCTCAGTATAAGAGTTAGAGGGGTGACTCATTCCTGACAACCTCATATGATTACAGGAGGGCCTTACTTCCTTCCTCTGAGGCTGCCCTTCCTTATTCCATTTGATAGTCTCTGCCAGTGCTAGAAAATTAATGATAGTCACCCAAAAGCTTCCCCTGTCTCTGAACGCAGAACATAATTAGGACATTATCATCATCATCATCATCATCATCATCATCATCATCATCATCATCAGATAAGAATTTCTGGTACCATCAGCAGCATAGCAATATATCCTTGTCCTTTTCTGATACACTGAAAAAATCAAAATGAAATGATTCATACCTCACACTCCGTTTAAGCATGGCCACTGGAGCCCACATAGCATTAACTTCAAGAACAATGATAGAAATGTCCTTATGCAAAGCACATCTCACTCTCTGTAACAGTTCAAACTCCATAAATGTCAGCAAACTGCCTTCTGGGAAGAACGGATAAAAAAGGCTAAATTGCTACAAATCTATGCCCCCGAAAGAGACAATAGGAAATCATTTTGCAATAGCCAAGTGCACAAAATATAATATTATAAAATACGGAGCTGGAAATCACAAATTGGAAATAAAAATGGGGACCTCAACCCCTGCAGAAAGTGAGATAATCAGCTACTATATAATGACTAAGAAAAAAGGGGAGAAGAGCTACAATTTACAATAATAACAAACCATTATTCTGAAGTGAAGTTGGAAAGATAATCTTTACAATATGGAGAGAAAGATGGAATTAAACCAATGCTACAAAATGATTTGTTCATATCTGAAGAGGCAGTGTGAGTGAATCATGTTCACACAAACACTTTATTTTCCCATGTCAATAGAGTTATTGCATATGAATTTTCAATTTTATTTGTTTAAAACATGATTTTATAATTTTAAACAAAGAGGCAATTTTAGCAAAGCAGGATATGAAACATGTCTGGGATAAGTACCCTTTTTGAGAAAGAGCTCAGGCTTTTTCCTATTCAATAGTGATGTTTTAGACTCATGGTCTCTCATGAATGACTCCTTGTAGGGGGTATAGGGATGGATAATCATTCAAGTTAGAATTGTTAGTTCTGATACTGGCAATAAGTTTGGGTTGGGTTTTGTAATATCTTCCGTCATTTATATCGCTTACTTCTTTTGGAAGAGCATTTTCCTCGATAATCTACTCACACCCTGTATCTCGTCCAGCAGCAAGTTTTCATCTGTGTCTTGCAAATGTGCTATGAATCTGATGGCTTTGGCCCATGTCTGCTTGCACCTCCTGTCTGAGCCCCTAGGCCATTCTGCTTTTCTCACAATACCCCTTCACACCACCTTCCACTTGGTAACCGGAATGGTCCTATAAAATTGTAAATCAGGCCTTCTTATTGAGAGGCTACTAACCTGTCCATCGCTCTCCATCTAAAGTAATGAAACCCATCTTTTCCCCATGGTACATCACTTTTATCCCTCTGAGTTTTCCTCTTACAACTCTCTCTCCTCCTGTTCATTATGCTGTGAACGCACCACACCTTTCCAGAACCTTCATCTCAGCAGTTTATCTTGCCAGTTCTTAGTTGCACTGCCAGAAATACATACTCCTCACATTTATTTTTCATGGTAGGTTCCTTCTCACCACTCAATTTTCTGCTCACTTGTTGCATCCACCAACTTATGCAGCTGTACCTGCCCCCAACTTACCCGTTGGCCTGTTACTCTTTCCTTTTCTTCATAGAGGCTCATCTCATCCAATGTCATCTTCTGTTCCATTACCTTCTTTCATTTTCTTCATTGTTCCTAATTTTAACCAATAACAGCTGTTTTAGTGTGTTATGTACCATCTGTCTCACACCGATTTAAGTATCAGCTCCAGAAGACAAAAAGCCTTGTGGTTTTGTTCATTATTCTCTTTTTAGCACCTAAAACCACTCAGAACCCAGAATGCAATCTTTAAGTGTTTGTTGAGTTAATGAATGACTCCATTCCTTGGTGTTCTCAGGAAACAGGACAATAGACAGGCAGCCAAGCTAGGATCTGGGAGTTGATGCCCTGAATTTGCTCCAGTGTTGTCTGTCCCTTCCTGGCATTGCTGTTAGAAGCTTCTCTGAAGTGGTTACTGCGGCCAGCAGCACACTCCCCAGGCCCTTCAGAATGGCCCCAGCTAACTTGCTAGCAGTTCCCATTAGCCATCCTGAGCCAGCACCGACATTTATTTACTCACCACTCAGAACCTGTGAGTGGTCATTTATTTGCCTTTTTGTTTTGTTTTGTTTTGTTTTGTTTTGTTTTTACCCAGTCCTCTGTGAAGCAATGACTATGGCCATGTGGATGAGATAGCAACAGCAAAGGTGATGCTTCCATGAGGACATATCAAATACTGCATTGCCCAGGTGTGACTATCAAGAAATAGTCCTAGCAAGCTGCAAGTCCTCTCTTCTTTCTTTTCGATGTTGCCAGGAGGATGGTGTCCTTGGTGGTGGTAGGTATGACTCATGGTACACGGTGGTATGTGTGAGTGAAGGTGTGTGTGAATGTGTGTATGACCCTGTGTCTGTATGCCTGTGAGTGAATTTGTGTGAGTACATGCATGACTCTGTGTGTGTGGGTGGGAGGAGGGCTTTGCTGCTGATGGAAGAGAGCCTGAGAGCACACAGGACAGGTAGGTGAACTGAACTTTCATTCCTGCTTGCCACTCAAGCATTTCTCTCCTTCATATTGGGAGCGAACAGGACACTTTGTTACTGATTGGAGATGGCTCACACGCGAAAAATTGGTTTCCCCCCAAAAATGTTTATAGTCATGCACTGATTAATGATGGGGATACATTCTGAGAAATGTGAGATTGGGCAATTTTGTCATTGTGCAAACATTAGAGAGTGTGCTTGCACAAACCTAGATGGTATAGTCGACTACTCACCTAGGCTATATGGTATAGCCTATTGCTCCTAGGCTACAAACCTGAACAGCATGGTACTGTACTGAATACGGAAGGCAATTGTAACACAATGGTATTTTCATATCTAAACATAGAAAAAATGTGTTGTGCTACAATATTAGTAGGTGATAGAATATTTTCAGCTCCATTATAATCTTATAGGACTACCATTGTATATGTGGTCCATCATTGATCAAAATGCCATTATGCTGTGCATGACTATACTTTTGTTTTTCATTTCAGTCATAACAATACAACACCAACAACAATTATAATGATAAATATCCATTTTCTGCTTACTTTTGCCAAGCACTTTTCTAGGAAGATTACACATGTTAATTTACTTAATTCTTGTAGCACCCATGGATTAGGTATTTTTCTCATCATTAGTGTTTTGTCGATGGAACAATGGAAGAACAAAAATAATTTTGCAATGTGTACATTGGCAAAATTGATATGCATGGAAATATGACTTGCAGGACTGATTTATAGCACACCCTTTGGGATAAACCTTTGTCTTCCCACAATTATAGAGAAAGAAGAAGGGCATTTGATATGGAGTTAAATGGCATAAATGGCCCTTGACCTAGCTGACAAAAAGAACAACTCTTGCCCCTTATTAGGATATCACTTTCAGCCTCTCTAATGCTCAATTTTCTCACTATGAAATGAGATTAGCGCCTGCCTCACAGAATATTGAGGAAATTAAATGAGCAAATGTATGTGAGAAGACATTTTAAACTGCAAGCACTATATTAACATGATATATTTAAAGCACACCATCAACTGACAATTGCCTGGGTCCTTTAGCTATTTGGGTCCTTTAGCTATTTCAATGTAATTCACCAGTATAGGTTTGTAGAGGAATATGACAATTGAAGATTGGTGTTTCAGAATTATCTAATCGTCATCTCTAAAGATACACTCTTGCAACTACATGTAATGGACACATTCACTTCCGCTCCCGTCCCTTCAATTATGATAATGTCCTCTGTAAACTTCTCCTGCATATATTAGCTAATATATTTTCTGATACCCATTTCAGCCCCTTGGAGAAACTCCTCTTAGGATCCTTTCAAGCATCCTAAGCCTCCTAGACTTTTTGGCTTCTTTGTATTTCATTTGACGCATTGTTCCTCTTTTATTGTTTTTAATTTTCATCACCTAGACACAGCCTTCACATAATCATCTTTCATGTTTCTGAATACTCCTTCCATTCTGATGGTTCTTCTTTCCCTTTCCTCACTAACTATGGACGTCCTTAACATTTTGACCTAAGGAGCTCACTTATCCACTCATGCATGTGTCTCTTTTCAGAGATCTAATTAGTTTTTAAGATGTGCTGTGGGCGGTTCTAGGCAAAATTATATCAGTGACATTTTACATCTTCTCCCTCACCTCTCTGCCTTTTCTCAGTGTTGCCCAATTGCCTGTTTCTCTGATGCTCTTATAAAGTTCCAAGTGTCTCAGGGCCCCCTTCCTGTACAACATGCAGGATTTTCTGGTAATTTTTTGTCGAATTCCATCATCAAATCTTAGCATTTCTGAGCTTACTGCATTGTCAGGGGGTAACAACCAAACTAACGAAATCAAGATTTTACAACATTTTTATTTTGACCAAGCCCGCTCCTGCTTACATTTAAAGAAGTAGATAAATTCTGAACAAGAGAAGAAAGAGAGTGAGAAGAAGGAGGGGAAGGAGAAAAAGCAAAAGGAGAAAGAAGAGGGAGAACTAAGTAGAAATCTGGGAGGGTTTTGTTAGCTTCAGGTTGCATCACAGGGATAGATGCTAAATCATTTAGAGCACTTAAGAGATTTTCTTGAATATTTATAACAGGGTAGAAAGTTCTTGTCCAGGAGGAGATCCCAAGTCTCACCAGGCATAAGACCTGCTACCAGAGGTGTTGTCTAATCTAATCTTGCTTTGAAGGGACTACTCTGATTTATTTGTATGTTTTAATAACTTCAAAAAGATGTAATGAACATTTCTTTTTCATTTTATGCCTTGCCCCTACTTTTTTTTTCTTTTACTTTTTTCTTTTTCTTTTCGTTTTTTTTTTTTTTTTTTGAGACAGGGTGTTGCTCTGTTGCCAAGTCTAGAGTTCAGTGGCACTATCATAGCTCACTGCAGCCCAGCCCAGACTCCTGGGCTCAAGTGATCCTTCCACCTCAGCCTCCTGAGTATGTGGGACCACAGGCATGCATCACCATGCCTGATTAATTTTTTAAGTTTTTTTTGGAGAGATGGGTTCGCCCTATGTGGCCCAGGTTCATCTCAAACTCCTGGGCTCAAGCAATTTGCCCACCTCAGCCTCCCAAAGTGCTGGAATTATAGGCATGAGCCACCATGCCCAGCCTCCTTCCCTCTTTTGCACACTATGAACCATTTACTAATCCATCCATCCATCCCATCATTCTATATATTGTCTTACCATCATTCATTTGTTTAATAAATATTAATCGAGTACTTTTTCAAGCCAGATACTGTGCCATGTTGCAGAAGCAGACCCAGTCCTTACTTACTGTTTAGCAGGAGAGAAAGGCATCACATTCAGAGGTTCCAGTAAACCCAGAGGTATTCACATAGAACCCGAATAACACTTTATAACCTCCACTCCCCTGTTCACTTCACTTCTGCATACAAAACAAAGTTTTCAGTAACAATCCATTGCCCCTTCATCCAGCATTGCTCTGTTTCACTAAGAAAGATGTCACAATGGTAAAGTGAAGTTGTGGGCACAGGAAAGGAAACAGATAACTCACTTATTGTCAATCATAAGTAGAGCCTGGCAAAGTGGTCTTCTTGCTGAACAGGCTTTAAAGGTAACATCAACCCCCATTTTCACCTAAAACCATGTGAAAAGCTGCAGTCCTACCCCAACCCCTGAAACAACTCTGGCAGGGTCCAAACTAATATCCCAATGTCTAGGACACCCTTGGGGGCTCAAGCCCCATGTCCGCAGCAGCCTTCAATCTGCAACTTTGCATTTAGTGATTGACTTGGTTTGCCCACAGACATCCTGACATCCATACCAAAAATATTAGACTGATAGTTTGTATGCTTTATTTACAAACCACCCCATGTTCCTTCAGCCAAGGCACACTGACCTCCTGGCAGTCCCGTCCACCAGAAAACATCCTCAGTTTTGTGTTTTCCCTGTTCCTTCTGCAGTACATATATATAGTCCATAAACTGACATTGGAATTCCTAGTCTACTTTGCATGTAAATTCTTGAACATCCAAAGTGGCTTTTTCATTTTATATGCAACGAATCAGTAATAAAAGCCAACTTCTTTAATTCATTCACTGTATTCCTCTGGAGGGAAATGCAAGTAATAAAAATCATGTTAGGACAAGCATATTAGGTGTACTTCTCTGCTCTGAGGTACTATGCTTTTATTTGATTTACGATGAGCCTCAGACTATACAAATAGATAAATAGTTCATAGGAATTAATTCTCCTGTTGGTAAAATATTATTTTATTAAGTTTTATTGGATTTTAAACATTGTGCCGTTAACCAAAGGTGTATTAGACTTTCCCAAGTGGATGTTTTCTGTTTAATAAGTGAATTAAAGTTCAAAATAATAGATAACTTTAAAATACTTTTGAGTGTAAAAGTTTTGAGTGCAAAATTTTGTTGATTTAAATGGCAAGTTATTAAATGACTTATTATGTAGAAGGTCTTGCTCATTGAAATACCACCATATAGCCATAAAAATTCTAGTTTTAAATGTTAAAAGAGAAGGTGGACTCTAGTATAAATTAATTTAATCCTTTAGAGTCCATACAAATATTGGAAATAGCCTCCTTGTGGAACAAAAATCTTTTAAAAAAATCACACACACACAGAAATATATTTGTACTATATGTATGATTGTATGTACTGCATATATGTGTGTACACATACTACTGAAAAAATCATATGTATGTATATATATTTGTACTATAGATATGATTTTTTAGAGTTATGTATGTATGCACACGTTTGCATGCACACATAAATACATGCACATATGTAAACACAGATACACCCACACCTACATATGGAAGCATTTGAACCATTGAACCTTGTACTATATACAGAATGCTATGTCACATTATTTATTTATTTTTGAGACAGAGGCTGGCTCTGTCACCCAGTCTGGAGTACATTGGCATGCTCTTGGCTCAATGCAACCTCCGCCTCCCAGGCTCAAGCGATTCTCCTGCCTCAGCCTCCCGAGTAGCTGGGATTACAGGCACATGCTACCACGCCCGGCTAAATTTTGTATATTTACTAGAGATGGGGATTTTGCCATGTTACCCAGGCTGGTCTCGAACTCCTGAACTCAAGAGATCTGCCCACCTTAGCCTCCCAGAATGCTGGGATTACAGGTGTGAGCTACCACACCTGACCCTATGTCATATATATTTAAATATAATTTTATACAAATTGACAAATATTCAGTATAAATATATTAACTATGTTAATCCTCAAAATAGGTATTAGAGTGAATTAATGAAAATATGGCCAGATTCCTTACTCTGGGGCAAAGAGCAAATGTTCTAATGAGAAGGATATAGGTCAATAGGGGGAGTTGTAATAACACCTGGTCATGCACATCTAGCAGTATATGATTAAAAACCATGGATTATCTTTGGCTTGGTATTTTCAACACAAGTCTTGAGTAGGAAAACAAATTGCGAAATGGTGTGCTATATTTTCTTCCCTAGATTTCCAAAATAAAGCTCTTTATTCACATGCACTTTTTTTTGCATTGCTTATGTTTCCATAGGTTAAAAAAAAAAGTTTTCATCGAACCCTACTTGAGATATGATTAGGCAAAATATTGTCTAGCAGTTTTTAGATAATCAGGAATAAAAACTAAACTCTTGAGACAAGTATTTTTATTCTTGTTCATTTTAAGCCTGCTGCCATTAATAAGCTACCATCTCAATTATGAAATGCATTTTTGGAACTCAGCAATGCTATCATAATATTAGAACATGTTATTAGACAGTACGTGGAAGGGTGGTGGATCATTAAAAAAAGCCAAATTAAAGTCTTTCTTGGTTGACACATACAAGGAGCACATGAAATACTCTTAATTTAAAAAGAAAGGAACTTAGAATAAAATAATCAAAGAATGCCTCTAGAATTAACCTGAACTTGTAGCAAAAGCAAGGTTTGGATTTGCATTTCTATTCTCCTGCTTCAACTAATTATTTCTTCCTATAGGATGTAGAAAGCAATACTGTCCCTAAACTGTCATGGGGAAGATTTCAGCAATTTTAATTGAGATAATATTTTTAAAGGTGTTGATACACAGTAGAAACTCAGTAACTTTCTATTCCTTTCTTGCATGAAAACTGTGAATATCAACATTAGGTTTAGTATGCATATGATCTTGAAAGCCTCATTGGAGAGGGGCAATAGGGTTGTGCATACATATACTATCGCTTTGATCTTCTTCTCCAAGATGCAAACTGAGTCTGAGATTTTAAGAGATTTTTCTTGCATCCCCAGAGCTCCAACTTGGCCAGAACTCCTGACCCCAAGATCTAATACTCACATCACAGTGTTCTCCAGGAAAGACTAGAGCTTGGCAGTCCAGGCAGCCTAAGAAGTTCCTGCATAAAGTTAAGAAGTCCCCCATGGCTCATTATCACAAAGATAAGATCCTGCTTGTTGTACTCAGAATCAAATATATCCTCCTCAATCTTATGTCAGCACTTTTAAAGTTGCAACTGACAGCCAGTGCTATTCAAACTTTAAGATACCAAATAATCACCCCAAGTGCTTGTTAATAATAAGATTGCCAGAAGTAGTGCCTGGAAGCTTCCCCTTAAATAAAGTTGCCAGGTGATGCTGATGCCTTCCTAAGGGCACTATCTTGAAAACCACAGAGAGGTAGCTGTCTATGGAGGATATCTGCCAACACCCAGAAGTACTTCTGGTTTAAAATTCATGTCTCTCACCATTTGCATTCAATAAGCCTTCTTTCTCTATTAAACAATTTTTTTTTAGTTTAAAAAGAGACCTATATATTGGTTAAAGAAAAATGATTTATGCATACCTATTTAGAGGCAGAGATTGTATAGAAATCTGCCATCAGTATAGCGTATGTCCATTAATTGCATTTTTCTACCTGTAAATAACATTATTCCAGGTTTGCTTCCCTAATCACCTTATACAAAGTTGCCCACATTCTCCTTTTACTCTCTTTCAATCTGAAATACATAACTTTTTCTTCATAGCGTTTAACTCCATTTAAAGAAATAATCTTTTGAAATATAATTTTGCTTGATAATTCTCTGCTCCTCACCGCAATTGAATGTAAGTTCTATAGTATCTGTCGACTTCAGAGCAGTGTTTTAAAAATCAGAAAGGTTCAATGAATATTGAATAAATTTGAGGAGGGATGGAGGGAGGGAAGGAAAGAAGGAAAGAGAGAGAGAGAGAAAGAGAAGGAAAGAGAGAGAGAGAGAAAGAGAAAGAAAGAAAGAAAGAAAGAAAGAAAGAAAGAAAGAAAGAAAGAAAGAAAGAAAGAAAGAAAGAAAGAAAGAAAGAGAAAGAAAGAAGGAAGGAAGGAAGGGAAAGAAAGAAAAGAAAGAAAGAAAGAGAAGGAAAGAAAGAAAGAAAGAAAGAAAGAAAGAAAGAAGGGAGGGAGGGAGGGAAGGAGGGAAGGAAGGAAGGAAGGAAGGAAGGAAGGAAGGAAAGAAAGAAAAGAAAGGAGGGAAGGAGGGAAGGAAGGAAGGAAGGAAGGATGGAAGGAAGGATGGAAGGAAGGAAGAAGAAATAGCTGAGTTATGTGGTCACTATGCTTAACTTAATGAGAAATTTCCAGGACTTTCCCCAAATTAGACTCCCACAAGTGGTGAGTAAGCATTCATATTTTTGACAACACTTGAAATTGTCAGAATTTTCCACTTAAACTAGACTAGTGAGTATAGAGTGGAGTTGCATTGTGATATAATTGACATTTCCCTGATAACTAATGATATTGAGCAACATTCCGTGTAATTATTGGCCATTTACATTTCTTCTTATGTAATGTGTCTTTTGCTATCTTTAATTGGCTTTTTTGATCTGTATTATTGAGTTATCAGAGTTCTTTATATATATTGAATTCCATTACATTATTAGATTAGTATTGCTAATGTTTTCTTCCATTCCGTGTCTGACTTTTTTGTGTGTATTAGTGTATTCCAGAGAAAAGTTTTTAACATGGATGAAGTCTAGTTTATCAATTCTTTACTTTTATAGTTTATAGTTTTATGTCTTATCCCCATGGTTGCAGATTTTTCTCTTATGATTTATTCCAGAAATGTTACTGTGTTAGCTTTTGTGTATAGGCCAATGAATTTATTTTGTGTTAATGCATTTGTAGTGAGATAGGGTTGAGTTCTCAATACACACACACAGAACAAACATGTCCTTTAAAAATGCTACAAGAAATAACTCTACTTTGCTCATAAATTTTCTAAGCTTTATGTTCCTGTGCTGTGTGAGTATATAACTTCCACTTAAATACATGTGTATATGTGATAAATAAATTTGAAAAGCATGAGTTCATCTTTTCAAGGAACAGTTCAAATGTTGCCCTCTTCATGTGGGTCCCTTTTTTATTGATGCAACGCTTCCCTGCCTGTCCACTTAGCATCCACACATGGCAGTGCCTCTCCATTTCTGCTGTCCAACATCCAGATCACTCCCAAACCCCACCAGCTGACCAAGCTCAACCACTTTTCACCAATTCTACAACTTTTGTCTTCCACCTGGACTACTGGGTTGCGGTTAATTCTGCTTATTGGAGGTAGTTGTGCTCTAAGAGGTCATCACAAACACTGAATACGGAACCATTTCTTCTTAGAAAATTCAGGGTTAGGTTCCCATGAGCCCCAGTTTCATTTTCATCAACCAACCAATATATAACTTTGTTTTGGTTGTGTTTTCGTGCAAACATACTTTACTGGATATATATTGTTGATTCACCAACATTAAACTGACACCCAACTGCACTGTCATGCATGCATAAATGAGGCGTATCTAAGACATGTATTTCCTCTGTAAGGCAGGCACATCACAACTGCCTTGTGTTTGGGAACACTAGGCAGCACTTCAGCACTGCATTTGTGGGCCATTGTAAACAGCAAAAGCGCCAACAAAAAGCACAAAAATACAAACAACATAGCCCTAGATAGACCACGAAAAGAATAGTTATTTACAGTATGAGAACTGAAACAAGAAGGCAGAGTGTCTCCTTACTCAGCCTCAGCTGGGAATGTACTAGAATATTTCACCACTCTGCACATGTCCACAAAAGTACAGGGAGTATTCATTTGGGGGTTACAAATAAACTGTAGCAACTAGATGGATTTACAAATACAGAATCTGCAGGTAATGCAGGTCAATTGCAGTGTTCTAACTGGGTCTCCCTGTTCCGATTCTCACCCAGGCACCACTCAGCAGTCAAAGTGACTTATACTCAATCCACATGAATGATTATTAGACTCTTCTGCTTGACACCTTCTAGTAGCTTCCCGTAGCAATCAGGATAATAAAATTGAAGGCCCTTTTACTGCATCTGAATAAATGGTTTCAGACTCTGGCACACATATGTGCCACAAAGACTCACTTGGGATATTTCTCCAAAAGATCTCCCTCTCATTACTTGCCCCTTGTTGGTTACATTCTGACTTTCTGTTCCTCCAAGTCCCTCAAATGTCTTTGCATTTGCTCTTTCCTCATTCTCTCCTCATGTATTGCCATGGCCAACCACCTTACTCCATAAGATCTCAGCTTAAATGCCATCTTATTGAAGGAAAATTCAATGATAGTCTATTATTAGGGAGGAAATATACTTTTTCTCATCCTCCATAAGCTTAGTTGGGATGAATTCCTATAACAAAAGGCAAGTCAACAGAAGGAAAAAGGAAGCTGATTCGCCGTGCTGTTCACATCATACAGGAGAAATCTCAATGAAAGGTAACTCATAGCAGTGGATTAGAACTCTGGCTTACAGGATATCTTCCACCAAGAACAATGCATGTGCAGAGAAATGGTAAGACAAAGGAAAGTGTTTTTAGCTTCCAAGGGACAGAAATGGTGGGAAGGTAAATATATTGTAAGAAACTTAATGGAGTAAGTTTTGTTTGCAGATCTCTCTGATGCCATCTCTGGGCTGATAAGAGTTTAGAGTCATCTCCAGTAAAGGAGAATCTATATTTTCTCTTTAGGCAGAAAAGCAGGAGGACAGGGCCAGCATTTCCTTCATTTTCTGCTTTCTAATTACTTTTGGCTCATAAATAATTTTTATGTTAAAGAGGCATCTTTTGTAGGACAGATCCTGGTTTCCCTCACTATCTATGGTCACAATTCCTCTCAACTCTGTGCCCTGGCTGTGTTCTGCACTTTTCTTGATCTGAAAGGGTCTTGTGTGTTTGCTTGTCTACTGGTTATTGATGTGCACGGGGATATAGAATTCCTGACAGCAGGATTCTTGTCCACTTTCATCCCTGCTGCATTTATAGCATGAAGGGTAACGTTCCTGGGACTCAGTAGTGTGCCGTACACATGCATTGAATGAATAACTTGGAAAGTATTCTTGTGTACTATTTTTATGGTACTAATTTATGTATTCGTCCCCATTTTCTCCCATTATAATGTAAGCTCCTGAGCAGCAGCAGTGACTTAGGCTCTGGCTTCACAGGAAGATATTTTTTACTAAATCTCCTCTCCTTACTGTGTAATGTGGGGATGGCAGGATATGGGTAGCAATGAAGCCACACATTTGAATAGCTTTGGTATGTTATAAGCTAAAAATACGTTTATCAAATAAATGGTTTCAGATTCTGGCACACATGTGTTTTAGTTGTGTTTTGCTTCATAACAAATGATACTTAGTGGCTGAAATCAGCAGAGGTCTTTTTTTTCCCCCCTACATATCTGCAATTTGGGTAGGTCTCCGTGGGCACAGCTCGTCTCTGTTCCATGTGACAGCTGGCTTGCTGGGAGGATAGCTGGGGGCTCCATCATTGCGAGCCTGACGGCTCACATGTCTGGAGATTTTGTTGCCTATCCCTGAGACTTCAGCTGTGGCTGCTGGCAGGGGACATGATGTGGGACCTATCTATATGACTACCTGGCTTCTCCAAAGCATGGTGCCTGCATCCCTAGGGGAGAATGCCACAAACACTGGGAAGAAGCCATATGATCTTTGAGTACCTCGTGTTGGGAGACTTTCAGCATCACTTCCTTCTAAGACACATTGTAGGTAAGCATGTGTCCAGAATCCAGGGAAGGAAGCACTAATCCTACCTACTCATGGGAGGGCCATCAAAGACAGTACACCTCCATGTGCAGCAAGACAGTTTGTGTCCATCTATCACATTCGAATGGATCTGAATCTGGGGCAAAGTGGTGTTACATGAATGCCTTTATTCTTTCATTTGCTTCTCCATAGTACGCATATGAGCATGTGTGTGCATATGTGCGTGTGTTTCACTCATGGAAGCAGCAGGGAGCAGAGGAAATAATTTTTAAAAACATTGAATTCCCTTGGACCAATGAGTTTTTTAGAGCAAGTGGAGGAGTAAAATGTAATTAATTACAGAATCGAATCTCAAAATAGAATAGGGCCCCAATAAGTAATACATTTTCCCCAAGTCAGTTTTCTAGAAAAGTATACCAAAACATTGGTCATTGTAAGCAGTTCCCAGTGACTATTTTTGATATTCAAATCTGTAATTACAAGCCAAATACTGACGATTCCAGGAACTCTCTTGCCCTTTTGCTATTACGTCCACAGTGGAAGAGAATGCCAATGGGATTGCATCCTTTTGCTCCCACCTCAATAGGAGACATTGATCTATTTTAGTAAACTTTGTGTGTGTGTGTGTGTGTGTGTAGCTCATAATACTCACCCTTTGATGTCTATCTCTTTCCCATCTGTGTTGCAAATTGCCTTAGGCATTCTTTCAATGAATACTTCTGAGCTACTCTGTGTCAGGAACTGTATCAGGGTTTGGAGATACTGAGATACTAGCTATGGTATCTACCCTCAGGAGCTTCCCAGTGCAGTAGATAAGAGAGGCAACTGACTCCAAATCTTATAGTTCATTTTGAAAGGAAGATAACATTTTGTAAACTCCCAAGGAGTTTAACTAACTTAGTAGTGTCAGTTCCTTCACAAGGTCTGCATACCTGCTATGAAACCTCAGAAGCTCACTTAAACTTAAAATAGCCCAGTCAATGTGAAACTTTAAAGGCAGATTATTCCCTCTCAAAGTGGAATCATTACAATTCATATGTGGATATACAAATAGATATTTATAGTGCATATATAAATGCCAACGTAGAATAATCAAAACTCAACAAATATACATTGATATACATTTATGTATATATAATAAAACACATGAAGAAAATGGTGGAATTGGTCAATGTCTATTCTCCTAACACTCTTCTTGTCAGGGAAGAATGTACTACATCTGCAGGTGAATGTTTCCATGAAAATTTAGGTGGGTGGATATTTGGCTAAAGTTTAGCAGCTCTTATGCTGTTATGCTTTGATAAACCACCACCAAACTTCTAAATGAGCAGCCGCCTTACTCACTAATTGAATATTTTAACTTTTTTTTCCTGTAGAGCTAGTGTTTCATTATATTTTCCATTTTCTGCCTTGCTTTTCATGCATTTAAAGTGCTGGAGCAGCTGTTTATTTGGAAAGGTTCCATTATGGCCATAATAATCTCCAACTAATTGCACATCAAATATTTATTTCTTGCACATTAAATTAATGAAGCAGTTTCAACAAGAGAAAAATTGGATCAGGATGGCAAACAGTGCCTATAAATTCATGAAAGATTCCCAGTTCTCTTTTGGCAGAATTCCTTTAATACAGATTAACAGTTTTTAAATGGAATATTTTTCTACTGTCTAGTTGTGACTTTTAACATATCCAAGCTTTATTGTGTAAAGTGCTTTTCTCTATTTGCTCTGGATATATCGCATTATATTTTTCAGAAACAAAAGCTAAATCAAACTATCAATTTTTAAATAAATTATTTGCATCTTTTTTTGCCTTAGATTTTATATAAATTTTTCCTATTTCTACCTTTTTTTTTCTCTTTGAGACAGAGTCTTGCTCTGTTGCCCAGGCACGAGTACAATAGCATGATCTCAGCTCACTGCAACCTCCACCTCCTGGGTTCAAGTGATTCTCGTGCCTCAGCCTCCTGAGTAGCTAGAACTACAGGCACATGGCACCACACCTGGCTAATTTTTGTATTTTTAGTAGAGTTGTGGTTTCGCCATGTTGGTCAGGCTGCCCTTGGACTCCTGGCCTCACGTGATCCTCCCGCCTTAGCCTCCCTAAGTGCTGGGATTACAGGCATGAGCCACCGTGCCTGGCCTAATTCTATGTTTTATACTGTAATTTTTTTTAGTGGGTGGACTTCAACTTATTTTCTATTTTATTTTAGTTTTTATTTTTTAACAGCTTTATTGAAGTATAATTGATATACACATAACTTCACATATTTAATCTGTATAATCTGATGCGTTTGGACATTTGCAAATAACTGTGATACAATCACCGCAATCAAGGTAATAAACTGATACAGTTTGGCTATGTCCCCACTCAAATCTCATCTTGAATTGTTGCTCCCATAATTTCCACGTGTTGTGGGAGGGACCTGGTAAGAGATAATTGAATCATGGGGGAGGTTTCCCCATACTGTTCTCATGGTAGTGAATAAGTCTCATGAGATCTGATGGTTTTATAAGGGGAAACCCCTTTCCCTTGGTTCTCATTCTCACTTGCCTGCCACCATGTAAGTAAGACATGCCTTTCACCTTCCACCATGATTGTGAGGCCTCTCCAGCCACGTGGAACTGAGTCCATTAAACCTCTTTTTCTTTATAAATTACCTAGTCTTGAGTATGTCTTTTTCAGCAGCATGAAAATGGACTAATACATAGACTAACTGAACATGTTCCAAAGTTTCCTTGTGTTGATTGATAGATTGATTAATTTTGTGGTAAGAGCACTTAACATGAGATCTCCCCTCTAAACGAATTCTGAAGTGTACAATACCACATTGTTAACTATAGGCATCATTGATGTGCAGATCTCTAGAACTTATTATCTAGCATAACTGAAACTTTATACCCATTGAACATGTTTCCCACTCCAGGTCCTAACAACCCCTGAGTAGCTTCCATGAGTGTGACTATTTTAGATGCCTCATCTAAGTGGAATCACAAATTATTATTTGTCCTTCTGTGACAGGCTTATTTCACTTCCAAAGCAGATATACAAATGACCAACAGGTATATTAAAATATGCTCCACATCACGAATCCTTAGGCAAATGCAAATGAAACTATAATGAGATATCACCTCACACTTGTTAGGTTGGCTATTATAAAAAAATGATAGCAAGTGTTGGTGAGGATATGAAAAAACTGAAACCCTTGTGCACTGTTGGTGGGAATGTAAGATGGTGCAGCCATTATGGAAAGCCATATGGAGGCTCCTCAAAAAACCAAAATTAGAACTACCATATGATCTAGGAATCCCACTTCTGAGTATATATCTAAAATAATTGAAACCAGGATCTTGAAGAGCTATCTGCAGTCCCATTTTCATAGCAGCATTATTCATAATAACCACAATGTAAAAACAGCCCAAGTGTCCAACAACAGATAAAGGGATTTAAAAAATGTGATCTATATACCCAATGGAATATTATTCAGTTATGAAAATCCTGCCACTTGTGACAATACAGATGAACCTGGAGGACATTTTGCTAAGTCAATGAGTGAGCTTTTAAGGCTTTGCTAATTAAAAGTAGCAGTTGGCTAAGGATTTATTCTGAACATTTATTCTGAAAACTAATTTGTACTTTCAGCTTACACTTTTTCTGTTGATACGGTCTCTGAAAAATCTCTGATACTATTTTCTTTTAGTCCTATTGCTGGTGTGTATAAAATAACTAATTGTTTTAGGAAGCAGTTTCAGAAAATAATTTCTCTAGGCAGTTGGTCTGTCAATGTTAAGGGCAATGTCTATAGATTTCTTTCATTGGAATAAATTATGTTACAATTTTACAACAGGGAAAACTTGCACAGTTGTCACCAACGATTATTGAATACTTACAATTCTTGGTAAAGAATACAGTTCCCACACAAGGCTAATGGTTGACCATTGAGTTGGTATGAGCCAATAATTATCCTTTTTTGTATGACCCTTTTGAGTAGGGTTTTGGCTTCAGTTACTTATGAATGCAACATAACTTACATTTGTTTGCAGAAAAGTTCTTTTGAGGTAGTTGTGATCTCCCTATGTTGTTTCCTTAAAACAGCAAGTTACACCAGTAACTTGTCCTCTAGGTGGGGCAGGATGGGTTTGTCTTTCTTCATTTCCACTCATTACCCTTTCTTGCACATGGTCTTTAATAGAGGAAAATAAGATGCATCACATATATGCTCTGAAAAGCAATCAACACAGCAGTATTTGTTTTCTATATATTTTACTCAAAATAATCTGATGTGTCTAAATTTCTTTTAAAGACTTACAGATTCTGGTTCTACCCCTTTCTCTTCAACGCATCCCTAGGACCAAGGGCAGGAGAGGCACAAGGGGCCATGCTAACCTGCAGAAGGGCTTTGTTTGGCCAGCCTGAACCTCATGTTTACTGTCTCCTCCACCTTCTCTTCTTCCTCCTCCTCTTTGGTTTTCTTTTCCTCCTCCTCATTCTCTTCCTCTTCCTTCTCCTCCTTCTCTTTCCCCTTCTCCTTTCCTTCTCTTTCCCCTTCTCCTTTTCCTTCTTTTTTCCCTTCTCCTTTTCCTTCTTTTTTCCCTTCTCCCTCTCCTCCTCACTCTTCCTCTTTCCTCCCTCCCCCCTTCCCTCCCTCCCACTCTTTCTCTCCTCCTCCCTCCCCTCCTCCTTTTCCCTCCCTCCCCCTACTCTTCCCTCCCTCCCTTTCCTTTCTCCTCCTTCTTCTCCTCCTTTTCCTCCTCCTTCTCCCCTGCCCCCACCCTCCTTCTCCTCCTCCTTGCAGTGGGCAAGCACTCTCCAATTGCAGACATCCCTAGTTCCCTGCTGTTCACACTCAGCCTGAATCATGCCTATGTGATAGCTGCGTGTCTCCTGCAGGCATTTGAATTTTCATCTCTGACTTAAATGATCATATGTGGCTTTCGTAAGATACAACTAAGAGGAGAAAGCAAAAATAATGTTGGTGATTATGACAGCAACTGAGACATGGCACTGGGTACAACACTTACATGTATTTACTGAAGATATCATAGTGCAATACCACTGTTTTGTTATGTACTTACTATTTTGTTATATGCCACTGTCTTTATTTTGCACTGTATTTTGAAATTTGCATAAGTTATCTTTTTTTAAGTCTCACGATGGTGACACGAGTTATGTATTATAACCCAAACACATAGAGAAAAAAGCAGAATTAAACAGAATTAGTTATGTATTATAACCCAAACACACAGAGAAAAAAACATCATGTATCCAAGTTGACATGGAAATTTTGTAAGGAGTAGATTCAGGATTGCAGCATGCTTGAAAATGGGAACAGTATGTTTTTCCTCTCCAAAGCACACTACTGAATATAATTTTGATGCTACCCAAAATGTATCAGTTGAAGAAAACAGTATAGGTATGTGGTCAAAGTTGAAAGATTATAAAGAAAATGGAGACAAATACAAATTTTCTTTCAAAATACCAACATACTTGTTGTAAGGTCTTTTGGTCAAATTTGAAAGGAATAAAATAAAGAATGGAAATATAGTGAAAATGAATATGTATGCATGCATACATGTAAACATGCATTCATGCACACATGGATAGTCATTTTGATTCAGGGAAAAATAAATATTTAGGGAATATGTCATTAATCTTATCATATACTCTCTACCTGGAGGAATCCATGCCTTTTTCCCAAATTTTTATCAGTATCTCAGGAGATACCAATAGTCAATCTCCACGCTTCCCAGTGGTGACAACCAAAAATGTCTTCAAACATTACCAAATGTCTACTAGGGACACAATTGCCCCAGGTGTGCACTACTGCCCTAGCTCAATTCCATTTCATTGCAATGTCCCCTCGAAACTCTTCCATATTTCCTACCAGTGTATTAAGAGCTATGCAACCATTCTTTATCTAATTGTCAAAATGGAAAACTCAGCAATTACTGTTGATTATTCCCTATGAGTAGTGACAGATTTAAACTTCTTTCTGCTCCGCTTACACCATTTCCAAGTCTTTGTAGAAGAAATCAGATATGATTGTTTAAATTCATGGTTCTTAACTTTGTATGCACCTTAGAATCATCCAAGGATTTGTTTTAAACTCCAAACACCTGGTGGCACCCCAGAAAATCAATTCATAATCTCAGAGGTGGGGGACCACACAGGCATGACTGTCTTTGAAGTTCTTCAGATGATTCTAAAGCATAGAAACGTTTGTAAACTGCTGGTCTGGATTTTGACCAAATCTGAGGATGAGCCATGATACTGGAAACAGGATGCCTGTGTTGCATCCCTTACAAAATTTCCACATCATCTTGGGTATATGACGTCATCCAACTCTGTTTTTCTCTGTGAGTTCGGGCTATAAGGCTTAACTCATGAGACTTAAATAGATGATGTGAATTTCAAAATATAGTGAATGGCATCTATAACAAAACAGTGGTTACTAAAATAATTGTAATTTTTACTATTATTCCTTTTCAATAATTATGTTGAGCTCCTTCTTTCCATTACAATTAAGTTTTCAATAATTGTCTAGAAAACTGACTAAATAAATAATTGAATCAGGGGATTATAAGCAGGGTCATTATTTTAATCTATATGTTGGTAAACTAGAATATATATTCAAGTAATTTTTTTCAGAAAAGCTATTTGTGTGGTATATATTGTAAACCACAGCATACCTGAGCGTCTCTTTCTATTGACGTTATGCTTGAGGAAAATCTTTTTTGGGGTTGAATTCTTGAACCCTGAATCCTAACCTGTCAACACTCTGTAGACGTTACTTGATCTTTCATTGTTTGGTATTACAGAGAAGTTGGAGCCAGCCCAGGGACACTTCCATCCCATGCCACATACTTTGTTTGCCAGGGTGATTATAGATGATATTTCACTTTTATTTAAACTGTGATGATACCACACATTTTGGTTTGGTTCTATTTTTATTAAATTTTGCTCAAAGCAAAGTGAACCCAATTAATCTGCAACTCTGCAACTGTGTTTTTTCTTTTCTATAGAAAAGTTTTCTTTTGTTACAACCTTGAATATTATTTCTGCTCCATTTGCTTTTAAATCATCTTCAAGAACACTAATTATAAGTTGATTCCTTTCTTTGTCCTTTGTATTTTTAATTTCTTTTTAAATTTATTCTATTTGTCCTATTTTTCTGCATTCTGGGAATATGCCCCATGTTTTACATGCCAGAAAATTTTTTAGTGTCAGTTACATTCTTTACAAATTACAATGCAAATTTATATTTGGTCATTGAACTTTGAATTTTTTTTAAAGTCATGTCCATGTTCATTTTATCCTGTTCTCTTCTCGTACTGCATGGTTGCCTTTGTATTTGCAGTGCTGGGAGAATAAAATAAATCTGAATATTCTGAAATCCTAATGTTTAAAATATTTAAAATCCAATTTTTAAAATAACCCCAAATGCTTAGAAGCCTTATTATGTACAGGAAGATCTAGAACATTTTCTAAAATGACTCTTTAGGAAAAACAGCTCTTACCTTTTAAAAGTTTCTCTTTTTCAAAGTTAAGGTACAGACACAGCTAGAGATTTCTGTATCTTACATGTACTTCTCTGAAAAGCAGTCTCTTGCTGTGAACCATTTACACTTCTATAGATAACCCATACCAAATTAGAAAAAAAAAAAAAATTGAAGGCCTATATTTGTCCCTGCCTTGAAATAGGTTTGTATCTCATACCAGATTAACCCATGCTGTGAGGAACAGAGACAGTGAAGCACTAAGTTAGAGACTGAATCTCACCTAACAAAGTCTGAGAAAGGCAACATTTTTCTTCAAGTGCAAGTCTCCACTCCCATTTGTGAAGATTTTGTCTCTTTTCCTTCCTGTGATCTGTCTCTATGGCATTCTTTCCTGTTATAAAATAAACTATTTTCCAACAAAAGTTAGGACCTCGTGACAGGGGCCACATGACTTTTAGGCAGGAAGCAGCTATAAGGAAGTCGGTTGCTGGACAAGCTGGTTAATGCTTAGCTTTGCTTCTGGTCAAAGCTTAGGCTTTTACTTAAAAACTACCCAATTCAGTTGCATTAATTTCGTGGTGATGGCTTCACTGGCACTGTGTTAAGTGCTCACACTGCATGAATTCTTTCCATCTCTATGACAGCCATGTGAGGTAGGTGCTCATAATGTCTCTTTCTACAGATGAAGGAATAGAAGTACAGAGAATTTAAGTAATTTTTCAGATATACAGATGGGATGGTCAAAGCCAAGTCTGTTCATCAACTGTTCATAGTTGATTTTATAGCAGGAAAGAATGAAAAAGACTCAATGGAAAAGACTCTCTAAACTTATCCACATGAAGGGTTACATTTGGCATATTGATCAAACAGCAATTATTGATTGAATGCTTGCCATATGTAAGGAAAATACAGGTTCTGGGAGGTATTGAGCAACCTCTGCAAGCAGCTTACAGGTTTTGAGTTAGAAAATGATTAAGAATAAGGCTTGCCTGAGGAAAGATGGAGCCTCCTGGTTGAAGAACATGGCTTTGCACGTCACTCCAGGTAATGGTAATGTGATTATCTAAGTGAGTATAAAGAGCTCAAAACTTATATAGTGAAAGGAATGAATCACAGAGGACACAGACTAGAGGCAAGAACCCTGAGTCCCAGGAATAAGACTATTCCAGGGAAAAAGGTAATTTCCATTTTGTGGTTGCCTTCTTACACCTGTCATTGGGTTGGATACTTTACAAGCATTGTTTCGTTTCATTGTCTGAACATGTTTATGCAGATGTAGGGATGGAGGAAGCATATAGAGTCCAGTCCAGACTTGGCTTTGACCATCCCACCTGTATATCTGAAAAATTACTTAACTTCTCCACTTCTTCATCTATAGATGAAGACATTATGAGCACCTACATCACGTGGCTGTCATAGAGATGGAAAGAATTCATGCAGTGTGAGCACTTAACACAGTGCCTGTGAAGCCATCACCATGAAATTAATGCAACCAAATGGGTAGTTTTTAAGTAAAAGCCTAAGCTTTGACCAGAAGCAAAGCTAAGCATTAACCAGCTTGTCCAACAACCCACTTCCTTATAGCTGCTTCCTGCCAAAAAGTCACATGGCTCCTGTCACAAGGTCCTAACTTTCCTTAATTATTTCTATAGATAACATCTTAACATTAAGAAACTTCAAGTTCTCCATTGGAGATATTTTCCAGATTCTATATTCCAATGGGTCCAGTGATGCCAGCCTGTCTTAAGATCCCCTCCAAGGAATTGACTCAATGAAAAAATGCAGTTTCTACATCTTTATGATTTCATCCCTAATCACACCCTATAAGCAACCCCCTGCTCCTCAGATCCCTCCCCACCAAAATTCCCTTAAAAACTCCAGTCCAAAACTCCTCAGAAAGGTGGGTTTGAGGTTCCCTCCCATCTCCTCATTTAGTTCCCTTAGGATGATTAAACTTTCTCTCTACTGCAACTCCTGCTGTTTTGGTGCATTGGTGCACTTGGTGCCAGTTACCATGCAACAGGCAATCAAACCTTGTTGTTGAATGTTTGCTGAATAAAGCTCTTCCTCCTGCATAAATTAGGAAATTTCATCCTGATGGAGTCAAAGCTTGAAAATCAAACACATAGAAGAACCACAAAAAGTTCTGGATACTGACTTAGGGGATGGAAACAGGAAAAAAAAAGTCTACAAGAAAAGAAATAGCTAGACTTAGGGAACAGTCATCTGTAGTCACTCACAGAGTCATCTGGCTAATATTTCTTTCAATAAGTACAATTTCTCCTCCACTGTCTCTTTCTTTTATGCTACACTGGAAAACTCCTGGAAGAGCCTGACTTTCACTTTAATCACTGAAGAGGAAATAGGACAGTGAATTACATGTTGACTAAACAAAGTCCACATTACACAGCCTTTAACAGAGCTCACAAGGTGGTTTAAATCTGGAAACCATAAGGTTTAGTGAGAATGATAAGGCTGACCACCTGTTTCCCACCTCTAACAAGAAACACAGTTTAATTTTGCTTCCTTTAAGAAAATTAGCATGCTTATACTGGTCACACTTGAGGCACCATGTGGGGCCACAGGTGCTAATGAAACCATCATGACTTCTCCTGGTCATTAGATGCGTAAGAATAAAATCACCTTGTGACAAAGGGCTAGAAAATCAGACAATGAAAAGTGACACATTCTTTTCAAGCTCCTCTGCCACAGGTGTTTCAAATGCTCAAAGTAACATCTGATTCCTCTCACATTTTTTAAGATTTTGAACCAAAATAAGCAACTAATGCACTAGCCTTTAAAAGATCTTATATAATCAGAACTATTTGTTCTCCTTGTATCTCCCATGAAGGCATGGACATTATCAAGCCTTCCCTGACACACATGAACAAGGTAAGTCAGTGCCCCCCTCCGAGGCTCAAGATAATCTAGAATCAGTACTGTGTTGCAAAGCATATAGCTATGGCACTGACTCTACATTTTATGCACAGAGGAGCTTGGAGACATAACATTGTTTTAAACCAGATGTACTTTCTTTTCATGGTACTTCAAAGTCTCCCACTGACACTAGCACCAAAGTCTGAATGTTATGAATTGCCCATATAGGTAGACAATTATCGGTCTAGTGCGGGAAAACACTGAAGACTTTCATGCACAGAGACCTAGCTCATCCAAGCAGGGAGCCACCCTTGCTTCTCATTTCTATACAGATTCATGCCTTCTGCTTTTTCTTGCCCATTCTAGAGGTACAATTCCCTTGCAGGAAGATTTTCCACTGAAGAAAAGCTTTTGGGATGAAGGGGGCGAGAGGCTGATCACAGTCTATCTATATGGGCAATTCATAAAGTTGAGACTTTGGTGCTAGTGGCAGTGGGAGACTTTGAAGTATCATGAAAAGAAAGTACATCCTATGGTTTAAAACCATGTTATGTCTCTGATATCCTCTGTGCATAAAACACAGAGTCAGTGCCATAGCTATATGCTTTGCAACACAGTACTGATTCCAGATTATCTTGAGCTTGGGGTGGGATTGACCTACCTTGTTCATGTGTGTCAGGGAAGGCTTGATAATGTCCATGCCTTCATGGGAGATACAAGGAGAAAAATAAGTTCTGGTTACATAAAGACCTTCTAAAGGCTAGATATTCTGCTTAGCTGTTTATGTGTATTCTCGGGTGAATCTCCACACCTTCCCTGTGAGCTAGATACCATACATCCATTTTAAAAAGGAGAGAATTGTCAATGTTGACCAAGAATAAAACCAAGTCTGTCCAATGTGGAAAATTACACACTGGTCTTCCAAATGTCACTGGCCTCAGTAAGCGGGAAAGGAAAGGGATGAGAGTGTCTGAGGTATGGTCTAGCTCCCATTTTCTTTGCTCTTTTAGGATCATAACATGCTGTGCTACAGGTGTGCATTGCTATATAGAGTGGTGTATACCACGGGGCTAGTAGGAGTAAGAATAAACTTTTAATCTCATGTTAGGACCATAAGCTGCTAGAATAGGCACCCTTTGTTTCTTCTAGAAATGGGCATTGCTATGAATTTCAAATCAAAATAGAAACATTTTAAGGCAGTGCCATTCTTTATATAACTGTGAATAAGTAAAACACTGGTTAATATGTTTTCTGTTTTATGATGAATTCTTTTAACTATTAGGTTGGTGCAAAGGTAATTATGGGTTTTGCCATTACTTTCAATGGCAAAAACTGCAATTACTGTTGCACCACCTAATATATATGGTGCTTCAAAGAAAGTGGCATGTGACAATAACATTTATTTGAAGGACTAAGGGAGATTAATAATTGTACATGTCATTCTATAAGAGTACCCTTGAATAAGCCAAGATTCAGTAGCATTTCCTCAACTCCAAGTTTAAAGGAATCCAGACTGAAAGGTAGTATCAGAGGACTGTCAGTGAATGGACATCCCAAATGTTGGGCATGAGCTAATGGCTTTTAATGCTAACTCCCATCTCTATGCATTTGGAATATAAGAATCTTACTGGCAACCTCGCACAACTTTGCTGGTGCCAAAGCATTCAGGCATTCTCCACTCTAAAGTTATTTTGACTAAGTGACTCCATCCAAGTCATAAAAAGAGCATGGGTGAATTTGCATCTCTGGAAGGCAAGGTTCATATCCTATGATATTATTTTGCTCGTTTTCCCTCTTGAGTATCATGAATTATAAATTTGTGTATTATTCAGCCAGGCTAACAGCTAGAAGAAGCTCTCAAAATGCAGGGTACACATGAATTTTGCTAAGAAAGACCCTTGTAATATATGTATTTAAAATGCATATCATCCTTGTCTCTTGTGACTATACACATTCAATGAACATATTTGTATGTCTGAAAAGAGGGTATGCTGGCAAAATAATAAAAAAGCAATCAGTGTTTTTGAGCTTCACGATCAGAGACTCAAACCTACTTCATCCCTTTCCACTCTTCCTCAATAGCCTCTCTATGACCCAGTTGTTTTATTTATTAACTGAATGTGTGAGGTGGCATTTTCTGTGAAAAATTAGAATCAGATATCTCTAAGCATTTTAACCTCAACAATAGAGTACTTAGTTATAAGGCAGCAATATTCAGTTCAAGAGCAAGTGTACAGGGAAAAATAAAAGAATAAGATGCATCTGGGTGAGGGGCATGGTGCAAAAGATGAAGTGGCCTGAACTGCCGCGCCTTATCACCACACAGATGCTCTGCAGACAGACACTCCATGCACTACCACTGGGAAACAGATAACCGTGCCTGCCACTGGAAGGGGAGGTCACAGAAAGAAATTGCTCCCAGACATTACAGAATAGATTATAAAACAAAAATATCTATATCAGCGAAGGCCTTTTAAATCCAATGCAAAAAGAAGGGCTTTCTTTGTCCTTCCCTTTGTCGTGCCTGCAATATCAAGGATAGCTGCTAGGTATATACTGCTTGTCTGAAAACAGCAGTAAGAGCTGGAGAAAAGGCCCCATAGATTTCCTTCCTAGTAAAGGAAGGCTATTATTATAAGAAATCACACTCTAATTATGTTTATGTAGACAACTTCTCTTTAAGGGAAAGAGAGTATTGAATATTTAATGCCATTTACATTTTTCCTGCAACTTCTTAAGTTGATCAAAAGCCATTGTAGAAAAAGGTAAAAATATATTACTACACAGACAAGTACCATAAAACATTAAAGTAGAGGGTGAACTTCCAAAAGGGCTGGAAGTAGACATATTCAACAGGAAACAGAGACTACTGTTTGCATGGTAAGAAAACAATTGGACAAGGAAATCAGAAAGCTGGAATCCAGACTCAGCCCGCTTGTAAACAAGATTTATGTCCTTGGGTAACAGGCTTAACCTTCCTGGGATTGAATTTGGTTGTGTCATGAAAGGTCAGGTGACTTAGGCTACCCAGAGACAGATATCAATCAATCAAGGAGGAACGTGGAAAAACCAAGATCCCCTGTTTAAAGTCTTCCAGTTACCCAGCTGCAACAGATCACCATGAGTGTGTTCATGCACAAGATCTGAGGACTTCAGTGGTAGGTTCTTTGAAGAATAATGTTAGGCCAGGCACAGTGGCTCACGCCTGTAATCCCAGAACTTTGGGAGGCTGAGGTGGGTGGATCATCTGAAGTCAGGTGTTCGAGACGAGCCTGGGCAATATGGTGAAACTCCATCTCTACTAAAAATACAAAAATTAGCCAGGCGTGGTGGCACGTTCCTGTAGTTCCAGCTACTCAGGAGGCTGAGGCAGGAGAATCTCCTGAACCTAGGAGGCGGAGGTTGCAGTGAGCCGAGATAGCACCACTGCACTCCAGCCTGGGCAACAGAGCGAGACCCCATCTCACAAAAAAAAAAAAAAAAAAAAAAGAATACTGTTAAATAGCACTTGCTTAATTACTGAGATGCATAGAAAATGTCAAGTATCAAGGAATATTTGAGGATTTTTCTGCTCAAAATTACTCAGAAGGACTAGTGGGCCTAGTGACTTGGGTTAACCTATCATCCAGGGGTTTGCAAGCTAGGGCCCATGAAATACATCTTCTTTGCCACCTGTTTTGGCAGACAAAGTTTTATTGGAACAAAGCCACACACATCCCTCTATTCACATAATGTCTATAGCTGCTTTCCTGCTACAATGTAGTGAAGGCAGAGTTGAATAGTGGTGATAGAGACCATCTGACCTCAATGCTGAAAATATTTACTATCTTGTCCTTTGTGGAAAAAAAGATTGCCATCTCCTGCTTTTGACCTACAGGAGGTTATAAGGCCGCCTTATGAGAGATGAAAATGGAAAAGTGTGATACTGGTCGTAGGTGACATCTGGTTCCTTATGATAGTTTTTGTTGTACTTAATGCATTGCCTAAACACTTAAGGTAAATGCCAAAGGAACAGTCCCTTATTTTAGAAATGGCTGGAGAGAAGTGGTGTTACTCATTCATCTCCCCAGTCAATATGCACTTTTCGGACCTGCACCACCTGGGGGCTCGTTAGAAATGCATACTCTCAGGCCCTGCTACAGCCCTACTGAACCAGAATCTGCATTTAACTGGCTTCCTGGGGGATTTCTACCCACATTTCGTTTAACTAGCACAGTCCTAGACATTAGAGGAAGTCAGTTCTTACAGACACAACAGAATCTGGGTGCTTTTGCTTTTAACTGGATTCCTGGGGGATTTATATCCACATTTAGTTTAAGTAGTACAGCCCTAGACGTTAGAGGAAGTCAGTTTTTACAGACACAACAGAATCTGGGTGCTTTTGCCAAATTTTCACAGTTATGGACTACAGAGTTGACATACAAATCTGCTGTTAAAGCATTTTAGGCAGAGGGAACTATAAATTCAGAATATTTTATGTTTATAATTTCATGACACTTATGTTTTCAATAAAGTATAAGTTTTAGTTATTTAAAATTTAGCATGTTTATGGTATTTGAAAACCACATCCCACAACCATCTTCCCTCTAGAATTGGGTTTACCTGAAATAATAATTGCAATCTTTATCATTTGGTCTTAGTGGATGGCTCATGAAATTTACCAATGTTTAACAGTATCTGAAATCCCCATTATTTTCTGCCCAATTGTTTCCCCTTTGTTCCTCTATTCTTGCTGAAGAACTGTCCTTGTTAATGTGTTCATTAAGTATATATGGGTGGTAAATTCCTAGTCTTTGTATACCTGAAAGTGGTTTCCATAGCTTCGTCTTAATCTGAGGCTACCTGGGTATTGGATTTTCAATTGATGATTATTTTTCAATACTTAGGCTACTTCTCCAAGACCCTTTCACTTTTCCTGATGTTTATGTGAATGTACTAACAGACCAACAGTTTTTCTATTGCAATCTGCTTTTTATTAATATCTTGGGAAGGTACTTAACTTTATCTTCATTCTCAATATTCTTTAGTTTTACATCAATCTGTGGATTTACTGATATCATCTTATTTGGTACTCAAGTGATGTATTTCAACATGAGAACTCATATGTTTCTTTAATTTAGGAATATTTCCATCCATTATCTACCCAATCATTGTTGCCATGGTTTGCTCTCATCTCCTTTTACTAACCCATGTCCATAAACATACCTCCTAACAGCTCTTTATGTATTCATATTTTTTATTTCTTTGTGCATCCTCTGTACTGTGTTTCAGTGTTCTCTTTGATTGTAGAGTCTACCCTTTACAGTATTATATTTTATTTCCATTACTGTATTAGTCTGTTCTCATGCTGCTAATAAAGACATAGCCGAGATGGGTAATTTATAAAAGAAAGAGGTTTAATGGACTCATAGTTTTCCACATAGCTGGGAAGGCCTCACAATCATGGCAGAAGATGAAGAGCAAAGGGACGTCTTACATGGTGGCAAGCAAGAGAGTATGTGCAGGGGAACTGCCATTTATAAAGCCATCAGATCTCATGAGACTTATTCACTACCATGAGAACAGCATGGGAAAAACCCGTCCTCCATGATTCAATTACCTCCCACGAGGTTCTCCCACAGCAAGTTGGGATTATTACAATTCAAGGTGAGATATGAGTGGGGACACACAGCCAAACCGTATTATTTACTATATCTCTTTTGTTTCTGTAGTTGTGATTTTGCAATTTCTATACCCACTTGCTTTTATTTGGTGCCTGCCTATCTCTGTTTCATGATTTTCTTTGCTCTTTTCATGATTGCTGTTTCTTCTTGCATGTGTCTTCCTTTGCTTCTCCTTTGTGGTCTCCAGAGGCATTAGAGGTCCTGTTCCCTGGAGGAATTATAGGTCCTGTGCTGAAGGCAACTGCTCCTCTAGAGAATGCTTGCCCCATTCTAAGGAATTTCGCTTAATGTCTATTTTAAAATCTAAACTTGTGGTTAATTTGGAAGACTGCATTTTCCACTTCTTGATTCTTTTTGCTTGTGTTTTGGGATTTGGATCTTCAAGTGAGTAAGATGTGTCTCTCTCACTCTGTCTCTGTCTCTGTCTCTCTTTCTTCTTTGCACACACATCTGTCTTCATGTGTCTATTTCCTTGTCCCCTTGCCCTTCTTTATGGTCTTATCCTCAGTGGTTGGAGCTCCCACCCAGAGACGTGAGTGGTGTGGTCATGAGTTCATTCACTGAATCTGCAGCATGCTCAGCTTGGTTCTTGGTGGTGACATTGTGTCAGCTCCCTTTCTCCTCCCTAGGATCTTAATTTCATAGAAATGCCAGCTCTGGGTAATGCTCAATAGCTATCTTCAAACTCTCTTATTTCTGGAAAGAAAGGGCTCTGTCTCCCAGACTCCTGGGGCACCTTTCATAATTTCCCAGGAATTACACTCCGGGTGTCTCCTGGCTCTTGGGCCTAGAGTCCAGCAGTTCCTGGCCACTACTGTGTTGAGTCCCCGTCTGGTTTCTATTCCTAAGAAGACAATTTCCTCATTTGGAAATTTGACTATCACTGTTCCATTTTTACATATTATGTTTCATCTCTCGGTCCTATATGTTAGAAACAAAGAAGAGACCTCAAGTATGAGCTTATAGTTTTGTCTACAATGAGGCACAACAAGAGGCATGACCCCCTTTATTAAACAGGTCAGGGGAGTGTACGTGAGTCAATTTAAGGTGGAGCCCAGTGTAAATGTATGCTGTGTATGGGCATGTTGGTATACATAATAATAATATGTAAATGTAGTTGAAATATTTTGGATACTGGATGTTTTATTAAATACATTACCAGAATCAGATTTCTAACCTGAACCATTTCTTGACTATTTATTTATTTATTTTGAGTCAGAGTCTCACTCTGTCACTTAGGCTGGAGTGCATTGGTGCTATCTCGGCTCACCGCAACCTCTGCCTCCCAGGTTCAAGTGATTCTCGATCCTCAGCCTCCCAAGTAGCTGGGATTACAGGCATGTGCCACCACACCAGGCTAATTTTTGTATTTTTAATAGAGATGGGTTTTTGCCATGTTGGCCAGGCTGGTCTCAAACTCCTGACCTCAAGTGATCCATCTGCCTTGGCCTCCCAAGGTGCTAGGATAATAGGCATGAGCCACCATACCTGGTCTTTTCTTGATGGAGTTCTGATATCTTCAAATTGAGATGAATACGCAACAAGGATAACATTTCCTAATGTGCTACCACCTTAGAAGCTTAGGGACAGGACAAGCTTGAAATAAATAAATGAATTAGATGGAAAATAGATGGATATGTAGCTAAAAATACAACATGTTTATTGTTAGTGAGTGACTCAAGCCTGCTAGAAAAATGGAAACCTTTTCAAGGACAAAGCTAAACCTTTCCATTAATTACATTCCAAATACAGGAACTATATGAAAAAATAAAGCCACTGAAAATTGCTAAAAGTATTAAACAGCTACTTTTATATCACAGACAAGACTCATCTTTTATATGTGAGACAATATCACCTATTTAAATCTGAAGCTATTTTTGCATTTGCCTCGAATGTGCAGGTACTATATTTAAGGCAGACGGATGATGAAGGAAATAACGCCTACTCCAGTGGATTAATTTAGTGGATTCACTTGAAAAATAGCCTTACCTTCCTCTAAATTAAGAAATATTTACTCTTATTCTGCAGATGTCGAATGGAAAAGAAATGATAGGGCCCTTGGTTTCAAGGGAGACATCTCTTTATAGTGTTATAAATTGTGCTTTGCAAATTAAACTTGTACAAGCAAAAGTTTCCCTTCATTCTGGGAAAATAGGCCTTGTTAATACAATGCTTTTCCTCCTCAACTTTAGAGTTTCTGCATAAACTTAAAAGAAGTTAAAAATAGACAAATATGATTTATTTAGCAAAAAAAAAAAAGGAAAAGAGGGTAAATCATTCAACTTATTAAGAGAAATCTAACTATTCAAGTTGCTGAAAAGACCACAAATCCTTGTTTTCGCAGAGATAGAATTATTATTTTTCAGTCTATTTGTTTTACATAGTGACCTCGAATACAATTTTTAGATAAACATAAGTTATGAGCAGACTTTTTTTTTCTGCTTTAAGTATTATATTCCACCAGATGGATAAAACTTAACAGTTTTATTAAACTGCAAATTTGAAAACTGCATTTTTTTTTTTAATTATACTTTAAGTTCTAGGGTACATGTGGATAACGTGCAGGTTTGTTACATATGTATACCTGTGCCATGTTGGCGTGCTGCACCCATCAACTCGTCAGCACCCATCAACCCGTCATTTACATCAGGTATAACTCCCAGTGCAATCCCTCCCCCCTCCCCCCTCCCTGTGATAGGCCCCAGTGTGTGATGTTCCCCTTCCCAAGTCCAAGTGATCTCATTGTTCAGTTCCCACCTATGAGTGAGAACAAAAACTGCATTTTTAAAAAGTCAGTATCCACACAAATAATTCAAAACACCAATGTATTTTTAAACTCAGATCTATGTATCTGGGGATGAAAATCTTAATCCAGCCTTCCAGTCTTTCACCTTAGGGTAGGGGGAGCAAACGTTAGCACTGTGGTTGGGGAGAGAGGAAACTTTACTGATTGATTGATTGATTAATTGATCGAGACAGGGTCTTGCTCTGTCACCCAGGCTGGAGTGCAGTGGCACAATCACAGCCCACTGTAGCCTCTATCTCCTGGTCTCAAGCAATCCTCTCACATCAGCCTCTCAAATAGCTGGGACCACAGGCATGTGCCACCAAGCCTGGCTAAATTTTAATTTTTTTTTTTTGTAGCAGTTGGGTCACCTTATGTTGCCCAGGGTGGCGTCAAACTCCCGGGCTCTAGCGATCCTCCCACTTCGGCCTCCCAAAATGTTGGGATTACAGGTGTGAGCCACCACATCCAGCTGGTTTTAAAACAGAATGTTTCAGTAAAAACAATTACTTCTATGGCAAGAGGTTTTAAAACTTGGCCATGGAAGAATGATTGTTTCTACTGAAAATGATAAGGTAATGTGACACTTCACTGCTGCCATCATGTAGCTTATATCAATAAGGGCATGTCAGCAACTCACTCTCCCAGGCAGAATAAAATGCATAATAGAAGCTAAGAAAAAGGTTGTGATACCTCGAAATAAGAAAGAATCCTTCCAGAAAGAGTGGGACATGAGGACGGGGTGCATGGCAGAGGGTGGTATGAGGGAGATGGCCTTGAAACCAAACCTTGGAAGAGGAAGACATATTAAGTTGTAAAGAAAACAGCCTGAAATTACACTAAAAATTAAATCAATGTTTATGCTACATGCTTTTATTTCAATTTGAAAAATAAAAATAAACAATCTTTTTTCATGTTAACTGTTTCAGGCATCTTAATTTGTTACGGATTTGCCTGATAGAAGCATTACGATGGAAAAAAAAAAAAGAAAAGAGGAAAAGGAGGGAGATGTAATTCTGGGAAAAAAAAAAATGTACACTGGAGGTAGGGAGCTCAGGGATGGCAGCTCAGATCCGGAACAATTACAGTGCAATACTTGGGCATCAGCACTCTAAATCCCAAGGAGCTAGCCAGGAACAAAGTGAGGAAAGAGCAAATAAATTTAAACAATGCTAAATACCAAAGACAAGCTAGCTATTTCTTACTTTGCGTGAGGCTTGCCCACGTCCTTTCTTGTAAATTGTCTGGGCCATCTCTGGTCATTTGGTGGCATCAGCAGGACAGAGATATAGTGAGATGCAGAGAGCCATCAAAGTTGTCTGACTTGGTGGGAACATATGTGACTTGGCTTGGAGTGTCAAACCAAGAATGAATGCGTGCATCAGATGAAAGTTGCCCATTCTTGCAGACATGCATCGCTGCAAATGCAGTCTAGTGAAAAAACAGAATTCAGATGCAAAACATCATTTTCAAAACTTCTCTTTCAAAACCCAAATGCAAAGTGTATTTCCCCATATAGAATATACTAAATAATGCATGGCCAACAGACCCATGCTCACAGTACATCATGGAAACATTCCCAATGCCTTTCTTCAACCAGTTATTTTCAACTCAATATTATTTATCAAAAACAGAAAACCTTTTTTCCTTTATTGCTTAAAATTCCTTGAGAGGCTTGGGCATTGTATAGATAGAAAAAAAATGCTTTCAGGATGAAAATAAATAATTAATGACTTTCAGATCTGAAGCACGGAAGCAAAAACAAAATCGGTTTTGCATTTTCACCCTCACTCAAATATATTTATAGTCCAAAGCTGCTTCTCTGAAAGTAGACGTGGTTTTAAAAGAAAGCTTACCATGTACTTTTTGCAAGGTACTTGAACACATGATTTTTATTTCACGAGGAAATAGGGGATGGAAGTGAAATAACAGAATACAAGATAGACCCTCCTAATTAGAGAGTGCTAAGGCAACTAAATGAGGGGAAAATCACACTTGCTTAATTATTAAAGATTGGAAAAGAAATATCCATTTCCTGTAGAGAATGTCATTGCACAGCAGCTACAAAGGCAGGTGAATAAATAGGTTGCAGAGAATCTTATTGACTGCTTGCTCCAGTTTACAAATTAAAGAGAAATTGAATGCATTTTAATGAATATAACAGTGCCCAGGCAGAGAGAGAGCATATTATTTGTGGCTTGCACACACTGCTAGAGATATGCAATTTCATAGGAGTAAAATCTATAATTTGGAATTGGTTTAACAGTTATCATGACTAGCACACTGCTGATTCTTAATGAATGTGTGTTAACGTCAACTGTTAATTTAGAGTTTAAAAATCAGGGCTCCCTGTTGACTTCGATGAATGTTTATTGATACTGACATGTGATAGGCACAGTATAAGTCACACAAAGACAGAACCATTGTAATGCTTGCTAACTGTGTATACTTGGAGTTAAATATTCACCTGACTACCTATCCCCAAGTAGCTGGGACTGGCAGGCAGACAGCAAAAGTATAATGTGTAGGAAGAAAGTATATTCCCTTCATTTTTTAAAAGTTTCTCTTTTTCAATACTTTCTATGCCAATCTCAAAACCCTCTTTGTTCTCCTAAAGTCCATGCAGGGTTTTAACTTTTCCCTCATAGATGCTTCCTCAGACTCTGGATCTCCTTCACCCATTACCTCATCTCTATTAATTTCTTCCTCCCAATTCTCGCCTCCCAAGAGTCCACCCACAAGTCCCAAGCACAACCTCACAGCACTCCAATAACCCCATTTTGTGCTCAGCCTAAGCCAGTGCTTCTCAACCTTCGCTGTGCATTAGAATAACCTGGGCAGCTTCCAAAAATTTCAACAGATTCTGCCAACAATGTTTTCTAAAGCTCCTCTGAGGTCTCCTGTGATTCTGGTGTGCAGCCAATGAACCCTGGGCTGAGGGGAGGCCATTGGCTTGTTCTTTGAGTCATTTTGGGGTATTTGTACATTAATCAGGACATTCTAAAAAAAAAAGTCTTAACATAGCAGTCCCTTAGAGAAACACTTTTGAGATTTATTAATAGGTATAGGGTGCATAAAAAAAAATTCGGAGTTCTACAGTCTGATAAATTTGTCAATGCATGCATATCATATCACCCTCTCAGAGACAGGAGTGAATACATCAGATACTCTAGGAACACATGGCTTTTAAAAAAACAAACCAAACCCCAAATAACAAAAAAAAAAAAAAAAAAAAAAAAAACTCATTTCAGTTTTATTTAGTCGAGGACTTCCAAATTTATTTGACCACTAAATAGATTTTTTTTTTCAGAGCATCAAAATTAGCATCCCATGAAAATGAGACTCAGTTTTCCCTTAGGAAAAGGCTATTTCAACACCATAGGATTTGTCTTTAGAGGTGGAACTTGGTCTCAGTGCAAACTCATGGGGAAGAAATCAAGGAGAGATTGTAGGGAATTTTCTCAGACTTTCTTCATTTCTTCGATAGAAGGTCAGTTGATTATTCAATCTGTAAGGTCAGATTAGAATGCAAACTTTTATTCAGCCAAGCTAAGCTATTCACCACTTCTGTAGTGGAGATTCATGTTACTTTATTTCCATGACAAAATTTAAATTTTGAACCCATCAGAGCTGGAAAAATTCTAAGACATTATCTAGAATGAAGAACTAATTTTTCCACTGTGGGTTCAGTCATCTAACTCAAAGAAACCTCAGCTCAGTCATCTATAA
Source organism: Papio anubis (assembly GCF_008728515.1). Lineage (NCBI taxonomy): Eukaryota > Metazoa > Chordata > Mammalia > Primates > Cercopithecidae > Papio > Papio anubis. The sequence goes on from NC_044996.1 coordinate 138,175,884, forward strand.
AATAGGGATGATGAAAAAAACATTGTCCTTCTCATGTATCTGTGACAATTAGATAAAGTGCACTTTCCAAGAACCCAGTGAAATGACTGATCCAGAGAACACACTCAACACATGAATGCAGCCAGTATTGCCATTTTCAAGAAGCCAGATTTTATGGGAACACCAGGCACAGCATTTACAGGAAAGAACATGTCAGTAAGACACACACATAGATCTTTGGTCTTTCCACACAGGAACTGGAAGAAATGTGTGGCTTTGTCTTTAGCAGATCTCAAATTCTAAATGACAAATATAGAAGCAGGAAGGAAAGGAGCAAGATGAGACATCTGCAAAGAGGTTTGAGGAGATCCCCTGGTCAATTTGCTTGAAAAGACCTAAGTATATGGCACAAGTATACATATGTAACAAACCTGCACATTGTGCACATGCACCCTAGAACTTAAAGTATAATAAAAAATAAATAAATAAATAAATAAATAAATAAAATAAAAAAAGAAAATATGCTATATATACACCATGGAATACTACACAGTCATAAAAAGAATAAAATATCCTTTGCAGCAACACGGATGCAGATGGAGCCATAATCCTAAGCAAGTTAGTGCAGGAAAGGAAAACTGAATGCCACATGTTATATCTTATAAGTGGGAGCTGAACTTTGAGTACTTGTGGACATAAAGATGACAACAATACACATCGGAAATTATTAGGAAGAGGGAGGGATCAAGATTTAAAAGTTCTCCATTGGGTACTATGCTCACTACCTGGGTGATGGGATCAATCATACTTCAGACATCAGCATCACACCACATATTCATGTAACGAACCTGCACATGTACCCCTGAATCTAAAATAAAAGTCGATAAAAAGTTTGAATCAAAAAAAAAAAAAAAAAGAAAGTGGGATGTAATATACAAAACTATGAGGAAGCAAAGAGAGTTGAATTTTGATACTTAAAAGTAATGGATGATCAAAAGGAAGGAGTGCTACAAATAATTTAGGCTGGATTGAATTGGTGGAAGATTTCCAAAATTAAATGTCCTTTAGGGCTGGGTGGGTGGCTCGTGCCTGTAATCCTAGCACTTTGGGAGGCTGAGGTGGGTGGATCGCTTTAGGGAAGGAGTTTGAGATCAGTCTGAGCAACGTAGTGAGAACCTGTTTGTAAAAAAAAGAAAGAAAGAGAGAAAGAGAGAAAGAGAGAAAGAGAGAGAGAGAGAGAGAGAGAGAGAGAGAGAGAGAGAAAGAGAGAGAGAAAGAGAGAGAGAAAGAGAGAAAGAGAGAGAGAAAGAGAGAGAGAAAGAGAGAGAGAAAGAGAGAGAAAGAGAGAAAGAGAGAAAGAGAGAAAGAGAGAAAGAAAGAAAGAAAAAAAGAAAAAATTAGTCAGGCAGGGTGCCATGCACCAGTAGTTTCAGTTACTAGGGAGGCTGAGTTTCAGTTACTAGGGAGGGGGATCACTTGAGCCCAGTAGTTTGAGCCTTCAGTGAGCTGTGATCCCTCCACTGCACTCCAGCCTGGGTGATAGAGGAAGACCCTGTCTCTAAAAAACAAAACAAAACAAAAAGTCATGCAGTAATGGAGACAAGTTGTGAATTTTGAGGAGGAAAATGAGATGGTCACAAGAATAGTTTATTGCTGTTAAAAATTTTTGTTTTAAGTATTGCCTTAGAAAATGGATGTAAGTTACAGCCTCAGAAGTTTACATCAGATCCTTATAATTTTTATCTATCATACTGGAAAGTTTTCTGAGAATCAAAGTATAATGTAGGCAAAATCATAAGTTAATCCAGGTTCTATACCTGATGAAAAGCCACTTCTGAAAATACCAGATTAAGATACATTCATTAGGATATTTCTCTCCTACAATAAAATGTCATTATTGCTGATCTAGCTAACTGAGAATTCATGATGATTTAGACATCACTTAGCAAAATGTTACTCATGTAAAGCAAAGCTCTTTACATATTGTGCAAGTTCTTAAAGTAATAAATGTGTATGTACCTGCAAATTGTAGCATATTTCAGACTACTTTTTCCACTAATGTAAAGCAGTTGGGTTTATAGATTTTCTCTTTCAATGTGCACTTCTGAGTTTTCAAACTAGAATATATGTTTCATCCACTGCATACTGTTTATTCTCACATTTACTTCCAACCACTCATTTTGTATATGTGAGCATTGCATGTAAAATATTCTATATACCTAATTCTTATAGGTTCAGATGTTTCTTTCCTTTTTCTTAAAGTGGGAAAGGTCTAATTTCGAGGGCTCATGAATCCATATAAAATCAGAACTATTACCTGTGCTGTTCGTTGCTATGGCTACATACTCATGGGATCTGTAGATACGACATAATTCAGGTATTTGCAGAGCAATACCATTGCAAAGAAATCAAGAAAATTTAAACAGCACAAGAAACCAAGAAAAATAATTTATAAAAAGGATACTCTTGGAGATAATAAAATTTCTTACTTTATTTTGTAATATATTTTCAACGTTTATTATTAAATATTAACATCTTTTTATATGTGTTCTGTCTCTCCTAAGAATCTAATTCTTCCATTTAATACTTAAAATGTATTCACTAACTGGATAGGAAAAAAGTAGAGAAGATTTTTTTAGCTATGGCATATTGCATAAAATAATGTAAGACAGTAGTAGAGATTAAAAGTTTATTGTTTGCTATTATAAATAAACAAATATTGCTTTTAACTTGTAACTTGTAGAGGGTATGTTTGTGTAAAGAGATTTCTTTTTCTGGCATCAAACATATTAAATTTACTGAATGACCTTTGATAAAATAAAAGAGCTATGTTGCTTTTCTAAACAACAATCTAAATTAGCAGTTGGGTTTATAATCCGGAAATACAAATAAAAATTTAGAATAACACAATGATTAGGTGTTCCTATTATAAATAAGACAAGCCTGTTAGTATTCATGCATGGCTAGATGATTGAGAGACAAGTGGTAAGCCAAAAAAATACAAATGCATTCAGATATTAATTGCATAATAATTCATTTCACTGGATTGTACATTATTTTCACATGAATTTGTTGTAGCCAAAACATGTTATTCACCTCCTGAATAATAGGAAACAATGCTTCTTCATTGATATATTAAAGTGACTGGTAGGTAGTGATTCTTATAAGAATGTTATATTTCTGACCATGTATTTCCTTCATCAAAAGTTAAAATTTTAGGAACTATAAATTTGGATAAGCCTGATAAAACACTTAAAAGAACATCAAAGTGCCAATGAAACTTTAGGGAAGTGTATTAGTCTGTCCTCATGCTGCTAATAAAGACATACCACAGACTACATAATTTATAAAGTTCCACAGTTCCACATGGCTGGGGAGGCCTCACAATCATGGCAGAAGGTGAATGAGGAGCAAAGTCACATCTTACATGGTGGCAGGCAAGAGAGCATGTTCAGGGGAACTCTCCTACATAAAACCATCAGATCTCGTGAGACTTATTCACTAGCACCAGAACAGCATGGGAAACACCTGCCCTGACGATTCAATTACCTCCCACTGGGTCCCTCCAACAACATGTGGGAATTATGGGAGTTACAATTCAAGATGAGAATTGGGTGGGGACACAGCCAAACCATATCAGGAAGAAAGAAAACCCACCAGGAGACAAAAAGAAATCGATGTTGATGAAGATGAAAAACACTGAAAAAAGAGAAGAGCGACTGAAGATAAAGGAAACACTGTGAACAAATCCAGATAGAAGCCCTAGGTGTGAGTAATCAAGTAACAGTCAGTGTGAAAGAAAGCTGGTTTCAGAAATATAAGTTTTACCTGTGAGCTATCAGTCATACTGATCTGTCCCTTCACACTGACTGCATTGGTCAGAGTTTTCCAGAGAAACAAAACCAATAGGATAGATAGATAATGACATAGACAGATAGATATATAGATGATTGAAAGATAGATGACAGATAGATAGATAGATAGATAGAGCTAAGTAGATGACAAATAGCTAAAGAGAGATGACAAATGATTGACAGATAGGCAGATGATAGGTAGATTATAGATAGATCAGTAGATAGACATGGATAGGTAGATGATAAATAGCAAGTGATAGATGACAAATGATTGACAGGTAAATGATAGGTAGATGATAGATAGATAGATAGATAGATAGATAGATAAACATGGATAGATGATAAATAGCAAGAGATAGATGAGAAATGATTGACAGATAGGTAGATGATGGATAGATAGATAGATAGACAAATACACATGCAGATGTACATTCCTGTCTTTCTATATGTATCCACTGACGACATTTACTTGTAAGGAATTGGTTCACATGATGGTGAGGACTGGCAAGTCTAAAATAATTAGAAGAGGCAATATGCTGGAAACTCAGGATTTCTATGTTACTGTCTTGAATTTCTTGAGGCTGAGTTTCTTTACTCTGGGAAACCTGTTTCAGCTCTTAAGGTCTTCAAGGGATTGGGTGTAGACCATCATGTCGTGAGGGTCAACTCCCTGATGTCAAGTGATAGGGAATGTTAATCCCATCTACAACATACTTTCGCAGCAATATCTAGATTGGTGTTTGGCTATGATAGCCTAGACAAATTGACTCGTAAAATTTAATTATCACACCTACCTGACTTCTCACTGCTACAGACATGCCTCTCACATTGAAGAGAACAAATTTATCTTATTTAGTCTTTTCAGTCACCATGGACTGGACAAATCTGTGTTGTGTTCAGAGTAAGTTGCACTATTGAGTAATCTCTGGAATCTTTAAGAGCTTTGTCTGATGATAAGAAGGTTAATTGTATTCACAATGAAATATGTAAGTGAGAGGGAACCGGAGAGACAAAGGAGAACACTTGGGCCCAACCTCTATATCCATGGACTTTATGGCTACAACAAGATTGGTTGATACGGTCAAATATCCCTGCACGTTTTGACGTTCTTTTGTGTGGGGCTCAGTCAGGGGTGGTGTATAGCATGGTGACTTCTGTCATCAGGCTACTCAGGGTCTGATATTAGCCTTGTCATGGTTTAGTTGAGTGGCTTTCAGGAAATTTTTTAACCTCTGTAGACCTTAGTTTCTTCGCCTGTAGGGCAGGTACAACAATGGTACACAGCTGGATTGCTGTGAAGTTGCAATGGCATAATTTGTGTAAATTAGACAAGACAAGGTCTAGCATGTAGCAAACATTCAGTAAATGCAAGCCAAAGTTCTTAGTTCCTCCCCTGTCATCTCTGATCCAGATCTTGGGAGCATGAGGTGTCTGCTAAAGATGGGGTGGCATATGTATGTGACTCTCTAGAAAGCTTGCTCTACCCCAACAGTAAGTTGGCCTATAGCAATATGTAAGGCTGATGTTCAAGTCTTTCTTATTAAAATATCACTTATGTGATTGGATGACTTTCTGTAGCTATTATTCTTTCCTTCACAGATAAACTTATTAACGGAGTTGTCTATTACTTGTCCTTGAACTATTACTGCTCAACTCTCCACAACTTGGCTTCTGCATCAAGTATGCTACTGAACTGAATTGCAAATACTATCATCTTCTCAGTAACCTTTCCTGCCTGCCACCAAGCTCATACCTATTTCCTAAGTCTTAACAGTAGTCACGTTTGCCTTATAAGTCACATTGTAGCATCACAGACAAAAACTAATGGTGATACAATGTATTGGCATCCCACATTAGCTAAATAAACTTGTGAACCTTATTAATATTTTATAGGTCCTTTAAAAAGGGCTCTTTCTGATGGCTGGGGATGCCAGAGTGATAATTAATCATCCTCCCCACTGTCACCCTGCTGGGCATTTTTCAAGTCAGGAGGATGGATACTGGTGGGGCTTCCTAAATTCTTATCTGTACACATCTCCACAATTTTTTCTTTCTCCTTCTGTTATTTATGTTTTTAATCTGTGAGGCAGCAGAAAGTGGCACAGTCAGTTGATGACTTCATAGTTTGTTGTAATCAAATAAATATACCCCCTTCCCCATCTCTATGGGTCTCCTTCTTATTTAGTCTTGAGTATTTGATTTAACTAGAATAAAATGATATAAATCCAAATTTTCTGCAAATACGGCAATATGGTTTCTTATGGTGAAACTGAGTGGTAGAGAGAAATGATACAGAAAAAAGGCTTACTTTATGCCCTTTTGTACCTTTGAATTTTCTGCCATGTGCATGTATTATTTATCGAAATATGTTAAATAAGTAAATTAAATGAAAAATCATATGAACAAATTTAACTGCAGAATATCAAAACCTGTAGTTTTTGTGATATATACATACATATATATTCAAGAATAAATGTTTTTATAGATCTTCCTTTATTATTTCCTTCTTCCAGATTTAGCTTTTCAATAAATAGAAACTGTGTCACAAAAGGAGCTACTTGAGGATTTAAGACATGGATTTCAGAAATCAAGACGCCAGTCATGTTCTCTTTGAGGAAATTCAGAAAGAAGTGTTGCAGATTGCCTTTCTAATAATGTCTGATGAATGGCACCTCCCTGTGTCCACCATAAAGACACAGAGTCTATTTCCATACCCTTGACCTGGGACTAGCCTTGTTATGTACTTTGACTAACAGAATGTGGCAGAGGAAATGCTGTGCGAAGTCTGGGAATTCAATCTTAAGAAACCTTGAAGCTTTCACTCTTGTCCCCTGGTAAAGGAACTCTGAGGCCACCATATAGTGAGGAAGACAAGTGTAGACTCTTGCAGAGAGGTCTTATACAATGCAAACCAAGGCGCCCTAGCCAGCAGGAAGCAGCAACTACGGGCAGGTGAGTGAGGGTATGTTTTTCTACTTCCTTCCTTCATCTTATACCCTGTGATCTCCAATCACTGTAAAATGGGATTTCTCTTTTTGATGTTTTCTCCTGACATTTCTACTTTTGAACCGTGAAATGCACCTATAAATTTCTAGAACGATATGAAATGAACCTATGCAATAATAAGAATTCCATATTAGATATCAGAACTGCCTTTCAAGTTTCTTCTCACCTTAGAAAGCTATACTTTATCCAAGCGACTCGAAAGTGCTGGGTTTCTCAAATAAAGAAGAGCAGATGCTTCTAAAAAGCTATCCTCTGGGCTCATTCTCAATGTACAGCTGCCATGATGCATCCCTTCCCATAGCCTTAGCTTCTGGTGTTGAGCAAAGAATAGAAAACCAGGGTTGCAGCTCAGTGGCATCACAGAGGCAAACCGCATTTAACCATCTCCACGCATCACTCTGATTTGACTTTGAGACTAAAGTCTCTCTTTTTCCTCTTTGCATCAAGAAGAGAGGGGAGCACCAGATTAAATGGGCAGATCTTCGGCCATGCCCTGCCTGTCTTCACATCAGTGTGACACATCTACCACCACCTTCCACATGAAGCAATCACTGAACTTTGCAATAGCTCAACTTCTGCCCACATACTTCTTTAACCAATGGAGAGAATGGAGGCATCATTGCAACAAGACTGCTGACTAAATGTTTGTTGAACGCAGTTCGGAGTACATCTGCCTTTAAAACTGCTTCACATTCAAACTAAAGTAGAGTGACCAGGAGAGGTCTGGAAGATGAGCTCTTCTCTCGCATCACATCATCGCACTGTTCCATTAGAATACATGGATTGCTTTCGAAAACATCGTCATGTTTTCAGTAATCTACTCCTTTTGTTTTACTCCAAATGATTTTCCCAACCTTCCACAACCTTTATAGGGACACACACTTTCTCCTAAAGATTTTTTACATCATACCAAACATAGTAGATTCTCTACAAAAATCTGCTATTAATAAGAATATTTAAAGAAAATGCCTTAGGCATTAAAAAAGTGTTTTAAGTAGTGCCAACATCATTGGAATAAGCACATGGCCTTACAAGTTGACTACTTTGATAGACAAGGTTCATTTGGATAGAGGACAACTGGTATCGTTTTTTAAGACAATTAAAATATAACCACTTTAATCCAACCATAAACATAAACTACAATAAAAAGCAAAACAGCATACAGGCACTTATTTATACTCACACTATGCATCATTTGCCCGTTTGAAGGTATATCTAGCATTATTTTAATCTCACAATCTAACATTTTGGTCTCTTGGCTTTACTTCACTTTTCCTCTGATATACGATGCTTTACAACTAATATCAATTCCAGAAGGCATCTTATTTTCCCCATATCCTAAATTATTAATAAATATGTCAAGGGAAGAAAACTAACATCGACCCTTTTAGCAGCTTGACTATTCTTTAAGTCAATACAAATACGTATTATTGACCTTCAAGTCATTTCCCCACAGGGTGTACTCTTTTGGTGGAAGCTAATTTGCTCCTATTTGTAGGGAAGCAGAATGGTGCAGTGGATAAAATAATTGTGTGAGAGCAAAGAGGATAGGTTTGTATTCCTAATACTGACAGACGTCATCATCAAACTTTTCCTGATCTCAGTCTCTTTCTCTGTACAAGCAAAGGAAGATCTGAGATTGGAACTTCCAAGTACCTTTCCATTTCAGGATTCCTGCCAATGCTCCCTTTAATATTGGAGGGGCAGGTAACCTTGTAATGAGAAATCTAGACAGAGCTTTTCCATCCTAGGTGTGCACAGCTCCAGAGCATTCTCCTCACCACTTCTGATGGCTGCACTATGCAAGCTGCTGGGAGAACGAATGACATGACCATGAAACCAGAGCTCGTATTACTTCCACCTATTAATCCTCCTGGCATCATTCTTGAATGAGAGAAAGAGAACAGACAGAGTAATATGTCAAACACATTTACATTAGTTTCAATGTGAAGTCCCTACTCCAATCAGGTATAAGAGAACCAATAAAAAGAACAAATAGAATTTCCTGGGTGTCTCCTCTGAGCTCTTTGATTATAAAACCCATTCCATTTTTGCTGGGCAGTATGGCTCACATCTTTAATCTCAGCATATTTGGAGGCTGAGGCAGAAGGATTGTGTTAGCCCAGGAATTTGAGACTAGACTGGGCAACATAGCAAGACCCACATCTCTAAAAAAAAAAAAAAAAATTAAAAACAGCCAGGTGTGGTGGTACATGTCTGTAGTCCCAGCTCTTTGGGAGGCTGAGGTGGGAGGATCACTTCAGCCCAGGAGTTTAATGCTGCAATGAGCTGTGATTGCACTACTGAACCCCATCCTGGGTGACAGAGCAAGACCTCGTCTCTAAAAAATAAATAAATAAAAAAGAAATAAAATCCAATTCCAGGTAAGCATTATTACTCTCTTACAACTGATAAAAGAAACTAGGCTTAAAAGAGTAAAATAGCTTGTCTAGGGTCCCTTGGTCCCTTGTTCCTTCCTGGAGTGAGGAGAAGTGTGGTTCCCAGATGGCCTGCCTCCAGTGACTGCACCGAGGGGTGGCTTGAAAAGGATTTAGACCACACAAAAATCTCCATCACATCCCTCTGAGTCACCCAAACAAATACACAATCTCAGTGATATGGTTTGGCTGTGTCCCCATCCAAATCTCACCTTGAATTATAATAATCCCCAGGTGTCAAGGGTGGGGCCAGGTGGAGATTGTTGAATCATGGGGGTGATTCCCCTCATACTGTTCTCATGGTAGTGAATGAGTCTCACAAGTTCTGATGGGTTTATAAATGGGAGTTCCCCTGCACATGCTCTCTTGCCTGTCACCATGTAAGATGTGCCCTTTCTTCTCCTTTGCCTTCTGCTAGGCCTGTGAGGCCTCCCCAGTCATGTGGAACTGTGAGTCCACTTAGCCTCTTTCTCTCTATAGATTACCCAGTCTCAGGTATGTCTTTATTAGCAGTGTGAGAACAGACTAATACACTGAGCCATCAGAAACCAGGTGCTTGCTATGTAAACACAGCTTCTAAGCAGCATCCATGCCCTCCCTTCCATCACATTGATGATCCCAGCCTCCTTCATATAGAGATCCTGGGGTCTCCACTACCTAAATCAGATCACAGAGGGTTCCACTTTAGAAACACAACAAAAACAGCATGTTCCCAAGCTTCATCTCAGAATTGGACGACAGTGCAGTGGGGACCCAGAATCTTCACTTTTAACTGGAAAGCCAGGTTATTCTTGATAGTTGTACTAGGTTGAGGGGAAGGGAATGGAACAAGAGAAGATGTCAGGGGGTATAAATATGAGTGTGTACTAAACCTGCTCCCTAGTTTCCCCCATGACATAGTGCTGCCACCCCCTGGGCATCATGTGGTCCATGAACCAGTGGCACCAACATCATCCAGGAGCTTGTTAAAATCACAGAATTTGGGGCCCATCTCCAAATCTACCAAATCATAATCTGTATTTTAATGAGATCCCCAGATATTTCATGTACATATTGGAGTTTTAGAACGGGTGAGGGAATAAATATGATGATTTACCGGGAATCTCACCTTCCCCAACTCAGGGGAAAAGAAAACAAGTTTTCATATAACATCTACCAGGCACACTTTATAAACAATGTTAACTATTTCTTTCATGATTCACCAAAGTGTAGTGCACTTGGTTTCTCAAGTCACCTGCTTGGCCCTCTTCCAAGTGTACTTTCCTTCCTTTCTTTTCTTTCCTTACTGTTCTAAAGCTTTTTAATAAACTTCCACTCCTGCTCTGAAAGTTTCCTCCATCTTTTTCCTGCCGTATGCCCCTCTGTTGAATTCTTTCTTCTGAGAAGGCAAGAATTGAGGTTGCTGCAGATCCATATGGATTTGCCACCAGTAACTTGGATACCTTCCATCAGTGACATATTTGGTGCCACGTGATTCAGATACCTTCCTTAGTGGTAACAGATCTCTATGCCTCACCTCCTTTGGCTGGAGGCATCTGACCTCCGTGCGTGCTTTCTCTTCTCCTCTCTCTCTCTCTCTCTAATTAAAAATAAAGATTCACCAAAGTAAAGTATCTTATTTCAAATTCATAGAGCAAGGACAGAGCAAGGATTTTTAAATCAAAATGAATCTCTCTCCAATTCCCCTGGCTTTTGCACAAAGAACCATACAAAAGAAGGCTGCAGGCAGTCCAGGCACAGTGACTCAAGCCCGTCATCCCAGCACTTTGGGAGGCCAAGGTGGGCGGATCGCCTGGGGTCAGGAGTTGGAGACCAGCCTCACCAACATGGCGAAACCCCATCTCTACTAAAAATACAAACATTAGTTGGCTGTGGTGGTGCACACCTGTAATCCCAGCTACTTGGGAGGCTGAGGTAGGAGAATCGCTTGAACCCGGGAGGCGGAGGTTGCAGTGAGTTGAGATTTTGCCACTGAACTCCAGCCTGGGAGACAGAGCAAGACTCCATGTCAAACAAAACAAAAACAAAAACAAAAACAAAACAAAACAAAATAGTGGCTGCAGGCAAGAGGAGCCAGTTTTCACAAAACCTCCACCATGGACTCACCAGCCTTGTCCCCTGTACAGGAAAGACTTAACACAGCAGGCCTGGGTTGCTCAAACCCTGCACATTCCCAAGAAATCCCACTTTAGTGATGGGCCTTGGTTAGTTTCCTGTGATTTAAGTGCTTAGAATGTTCCCATTGATTAGAGGGCTTTTCATGCTTTGGGTGGGGGAGTGTCTTGAACTATGCATACAAGATTGTGTAAATAGTGCATGCAAGCGGTGTGCCTTGTGGTAAACACTTTTTGTTTCCTTCTAAGAGTCTAGAGATTCAAAAATCGTGTTTGACTATGTGCTTTTGTGTCTGACCTCCAATAAAAACTCTGTACTCCAAGGTTTGAGTGAACTTTCCCAATTGACAATACTTTGGATATATTATTACAACTCCTTGCCAGAGGTATTAAGTGCACCCACTGGGAGGACACACTTGGAAGTGTGCCTAGTTTCCCTTGCACATTGGAAGCCTGTGTCTACTTTCCCTTGCACTTTGCCCATCCATCTTTTCCCCTGTGCTGATTTTGTTTGTGTCCTTTCACTATCACAAACTGTAAGTATGAGTAGTATAACAACTTCTGAGTCCTGTGAGTCTTACCAAATCATTGAATGTGGGCATGGTCTTGGGGACCACTGACACATCCCTCTTCCTTCTAAGAAGCTGCTCTGTTATCTCAAAGCCTAGTGGGGAAGATCTTTTCCACCTCATCAGGCCATCTGTCTTAGTCCATTTTGTGTTGCTATGAAGAAGTATCTGAGGCTGGGTAATATATAAAGAAAAATGTTTATTTGGCTCACAATTCTGATGTCTGGAAAAGTTCAAGTTTTGGCATCTGCATCTGGCAAGGGCCACAGACTGCTTATCCTCATGGTAGAAGGTAAAAGGGAGCTGGTGTGTGCAGACATCACATGGCAAGAGAGGAAGCAAGAGAGCCAGAGGCAAGAGGTGCCAGTCTTTTTTAACAACCAGCTCTTGTGGAAACGAACAGAGTGAGAACTCACTTATCTCTTCCCTCAGCTAGGGCATTAATCTATTCATGAAGGATCTGTTCCCATGATCTAAATACCTCCCATGAGGCCCCACCTCCAACACTGGGGATGAAATTTTAACATGAGGATTGGAAGAGTCAAATATCCAAATCATGGCACCATCTAACTTTTTTTCCTACATGGTTGATCTTCAGATACAAAATCACATCTCCTACAGGCTTCTCTATATTTTCCCCAATCTTTCTTCTCCAAGATCAAAATTCTCAGATGCTTCAATATCATCATTCATATTCAGCTACTTCAACACACCATGGTCATCCTCTCTGGAATGTGTTCAAGTATGCCTGGGCTCTTCTCCAAGTGATTAATTCCAATACTCCCAGATGCATTCCAACCTGCACAGAATGGAACTTGGTCAACACTAACCTCTAGGAATTAAGCCTGAAATCTTATCTCAGCTATTTTTGTAGACACTTTTAATTTTCTGTGTATTAAATAATAACATACTTGAGTTGCTTTTTATTTTTCTTTATTCTGTGCTAAAGATTCACAGTCTTTTTTTATCAGTTATTTTCAAGCCACCTGAGCAAAGCCTGCAACTTTCATACAATCATCATTCATCTTGGGAGAGTGGATTCGTAATTCCCATCTGTCGATATCTTTTGGATCCTGACGAGTTGATGTGAGACAAGATTGTAAATGTTCAAACAGAGTTTTTATCAGACAACTAAGGGTAAACGTGAAATTCTCCCCAAAGAGCGAGAAAGAAAAAAAAAAGTTTACAGAGTAGCAGTGGTTGTTTCTGATCTTAACTTCAACTGACATAGAGCTAAAATATACTTTGGTCAGTGATATTTGTGAGCATCTAGGCCCCAAGTGCTTTTGCTTTGCCTCTAAACAAAGACATAACCCTTCTTTTCTGAGATGAACTCAGCTTGGCACTGCTTATGTTTGTTCAAGCTTTACCCCTAACAGCCTGGCTTGCTGTCCCAGCAGCTGGAGGACAATCTCCGCATAGCATTTCCTGCTTGACCTCTGGTATTCAGTCCTTAAGGTCCCAGGGGTCAAAAGGTACTTCTCATTGCACTGCAAAGTTTTCTTTCCTGGTTTCAGGCTATCTTGTATTTGTTTTTGAATATGTCTTCAATCTTTTCCTAGTGGACCTTATGACTTGGTCGTTATTCTAGCTGGCAGGAAGCTATTTAAAACCTGACTCATTCTGCTGAGATGCTTGTGATGTCTCAGATGACATGAAAGCTCCTGATATCTCGTGTCCTTGCATGCAACTCATTGATAATCATGTCAGGGCAAAAGAGTCTGAAATCTAAAACTTCCAACACTAGTGTGTTGGTCCATTCTGGACATCCTTTAGACCAATCATTTAGAGAGCTGTTAGTTTGCTTAATTTAGCCCATCTTTTCTCACCTTACCTTGTATAATACGTAATTTAAAAGCAGGAGAAGATCAGTAAAGCCAGGGAAGCCTATTTTAAGCTTTAGACTGGAAAATAGCGACCCAATAAGAGTAAAACTAATCCAAAAATGTTCCAGTATGACTTCAGTAAAAATGTGTGCTCTGCTTCAGTAGACGTGTGAGTTGGGAAGAGAGAATAGCATTTAAACACTATGTGAGACAGAAGGGATGATTGGAAGGCATGGTGAAAGAAAGGTCTCAGAATATGGGATGAGACAATTAAAGAAATAAAAGTGTTCCAAAACACCACAAATTGAATTCTTTTAAATATTCTTAGAGAGACACAGATAAAGAATAGAATTCTTTTTTAGTAAGTTTTTGTGCTTGGATTTTACTTCTTTAAATAAGACACTACTATGGCACAAACCAAGTAAGCCACATACTCAACAAACTTGTTATATTATAGGGCATGCATGCATGAAATCCACAATAAAAACCATTATAGCAATATGCACAGAATTTAATGTTGGGATTCACAGAATCTTGGCTAACTTGGCCAGTTGGTTCAGCTCTATGGCCTTGTCTTCCCCAGTGAGAAAACAAAGGGTGTGCAGAACAAATCTAAAATCATTTCTGCCACCATTCTATGTTCTTATCAGATGGTGTATTTTTATCTGCTACAGATAATGTTGTATGTATAGGTAAAATGAACAGACTTTTGGAGAAATGTATTTATATTTTGTTTGAATCCTTTTGTTTAGTCACACTGAAGGGTAAAAGTATGCATATGGAGTGGGGATAGTATGATGATGATAGTGGCAGGAGACAGAAAAATTCCTAGGCAGACAGGGACAGGTAAGACCCGACCTTCAAGCCAAAGATAGTTTAAACCTGAAAACTGAGCTTCTCTGGTTCTGGATAGAGTCCATGACTGGAGCAACTTCTATCCCCATGTTACCCTCTCTCTCTTAATTGTTTCCTTCTGGATAATGCCTTTTAACCAATTGAATGGTGCTTTTGCCAAACCCACCAATGGATCAATCAGCACACTTCTCCTGCATTCTAGGTCCATAAAAACCCAGAATCAGCCTCACAGATGGCAACCTGCTTTCAGGTTCTCCTCTCACAGGTGAAAGCATTCCTTCTGTCACTCAATAAAATTCTTCTCTGTCTTATTCACTCGCTAGTGTCCATGCACCTTATTCCTCTCAGTTGTGGGACAAGAACCTGAAACTCACTGACATGCAGGTGGTGGGAATGAAAGAGTTGTGATGTTCCTGGCCAGCTCACCAAGCTGTGGGCAATGGGAATAAAAGAGCTGTAATATGCTCCTGCTTGCCAGACTACAGGAGAAAGAGAGCTGTAACATGCTCTCGCTTGCCAGGCTACAGAAGTGAAGAGCTGCCACATTTTTTCAGGGCTTGGACCTCGTGACTCCCTGAGAAAGAGCTATAACACCTCTAGGGGCTCCGTGATTGCTAGCATCTCTGAGTTTTCAGGTGCCACTGTGTTTGCCTCATCTAGATGCTGGCACTAACATGGAAGCCATTTGTGGCATGCCTAGTAGTCACATAAAGACTGCAATGGGAAAACTCATGTTGCCCAGTTTTCTACCAAATATGGATTTCAGGGCAATTGAAGATTCAGAGTATTGGATGGGACAGTTCATCAGTGAAATACAGCATTTAGAGTGTTGGAAATACCTTTCTCTTCTCAGAGAGTAAAATATGTCAAAGAGTATCATGATCCAAAGAGACATTTAAAAAGACAATCATATACAGATTGATTTCCAAAGGTTTTCAAATTACCTCATCATCCTTATTTTAACCTATTTTGTATAATACGTATAAAATAATGCATGGTTCCTCAGATCAAGTGTCTCTTGCACCCCCATACCCTTTTATTTGAACCTGTTGGCTCAATAGAAATGATAATTGAGTGTAATTAAAACTTTATGGGTCTCCTTCAGCAGTGTTATTATGGGGTCACTGCCTTATGTTTTCAATAAATTTGTAATTGATTATTTAAATAAGATTATGTTTAAAAGTGATATGGTTTGGCTGTGTCCCCACTCAAATCTTACCTCGAATTGTACTAATCCCCATGTGTCAAGGGTGGGGCAAAGTGGAGATGATTGAATTATGGGAGTAGTTTCTCCCATACTGTTCTTGTGGTAGTGAATAAGTCTTGCAATATCTGATGGTTTTATAAATGGGAGTTCTCCTGCACAGGCTTTTGCCTGCCACCATGTAAGATGTGCCTTTCTCCTCCTTTGCCTTCTGCCATAATTTTGAGGCTTCCCCAGCCATATGGAACTGAGTCCACTAAACCTCTTTTTCTTTATAAATTACCCAGTCTCTGTTATGTCTTTATTAGTAGCATGAGAACAGACTAATACAAAAAGTCATATGTTAACTTCATCACAGATAACCTTGCCTTCTTTGGAATAGCTTGGTTGAGAACTCCAATCATATCTAAAACTGCTCTGGTAGAAAACTCTTTCATGCTTTTTGACTTCATATTCTCTACCTTATTTTTTTATTGTAGTAAAATGCACATAACAAAAAATTGACCATTTTAACCATTTTTAAGTGAGTTCAGTGGCACTAAGGATATTCACATTGTTGTACAAGCATCACCACCATCCTTCTCCAGAACTTTTTTCATCTTGCAAAACTGAAACTCTGTACCTGTTAAACAATAACTCCTCATTCCTCTCTCCTGCCAGTCCCTGGCAATGGCCATCCACTTTCTGTCTGTATGGATTTGACTATTCTAGGTGCCTCATGTAAGTGAAATCATACAGTATTTGCTCTGTATCTGGTTTATTTCACTTAGCATAATGTGCTCAAGGTTTATCCATGTTGTAATCTGTGTCAGAATTTCCTTCCTTTTTAAGGCTGAGTCATATTTCATTAGCTGTAGCTGAATTCTTAATAGAAGAGGTATATGCTGGTATCAGAACTTTATAATGGAAGGGTTTTAGCAGAATTCCACTAGATGCTATGGTTTCCCTAATTTTTTCTTTCATCAACTACACTCAATTGAACACATCTCCAACCCACACTTTGTCATTCTTTTGGATATTACTTCTTTATTCTCCCTGTTTTTCCCTAAATCAATCTCTATAAGCTAACTGTCTTCTAATATACTTGTCTCCTTTACTTGATCACTGTTGGCGTGCCATGAGCCATGGTATCTCAATCATAGATATGAGAGTCAAGAATGCATGAAAGGAATTAGGGATTCCCTGATGTGCAAAGGTTTGCAAATTACCTCATCGTCCTGATTTTAACCTATTTTGCATAATATAAATAAAATAATGCATGGTTCCTCCTTGATTCCTTTTACGCATTCTTGGTTCTCATATCTATGATTGACAGAAGTCCTGGACAACTGCATAGCTTTGTTTCTGACTTTCATTCCTCTCCTCAGTTTCACTGCTTCCTATCTTCTGTTGTGTCACGTGGGCACATGAATCATTTTGTATCCAAAGGGCAGTTAAGGTGAGGTAAAAAGAACAGTATCATGCCCACTGACATGATAAAAAATCCTTTAAAATACTCTCTGAGGGCTGGGTGTGGTGACTCACGCCTGTAGTCCCACCACTTCTGGAGGCTGAGGCAAGGGGATTGGTCTAGTCAGTAGTTCAAGATCAGCCTGGGCAACATAGCAAGATCCCATGTTTACAGAAAATTAAAAAATTAGCAAGGAATGGTGGTGAGCAGCTGTAGTCCCAGCTACTTGAGAGGCTAAGGTAGGAGGATCACTTGAGCCAAGGAAGTCAAGGCCACAATCCAGCCTGGGTGACAGAGTGAGACTTTGTCTCTACCAAAAAAATAAAATTACTTTCTGAAATGAAACCATGAATGTATGCTCATTATAGACAATAATAAATGGAAGAGGAGTTACCAGAATTTTCCTACTTACATTATATTTAGTATTATAATAATGTTTGGATAAAATGATTACAACCACTGTTAATATTTTGTTACATATTCTCTAGAGCTTCTTTCTAAATATATGGCATGTGTTTATTATTTTACAAAAATATTCTTTATATGGAATTATATATATATACATATATACACACATTTCTATATTTTATTTGCATTTCTTTAATTTACAATGAAGTTGGACTTACATTCATATATTTATATTTCTTTAATAAATACCCTATAGTACAGTGTTAGTTTTCTTTTTCTTGACTTACAAAGCTCATTTTGTACTATGAATATTGGTGTCATAATTTGAAAATATTTCCTCCATGTTGACATTTACAATTTGATGTTTAAATATGTTTTGACCAATAGATGTTTTTAATGAGTGTAGAAGGAATTGCTTTTTCAAGTCTTTTCTTTATGACATCTGCTTTTCGTATTATGCTTTGAAATTCACCCTTACACTAAGATGACATAAATGTTCACTTTTATTTTTAGAATACCTTTATGACTTTCTGTTTGTTTGTTTACATGGTTGATTCATTTCCATGTTTATTCCAGCAAATAGAGTAGGTGGGGTCTTTAACATCCCCGTTTCCCTTACCACTACGGCTAAGCCCTAAATCTGTATGATAATACGCAGCCTCCAGACATCTACTCCTGGAGGCCACATAGGCAGTCTAAATCAAAACTTTCTTTTTTTATTAATTAATTTATTTTTTATTACACTTTAAGTTCTAGGGTACATGTGCACAACGTGCAGGTTTGTTACATATGTATACATGTGCCATGTTGGTGTGCTGCACCCATTAACTCGTCATTTACATTAGGTATGTCTCCGAATGCTATCCCTCCCTCCTCCCCCACCCCACAACAGGCCCAAGTGTGTAATGTTCCTCTTCCTGTGTCCAAGCGTTCTCATTGTTCAATTCCCACCTATGAGTGAGAACATGCAGTGTTTGGTTTTCTGTTCTTGCAATTGTTTGCTGAGAATGATGGTTTCCAGCTGCATCCATGTCCCTACAAAGGACATGAACTCATCCTTTTTTATGGCTGCATAGTATTCCATGGTGTATATATACCACATTTTCTTAATCCAGTCTGTCATTGCTGGACATTTGGGTTGGTTCCAAGTCATTGCTATTGTGAATAGTGCTGCAATAAACATATGTGTGCATATGTCTTTATAGCAGCATGATTTATAATCCTTTGGGTATATCCCAGTAATGGGATGGCTGGGTCAAATGGTATTTCTAGTTCTAGATCCTTCAGGAATCGCCACACTGTCTTCCACAATGGTTGAACCAGTTTACAGTCCCACCAACATGTAAAAGTGTTCTTATTTCTCCACATCCTCTCCAGCACCTGTTGTTTCCTGACTTTTTAATGGTTGCCATTCTAACTGGTGTGAGATGGTATCTCATTGTGCTTTTGATTTGCATTTCTCTGATGGCAAGTGATGATGAGCATTTTTTCATGTGTCTGTTGCCTGCATAAATGTCGTCTTTTGAGAAGTGTCTGTTCATATCCTTCACCCATTTGTTGATGGGGTTGTTTGTTTTTTTCTTGTAAATTTTTCTGAGTTCTTTGTAGGTTCTGGATATTAGCCCTTTGTCAGATGAGTAGCTTGCAAAAATTTTCTCCCTTTCTGTAGGATGCCTGTTCACTCTAATGGTAGTTTCTTTTGCTGTGCAGAAGCTCTTTAGTTTAATTAGGTCCCATTTGTCAGTTTTGGCTTTTGTTGCCATTGCTTTTGGTGTTTTGCCCATGCCTATGTCCTGAATGATACTGCCTAGGTTTTCTTCTAGGGTTTTTATGGTTTTAAGTCTAATATTTAAGTCTCTAATCTATCTTGAATTAATTTTTGTATAAGGTGTAAGGAAGGGATCTAGTTTTAGCTTTCTACATATGGCTAGCCAGTTTTCCCAGCACCATTTATTAAATAGGGAATCCTTTTCCCATCTCTTGTTTTTGTCAGGTTTGTCAAAGATCAGATGGCTGTAGATGTGTGGTGTTATTTCTGAGGGCTCTGTTCTGTTCCATTGGTCTATATCTCTGTTTTGGTACCAGTCCCATGCTGTTTTGGTTACTGTAGCCTTGTAGTATAGTTTGAAGTCAGGTAGCATGATGCCTCCAGCTTTGTTATTTTGGCTTAGGATTGTCTTGGCAATACAGGCTCTTTTTGAGTTCCATATGAACTTTAAAGTAGTTTTTTCCAATTCTGTGAAGAAAGTCATTGGTAGTTTAATGGGGATGGCATTGAATCTATAAATTACCTTGGGCAGTATGGCCATTTTCATGATATTGATTCTTCCTATCCATGAGCATGGGATGTTCTTCCATTTGTTTGTGTCCTCTCTTATTTCTTTGAGCAGTGGTTTGTAGTTCTCCTTGAAGAGGTCTTTCACATCCCTTGTAAGTTGGATTCCTAGGTATTTTGTTCACTTTGAAGCAGTTGTAATGGGAGTTCACTCATGATTTGGCTCTCTGTTTGTCTGTTATTGGTGTATAAGAATGCTTGTGATTTTTGCACATTGATATTGTATCCTGAGACTTTGCTGAAATTGCTTATCAGCTTAAGGAGACTTTGGGCTGAGATGATGGGGTTTCTAAATGTACAATCATGTCATCTGCAAACAGGGACAATTTGACTTCCTCTTTTCCTAATCGAATACCCTTTTTTTCCTTCTCCTGTCTGATTGCCCTTGCCAGAACTTCCAACACTATGTTGAATAGGAGTGGTGAGAGAGGGTGTCCCTGTCTTGTGCCGGTTTTCAAAGGGAATGCTTCCAGTTTCTGCCCACTCAGTATAATATTGGCTGTGGGTTTGTCACAATTATAGCTCTTATTATTTTGAGATACATTCCTTCAATACCGAATTTAGTGAGAGTTTTTAGCATGAAGGGCTGTTGAATTTTGTCAAAGGCCTTTTCTGCATCTATTGAGATAATCATGTGGTTTTTGTCTTTGGTTCTGTTTATATGCTGGATTACATTTATTGATTTGTGTATGTTGAACCGGCCTTGCATCCCAGGGATGAAACCCACTCGATCATGGTGGATAAGCTTTTTGATGTGCTGCTGGATTCCGTTTGCCAGTATTTTATTGAGGATTTTTGCATCGATGTTCATCGGGGATATTGGTCTAAAATTCTCTTTTTTTGTTGTGTCTCTGCCAGGCTTTGGTATCAGGATCATGTTGGCCTCATAAAATGAGTTAGGGAGCATTCCCTCTTTTTCTATTGATTGGAATAGTTTCAGAAGGAATAGTACAGCTCCTCCTTGTATCTCTGGTAGAATTTGGCTGTGAATCCGTCTGGTCCTGGACTTTTTTGGTTGGTAGGCTATTAATTATTGCCTCAGTTTCAGAGCCTGTTATTGGTCTATTCAGGGATTCAACTTCTTCCTGGTTTAGTCTTGTGAGAGTGTATGTGTCCAGGAATTTATCCATTTCTTCTAGGTTTTCTGGTTTATTTGTGTAGAGGTGTTTATAGTATTCTCTGATGGTAGTTTGTATTTCTGTGGGTTGGTGGTGATATCATCCCCTTTATCATTTTATTGCATCTATTTCTATTTTTCTCTTTTTCTCTTTTTATTAGTCTGCTTAGAGGTCTATCAATCTTGTTGATCTTTTCAAAACCAACTGATTCATTGATTTTTGAAGGGTTTTTTTGTGTCTCTATCTCCTTCAGTTCTGCTCCTTGATCTTTTAGTTATTTCTAGCCTCTGCTAGCTTTAGAATGTGTTTGCTCTGCTTCTCTAGTTCTACTGCATGTTAAGGTGTCAATTTTAGATCTTTCCTGCTTTCTTGTGGGCATTTAGTGCTATAACTTCCTACACACTTGCTTTAAATGTCCCAGAGATTCTGGTATGTTGTACTTTTGTTCTCATCGGTTTCAAGTAAAGAACATCTTTATTTCTGCCTTCATTCTCTCGTTATGTACCCAGTGTAGTCATTCAGGAGCAGGCTTGTTCAGTTTTAAGTGCAGTTGAGTGGTTCCTGACTGAGTTTCTTAGTCCTGAGTTCTAGTTTGATTGCACTGTGGTCTGAGAGACAGTTTGTTATAAATTTCTGTTCTTTTACATTTCTGCTGAGGGCAAGCTTTACTTCCAACTATGTGGTCAATTTTGGAATAAGTGTGATGTGGTGCTGTGAAGGATGTATATCCTGTTGATTTGGGGTGGAGAGTTCTGTAGATGTCTATTAGGTCCGCTTGGTGCAGAACTGAGTTCAATTCCTGGATATCCTTGTTAACTTTCTCTCTTGTTGATCTGTCTAATGCTGACAGTGGGGTGTTAAAGTCTCCCATTATTATTGTGTGGGAGTCTAAGTCTCTTTGTAAATATCTAAGAACTTGCTTTATGAATCTGGGTGTTCCTGCATTGGATGCATATATATTTAGGATACTTAGCTCTTCTCATTGCATTGATCCCTTTACCATTATGTAATGGCATTCTTTGTCTCTTTTTATCTTTGTAGGTTTAAAGTCTGTTTTATCAGAGACTAGGATTGCAACCCCTGCCTTTTTTTGTTTTCCATATGCTTGGTAGATATTCCTCCATCCCTTTATTTTGAGCCTATATGTGTCTCTGCACGTGAGATGGATCTCCTGAATACAGCACACTGATGGGTCTTGACTCTTTGTCCAATTTTGCCCGTCTGTGTCTTTTAATTGGAGCATTTAGCCCATTTACGTTTAAGGTTAATACTGTTATGTTTGAATTTGATCCTGTCATTATGATGCTAGTTGGTTATTTTGCTTGTTAGTTGATGCAGTTTCTTCCAAGCATCAATGGTCTTTACATTTTGGCATGTTTTTGCAGTGGCTGGTACTGGTTGTTCCTTTCCATGTTTAGTGCTTCCTTCAGGAGCTCTTGTAGGGCAGGACTGGTGTTGACAAAATCTCTCAGCATTTGCTTGTCTGTAAAGGATTTTATTTCTCCTTCACTTTTGAAACTTAGTTTGGCTGAATATGAAATTCTGGGTTGAAAATTATTTTCTTTAAGAATGTTGAATATTGGCCCTCACACTCTTCTGGCTTGTAGAGTTTCTGCCGAGAGATCCGCTGTTAGTCTGATGGGCTTCCCTTTGTGGGTAACCCGACCTTTTTCTCTGGCTGCCCTTAACATTTTTTCCTTCCTTTCAACTTTGGTGAATCTGACAATTATGTGTCTTGGAGTTGCTCTTCTCAAGCAGTATCTTTGTGGTGTTCTCTGTATTTCCTGAATTTGAATGTTGGCCTGCCTTGCTAGGTTGGGGAAGTTCTCCTCGATAATATCCTGCAGAATGTTTTCCAACTTGGTTCCACTCTCCCCGTCACTTTCAGGTACACCAATCAGATGTAGATTTGGTCTTTTCACGTAGTCCCATATTTCTTGGAGGCTTTGTTCATTTCTTTTTACTCTTTTTTTCCTAAACTTCTCTTCTCACTTCATTTCATTAATTTGATCTTCAATCACTGATACCCTTTCTTCCAGTTGATCGAATCAGTTACTGTAGCTTGTGCATTCATCACGTAGTTCTCATGCCATGGTTTTCAGCTCCATCAGGTCATTTAAGGACATCTCTACATTGTTTATTCTAGTTAGCCATTTGTCTAATCTTTTTTCAAGATTTTTAGCTTCTTTGCGATGGGTTTGAACTTCCTCCCTTAGCTTGGAGAAGTTTGATCGTCTGAAGTCTTCTCTCAACTCATCGAAGTCATTCTCCATCCAGCTTTGTTCCATTGCTGGCAAGGAGCTGCATTCCTTTGGAGGGCAGGAGGCACTCTGATTTTTAGAATTTTCAGCTTTTCTTCTCTCTTTTTTTTCCCATCTTTGTGGTTTTATCTACCTTTGGTCTTTGGTGGTCGTGATGTACAGTTGGGGTTTTGGTATGGGTGTCCTTTCTGTTTGTTAGTTTTCCTTCTAACAGTCAGGACCCTCAGCTGCAGGTCTGTTGGAGTTTGCTGGAGGTCCACTCCAGACCCTGTTTGCCTGGGTATCAGCAGCGGAGGCTGCAGAAGAGTGAGTATTGCTGAACAGCCATTGTTGCTGCCTGATTGTTCCTCTGGAAGCTTCGTCTTAGAGGGGTACCCAGCTATGTGAGATGTCAGTCTGCCCCTACTGGGGGGTGCCTTCCAGTTAGGCTACTCGGGGGTCAGGGACCCACTTGAGGAGGTAGTCTGTCCATTCTCAGATCTCAAACTTCATGCTGGGAGAACCACTACTCTCTTCAAAGCTGTCAGACAGGGACATTTAGATCTGCAGAGGTTTCTGCTGCCTTTTGTTTGACTGTGCCCTGTCCCCAGAGGTGGAGTCTACAGAGGCAGGCAGACCTCCTTGAGCTGCAGTGGGCTCTATCCAGTTCTAGCTGATGTTAAGAAAACACTCCAGTGGTTGGGGAAGGTGGCTTGTGCCTATAATCCCAGTGCTTTGGGAGGCTGAGGTGGGTGGGTCACTTGAGCCCAGGAATTCAAGACCAGACTGGGCAACATAGTGAGACCCCATCTCTACAAAAAAATTAAGAAATTGGCAGGGCATGGTGGTGCACATCTGTAGTCCCATCCATGTGAGGGTAGGCTGAGGCAGGAGGATATCTTGATCCCAGGAGTTCCAGGCTTCAGTTAGCTGTTATAACACCACTGTACTCCAGCCTGGGCAACAGAGCCAGAGCCTGTCTCTAAAAAAAATAAAAAGAAGCAAAAAATAAAGGAAATACTCTAATGAATACAATTCCTAGCACCATGGCAGTGAGAAAGGATGACTTTGGAGGAATTAGATTTTCCACAAGTCTCTAGCTTCATCGTCCAGGAATTTACCCACCAAGACTTTGTCAAGGGTCTGTCAGATATGGAATCTGACCTCATTCTCTTTCTCTTGCAAATGTTGCATCTGTATATTCCCTTTCAACCCTTCCCATTAGCTGCACAGTATTCACTTTTATTTAGCCACTAGGAAAAGCTGATCATTTAGAGCCATTGTTCTTTCCTCTTCAAAGGCCACAGCTGCTGGTGTGAAGCTTGGAGATGCTGAGTCACAAAATAATCTTCAGTGGATAAAATGCAGGGTTAGCCTCCCAAGTAAATACATTTGGGACAACATATAGTTATCTTCCTTTGTTCAAAGCTAATTTTCACTCTTCTCCTCCTCTGTTGATTATCATTTTAACCATTTCATTTCTAATTTTCTATACTATTATTATTAGGCTGGTCTGGAGACCCTTATAGATACCTGACACATACCCGTATACTAATCATCATTACTTTCCTTTGGCAAGATAATAAAGGTTATTTTCTTTCAGAGTGCATTTTGTGGTTCAGTGACTCTGGTCTACTTACAGTCTCTGAATTTCCTATTCAAGAGACGAGAATAATACTAATAATTTCACTGACAGAAAGTCCTTCATTGATATAGCTTTCTCTATTTTTATATTTATATGGAGAGGGATGTTTTATCTTGATGGTACTGGCAGTAAAATATTACCCGAGGCTATTCATGCTTTGGAAAACAAATATACATTAAAATTAAGTAGAAAAGCATGATTTCTTCTCCTGAAATATGTTTGTCAAATATAGAACTATTAAATAATAGTGGCCAGACATCTCCCAAGAGGAACATTGAGTTTGTCAATCGTGATCCAAAGAATCAGGAATGACAGAGAATTCCTGCTACTTATGGAAGTCATGATCACAATGTTCAGTTTCCAGGAGACCGTGGACCATGTGTCCATGCTGCTTGGATGGAAGTACAGCGACCTCATCCAGCCTCCTGTGCTGAACACAGTGGTTATGATCTTTTTCATGGTCATGCTTGCTAGACCTGTCTCCCAAGTATTCTCATTGGATGGGACCATTAGCAGGCTAGTGTTAAGCATGGGACCATTGGCAGGCTAGTATTTTTAGCAAACTCACTTTTAAGTCTCTAGATTGTGATCAAAACACACAACCAGTCCATATTGTCCATAGTGGGATTCTGACTCTAGAGCAGCTCCCAAGTTCACATTCTGCAAGTCTGACAGGTCATCGTGAAGATCAGCTGAACATTTTCCTGAATGCTGGACACTGGTCCATCTCTGATCTTGTGATTCAAATCTGAAAACTAGATTTCACCTTCTTCCTGATACCAGCTTACCTCTTTGTGGTTCTTACTCTTCCTCTTCACTTGTGTCCCTCTTTGGTAACCTTTCCAAGATTTAGTCCTTTTATATCAAAGACATGGTCTTTGTGATGGTTAATTTCACATGTCAACTTGATGGGCTGAAGAGATACTCAGAGAACTGGTAAAATATTACCTCTGGGTGTATCTTTGGTGGTATTTCCAGAAGGAATTAGCATTTGAATTCAAAGACTGAGTAAAGATGATCACCCTCATCAGTGCAGGCAGGCATCATCTTATCTGTTGGGGGTTTGAATGGAACAAAAGGTGGAGGGAGGGAGAATTCACTCTTTGTTTGAGCTGGGACATCCAGATTCTCTTGCAGTTGGACAACAGTGACTCTTGTTCTCAGACCTTTGGAATTCAGCTGACTTGCTTCAGCTGGAGCAAGTCTGCAGCTTGCAGACAGCAGATGGTGGGACTTTTTGGCCTCCAAAACTTCATGAGCTAATTCCCACAATAGATAGCTATATATAGATATGGATATAGTTATATAGATACATAGGTTTAGATAATGAATATAGATATAGGTATAGATATGGATATAGATATACAAATATAGGCATAGAGGTGAATATAGATATATAGATCTAGGTATAGATACAGATAAGTATATATATGTATAGATGTAGGTATAGATATAGAGATAGACGTCAATACAGATTTCGATATAGCTATAGATTTTCTATTTTTTTGTTTCTCTGGAGAACCCTGATGAATATAGCCTTCCTCTCTGAGGCTTCTGATCACATTTTCCAGGATTGATATAATTTTCTTGGATGACGACATGGTTGTTAAAACTCTTTAACAATTGCGAAGCCTGTAAATGTGCTCTATCAATTATCACCTATACCTCAGTTACTGGGCACACCATTTACCGACCCGTTGGATCTAACCTCTTAGACTCCGGGTTATATGTCCTTGAAGCTTTCTGCTCAGCTTGGTCCATTTTGTATTGCTCTCTAACCGTGGTCTAGCTATCACACAAACTTTTGGAGAAACTCTGGAGAGTATGGGATTAGCTGGGAGCTTCCTGTCCTTCTAGAGTTAATTGGCCTACTTAATTTTGCTTGGATAGGATGCCAATACTTGGATACTACACAGACAGCTAACGATTTCTTTAATTCTGATGGTTGTGTCACAGGGTTTAGTGCCATTTTCACCTCTACAATTTAATCCCTTGGACTCTGGTTTATGTGGAAAGACTTTCTTGGTCCAAGTGATCACTGCAATGGCTACCTCACTGCTGAAATATTTCCCCATGTGCTAAGCCCACTGGTGGGTAAATTTTCTGGAGTGTTTCATGCTGCAAATCTAATCAACAATCCATACAATCTTGTGAAATTTAATTGAGAAACTTCCCACACTGACCCTTTTTCACCTACTAGAATATATAATTCGCATCTTCTTTCAGGTCAAAAGTGAAAACTAGGGTCATTATCATCCCACTCCCCAAGCCTAACTCTAATTAAAATATCGAGCTTGCTTTAGCTTTCCTGTGCATTTTGCATTTATATAGACACAGCATGAAGCATCTTTATAATAGCAGAAGTAAAAGGTTTTAGAGAAAAAGATAAGCTTTCTTCATTCACTTGTTATTTTGGATTTGTGTTCTAACAAAATGGGAATGCACACACATTTGATTAAGTTAAACTGATAAGTATGTTGTGGTAATTGCCTCAAAATGAATGTAGATAAGTTAAAAAAGAAAGAATATCCCGAAGTAAATGGGATGTTAAACATGGGCTCTTTGGTCTTGAACAAATCAGATATTTATCTGCTGCCAGCAACAAAGTTAGAGAAGTCACACTTACTCTTTTTCCCTAATGTAGGGAGAAAAAAGAAATTGCTACCTATTACATATATAAGACAGCATGTAAGTATAGAAATGCTTATATTTTATATATTAGCTAAATATATAACTTCCAATTAAATGTTATAAAGAACAGATAGTACTCAAATAAGTATTTGCCTAGGTAAGTGATTCTCAACAGAGGGAGTGATTTGGTCCTCAACAGGAGACATTTGACAACATCTAGAGATATTTTGGTTTCCACAACTGGGTGGGGAGGAGAAGAGGGAAGCAGCTAATGTCTAGTAGGAAAAGACCAGGTATGCTGCTGAACATTCTTCTGTGCATAGTATAGCTCCCCCACAATGCAAAAATGCCCAGCCTCAAATATCAGTAGTGCAAAGTTGAGAATTCTTGGTGTAAATAAACTGAAAATAGGTATTTGCAGTTCTGATGTTAGGTATTCACTATATTTATCTGTCATGATGCTTTGAATCTTTATTTAAATTGTCTCATTTGATTTTCACAACTTTCTTATGAAGTTGTGCCCATTTTTCAGATGAGAAATTGAAGAACAGTAAGTTCAGTGACCTATTCACATTAGTTAAAACAACAAGACCGGGGGGCGTGCCCAAGATGGCCAAATAGAGACAGCTCCAGCCTCCAGCTCCCAGCGTGAGTGACACAGAAGATGGGTGATTTCTGCATTTTCAGCTGAGGTACTGGGTTCATCTCACTGGGGCGTGTTGGACAGTTGGCACTGGTCCGCCCGTGCAGCCCGACCAGCAAGAACTGAAGCAGGGCAAGGCATCGCCTCACCTGGGAAGCGCAAGGGGGAAGGGAATTCCTTTTCCTAGCCAAAGGAAATTGAGACATGCAACACCTGGGAAATCAGGTAACTCCCACCCTAATACTGCACTTTACCAAGGGTCTTAGCAAACGGCACACCAGGAGATTACATCCCACACCTGACCCAGAGGGTCCCACGCCCATGGAGCCTCCCTCATTGCTAGCACAGCAGTCTGAGATCTAACTGCAAGGCGGCAGCGAGGCTGGGGGAGGGGCGCCCACCATTACTGAGGCTTAAGTAGGTAAACAAAGCCGCTAGGAAGCTTCAATTGGGTGGAGTCCACCACAGCTAAAGGAGGCCGGCCTGCCTCTGTAGACTCCTCCTCTGGGGACAGGGCATAGTTAAACAAAAAGCAGCAGAAACTTCAGCAGAGGTAAATGACCCTGTCTGACAGCTTTGAAGAGAGCAGTGGATCTCCCAGCACAGAGGTTGAGATCTGAGAACGGACACACTGCCTGCTCAAGACTGCCTGAGTAGCCTAACTGGGAGACATCCCACACTAGGTGCAGACTGACACCTCACACCTCACATGGTGGGGTACACCCCGAGACGAAGCTTCCAGAGCAAGAATCAGACAGCAACACTCGCTGTTCAGCAATATTCTATCTTCTGCAGCCTCTGCTGCTGATACCCAGGCAAACAGGGTCTAGAGTGGACCTCAAGCAAACTCCAACAGACCTACAGCTGAGGGTCCTGACTGTTAGAAGGAAAACTAACAAACAGAAAGGACACCCACACCAAAACCCCATCAGTACATCACCATCATCAAAGACCAAAGGCAGATAAAACCACAAAGATGGGGAAAAAGCAGTGCAGAAAAGCTGGAAATTCAAAAAATCAGAGCGCATCTCCCCCTCCAAAGGAACACAGCTCATCACCAGCAACTGAACAAAGCTGGATGGAGAATGACTTTGACAAGTTGAGAGAGGAAGGCTTCAGTCGATCAAACTTCTCAGAGCTAAAGGAGGAACTACGTAACCAGCACAAAGAAACTAAAAACCTTGAAAAAAGAATGGATGAATGGATAACTAGAATAATCAATGCAGAGAAGACCTTAAAAGAACTGATAGAGATGAAAACCATAACACGAGAACTATGTGACAAATGCACAAGCTTCAGTAACTGACTTGATCAGCTAGAAGAAAGAGTATCAGTGATTGAAGATCAAATGAATGAAATGAAGTGAGAAGAGAAGTATAGAGAAAAAAGAGTAAAAAGAAATGAACAAAGCATCCAAGAAATATGGGATTATGTGAAAAGACCAAATCTACGTCTGATTGGTGTGCCTGAAAGTGACGGGGAAAATGGAACCAAGTTGGAAAACACTCTGCAGGATATCATCCAAGAGAACTTCCCCAACCTAGTAAGGCAGGCCAACATTCAAATTCAGGAAATACAGAGAACACCACAAAGATACTGCTCGAGAAGAGCAACTCCGAGACACATAATTATCAGATTCACCAAAGTTGAAATGAAGGAAAAAATGTTAAGGACAGCCAGAGAGAAACGTCAGGTTACCCACAAAGGGAAGCCCATCAGACTAACAGCAGATCATCGTCCTGATAACAAAGCCTGACAGAGATACAACAACAAAAAAGAGAATTTTAGACCAATATCCCCGATGAACATCGATGCAAAAATCCTCAATAAAATACTGGCAAACCGAATCCAGCAGCACATCAAAAAGCTTATCCACCATGATCAAGTGGGCTTCATCCTTGGGATTCAAGGCTGGTTCAACATACACAAAATCAATAAACGTAATCTAGCATAGAAACAGAACCAAAGACAAAAACCACATGATTATCTCAATAGATGCAGAAAAGGCCTTTGACAAAATTCAATAGCCCTTCATGCTAAAAACTCTCAATAAATTCGGTATTGATGAAACGTATCTCAAAATAATAAGAGCTATTTATGACAAACCCACAGCCAATATTGTACTGAAGGCAAAAACTGGAAGCATTCCCTTTGAAAACTGGCACAAGACAGGGATGCCCTCTCTCACCACTCCTACTCCTATTCAACATAGTGTTGGAAGTTCTGGCTAGGGCAAGAGAAAGAAATCAAGGGTATTCAGTTAGGAAAAGAAGAAGTCAAATTGTCCCTGTTTGCAGATGACATGATTGTATATTTAGAAAACCCCATCATCTCAGCCCAAAATCTCCTTAAGCTGATAAGCAACTTCAGCAAAGAGGACACAAATGGAAGAGCATATCATGCTCATGGATAGGAAGAATCAATATTATGAAAATGGCCATACTGCCCAAGGTAGTCTATAGATTCAATGCCATCCCCATCAAGCTACCAATGACTTTCTTCACAGAATTGGAAAAAAACTGCTTTAAAGTTCATATGGAACAAAAAAGACCCGGCAATGCCAAGACAATCCTAAGCCAGAAGAACAAAACTGGAGGCATCATGCTACCTGACTTCAAACTATACTACAAGGCTACAGTAACCAAAACAGCATGGTACTGGTACTGGTACTGTACCAAAACAGAGATATAGACCAATGGAACAGAACAGAGCCCTCAGAAATAATACCACACATCTACAGCCATCTGATCTTTGAAAAACCTGACAAAAACAAGAAATGGGGAAAGGATTCCCTATTTAATAAATGGTGCTGGGAAAATTGGCTAGCCATAAGTAGAAAGCTGAAACTGGATCCTTTCCTTACTCCTTATACAAAAATTAATTCAAGATGGATTAGAGACTTAAATGTTAGACCTAAAACCATAAAAACCCTAGAAGAAAACCTAGGTAATACCTAGGTAATACCATTCAGGACATAGGCATGGGCAAGGACTTCATGTCTAAAACACTAAAAGCAATGGCAACAAAAGCCAAAATTGACAAATGGGATCTAATTAAACTAAAGAGCTTCTGCACAGCAAAAGAAACTACCATCAGAGTGAACAGGCAACCTACAGAATGGGAGAAAAGTTTTGCAATCTACTCATCTGACAAAGGGCTAATATGCAGAACCTATAAAGAACTCAATCAAATTTACAAGAAAAAAACAACCCCATCAAAAAGTGGGCAAAGGATATGAACAGACACTTCTCAAAAGAAGACATTCATATAGCCAGCAGACACATGAAAAAATGCTAATCATCACTTGCCATCAGAGAAATGCAAATCAAAAGCACAATGAGATACCATCTCACGCCAGTTAGAATGGCAATCATTAAAAAGTCAGGAAACAACAGGTGCTGGAGAGGATGTGGAGAAATAGGAACACTTTTACACTGTTGGTGGGCCTGTAAACTAGTTCCACCATTGTGAAAAACAGTGTAGGGATTCCTCAAGGATCTAAAACTAGAAATACCATTTGACCCAGCCATCCCATTACTGGGGATATACCCAAAGGATTACAAGTCATGCTGCTATAAAGACACATGCACACGTATGTTTATTGCAGCACTATTCACAATAGCAAAGACTTGGAATCAATCCAAATGTCCATCAGTGACAGACTGGATTAAGAAAATGTGGCATACATACACCATGGAATACTATGCAGCCATAAAAAAGGATGAGTTCGTGTCCTTTGTAGGGACATGGATGCAGCTGGAAACCATCATTCTCAGCAAACAATTGCAAGAACAGAAAACCAAACACTGCATGTTCTCACTCATAGGTGGGAATTGAACAATTAGATCACTTGGACATAGGAAGGGGATCATCACACACCGGGTCCTATTGTGGGGAGGGTAGCGGGGAGGGATAGCATTAAGAGATATACCTAATGTAAATAATGAGTTAATTGGTGCAGCACACCAACATGGCACATGTATACATATGTAACAAACCTGCACGTTTTGCACATGTACCCTAGAACTTAAAGTATAATAGTAAAAAAAAATAAATAAAACAACAAGACATCCACCATTCACAGCAAGATATAGCTGGTTCCAATGGCATCATGTATAATCTCCATGGAAGCTTCTCATTCCTTTTATAGAAACTACCTAGCTTCGTATTAGCAAACAAATTGGATTAGGTGCTGCAATTCTCATTTTATAATTTAAAGAAATTAGGAGAAGGTTAAACATTGTCCAGGGTTATCACTAATAGATATTGGAGTCAGTATGCAAGATTATTCTTCTGACTCAAAATCTAGAGCTTTTAAACAAAATATACTTTTATGTCCACACTGTCTAAATAAATCACTGTTGTAGGCAGAATCATGGTCTGCAAAGATGTTGATATCCTAATCAACAGAACCTGCAAATGTATTCTATTAAATGGCAAAGGAAAATTAAAATTGCACTTGGAATTAAGGTTTGTATTAAGTCTGGAATTAAGGATGACTTTGAAATAAGATTACCTCAAATTGTATGCATGGGCCCACTGTTATCACTTGGCATTGAAAACCCTGTCCCATATTTGGGACACACCAGCCATTCTTGTTTTCACGGTAACAGAAAACAAGTAACCTCTTATTACAGAAAACAAATCACCATGTTTGACATGCCAAATGGCATGGGACACTGTGACCAGACACCTCCCAAGAGGACATTGAGATTGTCAATGGTGATCCAAAGAATCAGGAACGACAGAGAGTTCCCGGTAGCTAAGGAAGTGATGATTGCAACGTTCAGTTTCCAGGGACCAGTGGGCCATATATCTGTGCTGCTTGAATGGAAGTACAGCGACTTCATCCAGCCTCCTGTGCTGAGCACCATGGTTATAAACTTTTTCACGGTAATGCCTGCGAGACTTGTCTTCCAAATGTTCCCATTGTTTCCACCCACACTCCAAGTTTGTTTCTCCAGTTTTCCTGGTGATGATGTGAGATGCTCACTATCTTTTCAATATACTCCTTTACCATGCCATCAGCCCATATTAGTTCCTTCTCCTTTTATGTATGTATGCATGTATGTATGAATGAATGCCAAGTATTCAAAAAGGACAGCACCAGGTACATTAGCTCAGCAGAGATACTTGGTTAATCAGAAGTCCCAGGACATATAAGGGATCTTGACAGCCATGTATAGACTGGGAGAATGCAGAAGCAGACAACATCCACGGAGAGAGAAAAGGGAAGCAAAAGTGAAGAGAGAAAAAAAAGTAAAACTTCATGGGCCTCTTAAAGAGAGTCAAGAGAGGGTCATGGAACATAACTACCTGCTCCACTATCCTTGACGCCTTACAGGTTCAAGACTTCATCCTCCCATGAGGTTCAGTTGTTCTTCCTGTCCTCAAATCCCTAAATTTCATAGAGGAAAATTTTGGCCAAAGAATGCTTAGAGGAATATCTTTTACTTGCCGGCAAGCATGTCTTGACTAAGACTTCTACTGTGAGCCTGTGCATGTGCTAGTTCCTACTGGAGATGCAAATGATTACCATTTGTGATGCCTCTTCTCCGTGCTCCATGAATCATGGGTGGCAGCAACTCCACCACAGAATGAAAGGTGGTGACGATATGTAACACTTAAGGAGGTATGTAAGAGGTAACAAGTTGAACATTTCAAGGTGCAAAACAAGACATGTTAATGATCACACAAAGTGAAAAACACTTGGAAGTTCAAGAAATAAAAAGATTTGAACGTTTATGCAATTCTTAAGAAGAGATGAAGAAGGAATCAACATTTCCACTGAGAAGCAGATGTTGGGAGCTATGCTATGTTCCGATGACAGCAAATGGAAACCATAAACATTTACCTTACTACTAGAAATTAATGGGATTTTTTTGCTCAAGATGTCAAGTTAAAAAAATATGATTCCCTTAGAATAAAAGGCTTTTCAGGAAATTGTGGTTCACAGAACACACTGATAATGAAATTAACTAATTAATTATAAGAGGTGAGAGGTAAGTGTAGAGAGAATCAAGACTAAATATGAAGAATACTTGAATATACTCAGCTTTTCTATCTTAGTTACACTTTAATTGGCAACTAGAATTAAAAACCATATTTTAGAAAGGGACATTGGTAAATTCTACACTTTTGTAAATGTACAAAGTGAGAAGTACTAGCCTATTGAAAGGGAACTGAAGGTCATTTCTAGTTCTGTTTTCCTCCCACCAAATTATCTAATGAACTGAATTATCTAATTGGCAGGCATCTAATGCACAGGGAGGCCTGTGCACCTGGGATGTTTAGCCACATCCCTGGCTTTTACCCACTAGATGCCAGTAGCATGCTTCTCCCAGCTGTGGCAACCAAAAATGTCTCCCTGTGTTGCCAAATGTCCCCTGGAGGAAGATTTACCTCCACTTGAGAAGAATTGTTCTGATTAATGTCTGTCTTGGTAGTCTAAAACAAATGCTTGCCAACCCTTAAAAAATATATTCAGAGACTACACCTTTTTGGCTCTTTCTTTCTGATTCTGATGTCTAACCATGAACTTTGTATTTAGAAGCCACCAGCAATTCATCAAATGACTACATTAATTATGTTCAAATACAGTAAATTCTGTTGTCTGTACATTCTGTTTAGTCAGTCCAGTTAGTTACAGCTGTGGTGTTGTGAAATTATTTTATTCAAATTATCCTCTCAATCTTCCGTGCTGGTAGAGAATTATTGATAAGACTCACTCGGTATGGAAACTTACTGTTCTGTGCCAGCGGTGATGAAAAGAACTACAAGGAGGAGATAGTGCCTATGGTGATGGTGCTTAAGTTGCTGAAGAGCCAGTCTCAGTAATGCAGGAAGTTGCTGGATCTCAGTTTGTGAAAGGGAAAGAATCTTATACAAAGTGGGTGTCGTCAATACCTTAAGCACTAGCCATGGGAGCTAAGATAAGTTTTAGGTACATCCTCAAGAATTCCCCATCAATAGTGTCTGAGCCTTTGTTCCCCTTCTCTGTTGTCCAGCCCTGTTCCCAACACTTCTAGTATGTTGGTCCCAGTGTCTTCCCACGATGAATTCTGAAAGAGCAGCCTGTTGCCCGCTCCTTGCTAAAGCTTACTGTGAGCCAGATAAGGAGCAGGAAAAGAGCTTCCCCTTCCTCTCAGTCTGATTTTCCAAAAAGAAATGTGGCTGGCACCATCCTGTGCCCAAATGGTAAAACCTCAAGTTTTAGGTAGATCTTTCTTTCTGATGTGCTGTACCTATTTCAGAAAGACTTCGTGCATTTCAATAAGAAGAATATATCTAAAACAGCAGCATGCCCATGAAAAAGAAATTATAATTACATCCATAATATTTTCTTAGCACAGTATTTCAAAAGGCAATTCTGGGTATGAGACTTATTTTTGTAACCCGTTTCCCAACTTTTTCTTCAATCCAAAATTTATGGGATAATCTAAAGTTTTAGGATTTGAAAAATAACTACAGTAATCTTTTCATTTTCTATAGGCTTTCTTGTTTTGAACTGCATTGAATGTAAATATGTTTTATGGCCCCGAACTTCAGGTAGGTTTTAAAAGTCATTTAAGGATATACTTCGGTTATATTTGGGATCAAATCTTGATAAACAGCCTGCTCTGTCTATCCGCTCTTGATAATCCACTACTTTATGATGTGGCTACTGAATAAGAACAGACATCAAGGATCATGGTCAGAAGTAAAAATGTGCAATCATTGTTATAAGATAAGATACTGGGCAAGCAGCATGTTGATGTGTCTCAGGACAAGATAAACATAGCTATGTGCCAATGAACAAGCAAGCAAGGAGATGGAACTTAATGATCACAGCCTGATTAGAAAGCCTGAAAAGGTGGCAATTTAGGGAGTCTGAAATTTCAGACATACAAATTTTAATTCACTTTTATAGGTATTATGCCATGAATGTCTGTTTTTTAGCTCTTCTATGCTACTGAGGATTGGCTTACCATGTTATGAAAGGGGAAGAACTTATAAAAGTGATCTGTGTGGCCTCTACAGATCACTCTCATATCTAGTATTCTAGCCCTAACCAAACTCCTGTGTGAATCAGAAATGTATCCTCACCTATCTGCTGGATAGTTACACCTGAATGTCTTGCTGCTGTTGACATCTCAATGTGCCCATTGCTGAACTCTCTTTTCCCGTAAACACTCCCTGGGTGTGACTTTCCTATTTCCTGTAGTGACATCATTGATTTCCAAGCTCTTGGATCAGGAAACGTAAAGTTTTTTTCTCCAGGCCCTTATATCTGATAGGATTCCAAGTGCATTTATTTTTCTTTTTCATTTTATTTTTCAGCTTTGCCTCTATTAATTACCATTCTACCAACACCAACCAAAACCAAGCCATTGTTACTTGTCACGTACGCTACCATTATAACCTCTTACCTTATTTCCTTTTACTAGTTTTTTTCTTAATCCAGTTCCAAAAGAAATTTGTCTTATCTAACTCTTTTCCTACTTAATAATACCAAGAGATTCTCTGTAATTAAAATAACTAAAATTTCTTAGTAAGACAATAAAAGACACTATGATCAGCCTATCTTTACGATATCTTTCTCCATCTAGCTGAATCAACCACCATTCCCATTTTTTGACCAAAAAAAAAAAAAAAAAAAAGCAATCTCTATGGATTCTGGATTCTTTACCTATAATATGCCATGCCTCTGAATCATTTGCTCATTGTGAGGAAATGGGTGTAATACTTCCATATCCACTTCCACTAAACATCTATATAGCACTGTGAACACAGGAAAAGACATGTAACATTTGTTGATTAAAGTCAGTTGGCTACCTGTGGGATTAATACAATGACTGTAATGTAATCTTCTGCATATTTCCTGAGGCATAAAAGTCATGCAGTGAACTTTATTTTTGTACTTTGTTATTTTTAGCTAAAGCATATGGAATTATCCTCTTGTCAAAATTAGAGATAAGAAAAAGCCTTAAAGAGGTGATCTTATACTAAAGAATATATAAGATTAGGTTTACAAATTTAATTGGTAGAATGACCATTCCACAAATCGAGCGTTAAGTACCTATTAGAATTCCCACATTTTTAGAGCACCTATTATGTGCAAAGCCAAGTGCCTTAAGGGGAAGGAATGTAATAAAGAGTTGAACCAATAAGTAAGAAATATGTTTTTTATATTTGTGAAGTTTTGTAAGAAAATTTGAGTGAGATGAAGAGTTAGAGAGTAATTTGCATGGTGGCTACTTTAAATAAGATAGGAAAAAATGAAAGGTACTCAGAGACATCAGTGCTGATATTGAGGATATGTTTATATCAGAAACATGTGAGGATTAGTGGGATTTATGCTTTAGACAAAAAAAGGGATAAGCAATAAACAGACCACTAAACAAAATATATGAAACAATTGCTTTTAGATATTATACAATGATCAAGACAGAAATGGGATCTCTTATGTGTATGAGTCTGACAATTGCCCTTTGCACCTGGAGAAACATTCCAGGCTTTAAAAACAGAGGAAGGCAATCAATGAGTTGATGAAACAGAGATCAAGGTTCAGGGAAGCTGAGGTGGCAAGAGTTGCAGGACAGAGTTCCAGAAAACAAAACTTTGTAAAGAAAGACCTCTAAAAATCTGTATAGAGGTTCTTTTAAGTGTTTTCTACAAACAAGGACATATATATATATAGTTGATGAAATTCTATCAGTCTGGGCAGAAATCTCCAGGGATCTGTAAGCGGAACAATTTCCAGAGCGTACACAGGGTATTGAGGTGCGAAAGTTTAAATTGTTCGGAGTATAGAATTAAGAACTAGGGCCTTATTATCGACTGCGGTAGGACCATGTCTTAGTGTTAAGGCTAAACTAAACCTAGGCTAATGGTTACTGTAGCAATGTCCTGACAAAGCTTAATAACAACCCTTTAAAGCATCCATTCTATCTAGAAGTAACTTAAATTTACCTCAGTTGAGAATATGTACTCCTAAAGGAAGATAACATTTAGACTCTAAAATAAATAACATGCATTATGTTCCATATCCAATTAAAAATTGTATAGAAAGGCCAAACATCAAGACAATGTAAACTATTTTCCATGATAAAAATAATAGAATCAGATTCAGAAATTAAAGTGATGGGATTAGCAGAAAAGGATTTTAAAACAGTTGTTATAATCAAAATGGTCAAGGATTTAAAAGAAAGCATGATTATAATAAGGAGAAAATTGGAAGACTAAGAACTGAATATAAATACTTGAGATGAAAAATAAAATATCTGAAATAAAAATTCATTGCACAGGATTAATTGTAAGATGCAGAAGAAAAGATATGTGAATCAGAAGACACAGTAATTGAAATTATTAAGCTGAGTCATAGAGACAAAAGCATGAAAGAAAGGAGTAATTAACTGTGGAACAATATCACATGGCCTGGTAAAAGTTCAGTTGTAATCCTAGAAGTAGAAAATGGTGAAATGGGACAGAAAAATATTTGGAAAATAATGATTGACGGTTTCTTATGTTTTAAAAATTGCAAAATTAAGATTGGATAAGGTCAATAAACTCCAAATTGAACAAAACATAATAAAATTACATCAAGACAAATTCTTAGCAAATTGACTAAACCTAGCAATATAGTGAAAAATCTTAAAGTGAGTTAGATGAAAAAGGTGCGTTTTATGCAGAAGAATAAAAATAATCATCACTTCAGATATCTTTTTTTTATTATTATTATTATTATTATACTTTAAGTTCTAGGGTACATGTGCATAACGTGCAGGTTTGTTACATATGTATACTTGTGCCATGTTGGTGTGCTGCACCCATCAATTCGTCAGCACCCATCAACTCGTCATTTACATCAGGTATAACTCCCAATGCCATCCCTCCCCCCTCCCCCCTCCCCATGATAGGCCCAGGTGTGTGATGAAATCACGCAAGTCAGAAGACAATGGATTAGCATGTTTGAAACATTAAAAGAAAAAAATTAACTTGGAATTTTTTATCTAGCACAAAAATTATTCTAAAATGAATGTAAATATAAGAATTTTTTAGACAAAACCAGAGAAAATTTATGGCCAATAGCAATCTTTTACAAAGAATGTAAAAAGAATTTCTCCAAGCATTAAAAAAATGGCATCAGATGGATACGTGGAATCAAAAAAGGGAATGAGGACTGCTAGTAGTAGTATAACAATATATGTGGGTAAATTTTTAAACCTATTCATTGGTATAAACAAGGTAATGAATCTAAGTTTCAACTTAACAACTTATGCAAAAATTGATTCTAAGTGTATCATAGACGGTCCTAAACCCCAAAGCTAAAATTATAAGGAGAAAACTGTGACCTCAAGTTATATAATGAATTTTTAAGTGTGATTTGAAAA
The DNA here is from genome assembly GCF_008728515.1 of Papio anubis. Lineage (NCBI taxonomy): Eukaryota > Metazoa > Chordata > Mammalia > Primates > Cercopithecidae > Papio > Papio anubis. Next base: position 138,215,571 of record NC_044996.1, read on the forward strand.
GCACAAACCAGAAAAAAGATGAGTGAATTTCAAATTTTAAATCTTCTGCTCTTCTAAAGATATCATTAAGAAAATGGAAAAAAAGACTGTAAAGACAGAAATTCAACAAAATCTTAAAATGCATCAAGAACTCTTATAAACTTATAATAATGCAAAAATCCAATTAAAATCATCAACGTATGTGAGCAGACATTTCACCACACAATATACACAAATGGCGAATAAGTATACTAAGAAATATTCAACATGATTAGCATTAAGGGCTAAAACCTGAAAGTACATAACACTGTACATACATCAGAATAGCTAAAATAGACTGATAATATCAAGTGATGGTGAGAGTGTGAAGGAACTGGAACTCAGATACATCTGTGGTGGGAAAGTGAAACTGTATAATTACTTTGGAAATTACTTGGAATCTAGCTTCAGTAATGTTCACTGTCTAACACAGATTTGGATATTTCTCTTGGAGAAATTATTCCTTGGATTAAGGACCATTTGGCAGAAAAATAGCTTCTTATTTGTAAGTTTTTACCTCCTCTGCCCAACTCACCATGGTATGCTTTCATGTAATTATCTCAGGCTAATTTGCGCTTGCACTAATTTGGAGATGGGGCTAGGAGTTTCTATGGTAGCCTGACCAAAATCTGCATAAAATCATCCCTAGAACTCCTACCAGAGTTGTACCTTATGGAGAATACTTTTATCAGATAAATATCATTGGATGCAAAATACAGGTGTCAATACTGGCTATCATAAGAAGATTACTCAAGGTCATTATGCAGCTGATCAAAATTCCAAACTGCCACTGACATGCTCTGTGTCATCTGCCCCAACTATAAAATCCTGGATCAGAATATCCAAATGACCAATACTAGGTCATGGGTCTATGATTGTCCAGGTCAAGGGTAGCCAGAATCTAACCTTGTTGCTTTGGTAGCAAAAAGTAGAGCTTTACCTTCCCTTAAGACTCATCGCTAACAATCTCCCCAAACCCAAAAATGACCTCAGATATCCAGCCAGAAAATAATGACAGATGTCCATTACAAATAACCCATCATTCCAATGATGAGTTGGGTACTTTCGTGTTTAAACCAAACATATGAATTAATTCATCATCAAAATATTATTTATAACTTTTTCTAATTAAATTTAAAATATCAAAACATTGTATTCCAGTTGATATGGATTGATTCTGTCTGCCCACCCAAATCTCACCTCAAATTGGAATCCCCGTAATTCCCACGTGTCAAGGGCGGGATCGGGTGGAGGAAATTGAATTATGAGGGCAGTTTCCCCCATGCTGTTCTCCTGGCAGTGAGTGAGTCTCACAAGATCTGATTGTTTTGTAAGCATCTAGCATTTCTCCTGCTTGCACTCACTCTGTCCTGCCACCCTGTGAAGAAGACGCCTGCTTCTCCTTTGCCTTCTGCCATGATTGTAGGTTTCCTGAGGCCTTCCGAGCCATGCAGAACTGTGAGTCAATTAAACCTCTTTCCTTCATAAATTACCCAGTCTTGAGTATTTCTTCATAGCAGTGTGAGAACAGACTAATACACATGCTATCATATAAAATTAATCTAATATTTTCGAATAGGATCCTTTTGTTTAGAAATCATTAAGCTAGTTAGAGGAGCTTCCAATAACTTAAAATGTGAATTGCAAAATTCCACAAGCTTCTCTAGCTGTTGTTAAATGAAAATGTGTAGCTTCAGTTACATTGTTTGAAAGCTATAAGTAAAAGGGAAAATAAGAATAGAGGTTTCATTATGGCATTAAAGGATCTTAAAGGTGCGATGATGCATTTGCAAATCTAGCACTTCAAGTTCCAAATTATAACTCAAAAGAGGAAAATAAATCCATAACCAGTGTTTCTTCATAAGCCCCGGTTAAGGTGGGTTTTAGTCTTCTGTTTTCTAAACTCACTACTATTACAGATAACTTTAACACCACAGACATGTTGCATACACATTTTACACTATGTAAGTAAAATATATATTATGTATATTTGTGCTTTATAAATAGAAGGAGGTTTGCCCTTCTCAAGAAAGAACCCTTTCTTTGTCCCTTGGGGATGATTTGTCTCCCTCTGAGAATGCTTTCTTTAGATCAGTACTGTCCAGTAAAATTTGCTGGGATGTGGAAATAGTCTCTAATATGCAATACCCAGTAGCCACATATGGCCAGAGAATGGGTTTTTAAATGGGATTTAATTTTGGTTGATTTAAACATTCATATATGGCTAAATGCTACCACACTGAACAGCATAGTTCTACAGGGTTAAGGAACAAAATGATTAAACACAAGTATATGAAGAAGAGTCCTCTGTAATATCCCTCTGGGTAGCTAGTGTGATTTCTGGAAAGGCACAGACTACAGTCATGGTTTTCAACCAAGGCCATCTTTGTTCCCCACTCCCTCCACCCTGGGGATATCTGGCAACTCCCGAAGACATTTTGGCTTGTTGCAGTGGGAGGAAGTGCTTCAGGTGCTAAGGGTATCCAGCGAGTAGAAAAGCCAGGGATCTCAATAATAATTCCTGCACAGAATTATTCAGCTGCAGTCCCAAGAGTTCAAGATTGAGAAACTCTGCAGTGAAGATAGTCTAGCTGAACCCGAAGCTTGGAATTCAAGCCTCTCCAGACATTCCCTTCCATTTTGGCAAGCAACAGGGCTGAGAACCTGGCTTCTTGTCATTATCTTAAAAAATATATTGGAGCTGCAACGCTCAACCAAGGTGTATATTAAATCTGCCTCTTGAGACTTTTTGGAGTTCTGTCAAGCAAGAATACAAATAATATTTTGGATAGAATGTTTACTTTCCGTTTCCCTTAAAGTATGAAAAAAGAAGCTGATACAATGACTGTGTGTTTCTGAAAATCTACAATGCATGCCTCTCAAATTAAGGTGCAACAGTCGCTCTCCTGAAGCTGGAAGGAGTGACAGAAGAGTCTATTCAGCTTGGTTTAAGATTAAAAATACCACGAATATTATTTTTATGCCAGTTTGGAGAATTGGCTCAGAAGACGAGAACTGGCAAAAAACCTTCTGAGGCTGTGCATGAAAAATCTACTTTCTCCAGCTAGGCGTCTGATGAGGCTAACTGTGGAAATGTGATAGGGCAAGTTCACAAATATTTGCACTCCTGACCGAGAGAAATCTTAAAGGCATAGAAAAAAAGGTCTAAGATATCCTGGAGCAGTAAAGCAAAGCCTGGAGATCACAATACAGTGGAGTGGATTAAATTACAAAGATCGTTTTACAACAATTCTGTTAGTGTCTGGATCTCTATTTTGTTTTTGTGGTGTAAGCTTTGCCACTGTGAGCAACGCATGGCATAAAGTATTTCATGAAAAGTAATAGAAGAAATATCACAGAAATGAGAGTGATTATACAGAAGCTTGGGTTTCTGCTAGAGGAATCTTAGGATCTCCATTTTATATAGGGAGGGGTGTTTATTCATTTCACTAGGGAATCTCAGAAAAAAAGTTTACATGGGGCCCAAATTCATGTCAAATTCTTTCTTATTAATGAAATTTAGTTTCCTGGAAACTAAAATAAGCCACAAATAGAATTTAAGCCACAAAGGTAGTTAAATATTTTCAAAGAGAACGCATTTTTACTTACCTGGGTAGACTTTCCTTTTCAACAGCACAATGATCCTAAATATGATTAGAGCCTGCGAATGCAGGGACAAAGATTCTTCAATTTCTTCAGGTTGGATTTAATCACTTTTTTATTTTTTACATTTTAAAAATTTTTAGAGACAGGGTCTCACCGTGTCACCCCAGGTGGCATGCAGTGGCGCGATCGTAGCTCACTGTAGCCTCAAACTCCTGGGATCCAGAAATCCTCCCACCTCAGCTTCCTGAGTAGCTGGGACTACAGGCATGCACCACAATGCCTGACCAAATATCTTTTAGCTGTAAACTCAGCTGTGGATGAAAAGTGCCTAGAACAAAACATCGCTGTTTAGTTCATTATGAAACTCTGCTAAAAGTTAAAATGCGGCCCAAGACCCCAAGCAATTTCACATTTCTGAAATGTACTAGAGAATCAGCCAGTTTCCTGGACAAATCAGTTGCCTATGGGTTGTACCACTGGAAAAACAGCTCTCCCTTAAGGTATCTAGAAATCTCCAGGGAAGAGCAAAACCTGGAGAAGCCCATGGGAGGCAACTGTTTAAAGATCTTGAGGCAAAAGAAAGAAGACAAAAGGGAAGGCTTTGGTTTAAGAGAATTGTTTATATATTTCCCACCTCCTGCTTTAAGCTTTGTTGTTGTTGTTGTTGTTGTTGTTATTAAAAAGATCCTTTGAACTTTATGAGGAAAATTTTGGATTTTACAGAATAAAAGAGGAAGGCCCCAGCTGTAATTCTTTTCCTAATTGAGGCTTACAAGGAATCTCATGCTGTCATGGGTGAGACTAATGGCTAGAGGAACTGAACATTGCAGGCAATCCTATAAATTAGTATAACTCTCTGGGAAACCAGTTTTGAACTATGTATGCAAATGAAAGAAACTCCTATGCCTTTTGACTCAGAATCCAAATTTATATGAATCCATGCTAAAAACTATTTAAAGCAGAATTAAAACGTTTGGGTAAGGATGTTCATATGGTGAAAATTACCAGCTTATACATCTAGCAAGAGTAGAAACACTAAACAAACTAGGATACATTTATTTGTGGAATATTTTTAAGACAATGTAGCCACTGAGAATATTTTGTGTAGCCTTATGAAAGGAAGACAGCTTGGACACTGCCATTCCTATCTATTCCTCTTTGGTAATATCACATCCACAGTATGTTGGAAAAGTATAAAAGTATGCCCTAGATCTTGAATTGGCCTGAGATTTTCAGGGGACAGAGTGGGAAAACCTAGCATTTATTGCCTGTGCTGCCAGGCAAACAAACAAACCAACAAAAAACAGTAATTTAGAAGAATGATAATACATCCTTAAAACTTGGGGCAAAGGCATCCAAGTCTCTTCTCTGGTAGGATTTTCTGCACCCTCTCTGTTATAGACTGGAGACCTGAGAAGCCACTCAAGCCAATGGATGTGAGTCTGAATAGATCCCGCACCATTTTATGTCCAAGGAGCCATGGAAGAGTTCTCCCAAGACATGAAAAGGGGAATTTGGCCACAGCTTTCACTTTGCTCAGAGCCAGACCATAGGAAGAGTAGCCTTCCTGGCCATCAACTGCTACCTGGGTTACCAACAGGCTGCCCCCAATAGGGGTCCAGACATGACCTCTTACAAGCTGGCAAAAGGAAAGTGCATTTCATTGAAGGGGACTGTGTAGTTCACAGGACTAAGGCTGAGGCTCATGTCTATAGCCAACAGTTCCTGTTTAAGTCGAAATAATGGAAAGGACAGAGAAAAATTTCACAAGAGTTATAAGAATTTTAAAGAAGTTATAATTGGAGAACAATATAGGCTGCCTGGGTGTAAAACAATGAGTTCCTAAATAAATAAACAAGTAAACTCAGAAAGAGCACGGTAATTCTTGAGTATTGAGGAACCTTGCAAAAATCCATACTTATAATAGGACAAAAGGAAATGAACATCAAAAGTGAAAACTTGAGACTCGGAATACAATGCTTTCAGTGAAGAGTTTACTGGGTATCCTTCTAGGCACAGAACGTGCAGATAGGTATGTATCAGGTATTACTACCTTATTTAAGTAACTTGAATTGCATCATACATATCATTCTTCATTTTGCAACTTTCACTACTATTAGAGGAGTCAGGTAACATACCAGTACAAAAAGCTCTAGGAAATTAGTTTATCATAGTATTTAGAAGCATTGACCCCAAATCTTGACTGCTTGAATTCAGATTCTGCCTCCCCCACTTCCAACCTGTGAGATTTTGGATAAATTACTGATAGCTTTCCTAGGTCTGAGTTTCCTCTTTTGTAAAATGGGCATGAAATATCACTGGCCTTGTAGGCTAAGTATAAGGATTATTTACATCAAAGCACCTAAGGAAGTAGAAGAATGTCACCCACATAACAAATGCTATATAACTAGTAACTATTATTCACTTACTCTTTTTAACAACAGCACTGTACTGTCTAGAAGTCACTTAACAACGGCCCTCTTGACTAACATTTAAAACCTTTATTCCCTCATTGCAACAAACTTCCTTGGACACAGTATCTTTGTTCCTTTGTTCGCATGCCTGCCACCTTTAAATTAGCATATTTGGTGTCAAGCTCATTAACCTTGATGAAGTGTAACATATTTAAAGCAGGTTTTAAGTCCTGAGGTACACAAATATGCTGGCTGTCTGATTTTATGTAAAATAATGATGCCGATAATGACATTGATAAATAACTAGCATATATCAAGCTTTCTAGAGGCACTAAATGTAAAATCCATTTAAAATGGGACCACCACAAAGGGGCTGCTTTTTTGAAAACACAATCATGGTTGTGTTTGAAATGAAAAAGAAATCTCCCTCTGTCATAGAAATTTATAAAATATGTGGACCTTGTAGATCATTTAATTGTAAATATTTGTGCATATTAACTTATTTTCCAGGTTAAAGCTTCTCTGACGGTTTATATTATATTTCCTTTTTTATAGTCTTGGTAGCTCCAAAGCACCAAGATAGTGACTTGCCCCCAAAAGAAAAGTAAAGTAATCACAATTATATTAGTAATCATAGTGGTCTGGCATTATAGCAGTGACTGTAAGAGAAAATATTTTTTAATACAGGGGTCACCAGCTGTGCTCAGATAGATATTCACAGCCCCAGATGTGTTCATTTGTCCTGCAAAGTGTTTGTAAAAATCAAATAAGTTGTAAACATTTAAAAATCAACATAACAGTCAGATTGTGATGCAGCATCTCTTCAAAAACGTGACATTCTGCCAACACCTAGAGGTCCCCTGCATGGTGTATCAGTGTTTGGAGGTGAGAGAATCTCCCCTTTGAAAAGTATGTTCCCTTTATACTTCGGCAAAACTCCATCTAGTTTTGCTCTCTGTAGTCCGACTTGTAAGCACTTGAAATACTGTCTCCTGAGTTAGATTGTGTCAGGCATTAGATGAAGGGCTTCACATTCATTATTTCACTTAATTCACAACATCCTGTGAGTAGATACTTTTTAAACATACATTTTACAGGTGAGAAGACTGAGATTTGAGGCAGTCCGATGAAACTTGCTCAGTGTCACTCAATGCCTGGCCAGGATGTCAACCAGAATTTGAACTAAGGTCTATTTGACCTCACAGCTGAAATGCTTAACCACCAGCCTCCAAAAATATTCACTAACCCTATGTGAATTAATCTACATTTGTGCCTGCATATTCTTAAACTTGGTTCTTGTAGGTCGCTGTGTCTATGACCATCTTCTCTTAGTGGGCATGAGCATCGTCTGTCTGCCTGTCTGCCATTGTTGTATCTGAATGGTCTCCATTCTGCATCTGTCTTCTTTTCCCTCATCTTCATTCCTGTATTCATTCCATCATTATTTTCTTCTGTCACACAATTTCTCTATTTTTCACATTTTTTCTTTCTATTCCATCCTTAGCTCTCCAAAGATGCAGAAAATAAAATATTTTGCATTCCTGTTCTCTATTTTGTACAAGAAACACATTTTGCCTGAATGGAAAGGATTATGTTGAACAATTTAATTTTTTAAATATCAGTACCCCTTGATAGTATACACCCAATTTCCCCTCATTCTCTGCTCACACTCTCATCTGAATTATATCTTCATCAGTGAAAACTTACTGTGACCCATCTGTGATAAAGCCCTAAACATCATCCCCTTTGAGTAAAAAGAGAATACAATTAATCATCCTTTGGGAATAAAGGTATGAATAAGATTCAGTTGTTTGAAAAAAAAATTTGTCAATTATATGAGACAGAGATACCTATATGCACCTTAACCTAACAGCAGTGCCTCCCTGTAATTCTCCATTCATTGCACAATTCCGTTCATCACCATGTAGTTGACATCTGTAAGACTCACTCCGTGGCTCCCAAAGCTTCTGTTGCATTCTTCTCCCCCAGGAACAGAAGTTGGTTTCCTTTCTATTTCTACTTCCTTCTAACCTTCAACGCAGTGAATGTTCTGATATCTTTTTATTATTTATTACTGGTCTGATCACAACTTAATTACAACTTATGTGTGCAAATGCTATCTCATGAAGGCCTTTATTATTTTAAATTATTACTTTTTTAAAAAGTTCTATCTCAACCTCCCCAAACAAATCTCGTTACTGCAGTGATAATGCATAAAATGCATCTATCATAGTTCATTTCTCATGATAGGTTTGCAATATAGTATCATACCTCCACCCTAAATATTTTTCATGGTATACGCACTAAGTTATTTCTTCTTTTGGTTCTAACATTTCAGTCAAAGTGCCTGAAATGCTCTTTTCCTTGGAAAGGACCAGATCACCTACATGGATTGATACGGTTTGGCTGTGTCCCTACCAAAATCTCATCTTGAATTGTAGTTCTCATACTCCCCACGTGTTCTGGGAGGGACCCGATGGGAGGTAATTGAATCATGGGGGTGGTTTCCCTCATGCTGTTCTAGTGATAGTAAGTTCTCACATGATCTGATGGTTTTATAATGGGCTTCCCCTTTCACTTGGCTCTTATGCTTCTGTTCCTACTGCCATGTGAGAAGGACATGTTCGTCTCCCCTTCTGCCATGACTGCAAGTTTCCTGAGGCCTCCCCAGCCATGCTGAACTGTGAGTCAATTAAACGTCTTTCCTTTATAAATTACCCAGTCTCGGGTATGTCCTTATAGCAGCGTGAGAATGGACTAATACATGGATCTAGCAAGGGACTAATTTGACTTGTTAAAACTTTCATTTAATAAACCTGTTGGAAATCTACCATGGCCTCGCCTCAGTGAAGGATACCACAAATCAAAAGCTCATAAACTCCTCTCCATTCCCTCAGAAACCTCACAGGAAATGGGAGACCAACGTACAAACAAGTTACTTCACTAAACTGTGATCTGTACCACCTCTGATGTCTGTATAACATGAAGGGATGTGGATAATTCCACCTTTTAACTCAGAATAACAGGGTCACATAATGTGAAGTGTTTGTGTGGTCATGTAATCACTCCATGGGAACCCCAGGAAGCACTTTTATTTTTCTTTTTTGACAGGTGAGTCATCAAAACATGAGTTAGAATACTTTTGGCTTCAAGAAGTAGACATCAGTTTTTGCTATCTGAAGCCCCAAAAGGGAACTTACTGGAAGGATTATTAGATTTCTCACTAGAAACTGAAAAATTTGAAGTAAAAGAAAACCAAAAACCAGCAACCAGGAGTCTCAGGAACAAGGACAACTCCAGAGACCTCACCTGAAGAAGATTGGGCACCTCCTAAAAAGTAGCCACAAACACAACTCAGCTTCCAAAAATCCCAGCCTTGGAATCTCAGTCCCAAATGTCAATTTCCTGAACACATGTGACAGTGGTCCAATCTGTGCAGCCTTGGGTCTATCGGCTATAACCAAGAGACCAAGTGCTAATGTAATTCGAGTGTGGCCACCAGGGTCAACCTTTCTAAGAAGCCATGTCCAGAGAAGAGGAAAGGAGGAGCCTAAACCCAGTGACCCTGAATATTGTTTCTGCCAGTTTCAGATACCAACAGCAACATGGTCATCAGAGTGCTCATTAACATTTACGAGAAAGGCATTTGTATTTCTTCCAGTCAGCTGTAGAAATTAAAGCATTCATGTAAGCTTTAGAGAATTGGAAATGTGAGAACTTCTTAATGTAAACTAAAGATGGTGATAAGAAAGAGATATTTGTACTCAATCCACTTCCTGTTTTTATACTATGACTGCATCTAAAATAACATATATGAGCAATAGTAAGAGAGGAAATGAGGGAACACAAAGAAGGTTGGAGACATTTACCATGAAGGGTGATTCAGTAATTGTCATCAAGTAAGTGAAGGGTTATTATGAAGAGAACTCTGGCCAACTCTTCTTAATCTTCCTAGAGCAAGAATAAATGGATTTAAATGCCAACAAGGGAAGGTTAGGTTAGAAATTAAAAAGGATGTCTTGACAATAAAAGTTATTAAGCATTAACTGAGGATTCTCGGTCATAAACGGTGGGAAAAGAGATCCAATACTTCATGTTAAAAATCACTGAAGTCACTATTTCTTTTTATATAAAATGGATTGTTATAAGAAGGCATTTGGATGGAAAACAAACAATTTTTACAATCATATTTAAGAGCTTGGGAATTAGGCAATCTCACAGTATCCAAAGAATGATAAATAATTGATAAGATCAGTTTTAAGTCAGCTATTTTTTAATAGAATTGAAAGATAATGAACTTCACTAAAGTTTATCACTTTATGTCTTGGAGTCTGTGTCATGGGACTGCCCCTAGATAAGAAAGCCCTCTTAATGGAATGTCCTGGGTTGTTGAAATCACTTGGAGGAATTTCAAGTCAGATATGTTTGCCTATTTACCAGAAGGCCCTGAATATTGATTCTGCCAGTTTCAAATACCAACAGCAACATGGTCATCAGAGTGCTCATTAACATTTACTAGAAAGACATTTGTATTTCTACCAATGAGCTGTAGAAATTAAAGCATCCATGCAAGCTTTAGAGAACAAGAAATATGAGAAGTTCTTAATGGAAACTAAGGAAAAAGTAGAAATGAATGAAGTATTATCATGTACTGGCCATGTGTTAGTAATGACGGAACATAAAGTGCTTGCGCTTAAGTTTTCAAATTTTTCAGTTTATCATCATCAAACTGTTTTCACGAAAGCATTAGGTATCCATTTTTAAATCCCTATCACTCATAAACTTTTATGGTCATCAGTTGTTAATTTTAGTTTATTTAGCAAAAATTCATTTTCAAAGGGGACACTCTATGGAATACCATCTTTTATTGGTTATTGGACTAGTATAGGTTAAAATAGAGTGAAAGATGGTGATAAGGCAGCATTGGTGTCATCAGAATAAATTCATCAGTTTCCAAATTGTGTTCTTTACATAGAAATCTCTACATGGCAATGTTTTAAAATAATGCTCCCCAATTAAGCACAGTACAAAAGTATATGTTCATTATTTTTGTGTCCTGTTGTTGCTGCTATTATTGTTGCTAGGAAAATGAGATAAGTTCTTTTGCGTTATATCATTAGAACCAAGTAAAACAAAGTGTATGTACAATGGAGTAATTGGGGATTAGTAAAAAGTTACCATACGGCATAAAACACACACACACACACACACACACACACACACACACACACTCCATTCTCTCACTCAAGGGAACCATTTATTATCCATTGACTGCCACCTGTGTACAAGGGGCTTTGCAAGTCACAACTACAAACAAACACACAATTAAAATAACTGGTGTTGGCGAGGATGTGCAGAAAAGGAAACCCTTGCATGCCGCTGGTAGAAATGTAAATTAGCACAGCCATTATGGAAAACAGTATGGAGGCTTCTCAAAAATATTAAAAATAGAAATACTAATCTGAAATTAAACCAGCAATCCCTCTTCTAGGTATATATCCAAAGGAAGGGAAATCAGATTCATAATTTCCTAGATGGCAATGCCTTTTAAATAATGCTTCTCAATTAAATAGAGTACAAAAGCACATGTTCATTATGTTTTAAGTTTTGTTGTTGCTACTACAATTGTTGCTAGAAAAATGGGGTAAAAGCTGCACTTCCATGTTCATTGCAACATTATTCACCATAGCCTAGATGTGAAAACACAAGTGTCTATCAGTGGATGAATAGACTTTTTAGAATGTGGCATATACTCACAATGCAATACTATTCAACCTTAAAAAAATAGGAAATTCTGTCACTTGCAGCAATATGTATAATCCTAGAGGATATTCTGTTGAGTGGAATAAACCAGACACAGAGGACAAATACTGCATGTTCTCATCTATATGTGGAATCTAAAAGTTGAACTCATTAAAGCAATGAGTAGAATGGTGGTTACCAGGGCCTGGAGATGAGGGGGTATTGAAGAGATCCTGGTCGAATAATACAAAATTTCAGTTAGACAACAGGAATAAGTTCAAGAGATCTATTGTAGTCAGGTTGAGTGTAGTTAATAACAATGTATTGTCTGCTTGAAAACTGCTAAAAGAGTAGTTTTTAAGTGTTCTCATTATTTTAAAAAGTGATGTGTATGTGAAGTAATGGATATGTTAATTAGCTTGATTTAGCCATTCCACAATGTCTATACATATATTGAAACATCATAATGGATACCACAAATATATACAATTTTTATTTGTTAATTTAAAATAATAAGTACTAGATAAATAGGGGAAGTTCATTTTGATGTTAAAAATCCAGACGTGTAACCTGCTTTGTAGTACACTGGCCCAATTTGAGTGTGTCATGTTTCCTGACAAGTCTTCACTGTGGCATGGACTATGTTCTCTAAATGTCTATACTCACAAAATGGCTTTTCCCAATCTACGTTCAGGGTCATGCCATATATTGAATGTCTCCTGCTGGACTCTGCAGGAAATTGAGTCTGGGAGGCAGATTTTTTTCTTATTCTTTCAATTTGCAAGCCATTGTTTTTGGTGCCATAATTGCTGATGTTCACTTGTTTCCTATTTATAAATCTCATCTTACCAAGAACTTCAGCTGAAGACCCAGGGGAGATCCTGAACTTTGGCTGTGTAGCACTCACAGTACAGGGTTAGAAGAATGAGTGGTATCCTTGTGCTGGTCCAGATAGCTGACTCATGGAGGCTGAGAGATACTGTGAACATCTTCCCCAAGTCTGGAAACAGCTAGATGCGCAAAGGAAAGCAGAATCCCAGTGGGTTTTGTGAGTTTTCTTGGTGAAGTACCTAGGCACAGTCAACTTTTAGGAGCTGTGTTCCAAAGAAGTTTCTTTGAAACTCAGAACATGGATCACCTTTGCTTGGTTCATAGAATCAGAACAATTAATATTGCAGCCCAGATTAAGTTTTCAGCCTACTGTTTTCTCAACAAATATGTGACACCTGAAGTTAGATAACACAGGTGCTGCTCCATGGAGCAAAGTAGATATGTGTATCTACATATAGATAATATGTATTTGTATGTGTGTTTTAAGCAACAATGCAGAGGCTTGAATCAAAACTTCCTCATACAAGATGCAGGATCAAAGTGGTATCATTCTACTTAATTATATAGAATAGTGTAGTCAAATGGACAGTACACTGGGTCTCAATTTATCAAATGCATTTCTTAGCCAGGTGTTAATTTGAAAGTTACTAGGTGGCAGTTGTAGCACTTGGTAGATGTCTTCATGTGGTTCACTGAATCCCGAAGGTCTTAATTTTCCATCGGGAGCACAATGTGTTTGTTTTAACTTCCCTGAATGAAGCTGTTACCCCTGACTCTGAGGCAAGGCTTAGAATGTACATCATTTATGTGAGAGGTGATTCTTCCCAAGGAGAACTTGGAGAGATGACACAGGGAAGGGAGAAAAGCCAGTAAATCAGTAAACGGTATGTTCAAAAGCGGGCACCCTTGTAGAGGACAAGGGTCCAGTCTCCCAAGAGACTGGAACATGCCTCAAAGTTGACCAAAATTGAGGGACACAGAGCTGGGATATGTTATGCCAACTCCAGCCCTCATTGGTTGAGGTTCAGTGGCAAACTCACTGCCTGGTGTTTCCAATCTGTGCCTCCTGGAGTCAGAAAATGCCCATGAAGAACTGACATTATGAAATAGGCAATACTATTAACTGCTACACTTTTTTTTAGACAAGGTCTCAGTCTGTCACCCAGGCTGGAATGCAGTGGTGTGATCATAGCTCACTGCAGCCTCCACCTCCTGGGCTCAGGTGATCCTCCCACCTCCAACATTATTAGGGGGGCTTACACAATCAGGTCATATCCTTCCAAATCTGGAAGTATTTGGACCCAGAGTGTCAAGTACTACATTATTTCTCCTAGTATGAAATGTATGCTGCAAACCAGCTTGAGTTTGTTGCGTTACATCTTTTGATTGATAAAATTCTTTGCAGTCACTCAGTGTTCTTTCTGGTGCAAGTCTGGGTAAAATGGTTGGGTGGGAGCAGGCCCTCAAATTGGCAACAACTGATGTGTGTACATTCACACAGCTGAATTCTTCTAACTTAGATAGGGATGCTTAGTCTTTGCTCAAGTTTGTACAAAATCTATCATAGCTTTAAAGCTCAAATGGAAGTGATCGAAGTCTGATGTTCTTTTCTTTTAGGGCTATATAAATTCATGAGATATCTACATGCATAAATAGATGCATATGAGAGTTCTACCAAAGAACAGCAGTAAGGATCCCTAAGTCTTTTCATTAAATTTACAAAACAAAATGTATTCAGTTCACTACCCCTCTCCCTTGAGTGACTCTCCCGAGAAAAATGTCAATACATGGTAATGGTCTAATATCTACAGTACTAAAGACATTATCCAATGACACTTTCCTAATTCTAGAGCCAAAAAGCTTTAGGCAACGCTTGACTGATAGTTCTCCAGCTTCGCAATAAAGCCATAAAGGGATTGCAGTCTCCATCATATGTCGCATCCCGTGTGCAACAAATAAAAACATAAACTTCTTACAACACAAACCAACCAAATGAAACCCTTTACAGCACAAAAATCACGTGCTTTAAAGTTAAGTGAGAGTTAAGTTACCTTCTTCACATAGCTTTTTGGCCTATGAAAACAGCATCATATTAGCTTTGAGTTAGGTGCCAGGTTGATTAAAGCCCATCCTCTTTATTCTCCCAGAATTTGTGGCCCCATTATCTCCCTATACAAACAGTTTTTTAGGAGCAGTTCTGATGTTTGTGATAAGAGGATTGCTATTTTAATATAACCAAAAATTTGTTTGGATTGCTGAATGTGTGCTTGCAGGAAATAATTGTCTCAGGCTATGTCTGCAGGCTGTCAAGAGACAGATTTTTCAGGCAAACTTGAGAGACAAATCAAGTTGAATGCATGTAAGGATATTCTGTGCATAAGCCTGTTCTTTCTTAGTACCTATATTATTGCATGTGACCCGTTTTGGGACACTTTAATAATGGAACTTTCCCAGATTCCATAGAAGAATTTTAATTTTGGAAATGCAAATGAAATGTAGTAAAATTCAACAATAGTAATGATTTCAAACCTCACAAATTCATCAATATTTATGAAGTTGGATTACAGTCATTTACAGATGATGCAATCATCGTTTGAAGCTATCTTCTGTGAGTTAATTTTAAAGATTAAATGTATGTGGTAGTCATGATGTTTTGGTATTTAATTATCTGTTACCTGAGTGTAAATGCCAGAGTTATAGTCACATTGCAAAATGACTCCTAAAATAATCAACTTTCATTTATTTCATATCATATCCACACTTTAAGTGGTGAGTTAATTGAAAATGCGTGCAGTTAACGTATTTGACAATTTGATACGTATGTTAATTTATAACTCTAAAATGCATTTTGCTAAAGCAATGTTGAACATATAATTTGGAGATTTTCAAAATCCTGACATTTAAATCAAAGTGTTCACCGTAGCTTCTGAACATGGCAGACATGAATGGTTAATGATTTTAAAACTCTTGGTAGAATAATAAAACTGGATATAGTAGCTTACCAAATGTATTTTAATACAGCTCAAATAAATGAAAAGAGCATTTTCAATGTTAATTACTTATGTGTGAGAGAACAGAAGACATATTTGTTTCTGTAGGGCTCAGCCGCAATGTGTAGCATACACAGTGAATAATCAATACATTATTGTGAAGTAGAGAAAAAAGGCTTATGTGTAATCTTTAAACAATGAATTTGATGATCAGAGGCAATTATTTGAAAAACATTATACCAACTCTTCCAATCAAGATGTAAAATGATGATAATTATAACCTCCTCTCTCCATTGCAAACACAGACCTGTCCCTGTTATTCCATTATACATGTTGAGAGTTGAGGAGAGATCATTGAATTTAGTCATCAGGCAGTTGTTGGTGATACTTGGGAAGAGTTTCATAGGCTAAGAGAAGAAAGCAGATGTCTGAGGGTGGCAGGGTAAACATTAATTGGAGAGCTTTAGCATTTTGGGTCTGGTGGAATTCAACAACTTCTGGCCAAAGACTGCTAAAAAACATTTCTCAAAAAATACGTAAAAACAATGTATTTTTGATGAAACATATGTTAAAAAAACATAAAAGGTAGAATGAGTATCTCATTAAGTAAACCTAAACAATCTTTTGGTTTCATGGGAAAAATCATCCCCTTAATGAATCATCGAGCTGTCCCTTCGGCATTCTTGAATACAAGTTTAGGGATTCCCAACTTGATATAATGAGGTTATGTGTGTTATTGCATAAGGGATTTCTTTCCCAAACCTCAGTCCCAGTACATATAACCCCTATGCTCCCAACCCCAAGCACAGACAAAGGTATTTTTACAATCTAAATATACAGAACAGCACAGGAGGTAAATACACAGGACATACACAGGATACACAGTTCTTCTAAATTGTCTAGAGCCCTACAACACTAGAGTGGCTGGATGCAGGTTTCTGAGGGTACCTGTTCACCTTAGATACTGGTTGTGGTCTAGAACAAGGGTCAGAAGTTGCATCTTCCTGACCACTGCTCTTTTTTATATATAAAATTCTAAATTTTAATGTCTAGGCATCAAGCTTTATTGGATCACAGCCGTATCCATTGGTTTCAGTGTTGTCTACAGCTGTTCGCATGCTTCAGTGGCAGGGCTGAGTAGGCAAAGCAGAGACCGCATGATCTGCAAAGCCAAAATATGTTTACTATCTGGCCCTTTACAGAAAAGGGTTGCTGATGTTTGGTCCAGAATTCCTGAGTGTTTGAAGGTTAGATTAAGTTGCTTTTTTTTTTTTTTTTTCTAAAAAGTACGATATATCAGGTAAAGTGATATCATTGTATTCTTTAATATTTTATAATATAAATATTTGAAAATGTTTGCTATCAAATGATTCAAATAAAGGAAATCCCACAGAAGAATATTTATATTTTAAAATTTTAGGCTAAGGACACTTGGCTCTGAGTTCCTGGTCAAAAAAAAAGGATGAAAAGGAAAAACAGAATCAATCTCTCTCTCTCTTTCTCCCCCCCCCCCCACATTCTGTCTGTTTGTCTCACATCTGATAATAACTTCTCATGTTGATTTCTATCACCACTTCTTATTAACCTATAAGGATGAGGAAAAACTCTGTGCCTAGTGAGAAGCCAGTTAAATTAGACCTTTGTTTAATAGAAAATTGTATACATTCAAATAGCCCTGAAACTTGGGATCATAGTCAAAAAAATGTGTTGGGGGTGCTAATTAATAGGAATAGGACTTTTCCTATTTAAAGCTCCTAAGAGCTTTAAACCTATGATGTTTTCTTTTACTGTTTTTCCTTAGGAAAATGCTTGGCGGAAATGATCAATTTAGTATTATGAACTATAATATGGAAAGATTCTGCTTCCTAATTTAATCATCAATATCAAATAATCAGTAATAGGTCCTGAAAAAGTATTAGCCTCAAACTCCTAATTTACTCTAAAAAAATTGTATCATGATCAGTAGGATTAGTTTTCCATCCATGGTGTTTTAGCCCATTCAGGCTGCTATAACAGAACACCATACATGGGGTGGCTTATAAACAGACATTTATGGCTTACGGTTCTGGATGCTGGAAAATCAAGGCACGGCAGATTCAGTGTCTGGTGAGAACCTGCTTTCTGGTTCAAAGTCAGTTCCTTCTTGTTGTGCCTTCACATGTTGGAAGAGGTGAGGGGGCTCTCTGGGGCCTCTTTTATAAGGGCACTAATCCCATTCATGAGGCTCCACCCTCATGATCTCATCGCCTCCCAAAGACCCCACCTCCAAATACCATCCCTTTGTGGGTGAGGATTTCAGCATACGAATTTTGAGGAGACACAAACATTAAGTCTATAGCGCATGACTTCTGTTATTTTCGTATGGAATTTCCAGATTATGTATGTATTAAACCCAAATAATTTCATTTTAAGAGGCATTAAAAATGAAGAGTGATGAGAGATCAGAGCCTATGTTCACTGGCAGTTGATTTT
Source organism: Papio anubis (assembly GCF_008728515.1). NCBI lineage: Eukaryota > Metazoa > Chordata > Mammalia > Primates > Cercopithecidae > Papio > Papio anubis. Next base: position 138,233,644 of record NC_044996.1, read on the forward strand.
TTTTCCCTTTTAAACCATGTGATCTAAAGGCAAAGCCTGAGGACCTGACAGTACCATTGTTCCTTCGAATACTTTAAGTTCAGAACCTCATGAAATCCATGAGAGTGACATTTCAATACAATTCTTTTCCTGAATATGTTATTTTATTATGAAACAAGAGCCTTGCATTGACAAAGAGAAGTAAGTTCATGGACTCTACATTTCAGCCTCTTTGTACAAAATAAATGGACTTTTCTCTTTGCCAAGGGAATGGTCGTGGTGGTCACCTTCACCGTGAAATGCACACTATGGTGACATCTTTCAGGATGCAAAAAGGCATGAGAAGACTGGGTGCCTTACCCCCATCTAAATGTTAGACTTCCATTCCTCATAGCAAGATGACGTGAATTAGAAATCACATGAACTCGATTCTTGGAAATAAATAATTTACTGTTATAAATAGAGAGTTCTTACTGCTAATTATGTATTACATGAAGAGATGTATTACACAAAGAGGGGCATCATTCCAAGCTCTTATGCCTTTCTGGAGATGCATTGGCCGTTTTCGAGTTGAAAAAAACCCTGACATATTAAAATAATCCAGTAAATAGATTACTTGAGTGGATGCCCTGATGAGGCACATGCTGACCATTTAATTAGAGTATTGCAGGGTGTGATGACTGAAAACCTGTTCGGCGATCATATTCTCCTCCTGAAGATCAAAAGGCACTTGTGCCCTTCATGGTGAGTGTGAATACATCAGAGTGCAACAGAGGGCATGCTGGGGAGGGATGCGCAGCATCTGATCTCAATCTGTGTGCGCTCTTTTCAGAAAGTCACTTTGGGGGCTTCACACATGGAGATTATTGTGTAAGTGTCACAGAAGCTAACAAAGCTTATTGTAGCAGAGCTGGGAAAGCCAGAGAATAAACATACACAACGTAGCCCCAAGGTAAAGTAGATCACATCCAGCAGGCTCAACCCCAGGCTGTGTCTGGTTGCTGTCTTGAACTTCAAGTCTATTTTACCCCACAGCTCTCCACTGACAGCTACCTGGAGCAACACCTTGGGCTCTCACTCACCTTATGGAGCAAGTCACTTCTGGGAAAGCTGTGTTGCTTGTATGAACTTCAAGCTAGCATTTACATTTTAGCAAATTTATATTAAAAACATTTTTTTGAAATTTTGTGATTCTAGCAACTGGTATTTATCAATAGCATCCAAAGTATTAAATAAATTGTTGTGTGTGCTGTATCTCAATCCTACTGCTAACAGCCAGTTGATTTCAATATTAGGAACTATAATGTGGAAACAGTCTGCTTCATAATTCAGCATTAAATCGTTAATAATATGCCCTAATAAAGTATAAAATGCACCATATTTTATAAAGATTTATTGCCAAATTGCTTTTCTATATTTTCAAAAGTATCTTCTGTCTATCAAGCTAATCTTTTCCTTCCTTCCTTCCTTCCTTCCTTCCTTCCTTCCTTCCTTCCTTCTTCCTTTCTTCCTTCTTTTTCCTTCCTTCTTTTTTTTTTCTTTCTTTCTTTCTTGCTTTTTTTCTGATACAGGGTCTTGCTATGTTGCCCAGTAAACATCTTTCCTTAATAAACTGCTACAAATACACAGTTCATAGCAAGTGTAAGACAATTCTATTTCTATTCTGCACTGAAGGCCATAATCTATGCCATAAAGAAATGAATTTATGCACAAATGAAAAGGAGGATAAGGAATAAAAAAAGCAAATATCATGAATTACAGATAAAATGATTGCTACATAGAAAACCCCAAATAATCCACAGCCCAATTACTGAACAAATATGAGAATTTAACAAGTTGGCCTATCACAAGATCAATATAAAAATTATATTGCACTTAAACTTATTAGAAACAAACAAAATATATTTTTTAATTACTGTTACTAGATACATGGTATCCAGTAGTAAATAAAAATTTTTAAAAAACATGCAAGAACTATCCAGCGAAACACATTAATGAAACATTAAATGCTTTTTGTGGCCAATAAAAAGTGTTGATTCACAGAAGGGCGAATTTACTGTTGGAACAGATGAGTATATTGATCGAGATACACACCATTTCATGTATAGAAACTTGATATATTACAAAGGCAGCACTGCAGATTCTCAACTAAAGAATGGTCTCATCAATTAATGTGTTGTAACAATTGGTAATCAATAGAAAAATTAAAGGGTCCAAGACTTCACTTCTTATGTCTTTTCAAATATTCATTATTGATAGATGGCAGGCATGAAAGTGAGAAACAAGACTGTAAGAAAGTTTTATTAAAAAACATACTATGATCTTTCCCTGGGTAGGGAAAACACTTTTTAAAGACACAATAAGCACAGACCATGAATAAGAGGATTCATAAATACAACCACATTGATTTTAAGAACTCCTCTTCATCAAAGACATCATAAAGTGTGTGTGGGGAGGAGGAAGGACAGATATTTGCAAATCTAATAATTTATAATAGGTAAGTATCCAAGACATATAAAGAATTCCCTTAAATCAAAAATAAAATGACAAACAATTTAGAATAAAAATGGAGAAAACACATAACAAACTTTTCACAGATCAGGAAACAAAATGCTCATTAATATGTGAAAAGGTGTTCAGGGTAATTTTAAAAAAGATCTCATGCATGCCCACTGGATGGATAAAACTTAAGACTGAAAATGCTGAATAGTAGGGAAGATATGTTTCCACTGGAACTCTTACATACCATTGGGGCAATTGGGGTGTACACTGACACAGCTATTTGAATGACAATGTGTCTCTAATTTGTAAAGTTGAATAGTCACAAACCAATGACTCCACGATTTCACTTCTAAGAGGAATATACCTCATATTAATGCTTGCACAGGTGCAGTGGGGGATATGAAAAAGAATGTCAAATCAGCATTGCTTATAGTAGATAAAATTTGGAAAAACCCAAATGGTTATCAACAGGACTAGGATAAATAAAATATATATGCGTGGGTTGGAATATTTTACAGCAATGAAAATAAGTGAACTATCCTTACATGAACAAAACAAATTATCTTAAGAGTGCCAAGTGCAAGAAGAAAATTATAGAAGAGTACATGTTAATGATATTTTCACAAAACTCAAGAGCAAAATACTCAATAGATTGCTCAGTTGTGGTAAAGTCCTCATTGATGAATTGAGTAGTAGGTTCACACACATTCATTTTATTATTGTGTCTCAACCACACACACACACATACACCCACACAAATACATATACACACTGAATATTATGCACAATAAACATATATTATTGAAATGCTAAAAAGATGGCATGACTAAGACTACATCTTAATAAAAGTGCTACAGACTACAACAACAAAGCTAATTCTATTTCATGATATCATTGTGATAGATTATTTTCTATCAGTCCAGTTACTCAAGATTAACCTCTTTCAAGGTATCCCACAGCTATTTCTAAGAGGCTCCCAGGTGCTGGCTCAGGTGTGCTCAAGAACAGATCAATTGGTTTCTTATTTACCATTTTGTTTCTGCTGCCTCTATAGGGACAAGAATCAAAAGCCTCAAAACTGTGCATACCCTTTGACAAGAAAAGCATCTTCAGGAAATAGTCAAGGATGTGAAGAAAGACTTGATTCTAAGGATGTTTTTTGCAATATTATTGATAATAAAATATTTGAAACAATAGGGTATTGCTAACTAAAATGTGATTTGTTCCTTATACCCTCCTGCTCCTGTCACCACGTCCCAGCTAGGGGGAAAGACTGTCTTGTGTGCCACTCTATGGCAGGGGATGGACCCTGTCTAAGTTCAACATGGAGCCACTGAAACCAGGCTGAAATCATTAGCAGGAAGTGAATGAAGTTTTCAGGAATAATGGAAGGAATTTACATAATACAAAACATCTTATAACTACTGACTGTGTTAACCCTCACCTATCCAAAGCCAAAGGCCCCTTGCTGACTCAATGCCCTGCCAATAACCTTGCCTACACCCCAGTAGCAAGAAGTTCCTCATCTTCCAACAACTGAAAATATTTTATGCATTCTGCATTTCTCAGAGTCTGAGTCAGACTGCACTCTTGTCCCAAAGAAAAATGTTTTCCTTTGCCTCATCTCAGACCGTTTCCTTGAGTCTTTTTTTTTTTTTTTTTTTTTTGGCAGAGTCTCACTCTGTTGCCCAGGCTGCAGTGCAGTGGCACAATCTCAGCTCACTTCAACTTTTGCCATCCAAGGTCGAGCAATTCTCCTGCTGCAGCCTCCTGAGTAGCTGGGATTATAGGCATGTGCCACCACACCTGGGTAATTTTTGTATTTTTAGTAGAGATGGGGTTTCACCATGTTGGCCAGGCTGGTCTCGAACTCCTGACCTCGAGTGATCCACCTGCCTTGGCCTCCCAGAGTGCTTGGATTACAGGCATGAACCATTGCACCTGGCCTCCCTTGAATCTTAATTCATGGTTCAGGAGGAACCTCTTCTCAGAATGATTGAGAGTGAATATATCTATTGCCTTCAGGGTAGCTCTACACCTTTGTAAAAGTATGTGGTCATGCTCAAAAGCCAATTGCAACATTCTATCTCTAGATAGCCCTTTCTCAATATCTGGACCAGAAAGCTTTAGAAATGCTCTGCCTAAAATATCAACCAAATGTGGGTTGGGCGGTGTGAAGCCCAATGTAGTTAATCATGTCTTCCTCACCAGAAGATCAAAATACATTGAAGTTCAGTTTTATAATGATCACCTTGCTTCAGAGACAAAAGCACTCATAAGGGCGTTGGATTTTAGGTTAACTTTTTAAAAACGGATTAAACTTTAGAAAATCTGGTTTTAGGAGAACTGATGTTGGGCAGAGTTGTTGGTTACCTTTGCTGCTAGTGTTGCCTCAAAGCTGATGATCAGAGTCTCTAGGTATTTTTCTCACTTCCACCCTTTGATGTAGTATGTCTCCTAGAGCTGGCATAGCTCAGAGGACATACAGCTTCATCCCTATTCTCTACTTACTCAACATTTCCATGAAATATTAAGATTGACTCCCCTGTATGAAGAAATATACTCAAAGTCACATGCAATATTCCATCCAAGCCCACGATACCTTTCTCCTGGAAGGCAGAGACTTTTAGTGGTGTCATTCAAAATTGATAGCTATTGGCACAAGGTCACTTGAGTGGTGCAAGGTCACTTGAGTGATGAGTGAAACAAGGCTTTGGAAGATTAGGTGGCATGGCTAAGATCAAGAAGATCACTGCAGATCGTAATTTTTTTAAGTAACTTAGTACATTTTCAGTTACAAAATAATAAATGTTTAATGTAAGTAATGTCTTTTTTACCACATGGCTTTAGTAGTTCATTCTCCTCCCGCTTTCCCTTCCTCTCCTCTCTCTCCTCCTCCTCCTCCTTTTCCTTCCCTTCTTTCTCCTTGTCCTCCTTCTTCTTGTCATTCTCCATCCCCTTATCTTCTTCCTCCTCATTCTTCTTCCTAATATTATTTTATTTTTTTTAATCAAGTAGTTGTATTCTCAGATTTTTACCTTAGACATCAAAGACAATGGAGATGCTGATAAATTTTTAAAATTCAAACAATTAATGACCAAAAAAGACCATATCAGACAGCATACAACTTCTTAATCACCAAAAACAAATTATCACCAAAAACCCCACCTGCATAGAAAATGGATTAAGATGATCATGGTCTGGCAAAAAGAAAGCTGTGAAGAAACTTAATGATCTTCAAATCCACATAGGACTGCACTCAGCTATATTTTTATCTCAGCTGAAAACAATGTGCGTGCGTGGGCTGAGGGAAGGGAAGTGGCTTAAGACACAAACTAGGTGAAAGAGGAAGAAAAGTTTCTTTTGATACAGTTAGTTTTAATATTCTGAAACAGACTCCTGCTGAAGCTGATAGAACTGCCTTCCCTGAATATCTTTAAGAATGAGCTGACAATTTTCTATCTCCCTGAAAGAATTCTAAAAGTAAAATGCTGGAATAATGATAGTGAAATAGGAAATCTCCAAGGATTCAGAACTGCCATTCCTTTCTGGAAATGTTTTAAGATCCTCAAATTAATTGTGCAGACTCATAAGTATTTTTGAAGTACGTGCCGTGCCCACTGTGCTGCTGGTTATGAATTGCACTAGACACCGTGGAAGGAGGAAGGATGAGTAACTATTAATATATCTCTCTTGGACGTTATAAAACAGGTGGCAGAGAGATTTCTGTACATAAGAAGGTGTCATTTAAGGCAGAAGGCATAGAGTACCAAAGCAGAAGTGCCAATAAAAGTCCAGTGAAGAAGGAGTGTTTATACGAGATATACTAGTGTAGTATCCCATATAGTGGCAGACACAGGAATTACGCATGCCAACCCAGCGAACAATACAGCAGTTAAATAAGCAAAAGCTCTGGGCAATCCTACAAGAGATGGTGCGGGAATGTATGAGATCCACTCTGGAACAAGAGGACATTCTGAGATGAAGGGCATCAGATGGGAGCTGCTGTTTGCAGAAAACACTTATTATTATAAAAATCACATTGGCAGTGTATTAGTCCATTTTCATGCTGCTAATTAAGACATACCCGAGGCTGGGTAATTTATAAAGAAAAAGAGACTCACAGTTCACATGGCTGGGGAGGCCTCACGGTCACGGCAGAAGGTGAAAGTCACATCTTACATGTCAGCAGGCAAGACAGAAAATGAGAGTCAAGCAAAAGGGGAAACCCCTTATAAAACCATCAGATATCATGAGACTTATTCATTACCACAAGAACTGTGTGGGGAAAATCGCTCCCATGATTCAAGTATCTCCCACAGTGTCCCTCCTACAACATGTGGGAATTATGGGAGCTACAATTCAAGATGAGATTTGGGTGGGGACACAGCCAAACCATATTAGACAGGGTACAACTTTTTAAATCTTTTTAATAAACTTTCAAATAGTTTTAATAAATTTTAAATAATTTTCAAATAGTTTTAGATTTACAGAAAAATACAAAGATAGTACAGAGAGTTTCCATGTTCCCCACACTCAATACCCCCTATTATTAACATCTTATGCTAGTGTAGTACATTTGTCAAAATTAGTAAACCAAAGTAGATACATTATTATTAACAAAAGTCCATAGTTTATTCAGATTTCCTTATTTTTATCTAATGCCCCATTCAAAATACCATATTACATTTAGTTTTTATGTCTCCTTGGCTGTGACAGTTTCTCCCTCTCTTTATTTTTCAGATCTTGATAGTTTTAAGAAGTACTGGGTGAGTATTTTGTAGAATGTCTGTTAATTTGAGTTCGTGTGATGTTTTAATTATGATTCAACAAAGGCTGTAGGTTTTGGGCATGAAGACCATAGAAGTAAAATGCCATTTTCATCATATCTCATCAAAGGTACATGCTGTCAATATGACTTATCACTGTGGAGGCTGACCTTAATCAACCTCAGGTAGTGTTCGTCAGGGTTCTCCACTCTGAAGTTACTTTTCCCAACTTCCCCTACTTTACTCACTGCAAGTTACTAAGCACAGCCCACGCTTAAGGTGTGGGAAACATGTTGCACCTTTCTGAGGATGGAGTATCTACATCAATTATTGGAATTCTTCTGCAAAGGAGATTTGCCCTTCTCTCTCCCTCCATTTGTTTATTTATTCAATTATTTATTTATATCACTATGGACTGATAACACATAACTTTGATACTCAAAACTTTATGTGAGTGAGCCTCTGTTTATTCTTCTGCAATCAAAAATACCTGTCACATGCCTTTTGGACACAATACTTCAAAAAACTCCCCAAATATTATATAGGTAGATTATTTGGTCTGTGGTATTTATTTGGTGGATGGGTGACCTTAAGATTCAATAAGTTCACGTGTGCTTACAATGGAAACAATCCCATCCTACCCATGGAAGCATGTTCCATTAAGAGCAAATGTCTTACTCATTCTTCTGAAATTTCCAAGTTTCAGGTTTATAAGTCTCTAATTGGTTAAAACGCCTTCTGGGTGTTGCTAAGCAATTTAGTAAATTGAGTTTCCAGACTTGACCCTGAGTTCCTTCAAAGAATTGAGATCTGATGAATGAACAGTAATAAGGCATTTGCATCAGTCCTGTGTTCATCTAAAATTATTAAAGCTTAAAATTGCACATGGCCCTACAGATGGGATGTGGTTAAAATGGACCATTTCCCAAGCACATATCTGGTGAAACAAAGGGCTTTTGTTTGTAACTGTTAATGTGGAGGATGGGAAAGATTCTCTTAGCAATTAAACCATTAGGGACATGAACAACTCTCCCAAATCATCGCATGTTTAAGCTGAATACTAGGAGAAGTCTATATGTGTGACAGCTTACTTTTTTTACCCAAAATATGCATTTTTAAATGGCATCCTAGGAAAGAAATCTGTGTGAAAGCATGATATGCATAGATAAATGACTGCATTTCCAAATTTCTGTAACCCTATGTTTTTACACCAGTCAGATCTCTCCTAAGACCAATAGAAGCAAGACATTTCATTTTGGTAAAACTCTCCAGCAAAAATATGTTTTTAATAATGCAACTCTAAGTTTGTTCTCTGATACTTAGCACGGTGGTGTTTTTATCAGACCGTGTGGGAGCCTTATTGCCCAGAGCTAGCTGAAAGACCTAAGGGTAAACTAGTACACATAGCTCAGGAAGCCTCACCACCATCTTCTCAGCCTAGACAAAAATGATCCCTGTGGTTATCTTGAGGGTCACCCTTCTTCCTCTGGGACTGCAGTGTATGACTAAACCTTAAATTCTCTTCAACCTCTCACTGAAAATCACCCACATGTCAATGTTACTTTGAAGGCTTTATTGAAAAAGCAATTAGCGGGTTTATATTTTGCATAAAATGTCAGAAAGTGAGATGAGGAACCTGCCTTCTATTTTAGTAGTCTTCAGTTGAAAATGTTCTCATTCTATACTCAGATGCACAAAGAAAACATGTGCTTTTTATGTGTTTAAAAGTAGATCTAACCATTTTTTTTTTTTTTTTAGTATTGGGGTGTTGCTCTATTGCCCAGGCTGGAGTGCAGTGGCATAATCATGGCTCACTGAACCTTGACCTCCTGGGCTCAAGTGATTCTCTTGCCTCAACCTCCTGAGTAGCCATCACACCTGGCTAATCTTTCTCACCTCATTGAGAGTGTGAGATAATCACAAACTTTCAACCCACCAATTCAGAGTGTGACAGTTTCTTCTGTTTAGTTTCTTGAATGACTTGACTCCTGGGTCAATACTCAGTTGTTAATTTTTTATTGCCCTATACTTCTCCCCATGATACTATCTATATATATAGGCAATCTACAATGACCTTAGGGTGCTGGGAAGAAGGGAGTCTTAAAACCTTGTGGGTGCCATGAATCCTCACTCTTCTGTGCCACAGAGGAACCTGTAGAGTTTGGTTCCTGGACTGGGTTAGATCTTTCCAATCTATCCTGCTGGGTGAATGTGCCAGCATCCTACCCTGAAGCTCACAGCCCCAGCCATGTGTCACTAGTCTCCAAGTTTGCATATAGCAACTTTCCCTTCCATATTGACGCCCTAGTCATCACTCCTGTGTCTCCACATTCACATACACATAAAGTTCGCAATCCACTACATGTCACAGAATGGCTCAGGTGAGCTACAATTCCCACCCCCTAACCCAGCAAGCCCTCAGATAACATCTCCTCACTCCTCTCAAACCGTGAGAGATCACGAGCCTTTGCAAGACTTGGCTTTCTCTGAGAGCCTCATCACCTCCCCAGCAGAGATGAGAGACACAGGTGCTAACTTTCCACAGCATCTTTATGCCATTTCAATGTTTATGTAGCTCCATCCCAAAATAATTGAGGGAAATGAGGATCCTGCTCTATGATCACCACACTCTCTCTCCATTTTTTGTTTCAAGGTGCACCAGGACAGAAGGTACAGGCTTTCCACTTCATTTACTCTCTGGCATAGACTTCAGCTACATTCCATCCCCCTTCAAGATGCCACCAGAAAGCCAGCTCAGCCTTCAGAGAACTGGAGGTTATTGAAAACAAAAATATTGTACTTGTTACTCATATTTTACTTAGCAAGAGTCCAAAAAGAGTCACTGTATGAAATAACAACCCTCAACTTTCTAACCAATTTTATCTTCTCTCCCCTCTTTCTCTCTTTTGTATTTAATAACTGAGTCATGTGATAGCAATTTGCACCAACTGGCACAGTAGAATGATATTCCATGCTATTCCTCACACCTGCAGAAGAAACCCTTCTGAAGACAACAGTCAAATAAGCTTGCATCACAGGTTACTTCAGGTCAAAGGATTTGATTCAGGACCAAGCTTGGGAGCAGATTATTTGCTCCATGTTCAGTGCCCTAGGGCTTCTTCTATTCTGATCAGCCACAATATATCAATTCAGGGGCTGCTGGACATGAATGTTCTGTATAGAAACACAGAAGTATTGCTAACAGAATTATAGACCACTTTCGGAGTCAGCTCGATATTACAGTCTGATAAAAAGAAAAATGAAGCAGAAAGCTGCCTTAAAGAAAGGCAGGCACCCTCTATGAGTCCATCAAGCAGAGGATGGTACATTGAGTTCTGTGACTCCTAGCCAGATGAGCAGTCCACTTGATGACATCTAAAGGATTTAAAGACTCCAATCTGCCACAGGCATCACATCTACCTTCTTGTTGATAACACCTGTGAAGCAGCACCATGATGTTGGACAAAAAAAAAAAAAAAAAAGAGGAAGCAGAGCCTGGCCATCTCATTCTTATTACAACTGAGTCTCCAAATATGCCAGAGGATGAATGAGTGCAGGGTCCCAAAGCAATTAACAATTGCTTTGTTAAATTGTTTTCTTTCTTGCAAAATCAGAGAGAGCACCTAAAGAGAAAAGAAAAGCAGTAGCTGCTCATGGGGAAACACACACGTTTGAATTCCTCTGCAGAGCTGGTGAGGGGTGATGGGGATGGATGATGAAGTAACACAGAGGCATGGCCTATGGATGCTTGACTACATGCTAAGGCTACAACCATGCTTCCGTCTCTCTTTCCAGTATTTGTATTTATTTCATTGTTTGTTTCTGAGAGCAACTGAGCATTTCCCACACTTCCTCAGTGCCCCCTTAACCTTTTTTGGCCTGCTGGAGACATGCCGTCTCATCCTTTATTTTATACTGCATGTACCCTGCCAGCTTTCAAAAAAAGAATGAGGCTGTAGGTGCAATGATCTCCCTGTGATGTGCCTGATTTCTCAGTTATAGTCATCTGCACAAGCTTATAATAGCATTCCAATTTTCACTTCCAGCCAGAAAGGGAAACAGGTGTGAATGTGAGGGGTGTGTGTGTGTGTGTGTGTGTGTGTGTGATTTGAGCCAAAGCCTATTTCCATCTCTGTGCTCAATGATTTTATTGCTTGTACCCTGTAGGGTAAAACCCTACTGGGAAGATACTTCTAGAGCTTGTACTTGTGCTTCTGTTTCAATTATTCTGCTTTTAAACCACAGCAAGGCAATTTGTAATGACCCACATGGTAGGAATGTCATGGTACAATTCCTTTGAAATGGTTTTGTCTCCAGGATGGTATTCTTAAGCAATATGAGTTAAGTGACAATGTGGTCTTAATGAAAAATGTGCTATAGAAAGAAAGCATTTTTCTAGAGTAATGCTCCCTTTCAGCTACATAAATGCCAATGCCAGGCAGGGGGGCTTCAGTTGCTTAAAAAATTCTAATTGTATGGGCTTCATTCTGTAGCAAACGCTGATTTCAGTGGCAAAAATCAGTGCATTTTATAAAGAGACAGTTTGCTGATTTCCTGACAGCAACATTTCTTTATTTTTCCACACCTTAGCTTTCAGATCACTAGTATTATTAAAAAAAAAAAAAGATTCTTTTAACAGCATGTACCATGGCAGAGTGCAGTGGCTCACACTTGTAATCCCAGCATTTTCAGAGGCCAAGGTGGGAGGGTCACTTGAGTCTAGGAATTTGAGATCAACCTGGGCATCTCTACAGCAAATACCACAAATACTAGCCAGGCATGGTGGTGTTCCATATAGTCCCAGCTACTCAGGAGGCTGAGGTGGGAGGATCTCCTGAGTCCAGGGGGTCGAGGCTGCAGTGAGCAATGAATGCACCTCTGCACTCCAGCCAGGGCAACAGAGCAAGATCCTGTCACCAAAAAAAAAAAAAAAAAAAAAAAAATGGAAAGAGAAAAGGGCATGTACTACATCTCAAGACCTGAAACACTTGATGCTTGGGTTATGTTTTCTTTTGTTCTGTATTGTTTTGCTTTTGCTTTATGAGAATAACAACTGTGACATTGCTACTCAAAATTTAGACCTTGAAGCAGAAGCCATGGCCTCACCTGGGAGATTGTTACGAATACAGATTATTGGGTACCCATTGCAGACCCACCTGATGAGAACCTGAACTTTTACAAGATCCTCAAGTGATTTGGCCACATCTAAAAGTTTAAGAAGCACTACACTTCAAGAGACATGACAAGAAGGAAAACTGTCACATTTTGTGAATTTGTGCCAATGGTTCTTAAATTTGGCAACATATTTAAAATGGTCTTATGGGATTTAATAAGAGATTTTGATAGAGTTGGTCTATCGATTTTTTTTTCTGAGGTGAAGTTTTGCTCTTGTCATCCAGGCTGGAGTGCAGTGGTGCAATCACGGCTCACTGCAACCTCTGTCTCCTGGGTTTAAGCGATCCTCCTGCCTCAGCCTCCTGAGTAGGTGGGACTACAGTTGCATGTGACCACACCCAGCTAATTTTTCTATTTTTAGTAGAGACTGGGTTTCACCGTATTGCCCAGGATGGTCTCTATCTCTTGACCTTGTGATCTGCCTGCCTCAGCCTCCCAAAGTGCTGGGATTACAGGCTTGAGCCACTGTGCTCAGAAGTCCTCCTCTCCCAGGCTAATGTGCAGTCAGGATTAAGAATGTTTCTATTAAAATAAAATGGATCCTTAGATTTTATAAAATATAAAATATAAAAATTTTATATATGTGTGTGTATATACGTATACACACACACACATATATATATATACACACACACATACACACACATAAGTTTTTGCAGGGAATTTGCCATGGTTGGATTGTGTTTCCTCCAAAATTCAGGTTTTACCAATGTAATACTACCAATGTAGATAGTAGGGCTTTTAAAAGGTGGCTGTGCCTTGAGGGATCCTCCCTCATGAATGGGATTAAGGCCCTTATATAAGAAGCTGCAGGTAGCATTTAGCTCACTTGCCCTTCTGCCTTTTGCCATGTGAAAACACAGTGATCCTCCCTTCTGGAAGATGCAGCCCTTACCAAACAACTGAACCTGCTGGTGCCTTGATCTGGGACTTCCCAGCCTCCAGAACTGTGAGAAAATACATTTCTGCTCTTTATTAATTACCCATTCTAGGTACTTTGTTAGAGCAACACAAAACGGACTAAGACAGAACCCAAAAAATAATCCTCAATAGTTAGAACTAAAATTGCAGCTAGTGTAAAACTACATGGATTGAGTGGATTTGAAAATCTTTGCAAAAAGAGCATAAACACTATTCTGACAAGAAACCATTCTAAATTTAAATTCTGAGAATTTTTTTTTTTTTCTCACAAGAGCCATCCCAGCATCTTATGCCTATGGATGCTGACACCTACACACATCAAGAACTGTGAAGGGCCTGAGATTTTACTCTACATGCAAGTTTACTAGTTAGTCTGCCACAATGTCACAGGTGCTAGTTGAAGACATGAGACTCCTGGGTCAGAGATAAAGAACAGATTATTATTCATGGTACAAAAAGAAGCTGAAGCATCACATTTTTCATTAGCTCTGCTTGCATCGAAGTCCCACAGGGCTGAAGCAGATAGGCTGAAATGGACTCCTACAAATGCAGTGGATATGTTACAGAAGAGGCATCCCATGCTTAAAGATCCTGGTGGATAGGGTTTGGATCTGTGTCCCTGCCCAAATCTCATGTTGAAATGTAATCCCCAATGTTAGAGGAGGAGCCTTGGGGGAGGTGATTGACTCACAGGGGCAATTTCTAATGCTTTAGCACCATCCCCATAGTGCTGTTCCTGTGATAGAGTTCTTAAGAGATCTGGTCGTTTTAATGTGTGTAGCACCTCCCCCCTCTCTCTTCTTCCTGCTCTGGCCATGTAAGATACGCCTGCATGCCCTCTGCCTTCTGCCATGATCGTAAGCTTCCTGAGGCCTCTCCAGAAGCAGAGCAGGTGGCCAACACCATACTTCTTGTACAGCCTGAAGAACTGTGAGCCAATTAAACCTCTTTTCTTTATAAATTACCCAGTCTCAGGTACTTCTTTATAGCAGTGCAAGAACAGACTAATGCAGTGGTGGACATTCTGGCCCTTTGCTCTGGAAGAAGATACTATAGTCTATCTTTCCAAAGCTCTTTGCTATACAAACATCCTTGAAAAGATGGTCTGAAGCAAACAGTAGACAACACTTCACTTCAAGACACAGTGAAGCAAGACAGATTCAATGGGAGCTGTTGCCCAAGAAGTAACATAAGATGTTTTCATTAATGAATGTGATGGCACTTCCACTGGATGTTACTACATAAAATTTCAGTTAGCTGAACATTGTTTCCTTGCTGACTTCATTTATAAGCTCAGAGATGCATTCAAATAGTAAGCAGAGTTAATACTTTTATCTAATGAAATCCTCTTTTGTGAAAGCTTTGCTTAAAATTAGTTATTTAAAGTAAAATACATAACTATCTTATTCTCTTTATTGAGAATATATTAAGAATAACAAAACAGATTTAGACTGAGATGGTGCAGTTACTGCCAGAGTACTGACTGTAAAATTCTATTTGACCAAAGATAAGAATGTGCCATGATATTTAATACTATTGTAGTGGCTTCATCTTGACAGTGGCACACTTCAGGGGAAGAAACAATAGCATCCAAAAATTATGAAAGATGTGAATTGCTGGTGTCAGGAAGTAATTTCAATAGGTTAGGTCATATAAATGTAATAATAGAAAAATTAAGAAAAAAGTATTATAGTCAAAAGTAGTAAAAAAATGGGTTGTACTTTTCAATCAGGCCTTCTTAACAAATAGTTTTGTCTGCATGCCTCGTAGACACTAATTTAAGTATAAACGAACAGTCTCCATGATTTCCATTAAATCATCTCGATAATATTGAAGTGTATTAGGAAAGCATTGATGCTTAATAAAAATAAGTGATAGTCAAATAGGAATGATTATAGATCATAATAAAATATTAAGATTGAAAATATAGTAAAATGTAAGTCATTGACCATATAATTATCTGCCTTACACAGATCTACTGTTTGACATAAGATAGAAACAACAAAGACAATATGCTTTCCATAGTAATAATTTGCCAGGCACTACACTGTGCTTTTTATTTAAACGGTCCCTTTAATTTTAACAAATAACTTGATGCCAGTTCTATTGTAGCCATCCCCATTTTATGGCCAACAAAGCAAGGCTTACAGAGTTCATGTAAGGGTCCACAACAGTTCACAATAACTGCAGCAGGGTTCTGAATGCAGCCCCAGCCAAGCTCCTCATAGCTGCCCTTTTCTTAATTAAAATAAATAAATAAAAGCTTAAAATTTTATAGACAAGTACACTTCAAATTTTATAGACAAAGTAGTTATCATTCTTGCACTTAGGTACACCTGAAAACATCTCTTTGTTACAGTGGAATGAAAAACAATTAGTTAAGAAGATAGCAACTAAAAATTGTGCCATCTTGTGCTCATTTAACATTAAAGTGTATCTATGGTCTCCTGGATTTTTCAGCCTACGTAGAGGAAAGGTTTAAGAAGCACTACACTTCAAGAAACATGAAAAGAGGTGATAGACATGATAGAGGTGACAGAAACACATGTACATCTTTACCAATCATCTAACTTTATGAAAGCAAAAATCTAAAAATGTGCACCATCTCATGTTAAATCAACAAATTTTACTCTTTTTGTTTCATTCCAATCTTCTTGTGCATCCACACGTTTTACAGCTCCAATCTTGCCTGCCATGGATAAAATTGTGTTTCTGCCTTTGTCGCTGAATTGACACAAACATTTTCAATGTTGTTATACAAATTTAGGGATTATCATTTTAATGGCTGTATGATATTTCTATCAGTTGACAAAATATAAGTTTTTTGCTCATTTACTTACTAACACTCAAGTTGTTTTTAATTCTCCTTTTCTTTATTTTGGATTATTTCCCAATATGTATCTTTAAAAACAATATTAGACAGTAAAGTAGGTATTTATTTTTATGCCTCTTTAAACACCAAATGGTTCTTCATAAGCGTTCAACCAATAGACAATGTGCAGTTATAGAATTTGCATTATAACTTAATGATACAGTATGGTACCATCCTCCAACTTTATTAAAGTAAAACACATTTTCATTTTCGTCACAGGTATAATTTGTTGCCAGGAAAAGGCCAACCCAAGAGTAGCTGATGCCAACCCAACCCAAGGGTTGGGCCAAGCCAAGAATAGCTGATGCACTGCACGCGCACAGCTGGGCACCAAGGGCAACAGGGAGGCAAAGGAAAATCTCTGAGAGAGGGAGAGAAAACAATGAAAGGAAGAAAAATGAGAGCAGAGATAGCCAAGACCTGAGCAGGACAGGTTCCTCTGTCAATATCTGCCATTCAGGTCATTCAGCTTTGCCCCAAGTATTTGCTTCTTGTTGTCTTCCAACAAAAACCAACACAATCTCTGGAGCCCTTGTCAGTAACAAAAACTCTCTAGAGAGAATCTAATTAGTTCTTTACCTGGTAACTGACAGATGCTGCATCCACCCGCTGCATCCACCATGTCAGGCATCTTCCCCAATTCAGTCTGCTGTGAGGCCGTGAGGGTGACGAGGTGCAACCATTATATCTGCTTGCTTGGACTGTCTGCTCAACGGGACCTGGGAATTGTGGAGACTTCTCTGAGAATAGGAGGCTGTACGAGCCAGAGAATGGCTTCTAAAACTCCATGTGCAAAGAAATCCCCTGGGGGGTCTCAGTAAAATGCAGACTCTGGGTCTGTAGGTCTGGGAATCTGCATTTCTGACAAGCTCTCAGATGGTGCTGATGTTCCAGGTTGGTAGGTCTGACTTTAAGTTGTACAAGAAGAGCCCACCGATTTTGTCAAGCTAGGCTGCAAATTCCAATGACCTGGGGTGCTTTAAAATACTAATGTAAAACTCGGCAATTTGAGAATTACAGTGACTCTAACCAGGGCAATTTTGTTCCGCAGTGGACGTGTGGCAATGTCTGGAGACATCCTGAGTTGTCGCAACGTGGTGGGACAGAGAGTGGGGGAGTTAGTGGCATTCAGAAGATAGAGACTAGGAATGTTGCAAAACAGCCTGTAATGCATAGGACAGCCCCACGGAGCATCATGTGGCCCCAAATGTCAACAGTACCAAGGCTGAGAAACATACTCTGGTAGGCTCTTGCTTCAAATCATGCCCATCATCTCTGCTGTTGACAGTTATATTATAAAATTAATTGTGTAATATTTCACTGATGGATAATCGGTTAATGTATGTTGAAACATATTTACTGAGCACAATGTTGCTAATTAGCTTCGTCTAACTGCAACATAGAATAGCAAACAGCCAGCCCTGCACTTAGTTTCAGTTATCATGAAGTGCAAGATGCTAGGAGAAGTTCCCCCAATTTGCCACACTTCAGAGTGCTGCCCCTTGATATTCTCTAATCTAAACTGTGAATTCTGCAACACAGATCTTTGAGGATGAATAATTGCATTGCGATGCTTTTAATATCAAACTCCTTAAGAAAGGTTTTTGTTTAACATGTTATCCTTTGCATGGTACAGTGTAGCTAAATGCTTTATAAATGGTGTATTTTATGACCTACTTGAGCAGTTAAACTATCCTACATCTGCAGAATGAAACTGGATGGTGGCTCGAATCCTTGAATTATCAAAAATATTAACTTAGCACTCTGCAGAAATATGCAACTGATGCTACTTGGAGAAATACTAGGGAAGGGCTTTTTATGAATTTTATTCCATGTAGTAACTTATCTTTTATTTTCTACATTTCCTTCATAGCTCTGCAAAAATTCTTCAAAGAAGAAAAAAAATAAACTTGGTTGGCATTTTTACTAAGGCACAGAAACCACGTATACATATAAAACAAATAAAGAGAAAACATATTTGTCATGCAGAATTGTATGAGCTAAAATCAAAAGACTAGAAAACAGTAATTATCAGGATGTTTTATTAATCTCATTTTTAAAATAAAAGAGCTTTCTATGCTGGTTCAAACTCTTTATGCATAGCTCTATATGAGTAAAAAAAAATGTGAATACATAAATGATCCTCAACTTTTGATGTGCGTGTGTGCATATACACATATATCTCGCAGGATGGATTTATGGATGTAGAGGTCAGGTAAGGTTTTTGACATAAATATAAGAGTAGTTGAGTAGTTCAAGGCTGGGCACAGTGGCTCACACCTGTAATCCCAGTGCTTTGGGAGGCTGAGGTGGGAGGATTGCTTAAGGCCAGGAGGTCAAGACTGGCCTGTGCAACATAGTGAGATCCTTGTCTATACAAAAAAAGAAAAAGAACAAAAAGCAAAACAAAACAAAACAAAAAAATAGCCTGGCATACTAACACACACTCCTAGTTCCAGCTACTAGGGAGGCTGAGGTAGGAAGATTGCTTGAGCCCAGGAGGTCGAGGCTGCAGTGAGCCATGATGGCACCACCGCACTCTGGCCTGGGAAATATAGTGAGACCCTGTCTCAAGAAAAAAAGGAGAAGTTCAAGAGTAGAGGGTTTCCTCTGCTTTCTCCCCCTCTGAAGGAGATTCATGAGACCCTCATATTTATTGAGCAGGTACTGTAAATAATATTTTGTCTTCATAGCAACACACTAGGTAAGTGTATTTGTATGAGTTTGTAGAATTTTTTAAATGTAGGAAGTTAATTGCCTGGCAGAAAGCATAGTCAGGATCGGAACTTGTCTCTGAACCCAAAGTCCAGCGTCTTGCATCATATCATGCTACCTCCTGCCACAGGGGACCTTCTTCAGTCTTTCCCAGGGGATAGAATTGCTGCCCAAGCACAACATTCTAATAAACAAAATGACTGCAGAGCTGGAATATTTTTCCCATCATTTCAGCCAATGTATTGGTTATGGAGGGTGATCAGAAAAGAGATAGCAACCTATGTGAATGGAAGAGGTCACTGAGAAGTAGGATGAACTAAACCACCGTTGACTACCAAACACAGACACTGGTCCCTGTTCCCATTCTGATTTGTGATTCTGCTCAGTGACAGGTCTGCATTACCCTAAAGGTGGAGCTGTGGAATTGCAATTTTTCTAAAGAGCCCCAGCTAAACTGGGATGTCCTGCAGGTTTGGGAATGATTCATGGCTTTAATTGGGCTTAATCCCATTTCCATGCTAAGAGGGATGTCCTTACCCTTGAACAGACATGTGTGGAGAACTGGAGTGATTTATACACAGGACCAATAGCAGAAGCATAGCCTTTTGAGGCTGGGAAATTCAGGGGAAAGGGTTCAGGCACGGAAACAAGACAGCTCAACCCTCATCTTGTCACTCACATTTACTGGCGCTGGGGCCTTGCACAAGCTCTGGAACTTCTGGGCTGTTAGTCCTGCCCTCCTCACCAGACCACTATGTGACTTCTCCCTTCTCAGCAGAATCTCCTCCCAACTTGTGCAAGAATCTTGTACAAGACAGCAGCAATCTTTATTAATCAAATTACTTCAGAAAGAACAATTCCTTCAGCATAAGGTTTTCTCATGCTAACCATGTAAAAGCTAGTTATTGGCATACATTTTAAACATTGCAACTTTAGCAAACATTTTAGAGGTTATTAGTTGTTTATAATTGTCAAATAATTACTTAATGATTGTTTAATTTAGTAATGCACTTTTTTATGTCACATAATAAAATGTGTGTGTGTGTGTGTGTGTGTGTGTTTGGGGGGCACTGTGTGTTAGGGTCACATTTAGCTTAAAATAACGTTTTTTAATAAAAAAATTGTTTCCTACCCATATGCATTTCAAAAGGTGTTCCATCTCTTTCTTTACCCACAATTGTTTGTGCAGGAATAAGTAGGTGTCCTTTATTGAAACATCCTAAATAAGACTTTTAAACTTTGAATTCTCAGGCTTTGTACCCTTGGCTCTCATCTCGTGGATTACAGTGATGACATGGCTCTCATTTTAGGATTGTCAGCTTAAAGATAAGAACAGGATGTGTGGATGGCTTAGGTACCTGAGCAAACATTAGTAGGTGGACTCAATTCCAGGCAAACAGCCAAAAGAAGCCTTGAAAATACAAAGCTCCAGATACTGCTTTTCAAGTTCAGCAGCACTGCCAGAGGAATTCTGAGATAATAAAATGCTGCAATTCTGAGATTGCAAGGCTAGAAAGGTCTCAGACTGCCTGAAGACTGAAGAGGAGGAGGCTTGACTTGCCTACAGAGGAAGTAAATTCCATGCACTAAGAAGAAAGGGGAGCAAGTGAGATCAAGTGGTAGAGATACCAAATCCCAAGTCTTCTCACCCTATGTATAAGTGATGGCTGATGTTAGCCGCAGCCAGCCACATGGAAGTGTCTGGAGGAGGAAGGGTGGCCCAGGAAGGAAAACACACAGCAGCTTTCATCCAAGACACCAATCCACACTCTGAGTTTAGAATAAGCTCTACATAGGTACAAACCATTTTTTAAAATGTTATTTCACATGAAACTGCAAGGCAAACCCTACAGACACCAGATTGCAACACAAAATGACATCGAATTTGTCATAAGCAGATTTTGAAGCAAATATAAACAACACATTTAATGCAATGGGTTGACTTCACAATATAGAATCTTCTCACTTGTTCTTAAGAACCAGCATGTGTGGTGGCTCCCATCTGCAATCTCGGCACCTTGGGAGGCCAAGGCAGGCGCATCACTTGAGGTCAGGAGTTCAAGACCAGCCTGGCAAACATGGTGAAACCCCATCTCTACTGAAAAAAAAAATACAAAACTTAACCAGGCATGGTGACGGGTGCCTGTAGTTCCAGCTACTCAGGAGGCTGAGGCAGGATAATTGTTTGAACCCAGGAGGTGGAGGCTACAGTGTGCTAAGATTGTACCACTGCACTCCAGCCTGGGTAACAGAGTGAGACTCCATCTCAGGAAAAATAAATAAATAAATAAATAAATGGAACTAGCACATGATGGACTCACTAGCATAAGACATTCCTACACCGTGTCCTTACAGAATCAGCATGCTACCTTTGTTTCCATCAGTTTGGTCATACAGTAAAAAAAAAAAAAAGAAAAAGAAAAAGAAAAAAGGAAGGATCTGTGCTAAGGACTCACACCGAATTGTTATGTAATTCTACCAGGTCTTTCCATCATTACAGGAAGAAACATCCAAAAAGTTCTCGAGATTCCTACACATCTCAGGTACACATCTATACATAGCTGCATACCACACATTCTCTTATATCAACCCGTTTGGCAATAGTAAGTTGAAATCCAAGTCTTCCACCAAAGGCTGATTTTTGTGCCTATGCTTTAAAGCAATAAAACCAACCTGTGTTATTTGGATAAAGAGTGATCTTATTCTCTGATTTTACTTATTTATTTATTTGTTTATTTATTTATTTCTCTACGTGTTTTACATGTTATGGGGAAATGCTATTGCACTGTAAGTAGTTTAGCCTTTCTTAAGTCAAAATTTCACTTAATACCTTCCCCTAACCATCGCCAGTTGGATTAGTAATCACAGCAGCTGCACGGGGGCTCCCAGTGGGTGGGGAGTAGGAGCCAGGAATTAAGTAGATGTTTGTTCAAAACATGAAATCATGAGATTTAAGTTAAATTGAGAACACAGCAAGGATGCATGTTCCCTCACTGTGACAGAGATGAACACCTCACACGGTATAAACTGATAACGTTCCATAGTAAAATGTTATTACAACTAAACAGTCCTTTCACTAGCGACCTGTTGAATTTCTCAGAGAAGAAACAGATAGAATACCATTGTTATTTGTTCCTTCATATCTCCCATATGTATAGTAAAGATCTCAAAATAGTTTGAAATATCACTGCTAAATAAAGATGACAGTAACAATGGGAAAAAATCTATATTCTAAAAATTCACCTAAGCTTTTATTAATACTTGGGGCAAGAAAATGTAGAAAAAAGGGATGATACAAATTTCTTGAATGCACAATTATTTTCTTTATCTGAGTACACTCATTTTTTCACATTATATTATAAAGCTCTTATTATAAACATTGAACTAGTACCTATATGCCTTCCATCACAGCACAAAGGGGCTAAGTATAGTATATATGACTTAGAGGATTTTCCCATCGTTTGCTTGTCTTTTAAATGTTTTATAAACAATGCTGCTTTGTAAGAATCCTTTGTCCTCAAATATAGAGCTTGGAATGCTAATAATCACATGTAAAACAAATAAGACCATTTCATGGATGTACTCTGAGCATCTTCATGCCTTTTCACAATACAACATATTCTAAGGTTCTTGCTCCATGATTTAAGCAATGAACACAACTGCTGAGTCCTAGGTTGTCATCCTCGGGAGGATGGGTTGAGCCCAGGAGTTCAAGGTTGCTGTGAGCTATGATGGCACCACTGCACTCCAGCCTGAGCAACAGAGTGGCAACCTGTCTCAAACAAACAAAAGATGATGCCTCTGTGATGTGGCCCTGTGTCACACCTAAACAAGCAGGTGCTTCCTTAAAACACTTGTCATCTTGGCATCTCACAACGGGATGTGATTTGGGAATGCTTATCAACCTCAGGTTTCAGAAGTTTTTACTTCATGGCCCAACTTGCCCTGTGTACATTTCAAAGAAACAAAGCCAAACAAAGCAAACTTTGAGCATATCTTTAGCCCCTCCCATTTAGACAGAATTTCAGTAGCTTTTTCATACCCCTTTCCCTACTCATCAATGTGGAAAATAAAGAAAACCCCTGGTTTCTAAAATCAACAAAAAAAGGCTGAATTTAACTGGATGCATTTCGCTAAAATAATGGTTACTTGAAAATCTGTCAAATGCAAACCTGCTGTGGACTGAAAACTTTCCTCCATACCTAAAGATGAACAGAATATGTTAAAAAATCAGTAACACTCTATCTAGGGGAGATATATATATATATCTCTACTATGAATACATATGGCTATATGAATTTAAGAAAGATGTTCTATGAGCTTTTCATGCTCCCGAGTTTTGACTGAAGAACAGAGGGATAAGTTTACGTTACAGTCTACATTTATACTTACAAAACCAGGTAGAACCTGAGGTGAGAAGTTCAGATTGTTATTTGTAAGTCCAAAGAGTGAAGTGAACCTGTCAATATTATTTCCATTTCCAATGAAACAATGACTTGGTGTAATTCAACTGTTGTGATTAAAAAAAAAAAAAATCCATAGTTTTTTCTCAGGATTATGTAAAAAATAAGTTCTACAGCTATCTTAGAATTTCCAAAATATGCTTACATTTAAATGCTATGTCATTTTAGGACTTTGAGTCTCTTAAGTCTTTAACTGCTAGCATTAAAAAGAGATTAAAGAAGACAAGAGAAAACAAGAAAAATAAGAAATAAAAGACAATAAAACTGAATTATTAGGGTAATTTAATTCAATTTCAAGATCGATCTCTCCACCTACACATGCATATGTAGGTATATGTAATATATATGACAATGATGTCATCTACGAGAATCTTATATATCTATATCTATATAGCTATAGATACATATATATCTGTAGTTCTACTGTTTGTATAGAGCATTGCTTTATTCACTGAGCACTTTCAAAGGAAGATAACCTAGGAAAACTAGTTTGAACTTACCGATTTAATGATTCCCATTTTAACTAGATTCCAAATTTATGAAAACTCTGCTGGAATCCTAATTAATCACTAGAAAAAGTGTTGTCATTTGGAAAAGTGGGGTGTTATAAAGGTGAACAGGCCCCCTAAAAAAAACCTTGTTGATTCTTGTTCTTGGAGTAGTTTCCTCCTCATTCATTCCCTTATTTTTCATCAAATTCCATTGACTTCTGAAGTTTTTGGGGGAGGAAGTTCATACACAACTCTCATAATATTGACTAGGAGGTCAAATGACTTAAGTATGGGATAGAACTGATAAATAGCTATTTGGCTATTCACAGGGACATTATCAGATTCAAATGCTCCCTTAAGACTGGCAGAAAGCAAGAAGATTTCCCTTCTACACACCCATATAAGTAACAAAATCCAATAACTCCACACATTTGTTGAGCTAGGTAAATGATGCATCAGGGAGTAAACATACCTCATCATTTGCCTCAGCATTCCCATAAAAATATATTATCATTATCTCCACTATTAAGTGTGCAGGATCTACTAAAAATAGCTTCACAATGAAAATGTTCTTTAAATAGGGGTCTTCAAATACAGAATAATATTATTGTATAAGAGGGATCTTAAATTCTTATGTGTGCAAGAATGTTTAGTGTCATATCACAAATTACGTAATGGGAAATGAGAAAGTCTAGACAAAATGAAGTCCAACAGAAATCACTCTTCCAAATTTAACTTATCCACACTTTAGGTTTTATTTCATATTTTGAGAGTCCAATTATTTACAGCTTTCACACCTCAACACCTTTTCTAAACACAACTCTGATTCCTCTTAAAGGTACCAGTAAGAGGAAATCAAGTGTATTTGCAATTTAGACCTTGTTATTTTTGTTTCTTTAAAAATATAAAAAATAGATACAATCAAGAGTGCCTTGTGTCAAATCTCTTGTGGATACATTTTTTAAAAATGACATGTGCTACAGGACCAAAGGTCTTTAACGTGATTAAGAGACCTATTATTTGCAAGAGAAAACATTGGAGATCAAAACCATCATGAGATATGTTTGCTTCATGGCTATGATTATGATCAATTTGCATAAAATGAATGCCTTTTGTGCCTTAATGTTTTGGGGAAAGCATATGTGTTTTAAATATCTATAAATTTTGTTTCTATTATAAATGAAAAGGAAAAGAGAGAAGAAGGGAAGATCATTGTAAGACTAAGTGTCTAGTAGGTAGTGTCAGTTCTGAGTTCCTCCAATGGATTTCTGCGTTCCTGTAACAACCTTGACTCTTCCAAGAAAAACAGTTGGGAGAAAGGCGATTGGGAAAAGTAATGACACATGTCTCTAGCTTTCATATACACATTCAATAAAATATACAAATGTTTGCTCTGAAACGAGTATAGAAACCTGTCCGAGTAGTTTGTATCAATTTTCACTCCATCTTCAGGATCTGGTAGCCTTACAACTGAGGCATGTTGCAGAATATTCCATAGTATTTTACTAACCACTGTAATTTCTTCTATTTCTAAACCTTAATGGCTTTTTAAAATGATTTCTCCAAGTCCAAATCCTGAATGCATCCCTGTATTATGCAGTGTGAGCCTTAAATTACATAAGAAATGTTCAAATTAATGATGTTCAAATATTAAATTGATCTGTCAGGGCTCAGTGAAGCCATGAAACTAGTCTAGTAATTTGGACCCTCTCCTTTCCTGGGATATTTTAATGGCCTAAAAGGCTCCTAATTTCAATGTATAATAAGTGTGCTATATTTTAAATAGCTTTCATCTTTCTGTAGCAGTTAAATGGTATAATAAGTTCTGTTATTAAAGAGTCCAGTATGTAGAGAAAAATGTTTTATAAAGTCAAGAATAACATTTTACTGTGGTACAATTCAGGTTTCATTTTTCCTGGACTGTGTTTTGAGATTTTTCATTTCTCTCCTTAAACCGAAGAGCATCTGTTTTGTAAAATACATGAGATATTTTGAGTCACTTTGGCTTCTACTGATAGTTTAGACTTTGGTTTACACTACCAAATGCTCTTGCCAGTTCCTCTGCCTGTTTCCAATTTCCTTGTTTATTCCGTATGAGGTTTATTTCAAAATGTAGCTTGCTGAGACCCCTGAAGGCTCATTAAGCATGAAGGTCATAGATGTATTAATGAAAGTTTAAACATGCTGCTTGGTAGCACAGCTGTGACTGATGGGCACTGGGTAAACAAAGGACTCACCCAAACCCAGGATCAAGTCTCTGCCATCTGAATTATCCCTGCTTATTTTTACAAACTGGACAGTTCTGGTGTCTTACATCACTAGTGCTTCTCCTAACAAACAAACTGGGGAATCTAAAATACCACCGATGACAACCATCCGAAACAGGTGTAAATACCTGACATTTCAAGAAGGCTTCACCAAGAAGCACAGCTTAATTACAGAGAAGCAATTGTGAAGATGGAAATAAATGGTCACACTTCCCTGATGTTTCTTGAGACCCTGACAATTATGTAAATATAGTTTCTGCACATTTATTGTGTCTTTCTTCATCTTAGTTTTTCAGAGAAAACTATTAGCCATAGATAAGTAAACACACACGCACACGTGTGCGCACACACACACGCACCCACACGATGCAACACAGACATGTTATAATAAACAGCTAATTCCAATCAACAAAAATTTTTCATCATTGACCCACATAAGAAAAAATTTTAATGCATGACTTTTAACTGCATAAATACATTATGTTTTATCTAGTCGTAATTATCAATATTATAAATATATGAATCAAAAAATACTACGTATTTTTATGTCTACATTAATATAGTGCTTATACTAAAGAGGTAGCCTATTTTTAAAATTTGCAAAATTTGTCCTCTGTTAAAACCACTGAATTTATACTCACTGAGTAATTTTGATTGATCAAAATGAGTAGTATGTTTATTTAGAACCATTTCATTTGATTTGCCAAAATGTTTTAGTCCCGTTAAAACTGCCAATACTATTAATCATCCCAAATTCTGGGAAGTAGGCTCAACCTGACCACAGATTATTTAAAAAATTTTATATGGGATTCTATCTGCCAAAGGACTTCTAATAATGACTTTGTCTTACTAGGTTTTTGTTATGATTACCATTATTTGTCACTAGAAGAAGAGATAGAAAGATGCTGAGGCTCGGATTATGTAAATATGAGTAAGCCCAGCTGTAAAATTATCCTGCTTTGCTTTGCTTTGCGTTGTGTGTGGCAATTGTGAAAGACTCAAGCTTATTCCAGTAGACTCGGCGGACAACAAAAAGGCATTGCTGACCCTTCTGTTTGAGAACTTGTAAGCAATAATATTGGCTCGGCCTTACACTTGCTCATGTTCATTATGCACGTTTCCATATCTGAATGCATCCCTGATAGGAGTCCACAGACAAGCTTACTAGTACCCAGTGCAGTCTATAGACTAGCCTACCCACACCTAGTGTAGTCTATAGACTACCTTATCCTTATCAAGTATAGTCTATAGACTGGATTACCCATATTCAGTTTATTCTATAGACTAGTCTACCTATCTCTACCCAGTGGAGTCTATAGACCTGCTTACTAGCACCCAATTTAGTATGTAGACTAGATTACCCATATCCTCTGTAGTCTATAGACTAACTTACCCAAAGCAAATATAGCCTATAGACTAGATTACCCATATCCACTGTAGTCTATAGACTACTTTCCCCATATAAAGTATAACGTATATAATAGACTGCCTATATCCAGTTTAGTCTATAAACTAGCTTACCCAAACCTAGTGTAGTTTATAGACTAGCTTACCCATACTCAGTGTAGTCTATAGACTAGCTTACCCATACCCAGTATAGCCTATAGGCTAGCTTTTCCATACCCAAAGTAGTCTATAGACTAGCTTAACCACACCCACTGCTGTCTGTAGAGTAGCTTACCCATCCCCAGTATAACCTATAGACTAGATTACATATATCCAATGTATTGTATAGTGTAGCTTACTCATACATAGTGTAGCATATAGACTAGCTTACCCATACCCAGTGTAGTCTGTAGACTAGCTTACCTATAACAAAAACACATGCAAAACGTTTGCTTATCAAATTGTAATTTCTCTAGGGCATGTATTATTTAAAGAAAATCATTCTATACAATAAATAATTTTATTAAAGGAAGATTAAAATGACACACATCTGTAACCCTAAGCCTCTGTGTTTTAAATGTTATTTGGGTATTTCTTGGTCTCCAGTGCTCATCCAAACACAGGCCTACCTCACTTTGTTGTGCTTCACAGATACTGCATTTTTTACTGAATTGAAGGTTTGTGGCAACCCTGCATTGAGCAAAGCTACATAATTTCTCCAACAGCATGTGCTCACTTTGTGTCCCTATGCCGTATTTTGGTATTTCTCACAAAGTTTTTGTTATTATTATATTTCTTATTATTGCTATACTTGTCCTGGTGATCTGTGATCAGTTATGTTTGTTATTACTATTGTAATTGTGTTGGGGTGCCACATATCACACCCTTATAAGATGGCAAACTTAA
This sequence comes from Papio anubis, assembly GCF_008728515.1. Classification (NCBI taxonomy): domain Eukaryota; kingdom Metazoa; phylum Chordata; class Mammalia; order Primates; family Cercopithecidae; genus Papio; species Papio anubis. The sequence continues at coordinate 138,262,090 of NC_044996.1, forward strand.
TTGATAAATGTTGTGTGTGTTCTGACTGCTCCACCAACTGGCCATTCCCCATCTCTCTCTCTCTCTTTAAGCCTCACTATTCCCTGAGACACAACAATATTGAAATTACGCCAATTAATCCCCTACAAAGGTCAAGTGTTCAAGTGAAAGGCAGAGTCTCTCCCTTTAAATCACAAGCAAGAAATGATCATGAGGAAGTCATGTCGAAAGCCAAGAGAGGGCAGAAGCTAGCCTTTTGCACAAAACAGCCAAGTGGTGAATGCAAAGGAAAAATTCTTGAAGGAAATTAAAAGGGCTACTTCAGTGAGCACATGAATGCTAAGAAAGTGAAGCAGCCTTTTTGCTAATATGCAGAAAGTTCCAGTGGTCTGAATAGAGAATCAAGCCAGCCACAATACTCTCTTAAGCTAAAGCCTAATCCAGAGCAAGGCCCTATCTCTTTTTGATTCGATGTAGGCTGAGAGAGATGAGAAAGCTGCAGAAGAAAAGTTGGAAGCTAGTGTAGGTTGGCTCATGAAGATTAAGAAAAGAAGCCACCTCCATAACATAAGAGTGCAAAGTGAAGCAGCAAGTGCTGATCTAGAAGCTGCAGCAAGTTATCCAGAAGATCTAGCTAAGATCATTAGTGAAGGTGGTTACACTATACAACATATTTTCAATGTAAATGAAGCTGCCTAATGTTGAAGTAAGTTGCCATCTAAGACTTTCATAGCTGGAGAGGAGAAGTCAATGTCTGGGTTCAAAGCTTGAAAGAACAAGATAACTTTTCTTACAGGCTAATCCCGCTGGTGACTTTAAGTTGAAGGCAATGCTCATTTAGCATTCCAAAAATCCTAGGGCCCTTAAGAATGATGCTAAATCTTCTCTGCCTGTGCTCTAGAAATGGAACATCAAAGCCTGGATGATAGCACATCTATTTATGGTATGGTTTACTGAATATTTTGAGGCCACTATTGATATCTACTGCTCAGGAAAAGGACCCTTTTCAACATTTACTGTTCATTGACAATGAATCTGGTCACCCAAGAGCTCTCATGGAGATGTATAAAGAGATTAGTGTTCTTTTTGTGCTTCTCAGCGCAACATTCATTCTGCAGCCCCTGGATCAAGGAGTCATTTTGACGTTGAAGTCTTATTATTTAAGAGATACGTTTCATAATTTGTAGTTGCCATAAATAGTGATTCCTCTGATGCATCTGGGCAAAGTTAATTGAAAACCTTCTGGAAAGGATTTACCATTCCAGATGCCATTAAGAACATTTATGATTTGTGGGAGGAAGTTAAATTATCAACATTAATAGGAGCCTGGGAGATGTTGATTCCAAGCCTCATGGATGACTTTGAGGGGTTCAAGACTTCAGTGGAGGAAGTAACTGCAGATGTGGCAGAAATAGTAAGAGTAGTAGAAGGAGAAGTGGAGCCTGAAGATGTGGCTGAATGGCTACAACCTCATGACTAAACTTGAATGGATGAGGAGTTGCTTTTCGTGAATGAGCAAAGAAAATTATTTCTTGAGAAGGAATATACTGGTGAAGATTATAATATATAATATACTTGTGAAGACTGTTGGAATAACAAAAAAAATCTAGAATATTTACATAAACTTAATTGATAAAGAAGTGGCAGGGTTTTAGAGGATTGACTCCAATTTTAAAAGAAGTTCTACTTGTGGGTAAAATGCTATCAAATAGCATCTCATGCTACAGAGAAATCTTTCATGAAAGGAAGTGTCAACCAATGCAGCAAATGTCATTGTTGTCTTATTTTAGGAAATTGTCACAGCTATCCCCACCTCCAGCAACCACCACCCTAGTCAGTCTGCAACCATCAACATTGAGGCAAGACCCTTCACCAGCAAAAAGATTACAAATCGTTGATGGCTCAGATGATTGTTAACATTTTTTTTAGCAATAAAGTATTTTAATTTAGGTGTGTGTATTTTTTAGACACAATGGTATTACACACTTAATGGACTACAGTACAATGTGAACATGACTCTTATACTCACTGGGAAACAAAAAAAATTGTGTGACTTGCTTTTATTGTGATATTTTCTTTATTGTGGTGGTCTAGAACTGAACCCACAAATATCTCTGGAGGATACCTGTAGAAGCCCCTTAGCCTCTCTTGTGAGACAGTTGACAGCTTTGCCAATGTCTACATTTTCCAGTAGATAGTACAAGTTGGCAATATGTCTCCTTCCACTTACAAGGAGCTGTCAGGACTAAATGTATTGCTTAGTATTAGTGATGGTTACACAGTGGTTTCTAATATAATTATATCCTGCTTTCTCTACATGTTTTCCAATGTTTTTTAATCTTTATTTAACCATAAGGCAATAATGAGTAATTTGCTTTCATTGTTTCCTTTTTATTTATTACACAACATCAAACTGAGCTTCTACTATCAGAAATACGCTCATAGAGGTGACAATGAATGAGCAACTGATGTATGATCTACGTCTGCCAAGAGTTTATTAATGTCTGGAAAAGCTCTCAACTAATAATAAAAATAAAAGTAGCAATAACAAAAATAGTATTTAATATTTCCTAGGTGGTATACAGTAGACCACAATTATAAAAAAACTATAATATTCTAGGATAATTGTCTGAATATAAATAGATATTGTATTAATGCTCTTTCTGAAAATAGTACTGTATGTAGAATTCTCCTATTTAGCATATATTAATGTTTTTCTTACCTCTGTCTCCTTGTGGCTTTTATCTATGAGATCTAGCTCTATCCCCTGGAACGCAACAGGAGGAGTTCTCTTCCTCTCTTACGTGAATTTCAAATATTTCAACAGCAAGATATGTCTTTTCCAGACTAATCATCTCCACCTGTTCCAATGCGTCCCAAAGAACAGTTCCTAATCACCTCATCTTATGGATTGGAGATCCATATATCCTATTTAGTTGTGATTACTTTTAAATTGCAGGGCAAAGAAAAGAACAGAAACCTGGACAAAGAGTCTGAGTAACATGAATAACTGAGTTTTCATATTTGTAAAGGACAGGTGCTTCATTGTTTATGACCTATGATGTGCATGCTACCATGAGCACACCTACCATCTTCTTCCACACACTTTCTCAGAGCCTGGGTGCAGACTTCCATTCACATTAAAATTTTTCTTTTAGGTTGAGCCCGACACAGAAATGGAGGAGGCAGCTGTAGAAACAATAACATTTGTGGATAGGGAAATGGCCAAATTCCTTTTTCATTCATGTGCCTGCACTTAACAGCTAGCATACTGTGAAAATAAAGCATGTTTCAGTGAAATACCGAAATGTAGGAGAAATCCTATTAAGCCACTGCTACCTATGCATACATTTAATATGCTTTTATATATTTGTCTAGCAAGTCAGTCATCCACCTAGTTGAAGTCATAACAAATGAAATTCAAATATATTGAGTGGACACTGGTTATGAAGTTTCATAATCGTGATATGTTGCTAGCAAAGCATGGGGGAGCCAATTAAGTGCTTAACTAATACATGGTGAAAATAAGGTACTGTCTAGTAACAAATGTGATTATTATGGCTTCTTTCGATGTTAACTTTGAAAGGTTGTGATTTGAGAATCTGCCCTCTGTATTTTTAATATCTGTTTGTAAATCGGAGCTAGGACAATGGTATGAAGAAGAATTCCTCTGTCATCTGGTAGACTACCAGTCATGCATTTAGTGTAAGACTTATGGATCTGCCAGGCACTGATCCATTGCTCTGTTATGTTCTGTTGCATCTTTGGAAATTAACTCCACAGATAATTCAAAGGGAAATGCATGTCTTTGGCACATACATTGCAAGATTGTCTTTAGTCATTTCTTTGCCCCTGCAAGGCACGTGAATGGAGATGATAAATAGGCATCTATTTTCTTAATAGGGCTTAGATCTTGGGTTGCAGGAATGGTTTACTTGCAATTTCCTTTATATACTTGAAGGTTTGTTTGGCCCTTACTGTCCTGGGCTGTTTACTGAGAGGCTCAGAACCACTTAAGCACATGTGCACACTGAGAGTTGACTACTGGAGGGGTTGGCACGGTGGAAATCAGACTAGAGATCTAGGAGCATCAGGTTATATGGGTTATATCGGCCCCCTACAAAACATTGTATTTATGGGGTCTTAAGAATTCACTTCAACTCAGGTCATCCTCTTCAATCCAGGGTGCCCTGAGTCAACCTTAAATCCTATAAGTGCCATTGTTCATGTAGGTTTTCAACAGCCTTCTCAGCTAGGAGCAGTGTGTATTTCATCAAACCTCCTGTTGGATCTGTAACCTGTGATGGCTCTGGATATAATTTTGAGGAATCCAGTGTACTTTTATGTGCTTAATTAGAATGGGTATCAGATCATCCAATAAACTCCTACCACAATTATTCATGATTGAGCTCACATGAAGCATTCTGAGGTCATTTTTGAACACCCTAAAAAAGAAAAGAGATGTCAGAGTGTCCATAAACTAAAAATCAAAGCAAATTTTAGAGTTGTGCTTTTCTAAAGAGAGAGAGAGATCAGAAAGTGTACTTTTCTTTCTTATTTCAACACATTGTGTTAGTTGCTTTTCATCAGCATACTTTCAACCTACTAATATAGGGCTGTTTAATACAATCTTGTTCATGTCAGACAACCGTGCACATTTTCCTCTCACCTTTCAGTAGAACAAGGATTCGAAAATGTCGAGGTCTATTATAGCAATTCTAAGGGTGCAAACAGTAAGTTTGGTATTTTATTGAAATGTTTTGTTTGGAATCTGAGAGTTCATTGTTCAACGTCCTCTGTCACAGACAATGAAATAACACATTGTTTTCTTTGCAGAAAGAAAGGTAAAAGTCTTGAGTTTCTGTAAAATAATTTTCAGTGTAGTTTATGGCTCTCCTTTAAATGTCAAGAAGAAGAAAGATTGGGAGAAAACATTTATGCTCTGAAAAGAGAGATTTCCATTTTTTTCTTGTTTTTACTTTTCTATATAGTCTGAATTTTCCCTAATGTGCAATTATTTTTATCACTGGAATTGGAACGAAAAGGATACAAAAGTTGATGGTTTAACAGTTCCCAAAGTCTTTACGTGACTACAGAAATTATTAATGATTTTGGAAGCATCAGCAATTTTTGTTTGCACCATCCATTATAATTTGTATGATTAATCAACATAGTTAAAAACTGCCCTGAGTGATCTTTGTTCCTCAGATGTGTTTACATCCTGTTTCAAATGAGAGACCTCAATCCTTGCTGTGCTTCCTCTGATTCCCTGGGCATGGGTCCCTCAGGATGAAATAATAAAAATAATCTGCCCCATTTTCAAAAAGAGGTAACTCTGTGTGTCACAAATATGGTAATTCATTACTTTTCTGCATCGCTCATCAAAATTCAATGTTAATTTTCTTCTCAATAAACTGCTTCTCCCAAATTTTCAGGCTTCTATGAGGAGTAAGCAGTCTTAATAATAATAACTATAATTTATTGAACAGTTAAATATCTGCCAGGTGCTCTGCTAAGCATTCTGAATATACCATTGAATTTAATAATTCTCCAAGCAACACTCTCATGGAAGTAATATTAATAGCTCCATTTTTTATGAGAAAGCTGATGCTTATAGAATTTAAGGATCTTCTACAAGCATCTAAAACTGATAAGTAACTGCACTAGGATTTCACTGCGGGGCTCCTTGGCTCCCAAGTTAGGCTTGCCATGTTGCCATTTAATTTTACAGCCAACGTCCCCACCCACTTTGAGTTGTCCCGCATTTATGTATTTCTTAAATGTATTTGATTGATGTCTCATGCCTCCCTAAAATGTATAAAACCAACTTGCGCTCCCATCCCCTTGGGCACATGTTCTCAGGACCTCCTGAGGGCTGTGTCATGGGCCATGGTCACTCATATTTGGCTCAGAATAAATGTCTCCAAATATTTTACAGAGTTTGACTCTTTTTGTCGACACCCAGAACATAGCCCTGTTGTTAATGCGTTATTGTAATTGTCAACCAGAAAAGCAGGGAGCTTCCAGGCTACAGGTAAATTCAAACATTTTCTGGTTGACAATTGGTTGAGTTTGTCTAAAGACCTGGGATGGATAGAAAGGAGATGTTCAGGTTAAGATAAAAGATCGTGGAGACCAAGATTCTTTTGAAGTCTTAAGGTGGCAGCCTTTAGAGACAATAGACGACAAATGTTTCCTATTCAGACCTTTAAAAGGTGCCAGACTCTTAGTTAATCTCTTCAGAACTGGGAGGGCCTGGAAGAAAAAGATCTAGCTATGTTAATAGACATTCTTTACAGATGCAAATTTTCCCCCAGAAAGGACAGGTTTGCAGGGCCATTTCAAGATATGGCAAAGAAACATGCTTGGGGGTAAAATATTTTCACTTTCTTCTTTTGTCACATAATGTTATGTCAGAGTCTTATTGGAATGTAGATCACAATATATAGGGTTAAATGAAACCCATCCGATGAGAATTTATGTTTTGTAAAGCATGACTACCCAGACCCCTTAGATGGGAATTTGGGCAAGATAAAATATCAGAGCTTAGTGCTTAGTCCTCATGAGAAATGTGTCATTAAATGATTTTGTTATTGTGTGAATATCAGTAAGTGTACTTACAAAAATCTAGATGGTATAGCCTGTTACACATCTAGGCTATACATGATAGCCTCTTGCTCCTGGGCTTCAAACCTGGACAGCATGTTACTGCGCTCACTACTGTAGGCTATTATAACACAATGGTAAGTGTTTGTGTATCTGAACATAGCTAAACACAGAAAAGGTACAGTAAAAACATGGCATTATAATCTTATGAGACCAGTAGCATATATGTGATCTGTTGTTGACCAAAACATTGTTATGTGGTACATAATTATACATATAATACCTAATCTAATGTAAATGCTATGTAAATAGTTGTTACTATTTACAAGAAAAATAGGTGTTTATTGTTCACTACAGATGCACTTGATTTTTCTAAATATTTGGATCCAATATTGGTTGAATTCACAGATGCAGAACGTGGCTGACTGTATATACGAGGATGTATGTAAGTTAAATGCAAATACTATGATGTTTTATATAAAGACTTTCGTATTCTCAAGTTTTGGAATCCATGGGGATCCTGAAACCAATCCCCTCTAGATACTGAGGGACAACTATTGTCAATCAAACAAGGGTATGCTTAAGAAAAGGTTGGTTATCTAGTGCTACAATAATGCAGCACAACAAACACCCTTTACCTTACCTTGATGGCTTGAAATAAAATGCAGTTGTCTAACTCATGACATGGATTATGGGTTGCATATTTAGGTTGTGTTCAGCTAGATGGTATTTTGGTTTCCTGTTGACTTCATTCCTATGGGTATCAACTGAGGTAACTGCACCATAGGTCTCTTATCTTCCAGCAAGGTAGCTCAGGCATGATCTAAGGATGGGGGCCAACAGCAAGAGCACAAGAAAAAGCACAAGCACTTTCAAAATCTCTGCCACTGTTGACACCCATTGGCTAAACCAAGTAATAAGGTGAAGTCAAAATTTAGGGGTGAACTATCCCCTGTCTTCTGTTGAGAGAAGCTGTAATGTGGTCACATTGTGAAGGGCCTGGTTTCAGGAAGGGCTGAGAAATCAGGGCACTAATGCAATCTCCCTTCCTCCAGGAACACCTGAATTTCATGTCAAATCATCATTAGCAAAAGCAGGTGTCTGACAGCTATTTACACACTACAAGCTTTGTTTAGAGTAGATGCTTTTTGCTGTTTAATTCAACATGAGTGAATGCTACTCGAGGTGCAGTTCACATGTAATTCGTCCTCGCAGGTCCCTAGGGAGGCCATGATGTTCAAAACTGGAACTGCCCAAACACTCTGCAGTTATTCTTTCATATTTAAAATTATCAACGGGTAACCCACACACAGTATTGTCTGAGCCAAAATAGTATCTTCTTGTCCTAAGTTGCAGAAATAAAAAGTCTCAAATGAATAATTGCTTACACCATTGAACATTTAATGTTTCATGAAATAAATCTTGATAAAAAGTATGTGTGTGCATGTGTGTGTGTGTGTACAAAGTCAGGAATGACTTTCTATCTTAACACATGTGTAAATCAGGATTCTTCTTTCAATTGTAGAACACCAACACCATCACCATTAGAATAACTCTATTAAAGGTATTCATGGACAAACTGTGCAATACTGAATTTATTACCACAAACTCCAACAAAAGCACAATGGGAATAATGGATATATAGGAAAAAATAGTGCAAATGGCATAGTAATTACACAAACTGTTTAGATTTTCTAAGCTTGGTTCCCTTATCAAAATATTTCCCCAGAAATACTCACCCATTTCACATTAGACTGGCTTTCTGTAACTCCAGCTTTCTCTGACTACTTCTTTTCAGGGTCTTTCTCTGTTGCCCAGGCTGGAGTGCAGTGGTTCTATCATAGCTCACTACATTTTCAAACTCTTGCGCTAAAGCAGTCCTCCGACTTCAGACTCCCAAAGTGCTGAGATTATAAACCTGAGTTATCATGCCCAGCCAAAATCAGAAATAAAAAATAACTTTTGCATTTTCTTTAATATAGCTGCTATATGAACTTTTTATGAGACAAATCCCTCTTAAAAACTGGCTCTAGGAGACAATCTGTTTGTCCAATAAACTTGTTTGCTTTTATCACATATAAAAAATTATAATTTTGGCTTTTTTTCTCTAAAAGAACAAGGTAAATATTGCCACATAATTGCAGTTTCTACATTAGCTTAGGTTTATATTATCATCTTTTTTTTTGTTTTTTGGTTTTTGGTTTTTGGTTTTTGGTTTTTTTTTGAGACGGAGTCTTGCTCTGTCACCCATGCTGGAGTGCAGTGGTGTGATCTCAGCTCACTGCATGCTCTGCCTCCCAGGTTCATGTCATTCTCCTGCCTCAGCCTCCCAAGTAGCTGAGACTACAGGTGCCAGCCACCATGCCTGACTAATGTTTTATATTTTTAGTAGAGATGGGGTTTCTCCGTGTTAGCCAGAGTGGTCTTGATCTCCTGACCTCGTGATCTGCCTGCTTCAGCCTCCCAAAGGGCAGGGATTACAGGCATAAGCCACCGCGCCCGGCCTGCATTATTATCTTTTATCAGCCTTTGCACTGATATATTTTGTAATTAAGCCTTCAGTTAATTGTTTAGTAGAGAGATGCCATCTAAGTTATCTGCTTCTGCATAGTACTGTACACTCAAAATATAGTGGCTGATATGGTTTGGTTGTGTTCCCACCCAAATCCCATCTTGAATTGCAGTTCCCATAATCCCCACATGTTGTGGGAGGGACCCCGTGGGAGGTAACTGAATCACTGGGACGGTTTCCCCCATACTATTCTTGTAATAGTGAGCAAGTTCTCATGAGATCTGATGGTTTTATAAGGGGCTTCTCCCTTCGCTCAGTTCTCATTCTTCTCCTTGTTGCTGCCATGTGAAGAAGGACATGTTTGCTTCCCCTTCAGCCATGATTGTAAGTTTCCTGAGGCCTCTGCAGTCATGCTGAACTGTGAGTCAATTAAACCTCTTTTATAAATTACCAAGTCTTAGGTATATTTTTATTAGCAGTGTGAAAACAGACTAATACAGTGGCTTACACAACAGTTGTTTATTTAATGCATGATACTGCAGTTTGCTAATTTGGGCAGAGCTCAGCTAGGATGGCTCATCTCTATTGCTTGTGCTATCTTTGGGTTCAGTCATGTGGATGGGGCCTCACCTAGGAATGCTGGGACAGTTAAGATGGCTGCACCTCTGTTCCGTGTGGTTTCACTTTCTCCAGGAGGCCAGCCCAGGCATGTTCACATACCAGTGTTTAAACAGAGGAAGTGGAAACTACAGGGCTTCTTGAAGTCCAGACTTGGCACTTTAACACTATTACTTTGTTGTATTTTATTGGTGAAATCAAATGTGGAGGCCAGCCCCAATTTAAAGGGTAGGAAAATAGACTTCCTTTCTTGGAGAGAGGAACTGAAAAGAATTTGTGACCACCTTAATCTTCCACAGCTACAGATAAAGTGAAGTCTAGGTGATTCATCACTGCTTGAAACCGTCGGCACAAAAAAATTGACTTTGGTTGTTTTAATGGAAAGCTCAATTTCCACTTAGGGAAATAAAAATCCAAATTCAGTCGGTAGCAAATCAAATATAAATACAAATAATTACTGTATATTTTAAATGGATATAAGATGTATCAATTAAGGAAACATTTGAGATTTCACAGTACAAATGAATTATACAGTGAAATAGAATTTAATTGCAATGTATTGACACATCTTATGACATCCTTTCAAAAGGCTTCAAAGAGTGAATTGAATTGTAGCCTTCCTATAATTTAAAACAAATTTATAACTTGTTTTCCCTTATATACTTTATCTTTTGCATTAATGCTAGACAGATTTTTAAATAAATATGGAGAGATGTATGTATATGTGTGTGTGTATCCCCAAGTCATTTATAAAATGTAACATAGCAGTACCTAAGAAATCGTTGAAAATTAAACAAATAACTATCTCATAACCATCTTTCTTTTTTCAGTAGCTATCTGACTAGGGAAAAAATAGTCAAGTCTAGAGATAAATAGGCCAAAATTTAAAATTAACAATTTTACTCATTGGAATTGAAGGAGATAAAACTTATAAGTATATAGATTTGTTTCTTATTAAGAATGAATTTCCAGAATTTTTTGAATTTCCCTGGAGGATAAATAGTAATTTGTCTCCTTCCATAATTTCAGCTTTTCACAACCATCTAAAAGATAAATAAGATAGTTATCACAAAGGCAAAGTCTGAAAGCTGATATTTCTCTCCCTCTCTCTTCACCCTAATCCCCATCTTGCACTCTTCTGGAGATAATTGCAGCTTTCATTTGAAGCGATGTGTGTTCCTAGCAAGGGAAGGGCACAGGCATTTGAGCTCTTTGACAGCAAGGCAAACGAAAATGGCATTCTCAAACAGCCTTGATAGAAGATGAAGTTCAGTAGTGAGCATGCAGTGCAAGTACTTGGATGTCTCTGTTATACCCAAAAGACTGGAAGGGATTCTTCTACAAGGCTAATTATACGGCCACTGCCAGGAAGCAATCTCTGTAATCTCCATATGATTCCCTGTCTCTCTTTCCAAGCTGACACACCTAAGAATAGCTATTACGGAGTCAGCCTCCTCTGTCCTTCCACAGTAATGTGTTATTTTGCCATGAACTCAGGGCTGCCATTACTTTCACAAAAATCGTCCATCCGGTGTGACAGCAGAGAGTTAGGATGCGATCCCAAGATGAGTTTTGGGAGGATTTCCAGGGATCCACTCACAGCACACTCTTTCTTCCATGTGACTGAGGGAAAAATATTTAGTGGGTAACTGCTCATCATGGAGTGAGGGGACCCTGTGTAGCAAAAACTCTCAAACCATGTTTTCTCTCTGCTCTCAAACTGCAACAATCAACAGAGAAGGCTTCTGGGACAAAATGTGGGGGTTTTCCCCATGCATACTGTATTAGTCTGTTCTCACACTGCTAATAAAGACATACCCGAGACTGGGTAATTTATAAAGGTTTAATGGACTCACAGTTCCACATGGCTAGGGAGGCCTCACAATCATGGTGGAAGGCAAAGGAGGAGAAAGGCACAGCTTACATGGTGGCAGGCAAGAGAGAGTGTGCAGGGGAACTGCCCATTATAAAACCACCTGATCTAGTGAGACTTATTCACCATCATGAAAATAGCATAGGAAAGACCTGCCCCCATGATTGAATTGCCTCACATTGGGTCCCTCCCATGGCATGTGGGAATTATGGGACCTATAATTCAAGATGAGATTTGGGTGGGGATGCAGCCAAACCATATCACATACTAAGCAGTGAACACCAGCTGGGTATCCTCTAATTAAAAATTTGGACACTATCTTTCTGAATATGGTGTCAGATCCTACAGGGATTTACCCTGAGACACCAGTTGCAAGTCCAGGTCTCCTGAACTTTGGAGTGACCAGTTTCAAATTGGGGTTCCCACAGCCCCCTCTTTCGGTTCCATTAATTTGCTAGAGTGGCTCACAGAACTCACAGAAATACATTTGTGGTTTATTATAAAGACTATTACAAAGGACACAAATGAACAGGCATATAAGGCAAGGTATGAGCAAAGGAGTGTAGAGCTTCCATGACCTCCCTGGGAATCACCCTCCAGGGACCTTCACATTTTCAGCCACCCAGAAGTTCTCCGAACCCAGTCCTCCTGGTGTTTTATGAAGACTTCATTATATAGGCAAGATTGACAACTGTGTACAAATGCAATTGGACCCAAAAAACCCATGCTCTAAACCCAGCAAGTAGTCTATTCAGACTTTTCTTGGCATCTCTGGGTAGCATTCCTTCCTCTAAGGTATGGGGCAGAACGCTCTCTAGAAAGAGGGTGTTTTGATCCACAATCAGATTACAATCTTGCCTTGGGCAGGTGAAAAGAAGACAGGAGAAATTCAGTGAAAGAGAGAGGTTCTGTTTTCTGAGACCTAAGTGCCCCAACATTCTAACAAAAGACTGCAATAAGGGTTATGGAGTTATGAGTTGGGAACCGGGGCCAAAAACCTATACGTGTGTGTGTGTGAGTGTGTGTGTATGTGTATGTGTTTTGTCCAATCACATTTCTACTCGTTCTCAATCAAGCCTATGGAATGAAGCCTGCATAAAACACACACATATATGTGCATGTGTGTGTATCATATATATGTATATATTCAGAATATCACAGACCACATGTGAGAATATTTATGAGTTAGCCAGGGTGGCAGGGGCTGGGCAGGGTACAGTTATGAAGCACATCTCGACCCAGCAGCAAAGGGCAGTAGCTATCCTAAGGATCTCCTAGCATGACTAAAGACCCAACTGCATCTAGTCCATTGCCACACAGATCCAAGTTTAATAATGTATAAGAAAAGGTGATCAGGTATCTGGACTGATCTGCATGAGGAATGCCACAGCTTCATGAATAGAAGACCCCACGTGGTTGGGCTCCCAGAACCTCAAAACTGGTTCTCAGAGAGGTTCCACCCATCACCGAGCACCTTCCATGATGAAAATTCTGGTGTGTGAAAACACACAATGCTGTCTGTCTTGGAGAATGCTGGGAATGTTTGAGGCACGTATGCTCTTGTAATAAGCTAATTTTACAAGAGGTTTTCCAAATGTGAACCATAAAGCAGAGAGGACCCTGAAATCAATAGAGTGGGTTGCAATGGGCCTTCTTTAACATGAAGGGCCAATGTGGCTTGCAGTGGCCTCTAGTTTGCGGATACCTGTGCTAGCTCAGTGACTTCTACACTTTATCTTGCAAAGAATCCTCAGGGACTGTAGGTGTGGGGAAAAGAAGGAGGAGGTGAGAGGCCGGAATCCAGACTCTTCTAATCTTCACCTTCCCTGGTTTTGTCTATTTGGCACAGAGAGTTATCAGCAGATCAGCTCATGTGTCGATGTGCCTCAGTATGTTGGGATTTCAACACGAAATTTTTTTTATGTTGAAATGAGCTGCCTTGTAAGAAGTTGTATTAGTCCGCCAGGGATACCGTAACCAAGTACCACAGGCTGCAGGACTTCAACGACAGATATTTAATTCTCTCACATTCTGGAGGCTGCAAGTCTGAGGTCAAGGTGTCTTAGGGCTGGTTCCTCCTGAAGCCCCCCTCCTTGGGTAGATGCTGTTTTCCCTCTGTGCCCTCACATGGTCGTCCCTCTGTGTGTGTCTGTGTCCTGATCTCTTCTGATAACCCCCCAGTCTAGGGTCCACCCATATGACCTCATTGTACCTTAATTACCTCTTCAGAGGTTTCATATCCAAATATAGCCACATTCTGAGGCCCTGAGGGTTAAGACTCAGTGTATGAATTTGGGAGGACACAATTTGGCCTATTGTAGAAGGGGTTGAATATGTGCTTCCATAACAACATCTCCATGTAATTCCATAAGCAGTCACCTTCAGTTGCTGGGACAGTCTCATTTGTGACCACACAAACCACCCCCATGCAACCAAGGTGGACTTATCGGGTCTAGTACTGGTTCTTTTGACGTCCAGATGGGGAGGAAGGAGAAGAGCACTCAGAAGCAGCTTTCTGGGGCTCCCATGGAGAAGTTGGAGTCCTCTGGTTCTCTGCTGGATGGGCTGTATGCATTGTTCTACTTCATGATCATGGAATTGCCTCAATAAGCCCCAGGACAAGGAGACCTCTACAAAACAGCATCTGATTTCTCTTCAGCTGGTTGCAACACAGCACAAACTTTGAGGGACATGGTTTTTGTTCAATGCTGTGCCATAGTGACAAAGGCGGAGTTCTTCAGTGCCATCCACTCTTGTGGAATCTCCGAGCTTGGGACTCACCACTTGGAGAATCCATTATCTCTCTTACTATGGACTAAATAATTCACTGAAGGGCCGACAGGGAGGGATTCAAACAGTGAAACCAAAATCCCTTTTTACATTTCACAGCAAGCTCAAGATCTAAAAATAACTTATCTGGGATTTGTAAAGTTGTTCTTTCTGAGACCAAGTTCAGAAATCTGCATTTATTGTGAATTAAATCTCATCATTTAAATTTAAGTTTTTATTTTAATCTATTCATTAAAAAAATGCTAACCCACTTATATCATTATCTGCAGTTGTTTCTTTTCATTTGCCATCTGAAAAACATCTCTTCATTTTAGCCCTATTTCCACACAGACGAGATGGCAATAAAGACCCACTCTATTACAGATATCATACTCTACCTTTGGCATTGATTAATTTTTTTTAGAACCTTTGAAGGTTATTGAACTTGAAACAAATCTGTAGAATGATATGGCTTTTCAGCTCACATTTTCTTTTGGCTTGTCCACAAGGAGGCAGCAAGGTATTGTGGAAATGATGATGGTTCCCAAATTTGGAGCTGAGAGACTTTATTCCAGAGAGTTAGCCTCTAGGACCCTCAGTATTCTCATCTGTGCCATGGAAACACTGACAACTAATAGCAAACAGCTATTGAGAACTTACTATGTGCAAAGCAGTACATTAAAATTTTTAGCTGCATTTAATTTTCACAATAATTTTCACACATTATGTAAAGCAGGTCTTATAATTATCACTATCTTACCGATAAGGAAACTGAGACTTAAAGAGGTTAGTTCACACACCTGAGTTCTCATAGCTAGAAAGAGGGAAAGTTAAGAGTTGAATGTAAATCTGCCTGACGCCTAACTTCTGATTTGTAGGATCATGAGAGAATTCCAGTTGGCGTTCATGAAGTTCTTGACATAGGAGAGGTGTCTGAGAGATGGTGAATTCTATCCTTAAAAATAAGAAGGTTTTGCCGATCATTTTTTTGAAATACAGATTTAACATGACTAAACACTTTAGTTAAGACTACCAGTCTTGCATCAAGAAAAAGAATGTGAAAAACCTTGCAAAATGTGTACTTAGAAAACCCATGCTGACTTTTAGCAAGTGCCTCTTAATTTTTGCTAAAGGCTTACAAAACATTTGCTTAAGTAACTGTGCTAGAATTGGGCCCAGGATTTGACATCTCTATCACCAGAGTACTATTTTCTCTACTGCAGGGAATTTCATTTAAAAACTACAGCAGGAATAAGCATTCTATAAATTCTACAGTGCAGACATTCTATAGGAGAAATGACTTGGTTTCCCCAAAAACTTAGTAACATGGGGAAAAGGAAAGCAAAAAAGAGAGGATGAAAGTTAAAAAACAAAAAGATACATTCAATTATGTCAGACTCTATTCTCTCAGCTTAGGATAGTGGTAATGTGAAGAAAGACCCCTGATCTACAGAATTCCTTTATTTCTCACCAAAATCTTTCATATTATAGAAAATCAGAATTTCATCTTGAAACCTTTCCAACACTTTTTAGCCATCCACTTTCCACCAGCTTGAGCCATCCACCTTAAGCTAAATGATAAATACATTGCTTTTAAACTTAAACATTTTTTAAAATAACATAACTTGAAACTGCTCATAAAGTGACATCAGAAAAGCCCTAATTAAAGACATCCTACAAAAGAGTTGAGTAGTGCTCATGCCATAACAAGACTCAAGAACTGCTTATTAAAAAGATTAAAAGAGATTCAATAAACAGGACAACTGAAGCATGATTTTGGACAGTCTCACAATTGGTAGCATCTGAATCGGTCCCTAGATTACCTCCTAGCATTGTATCAGTGCTAAGTTCCTGATTTTGATCATTGCACTGTGGTTATATAAGAGACTGCCTTGTTTTAGGGTATTCCTGTGGCTTTTATCTGTACAAGTTTTGAATTTGTTGCAGGAATGTATTTGAATAGTTCTGTAGACTTGAAGTGTCTATGTTATGCTTGAACAATATATCCCTTCCAACATCATTGTCTTGCACACTGATCCAACGTTCTGTGTTCTAAATTTACATTTATATTCATTGACTTTCATTCAACTAAATATTTTTTGGAATAAAAAGCAATTTCACCTCCCATTATGAAAGCCTTGTTTATTTTAAAGACAACGTAGTAGCCATATAGAGCACAGGGACGCAGAAATAGTATGAATTAAGAACTGCCATTTTTCTGAAGTGGCTGAGACCACTCTCCCTGACATGACCACACAGGGAAGTTTGCCAGAATGAGCTCCCAGTGTTTCTCAAAGTGTGGTTTCCAGACCATGCACATTAGCATTCCATGGGTGCTGACTGAACAGGCAGATTCCTAGGACCCACTCCAGACACACTGAATCAGAATCTCTAGGGATTTAGCTGGGGCATCCACATTTTAAATACACTGCACAGGTGCTTCTTGTCATTCAGTAATGAACAAATATTGATTAGTATCTTCTGTGTGCCAGATGCTATTGAAGGTCCTGAAGATAAGAGTGTACAAAACATCAAACAGAATGCAAAATGGCATAGCCACTTTGGAAGTTTAGCATTTCCTTATGAAACTAAATCCCACTTTTACCATATGATCCAGCAAACATATTTGTTGGTATTTATCCAAATGAGTAGAACACTTACACCCACATAAAAACCTGTGGGCTACCCTCTTTGGGTCCCCTCCCTTTGTATGGGAGCTCTGTTTTCACTCTATTAAATCTTGCAACTGCACTCTCTTCTGGTCCGTGTTTGTTATGGCTGGAGCTCAGCTTTCGCTCACCATCCACCACTGCTGTTTGCCGCCATTGCAGACCCACCACTGGTTCCATCCCTCCAGATCCGGCAGGGTGTCTGCTGTGCTCCGGATCCAGCAAGGCACCCATTGCCACTCCCGATTGGGCTAGAGGCTTGCCATTGTTCCTGCACAGCTAAGTGCCTGGGTTCATCCTAATCAAGCTGAACACTAGTCACTGAATTCCATGGTTCTCTTCTGTAATCCACGGCTTCTAATAGAGCTATAACACTCACCCATGGCCCCAGATTGCATTCCTTGGAATCCATGAGGCCAAGAACCCCGGGTGAGAGAACATGAGGCTTACCACCATCTTGGAAGCAGCCCGCCACCATCTTGGGAGCTCTGGGAGCAAGAACCCACTGGTAACATTTTGGTGACCACGAAGGGACCTCCAAAGTGCTGAGTAATATTGGACCACTTTCGCTTGCTATTCTGTCCTATCCTTCCTTCGAATTGGAGGAAAATACCGGGCACCTGTCAGCCAGTTAAAAACGATTAGTGTGGCTGCCGGACTTAAGACTCAGGTGTGAGGCTGTCTGGGGAAGGGCTTTCTAATAACCCCTAACCCTTGTGGGTTGGGAACGTTGGCCTGCCTGGAACCAGCTTCCACTTTCAATTTTCTTGGGGAAACCGAGGGCCGACTAGAGGCAGAAAGCTGTCGTCCCGAACTCCTGGCATTAGTTGGTTGAGATCATGGTGCAGCCAGAACTCTCTATTCAACAGTCGCCCATGCGTGTGCCCCTACCTTTCCTTCTGACTCAAACCTCCTGGGTCCCAACCATGACTTTCTTGAAAGTGTAGCCCCAAAATTCTCCTTACCTCTGAATCTACTTCCTCTGATCCCTACCTCCTAGGTACTAATGGTTCAGACTTTCACTTCCTCTAGCAAGTTGTATCTCCAAAGGGATCTAAGGAAGCTCCACCCTGTGTCCTTAGGCATCTAGACTATAAACCCAGGGAGTCTTGTCCCTGGTGTCCCTCCCATTTTAGGCATACAGGTCTCGACATGGGCAGTTATGTGGGACCCATTACCCACCACCCTTGCCAGGGTCCCAAGTTTGTAATGGCTGAGAGAAGAGAAGAGAGAGACAGGAGAGAGAGAGAGAGACAGGAGAGAGAGACCGACATGAGAGAGAGACAGAAAGGAGAGAGAGAGACAGACAGACAGACAGGAGAGAGAGAGACAGGAAAGAGAGACAGAGAGGGGAGAGAGAGAGAGGAGAGAGAGAGAGACAGAGAGGAGAGAGAGACAGACAGAGAGGAGAGAGAGACAGAGAGGAAAGAGAAGGAGACAGAGAGGACAGAGGGAGACAGAGGAGACAGAGGGAGTCAAAGAGAGAAAAAAAGAGAAAGAAATAGTAAAAAACGGTGTGCCCTATTCCTTTAAAAGCCAGGGTAAATTTAAAACCTATAATTGATCATTGAAGGTCTTCTCTGTGACCCTATGACATTCCAACACTACCTTGTTGTCAGTGTAAACAAGGGCATAGCCTGAAAATACTGAGACCACTGATAATCCGTAGCTTTCCTATCAAAAATGCTTAACCCAGTAACCCGCGGATGCATTCAATCTGTAGCAGCAACTGCTTTGCTAACAGAAGAAAGTAGAAAAATAACTTTAGAGGAGACCTCGTTGTGAGCACACCTCACCAGTTCAGAATTATTCTAAGTTAAAAAAGGTAGCTTACTAACTCAAAAATCTTAAAGTATGGGGCTATTCTGTTAGAAAAAGGTAATTTAACACTAACCACTGATAATTCCCTTAACCCAGCAGATTTCCTTACAAGAGATTTAGATCTTAGTTACCATACAAAGGTCGGACCAGACCTAGGAGGAACTCCCTTCAGGACAGGACAATAGATGGTTCCTCCCAGGTGATTGAGGAAAAAAACACAATGGGTATTCTTCAAAAGTCCCCTTAGACTCAGAGCAAAACTTAGAAACCCTATTGAACTTGGCAACCTCAGTTTTTTATAATAGAGATCAGGAGGAGCAGGCGGAACAGGACAAACGGGAGGAAAAAAAAAAGGGCCACCACTTTAGTCATGGCCCTCAGGCAAGGGACTTTGGAAGCTCTGGAAGAGGGAAAAGCTGGGCAAATCGAATGCCTAATAGGGCTTGCTTCCAGTGCGGTCTACAAGGACAATTTAAAAAAGATTGTCCAAGTAGAAATAAGCTGGCCCCTTGTCCCTGCCCCTTATGTCAAGAGTATCACTGGAAGGCCCACTGCCCCAGGGGACAAAGGTCCTCTGAGTCAGAAGCCACTAACCAGATGATCCAGCAGCAGGGCTGAGGGTGCCCAGGGCAAGCACCAGCTGATGCCATCACCCTCACAGAGGCCTGGGTATGATTGACCATTGAGGGCCAGGAGGTTAACTGTCTCCGGGACACTGGTGTGGCCTTCTCAGTCTTACTCTCCTGTCCTGGACAACTGTCCTCCAGATCTGTCACTATCTGAGGGGTCCTAGGACAGTCAGTCACTAGATATTTCTTGTCATGTGCGTCCATGTGAAGAGACCACCAAACAGGCTTTGTGTGAGCAATAAAGCTTTTTAATCACCTGGGTGCAGGCGGGCTGAGTCGGAAAAGACAGTCAGTGAAAGGAGATGGGGTGGGGCCGTTTTACAGGATTTGGGTAGGTAAAGGAAAATTACAGTCAAAGGGGGGTTGTTCTCTGGTGGGCAGGAGTGGGGGGTCACAAGGTGCTCAGTGGGGGAGCTTTTTGAGCCAGGATGAGCCAGGAAAAGGACTTTCACAAGGTAATGTCATCACTTAAGGCAAGGACCAGCCATTTTCACTTCTTTTGTGGTGGAATATCATCGGTTAAGGCGGAGCAGGGCATTTTCACTTCTTTTGTGATTCTTCAGTTACTTCAGGCCAGCTGGGTGTATATGTGCAAGTCACAGGGGATGCGATGGCTTGGCTTGGGCTCAGAGGCCTGACACTTCTCCCAGCCACTAAGTTGTGACTGGGGAACTTTACTCTTTTCACATGCTTTTCTAATTATGCCGGAAAGCCCCACTCCCTTGTTAGGGAGAGACATTCTAGCAAAAGCAGGGGCCATTATACACCTAAACACAGGAGAAGGAACACCCGTTTGTTGTCCCCTGCTTGAGGAAGAAATTAACCCTGAAGTCTAGGCCACAGAAGGACAATATGGATGAGCAAAGAATGCCCGTCCTGTTCAAGTTAAACTAAAGGATTCCGCCTCCTTTCCCTACCAAAGGCAGTACCCCCTTTCACTCTCACTGCACCCCCTCCATGCCACTGTACGACCAGTAGCTCCCCTTACCAAGAGTTTCTTGAAGAATGCAGCTTCCCAGAAATATTGATGCCCCATCATATAGGAGTTTATCTAAAGGAAACCCCACCTTCACCGACCACACCCATATGCCCCGCAACTGCTATAACTCTGCCACTCTTTGCATGCATGCACATACTCATTATTGGACAGGGAAAATTATTAATCCTAGTTGTCCTGGAGGACTTAGAGCCACCATCTGTTGGACTTACTTCACCCATACCAGTATGTCTGATGGGGGTGGAGTTCAAGATCAGGCAAGAGAAAAACACGTAAAGGAAGTAATCTCCCAACTGACCTGGGTACATAGTGCCCCTAGCCCCTACAAAGAACTAGATCTCTCAAAACTACATGAAACCCTCCGTACTCATACTTGCCTGGTAAGCCTATTTAATACCACCCTCACTAGGCTCCATAAGGTCTCGGCCCAAAACCCTACTAACTGTTGGATGTGCCTCCCCCTGCACTTCAGGCCATACATTTCAATCCCTATACCTGAACAATGGAAAAACTCCAGCACAAAAATAAACACCACTTCCTTTTTAGTAGGACCTCTTGTTTCCAATCTGGAAATAACCCATACCTCAAACCTTGCCTGTGTAAAATTTAACAATACTATAGACACAACCAACTCCCAATGCATCAGGTGGGTAACTCCTCCCACACAAATAGTCTGCCTACCCTCAGGAATATTTTTTTGTCTGTGGTACCTCAGCCTATTGTTGTTTGAATGGCTCTTCAGAATCTATGTGCTTCCTCTCATTCTTCGTGCCCCATGACCATTTATACTGAACAAGATTTATACAGTTATGTCGTACCTAAGCCCTGCAACAAAAGAGTACCCATTCTTCCTTTTGTTATCGGAGCAGGAGTGCTAGGCAGACTAGGTATTGGCATTGGCGATATCACAATCTCTACTCAGTTCTACAAATTATCTCAAAAACTAAATGGTGACACGGAATGGGTAGCCAACTCCCTGGTCACCTTGCAAGATCAACTTAACTCCCTAGCAGCGGTAGTCCTTCAAAATCGAAGAGCTTTAGATTTGATAACCGCCGAAAGAGGGGGAACCTGTTTATTTTTAGGGTAAGAATGCTGTTATTATGTTAATCAATCCAGAATCATCACCGAGAAAGTTAAAGAAATTCGAGATCGAATACAACATAGAGCAGAGGAGCTTCAAAACACCGGCTGCTCGGGCCTCCTCAGCCAATGGATGCCCTGGATTCTCCCTTCTTAGGACCTCTAGCAGCTATTATATTGTTACTCCTCTTTGGACCCTGTATCTTTAACCTCCTTGTTAAACTTGTCTCTTTCAGAATCAAAGCTGTAAAGCTACAAATGGTTCTTCAAATGGAGCCCCAGATGCAGTCCGTGACTAAGATCTACCACGGACCCCTGGACTGGCCTGCGAGCCCTTGCTCTGATGTTAATGACATCAAAGGCACCCCTCCCGAGGAAATCTCAACTGCATGACCCCTACTACGTCCCAGTTCAGCAGGAAGCAGTTAGAACGGTTGTTGGCCAACCTCCCCAACAGCACTTGGGTTTTCCTGTTGAGAGCGGGGACTGAGAGATAGGACTAGCTGGATTTCCTAGGCCAATTGAGAATCCCTAAGCCTAGCTGGGAAGATGAGTGCATCCACCTTTAAACATGGGGCTTGCAACTTAGCTCACACCCGACCAATCAGGTAGTAAAGACAGCTCACTAAAATGCGAATTAGGCAAAAACAGGAGGTAAAGAAATAGCCAATCATCTATCGCCTGAGAGCACAGCGGGAGGGACAATGATCGGGATATAAACCCAGGCACTTGAGCAGGCAACCGCTACCCTCTTTGGGTCCCCTCCCTTTGTATGGGAGCTCTGTTTTCACTCTATTAAATCTTGCAACTGCAAAAAAAAAAAAAAAAAAAAAAAAAAGCCCTGCACACAGATGTTTATTACAGCTTTATTCATAATCACCAAAACTTAAGGAACAATGAAGATGTCATCCAATCATCCAGTAGGTGAATGAATACAACGGAATATCATTCAGTGCTCAAAAGAAATGAGTTATCAAGCCATGAAAAGACATGGAGGAGCATTAAGCACATATTCCTAAGTGAAAGAAGCCAGTCTGAATAGGCTACAGACTGTATGATTCCAGCTAGACGACATTCTGGAAAAGGCAAAACTATGGGGACAGTAAAAAGATCAGTGCTT
This sequence comes from Papio anubis, assembly GCF_008728515.1. NCBI lineage: Eukaryota > Metazoa > Chordata > Mammalia > Primates > Cercopithecidae > Papio > Papio anubis. The sequence goes on from NC_044996.1 coordinate 138,284,766, forward strand.
GCTAGGAGTTTGGGAGAGAGAAGAGTGGATGAATAGGCGGAGCACAGACGATGTTTAGGGCAGTAAAACTACTGTCTGACACTATAATGGTGGCTACATGTCATTATATATTAGTCAAAACCCATAGAATGTACACCACTAAGAGTGAATGTTAATGTCAACTGTGGACTTTGCATAATAATTTTTCAAAAGAATGCATTGCTGGCTATACTTACAAAATTAATAATAAATAATAATAATAATTCAGTAACTATTTCTAGACTCATGAGTTTGGCATAGGCACTAAACCTTAAGAGCAAATGTCCTAAGGGATATGTATTAGTTTAATTAGTCAGGATGTCATAAATACAATGATCTGAATCTGCAGGTTCAATATTTTAATTTAAATATATTTAAAATATTAATATATTAACATTTTAACATACAATAAGTATATATTAAATAATATGTAATTAATAAACTATAAATAATAAAATAAAATATATAATTAATTATTATATATATATATATATAGAGAGAGGGTATGCAGACAATTATGTCTTTTGCCAGCATTCAGCATGTGAAAAATTTTAGATGCCAACTTTAAAACAAGCAAAGAAGGACATTGTTTTTCAAAATGATTTTAGGGGTACTAGAAGAGTTTTGAGAAGCAGTGTTTCATTTACCTTCATATTTAACATTTTGAGTTTGATGACGTTTGCAAGGAGCTGGTCTACACAGTAGTGGTAGTGTATCCAGATATGAGAATGGGATGGGAACCAAGGAGTGGGCATGAACTGGGAGAAAATTAGAGTAAAATTGGAGCAAATCCTGGGAACCTATCTGGGAGAAATAACGGGTTACTCTCCCGCGTGTAACAAGGCCTATTCACATCATCACTTCAGAGAAGTAGGAAAGGAAAGAAAAGAGAATCTGTAGTCCAAATCTTTAAACAATTTACAAGCAAGGAATGGGTTGGGGCAGAGAGAGGACTGTTTCATTTTACAATAAAACACGTTTTGGATTTTGACATCCAGATTCTCAGAGCCACAAATGTCACATTTTTACATTTCCACCATCAAAGTGCAGGTGTATGGCTCCATCTGGAGCACTTGGAACTGAAAATAGGTCTATGGAGATGAGACTGAACAGAAGAAAGCAGCAAGGCAGACTTAATTAGGGTTGGAAATGGGACTAAGGAAAATCCCCCAAATGAATGCACTGATGTAATAGAATCCTGGAGAAGCAAATTTGAGTGGGGTTGGGGGGAGGCGGTGTCCGGGGCTGGTGCTCAGGCTTGCTAGGGAATCGTTTAGTTTTAAGAACAAAATATGAAATACAAAAAATGGAGTCATGGTAAAGATTGGAAGTGAAAAGCCTCCGAGCCTAAATTACAAGGGATTTGATGGCTGTGTTCAGCACTGAGAAATAAATAAGCTAGACTCAGAGACATGGGCAATAGGGGTGAAAAAGAAAATACATTACCAGTTCAAGGAAAAGAGAAGGGCATGCAAGATATGTTATAAATCAAAATTGTCAGTGCTACAAGAGGAAGACAGGAAAAAATAAAGTATGAGGTGGGAAGAAAATGATCCAGGAAGTGGAGATTGAACGAAAAAGGGCGGCAGGAGATTGGAAACATAATAAACAGCTTCCGGAACAAGCAAGCTGCAAGAGGTCAGCAGATACTGGTGTCCCCCTCAGGGTGGTGGATAAAAGAATGGGTGGGTATTTCTGGGACATGAAAAGACATGCCCTCAGCACTGTCTCTCTCACACACAAACCCACACACACTGTTACTGAAGGAGCTCAGAAAAAGAAAACATTGCAGGATGTAAGCTGAGCGGTGAGAATGAATAAAATACCAGTAGGATGTCTTTTCATATATCCAAACACTGATTCAAAGTAGAATCCATTCATAGTGTTTATCAGAATAAATGGAATTGGTCATTGCAAAAAAAAATCTGAATGAGCTTCTCCTCTTAAAGTATATAAAAGGTATATAATACTTACGATACTTTTGGGGTAATTTAAGCATATACCATCTGGCTTTATAAATCCTAATACTCTTCAATTATAATGTTCAAATATTCTTTATTGCAAGATAAAATTAAATTTATTTTTAAAGATCTGTGTCCTGAGCTGAAATTATTTAAGGTTAGCAATGTTGTTCTGTGAATCAAATAAAACTCTGAGGATGTTAAAAGACAAGAATGCTTATGCAGACCAGAGGGAATGAATGGAGGGGGTCACTGTGTTATATCCAAGTAAATAGATCCCTCTCAAAGAAATAATCATGCGAAGAATTAAATCGTAAGTTATTTTTCAGCTGTTAAATGCCTTTTAGGATGCTATATGGAAGGTGAGGTAGAAATGGATGTTTACTAACAAATTAAATATATGTTATGGCAGCAAACATTTTCTTGTACTATTACTTACATCACAGAAATCATTATTTCAATATTGATGACTAAAGTAAGGTTGCATTAATAATAATGATGGCAATAATAGCTTTAAGTCAGTTTTATCATTTGTTCATATTCACATACAAGATAGATCAGAGGAAACTTTCCAGAAAGAAGAACAAAATGATAGTTAATCAATGGAAACGAATCCATAGAAACTAACCGACATACAAGTTAGAATTCACAGAAAATGACATTAAACATTGTTATTACACATGTATTTCATATGTTCAAAAACCAGAGACTTAGAACATATAAAAGCAACCCAATAAAATTTACAGAGATGGAAACTGTAGTGTCTGAGATGAAAATATACTAGATAGAACTAACAGCCAATTAGAAACGTTACAGAAGAAAAGTTCAGTGAGTTTGATGATATAGCAATAGAAACTATGCAAAATGAAACACAAAGAGAAAAAAGGTATCTAATAAAGAAAAGAACATCAATGAGCCCTAAGACAACTCTAACGGATCAAATATATGTACAATTGCACTCACCATTTTTAAAATGTGGACTTTCAGTTAAGTCCCATTGTATTGCCATCTTGAATCCAGACTAGTTTTGGTTTTGAGTGTCCAGAGGGCAAACTTCCTAGATTTACACCAGAATCACAGAGTGGATCAGATGATTCAGATATCTACCTACTTTATAGACAGACATTTGATCAACCTTACCGCTAGTCCAACTAAGCACCCTTGCTTAGAGAGGTATCTTTGTGTCTAAACTTTGAGCCTTTGAGGGTTATCAAATGCTGCTTTAGGATGAGTTTCAGGTTCAGTCTATTCGTGTGAGTTACAATATGCCCACATGCTTTCTAGCTTCCAAAAATATTAATATTCACTCCTCATCAGCTATTGACTTGTCTTTGTGTCTTAGTCTCTATGGATCAATATCTTCTTTATCCCCATCTTATTACTGAAGTCTAAGATTGAAAAAATAGTGGTTGAATCTACCATAAAGTTGCAGTGGTTGGATCTACCAGAAGTTGCAGAGGTTCTTTAAGTAGCCTTCAGGACAAAAATGTGGCTGTTAAACTTTATAACTACCTTCCTTTGTAAGAATGTTTTTATCACCCTTATAAATGAGTATCTTAAATGAGTATTGAATCTATGTCACAATCATCAGTTCTCATAATTCTATTGATTGCTATATTATGCTGTGGAATTTACTATAAAAAGAAGCAGTCTGATTATTTTTCCCACTTTGTACAATCTTCATGTGATACTTTTATTCTGCCAGCGAAATTATAGGATTTTTCTTTAATGTTGATTTTTTAAAAAAACACCAGGATACATGGATACCTTTAATTTTGCCTGCTTGACCATAAAATCTGAAATCCCTTTCTCAGAGAATTCTGGTTTATTACGGCTTCTGGTGCCTTTCCTTTGCCCTCTTATAATCGTGTTGTTTCCAGCCTTCCCTCTATAACATGTCTTTTTCTTCATCCATTTATTCTCTTTATTTTTCAAAAACCTGAATTGTAGTGTATTCTACATTTCATTTTCCAACTCACATTTCTCAGTCTCCAATCCACACTTTTCTGCTGTAATTGCAATTTTAAATATTCAGAAACCATTTCCATTTAATCTCACATATTCTTGATCTATGGTTGCTCTCTTTCCATGACTACTCTTGTTTCATAATCTCTCAAATCCTATTGACAATACACTTGAGGATATTTCTGATGGATCTTTAAATGCATCTACACAGTCATGTCCTTGTCTGCTTATCATTATGGAAGGAGGTTAATGTTTTGTTTTGTTTTGTCTTGTCTTTGAATGTTTTGGAAGTTGAAATGCATGGATGCAAAACTTATTTGGCTCCCAGGTTGAGAAGCATAGTGTTCAGATGAAGGAAATGTTATACAAGCAAACAAAAGACAGGTTAGGTTTCCTGCAACTTCACTTCTCCCTATGGATAATGCCATGGGCTGTGGGGAGTAAAGAGAAGGAGGCTATCCACTTTAGGGCAGCCGTAGCCTCTTTGGTGAAGAACTGTTTGTTTATTTGTTTGTTTGATGTGGCTGCTGGTAGTTGGATGGAACACAGAGTGCCCTCAGTAATGAACACCACACCTTCTGAGGAGCCTTCACAACAGTGCCCCATTTCCAGGACTTTGGCAGCCTCCTGACATACACACCGGGTGTGCATGCACCTCGGGGCTAGGGTCACACTCTGAAGATGCTTGTCCCTTGTTCACTTCACAGAGGATGCCATATGAGCATTTTTTCTTCCCTGCCTTGTCTACCCTCAGTCTCATCTGGATTCCAGACATCACATCTTGGACTAGGCTTCAGAAGGGGTATGTCTAGGGTGAGTTTCTTTTTTACATGTGAACTGTAGTTTAAATGGCCCTTTCCCTCTTTCTTTTCTATATTTTGCATGTGAGAAGCACTAGTGCTGTATTCCCAGAAATAAATTAATCTTTAGTTGTTCATTCTTTGCTATTTTTTGTTGGAATTGAAAAATAAAAGAGGAATGTAAAATGTAGGTGCTCAAGTGATCCCGAGCTGAAAAACTCTCTTGCTCAGTTATTGTTTAATATGGGCTAATCAACTCCAGTTCTTTAATCTACCTACCTGTGGTGTATCTCTTTGATCATCTTTAGTAGTCTCCTTTAAACTCTTTCTAATGCCATTGAAGCCCTTTTAGATAAGATGGCATAAACTGGACACATTCCATATAAATATGAAATAATATTACTTGTGTATTGGACTCCTTATTATATACCCCACAATTGTGAACTCTTTTCTGCACAATTCAAATTATGTGCAGTACAGTGCAGAGGTAAGAAGCATAACTATCAGTGTGATTTTGGTGTTGCAGAAAGGCAGCTATGTGTTCTTCAAACTCTGCTGGTTTTCCAACCAGGCACTAAGCCACTGAGGCTGTGTAATGTGTGCCAAGGTTCTGGGTGACAGAATACGGTCAAAAGTGATGGGCAACCTTTCTAAGCCTGACTCCTATGCTTTACTGCAAAATCTTTTAATCAATCACATTCACAACTAAAATATAAATAACTGGTTTAAATACTGCTACATAACTCTCAGATCTTGTGTGCCTTTTCAGGTTCTTGTGACATCACTGCCTCCTGAACCACCAACTTCTTCTACTTCAGTCACTGCAGAGGATGAACAATTACTTGTGGAAATAGGACCGTGAGATTTCGTCTCCTCGAGTCCTTGGCTCCTCCTGGCTTCTAAAGTTGTCAAAGGGACTGGATGACAAAGAGAGTTCTGTACCATGAGGTAAGTTGTCACCAGTGGAAGACAGAAGGCAGAAGGGAACTCAACCAATAAATTCCTTTCCCTTTCGTCCCTACAGTGTAATCTTCCAATGGATTCTTTGTTCTGCCTGTCTGCAGACTACTCACCTGGCTGAGTGAATGCACCTGTTGATCTGCTATATATCTGATTATATGATTTGTTGTGTAGCAGAGGCCAGTGCACTAAATATTATACCATCTTGCATTCTCCTCAGTGTCACTTCCTTTTTCCCTCAGCCTTTCTGCTCTGGGATACACCTGCCACATAAAGCATATAAACATAATCCTTTCCTCAGGTTCTGCTTTCTAGTGTAGTCAGGATAAGATACACCATTTCCCAGAGCATTTGCATTTTAAAAATTACAAAATTCTTAAGGAAAAGGAACAAGTAGTTAAAGGTGAACACATCAGCCTCATTGGGAATTATTTTCATTTCAGCACAGAGTTCTCAGTAGCCTTGAAACTTTCTGCATCTGCACTAATATGGTATCCATATATTCAATCTTATTCCAGTGTACTATAATATATAGGCTCATCAACAATAGTAAAGGTAGGACTATTAATTAAGCAGTAAAGTAACATTGCCTTTTGGGCATTTCTCACAAGGTAATTCCTATCTTAATATATTAATAAAGCTGCTTCTGTACCAGATAAAGAGAATGGCTACGGTATTTGCTCTCTAGGGCTGCCATAACAAAGTACCACTGTCTGACTAGCTTAAAAAATACACATTTATTTTCTTACCATTCTAGAGGCTAACAGTCCAAGGGAAAGCTGTTCATAGAGCTCATTTCTCCCGAGGCCTCTCTCCTTGGCTTGTAGATGCTGTCTTCTCTCTGTTTTCATATGATCGCCCCTCTGGGTGTGTCTGTGTCCTAATCTCTTCTTATAAAGAAACTAGTCCTATTAGATCAGGGCCCAGCCTAAATACCTCATTTTACCTTAGTCATCCCTTTAAAGAGCCTAACTCCAAACACAGCCACATTCTGATATACTGGCGTTTAGGGCTTCAACATATGAATTGTAGAGGGCACAATTCAGAGCATAACAGCCACCATCTGTCTATAAACGGTGATTTTAGAGACCACAGAATTGCTGGCTCAAGAGCAAAACGGAGCACCTTGGTGCCTAAGTGTGTCAGTTAGGGATCACTGGTTGCATGCAATAAAACTACTCAGAACTGACCTAAGAGAAAAAAGAAATGATTCAAAAGAAATGGGCATAGTGTATGAAATTCAAGGAAGAACTAAAAATTCAGGACTGAATTGAAAAGGCACCCAGAGGCTCCAGGGAACCTATGCAGTGGGAAAAAAATAATTTCCCTGCTACGTCCATACTGTTGCTGGAGTGAGTGAGAACCAGCCACCTGCCCTTAGCCATAACAGGAGGCAGTGCTCTAGTTTAGTGTCCAACTAACCTAGCATTGGTCATTCACTGCTCCTTCCTTGACAAGAGGTGGAAAGGGCATTCGTAGTCACATCCTCACCAGTACTGCACACAATATAGGAGGTGTGCTTCTCCAAAAGAAAATTGCAATAATGTTTCACTAAAAACGAGAGATGGATGTTTGATGGTAAAGAAGGAAAGAGACAGAGAACGAAAAAAGGAAGGTAAGGAAGAAGAAAAAAGGAAGGAGGAAAGAAAAAAGAAAGAAAGAAGGAATAAAGGAAGGAAGGATGAAGGAAGGAAGGATGAAGGAAGGAAGGGAGGAAGGAAGGAAAGAAGAGAAGAAGGAAGGAAGGAGGGAGGGAAAGAAGTAAAGAAGAAAAGGAAGGAAAGAAGAATTAAAGGAAGGAAGAAAGAAGGAAAGAAAGAGAGTAAGAAGGAAGTAAGGAAGGAAGGTAGAAAGGAAGAAGGAAGGAAGGAAGGAAGGAAGGAAGAAGGAAGGGAGAAAAATGAAAGAAAGAAAGAAATAGAAAGAGGAAAGAAAAAGAAAGAAAGAGGAAAGAGAAAGAAAGAGAGAAAGAAAGAAAGAGAAAGAAAGAAAGGACAACATGGCAACAGGAAGGAAGAGAAGAAAGAGAGAAAGAAAACATCACATCTAAATTGGCTTGCATTGTTCATACAAATTGGCTAATCACTGGGCTTCCCCTTGTAGATAGATTTGAGTCCACGAAGCAGGGAAGAACTTAGCCCCTTCTGCCAGTTTTTTTCTGCATAGTCTGTATCTTATCCACCATTAGGTTTGGCATTACTTGCCATTCTTTCCTTGGCCACAAGCTGTGAGCACAGGGAGGACTCCACTGACCTAGCAAGTGTCCAGCCGCCTGTGGGAGAGATGTGCCCGAAGGCAGGTCCCTTACCATGAATTTTCTAGTTTCTGGTTATTGCTCTTTGCTTCTACACCATTTAATTGTGCCATATTTTTACTTACAGTTCTTTCAAGATATCTTTTTCATTCTTTTTACTGTTACAGCCTGCTGGTGGTTCTTTTAAAGAGCCTGAGTCTTTTACAGTATGAAAACAATGGAATCGAGTTTGTTAAGAGAACTGTTATAAAGAATACTGCCATCTGGAAGGATAAGGTTGATGGCGATTTCTTGATTTTTACTTCTATGGGAAGGAGCACATAACTAAAGAAGGATTTTTTCTCTCCTATTATAAATCCATATATCACATTTCTGGGCAACTATATAAGGATACTGTGTACCGATTCTCATTTTGTATAAGCACCATATCAAGTCTGACCCAACGTGAGAACTGGTTGTTGTGAAACTCTGGTGTCCTAGCCTCTTAGTTCCGCATCTGATCTTTCCTTTGACAAACACCACGTTTCACCTCCCTTCAACCTTAAGGGTGTCCATACATTCATGTGGCAACTAAATCACAGATATCTCCTTTGTCTTTTCATGTTAGTCTATGACACAGCTATAGAACAGAGACCACCTAATATTTCCGAAAAGACACAGAAAGTAAATATTTTTGGCTGAGTGGGCCATATGATTTCTGCAGCAACTATTCAACCCTGCTGTTGTAGTGAAAAAACAGGTGTGAATGGTATACAGATAAATGAATGTGGCTGTTTCCTTTATTTACATAAGCAAGCAGTGGGCCAGATTTGGCACAGGGGTTGTGGTTTGCTGACACATGGTTGTGAGTTTTTCTTTTATCACTAACCCACTGGGTGTTGACCATTTATCCAGCAATAATTGCCATCTGTTGAATCTTATTATATGTCTACCTATTATATATCCATGTAGCTTGTAGAAATGTATTCATCTTTACAACAACTCAATAATTACATTCCCGCCAACATTGTATTGTCAAAGAACACGAACAGACATGTCTCAAAAGAAGGCATACAAGCAGCCAACAAACATATGAAAAAATGCTCAATATTACTAATCATCAGAGAAATGCAAAATAAAACCACAGTGAGATAACATCTTACACCAGTCAGATTGGCTACTGATAAAAAGTCAACAAACAACAGATATTGCTGAGTATGCAAGGAAAGGCAATCTTTTATACACTATTGGTGGGAATGTAAATTAGTACAGCCTCTATGGAAAACAGTATGAAGATTTTGTTTTTTTTTTTGAAATGAAGTCTCACTCTGTTGCCCAGGCTGGAGTGCAGTGGCACGATCTCAGCTCACTGCAACCTCCAACTTTCGGGTTCAAGCGATTCTCATGCCTCAGCCTCCCAAGTAGAATGAAGATTTCTCAAAGAACTACCATTTGATCTAATAATCCCACTTCTGGGTATCCACCCAAAGGAAAACCAATTATTATACATAAAAGATACCTATATTCATATATTTATTGCAGCACTATTCACAATAGCAAAGATATGGAATCAACCTAAGTGTCCACCAGTGAATGGTATGATAAAGACAATGTGACACACACACACAACACACACACACAATGGAATACTATTCAGTCATAAGAAAGAATGAAATAATATCGGTGGCAGCAACATTGATAGAGCTGGAGGCCATTATCTTAAGTGAACTAACCAGGAACAGAAAGTCAAATATTGCGTGTTCTCACTTACAGGTGAGAACTAAACAATGTGAACACATGGACATAGAGAGTGAAATGACAGACACTGAGGACTCAGAAGGTTGGGAGGGTGGGTGAGGGATGAGAAATTACCTATTGGATACAATGTTCACTATTTGGGTGATGAGTGTGCTAAAAGCCTAGATTTCACCACTATGCAATATAACCATTTAACAAAACTGCATTTGCATTCCCTAAATATATAAAAATAAATACAGCAAAATCAAATTAAAATGATAGTTATCCCTATTTATAAAAGAACTAAGCTCAGTTTAAGTCATCTGGTTAATATTTCCAAACCTTCCAAATCAAGCTTCAGATTTAGTAGTTTTGGGTGTTTTAGTCACAAATCAGGAATGGTTGCACTATGCTACAATTATAAGCAATTCCAAGATCTCAGTGGCTCAGCAAAAGAAAATTGATTTCTTCCTTATGCGAAGTCCAGACGATTCTCCATGTCATCCTCCATGCTGGCTGCTCCACTCCAGGCTGCTTGGACATCATGTCACCACAGAAAGAACATATTCTCCAACGTTCCCTGTGGTAACTGAAGAGTGAACTAGAGCAGACCTTCCTAAGCTTTAACATGCATGTAAGTCATCTGTGATCTGGTTCAAATGAAGCTTCTGATACAAGAGTTTGGGGTCTGATGTCTGAATTTCTTTCTTTCTTTCCTTCCTTCCTTCCTTTCTTTCTCTCTCTCTCTTTCTTTCTTTCTCTCTTTCTTTCTCTCTCTCTCTTTCTTTCTTCTTTTTTTTGATAGAGTCTCGCTCTGTTGCCCAGGCTGGAGTACAGTGGTACGATCTCAACTCACTGCAGCAACCTCCGCCTCCTGGATTCAAATGATTCTCCTGCCTCAGCCTCCCAAGTAACTGGGATTACAGGCACCTGCCACCATGCCCAGCTAATTTTTGCAGTTTTAGTAGAGACAGGGTTTCACCATGTTGGCTAGGCTGATCTCCATCTCCTGACCTCAGGTGATCTGCCCGCCTCAGCCTCCCAGAGTGCTGGGATTGCAGGCATGAACCACAGTGCCTGGCCTGAGATCTGAATTTCTAACACTCCCAGGTGATGTTGATGCTGCAGTTCTGGTGACCACTGTAAGTCATAAGTACTGTCTGGCAAGAAAATGATTCCATCTGAAGAAAAAGAGACATCAGCTCAACACTACATGGCCAAAACAAGTCACATGGCTATGCATAACTTGGAGAGGATAAAAAGTGGAGTTCACTGCTTTGCCAGGAAGTAGAAGAAGCATGTATGTTTATAAATAGTTGTAATACATACTCAGTCCATGCTTGTCTGACTTCCAAATCTTTATACTTTTCACCACATCATGCTACTTATTCTACTTGGAGGTGGAGATAGGTTCTGATGCCCATTTCCTTAGCTAGGAATGCCATCGTTCACTGAAGATCCTTTTCCTGGGATTGATACTTATGTTTTAACCCCCCTTGAGATGCAAAGTGTGATTCCTAGTCCATCAGCATCAACATCAACTGGGGGCTTGTTAGAATCTCAGGGTCCACTCCTGACCCACTGAATGTAAACACAGATCTTCTGGGGAGGAGTAAGCTGATAACTCTGGCCACAAACATTTACCCTGCATAAAGTTCCCATTAACAGGAGGTCACAGTCAGAAATCACAGAGCACAGGACAGAGCAAGGAGAACAAGAAAGAGTCAGCAGAAAGAGAAAACAGCAAAGTCAGATACTTTAGATATTGGAATAATTAAGTACAAAGTATAAATGCAGAATCTGCATTTTAAGGAGATCTCTAGGTGATATGCATGTGCATTAAAGAATAAAAAGCATGCTCTAATCCAGTCTATAGGCAGCAGACTGCCACATGTGGAGAAGTGATCCAGCTAATGAAAGTTGCCTACAATAATTCTGATTATCCTGCCATTACCTGAATCCATCACGAAGGATACTTTAGGAGGGGCCAATGAGTCTGTAGAGAAAAAGTAGCAAACCAGTCAAAGGGATCAGTGGCCACAATGAGGAAAATGAGGAAAAAACAACTAGGAAAAAAAATGTCCCAGGAAAGAAAATTGCTGGAGGAGGAAGAGAACATGCAATAAAAATTCAACAAATATTTGAATGGGTATCTACTAATTATGATATTTTGCTTTTAGCAAAGCAGCAGTCTAGATATTTTTAAACTCTCCCTTATTATAAAGCATACAGAAATGCCAGATAAATCATTTTAAAACATCTCTTTGAATGCATACATGAGTTTGCAAAAACAGTAATACAAATTCTGAGAAGTAAAATGAAATAATGAATCAAGAGAAGTAAACTAGTGCTAAGGCCCATAACTGCCCTTGGGTCATCTACACATCCCAGGAAATAGGAGCTTCAATTTTAATGTCTGCCTGCACACAAAATTGAAAGAGTGTCATAGGCTCTTACAAGATAAGGATAAAGTCCAAACTCTCCTTTTCTAGTTTTAAAAATTTCGTAGAGATGTGGTGGTTGTCTCACTTTGTTGCCCAGACAGGTCTTGAACTTCTGGCCTCAAGTGATTCTCCCACCTTGGCCTCTCAAAGTGTTAGGACTACAGATGTGAGCTACTATACCCAGCCCCAAAATTCTTGAAATGCTACCATCTCAATGAGAAAGTGAACTACAAATCAGAATAACAACAAATCTGAAACAGAGAGCAGTGAAATGTTTCCTTTTTGAGATTGGCTCTTACACGTCAGGGGAGGTGAAGTCCTAAATGTTCAGATAGGTTTCTAGCCTGAATTCAATTAAAAAAAAAAAAAAAAAAAAAAAAAACAAAAAAAACCCATGACCTGAAATATTTGATTTAATGTGGTTTTATTTTTTGACTTTTAACTTTTTATTTATTTATTTTTTTAACTTATATTTTAGGTTTGGAGGTACTTGTGAAAGTTTGCTGTATAGGTAAATTCATGTCATGGGCATTTGTCATACAGATTATTTCATGACACAGGTATTAAGCCCAGTACCCAATAGTTATTTTTTCTGCTCCTCTCCCTCCTCCCACCCTCCACCAGCAAGTAGACCCAAGTGTCTATTGTTCTCTTCTTTGTGTTCATGAGTTCTCATCACTTAGCTCCCACTTATAAGTGACCACATGTGGTATTTGGTTTTCTATTTCTGCATTAGTTTTCTAAGGATAATAGCCTCCAGCTCTATCCATGTTCCTACAAAAGACATGATCTCCTCCTTTCATGGCTGCATAGTATTCTGTGGTGTACATGCACCACATTTTCTTTATCCTATCTATCATTGATGGGCATTCAGGTTGATTCCATGTCTTCGTTATTGTGAATAGTGCTGCAATGAACATTCATGTGCACGTGTCTTTATGGTAGAATACTTTATATTCCTCTGGGTATATACCAGATTGCTGGGTCAAATGATTGTTCTGTTTTTAGCTCTTTGAGGAATTGCCATACTGCTTTCCACCATGGGTAAACTAATTTATACTCCCATCAACAATGTATATGTGTTTCTTTTCCTCTGCAACCTAGCCAGCATCTGTTATTTTTTGACATTTTAGTAATAGCCATTCTGACTGGTGTGAGATGGTATCTCATTGTGGTTTTGATTTGCGTTTCTCTAATAAGCAGTGATGTTGAGCTTTTTTTTCCCATACGCTTGTTGGCCACATGTATGTCTTCTTTTGAAAAGTGTCTGTTCATGTCTTTTGCCCGTTTTTAATGGGGTTGTTTTTCTCTTGTAAATTTGTTTAAGTTCCTTATAGAAGTTGGATATTAGACCTTGTCAGATGTATAGTTTGCAAACATTTTCTCTCATTCTGTAGGCTATTTACTCTGTTGACAGGTTTTTGTTTTTGTTTTGCTGTGCAGAAGCTCTTAAGTTTAATTAGATCCTATTTGTCAATTATTGCTTTTGTTGTGATTATTTTTGGTGTCTTTTTCATGAAATCCTTGCCCGTGCCTATGTCCAGGCATAGGAACTATTGCCTAGGTTGTTTTCCAGGGTTTTTATAGTTTTAAGTTTTACATTTTTAGTATCTTCAGGGCTTTGACAAATTTAAACATAAATCTTCTGTGAAGGAGTGAATTGATAACTCAGGCCACAAGGATTTACCCTATGTGAAGTTCCCACAAATATGAGGTCCCAGTCAGAAATCACACAAAAGGAAATAATTAAAATCATGAAAAAATTATCAAAAAGGAAAAGGTTAAAGTTGAAGGAACATCTAGAACTTTATATATATTTGAAACTGAAATCTATAGTTAAAGTAATTTATAGCTTACTCCTATGCCAGGCACAGTTACAAGAATTTTCATATATTACTTCATTTAATTCTTAACAGTTTTATGAGGTAGGTATTAATTGCCCTAAAGCCACATGGCTAATATGTCTCAGAACTAGAATATGAATACGAGCAGTCTGTCTCCATAAACTGACCTCTCAACCACTACATAATAGCATCTCTTAATGGCTGCGTTTAATGAGCAGAGGAGACAGAAGGAAAAGGAAAATTAGCAAACTAGAATACAGATCTGAAGACATTACGAGAAGAAATGCAAGGAAATGAAATGAGGTTAAGAGACATGGAAGATTGAGTGAACAGGTCTAATACCTATCTAATTGGAGTTTTTGAATGAAATGACGGAAAGAGAGGTGGTCAACCTTGGCAGAGGCATTTTCTGCAATTTGTGGAAAGCATGATACATCAGATTCAGCGACTACAGCAAATATTAAGTAGGATAAATGAAAATAAGTCCACACTTAGTAATGAGAATGCTGAATAGCAATAATACCAATGTCAAAGAAGAGATCTTAAAAGCAGACAGGCACATATACACACACCCACACATCGATTACCCACCAAGGTGTCACATGGAGACTGGGCGCTGACTTCCCAAAAGCCAGAGGAGGGTAGGAAAAAACCTTCAGATTGCCAAGAGAAAAGAACTACATCCCATAATTATACTCACAGATGAACATTCTTTCAAGGACAAGGTAGAAATAAGTACATTTTTTAGATCACAAAACGGTGAAAATTTATCATAAAAAGAAGCCCCCCTCAAATCTAAAGGAAGTATTTAGGAGAAAAGGAAAATAATCTTAAAAGAAATAACTGAAGTACAGGAAGGATTAATGAGGGAGGAAAATGGAGTTTTTCGTAGAACTGGATGAGATATTTTTAAATGTATATGGAAATATAAAGACCCAAGATTAACTAAAATACTCCTGGACCAGTGTGGTTATGGACTAGCTCAAGCTACAGTAGTTAAGGCTGGGTGTGATTGGCAGAAGAGTAGACAAATGTCCTAATGAACCTAACGGAGTCCTCAGGGACTGACCCACACATAGACTTAACAAATGGCAGAACTAAGGGACAGAAGAGGCCCTTCAAGAACATGGGTAAAAATGAAAACATTCTTGCCAGGAGGGAAAATGCAGAAATGACCAGGAATGGACCTATAAGAAGATGTTCAACATTACTAGTCATCAGAGAAATGCTAATGAAAAACACAAGGTAAAAAGCTTATCACTTCACATCTACCAGATTAGAAAATATTAGAATGTAACAATAGCTAATGCTATGCAAGATGCAGAGGAATGAAAACTCTCAAATGCTTCTGGTGGGAGCGTAAGTTGGTACAACCACCTTAGAAACAAATGTAGCATAATCTGGAACCTTATGTTGCTTATGTTCTGTGATCCAGTAATTCCCTTCCTAAGCACCCATTTAAAACCCCTTAGAGAAACTCTTAAGTATATGCAGACAGGGACATGCACAAGAATTTTACAGACCCATTCTTTATAGTAGCACACCGTTGAAAAGAAGTAAAAAAAAAAAGTAAAAAAAAAGTAAAAAAGCTGAAAACTACTCAAATAACCACTTAAAAAAGAGTACATATAAATGATGGTGTTTATTCATAAGATAATATATCCATGTAAATATATATATCACTGTGTGTGTGTATATATATGTGTGTGTGAGTGTATATATAGTTTCACAAAGTAGTTTCATTTGCACTGATAATATACATAATTATTAATTATATATAATGAATTACATGATTATGCAATATATACATATATATACAATCAGTGCAAATTAAGGAACCACTATGATTAATATTGATATGGATGGATTACACAAAGGTACTGAATGAAAAAAGTTAGAGATCAATGTGATACCACACTATTAATCTGAACTACAGAATCTATGCATAACTAAACAATATGTTGTTTAGATTACACACATATACACCAAAACTATAAAGAAAAGCAAGACAGCGATAAGCACAATGATACAGATAGTGGGAGGAAGAAGGAGAAATTTGGAAATGGACACCACTGTCTTCAATTATATTTATTTGTTTATTTAAGAGAGCATCCTTTTATTTCAGTAATATTTAAATGTTCTATTTCTGAAGCTGGCATGTGGACATGAGTATTTTTGTTACTGGTTGTACCTCATGTACCTTAGATGGACTATTTCATGATGACGTTATTTATTTATTTTTATTTTATTTATTATTATTATTTTTTAATGGAGTCTCGCTCTGTTGCCCAGGCTGGAGCGCAGTGGCACGATCTTGGCTCACTACAAGCTCTGCCTCCTGGGTTCACGTCATTCTCCTGCCTCAGCCTCCCGAGTAGCTGGGACTACAGGTGTCCGCCACCACGCCCAGATAATTTTTTGTATTTTTAGTAGAGACGGGGTTTCACCATGTTAGCCAGGATGGTCTAGATCTCCTGACCTAGTGATCTGCCTGCCTCAGCCTCCCAAAGTGCTGGGATTACAAGCGTGAGCCACCATGCCCAGCTGATAATGTTATTTTTAAAAATTAATGTATTTATTTTTTTCCCTTATGAAGGAGTATTATCACCAGATACACTTTACAGGGCTTAATGTTCTAAGATATTGAAAAGTACTCATATAAACTTGGACCACTAATTTTTTATTTTATTTCAAAGGGCAGACATTAAATGCTATGTACTAAGTTCTAGGTGTCTAACGAATAATAAAAGACAGCTTTTGGTATCCAGAAACTCGTAATTTCGTTTGCAAATAATGAAATATCAATAGATTAAAATAAGTGGTTTAGCAAAAGAGTGTGCAGCGTGCTGTGAAAGCACACAAAAGAACAAGGAAGGAAACCAACACTGTTGAACGGCAACTATCAATTAGGCATTTTGCAAAGTGGTTTCATATACTGTACATTTTTCTCTTTCCATCTGTCAGCAACAGCCCTGCGACATCCAACTATCATTGTAATGCCAATAAGATACATAGGCTCAAGGATATGGGACTCTCACACTCTCTGGTGGGTGTGTCAATCACTGCGACAACATTAATTTGTCACGACCAATAATTTGGAAAGTGCAAAATACTCACAAATCAGCCATCCCACTCGTAAGCACTCCCTAGCCCAGAGCAAAACTGAGAAAGTAATTCCACACCAGACCTGGCAGACTCCCCAGTTCCTGCTTCCTATGACCTCCTGTTTCCTCCTCTATCTTAATCACAGACCAACAGTCTAGGAAAGTCCTTTAAAAACCATTTTCTTAACATTCCTGCCTTCAGACATGGAGACCTAACTCTCCTTATCATCTCACTAGATAGATACACACTATTCCAACACCAGGATATTGATTCTTTAGTGCAATTATTTAATCTCCAATAACTGCAATTTGTGCAAAATGGGAGGTCATTTGGTGTTCAGAATTAAATTAAGGGAGAGAACTGGAAGTGTTCTTTCCTGTGTCTAATATCTGATTTGGGTGGTCCATGAAGTGAATTACGAGGTAAGCCAAGTTTGTGATGATTACCCTTTTAAAACAGTATTGGCAGTGCCTTGACTATCAAATAAGAGTACTGCATTTCATTGGAAATACTTTGCAGATTAAATGATGGATATGCCAACCCATCTTGGCTATCACTGTGTATGGGAGAACTTGCAAATCTCAAGAACACCAGGCAAGAGATTATTTCCCTTCTTGGCAGCACATGGAGGAGTATAGCCTCGTGGCTCAGGATTACAGGCATTTTGAAGAATGTTTGGCCCCTTTTAGAACATTACTTCTAGACTTTGTATCATCCTTAGCTTGATATCTGATTACGGTATATTATGCTGCTAAGGTGATTCCAGTAGTATCACAGCATTATCATAATATTGCATACTGAAAAATTACTCTTTCTTTATACTGGAAAATAGTCTCAAAGCACTGTCTTGCTCAGATGGTTACTACACTTCACCTCAACACTTCAGTTCTACACTTCAGAATTGTTAGCACCGTCTAGTATCCATGCACCAGGGTGAAGCATCTCACAGTGCATCCAAGGGGGTGTTTTCCGCTCACTCTTACATCTCTTTAGATTAAAGTGAAAGGTCTGTTGAGGACAGGTGCAGTGGCTCACACCTGTAATCTCAACACTCTGGGAGGCTGAGGCAGGAGGACTACTTGGGGTCAGGAGTTCAAGACCAGCTTGGGCAACATAGCGAGCCTCTGTCTCTACAAAATCTTTTTCAAAATTAACTGGGCATGGTAGCACCCACCTGTGGTTCCAGCTACTCTGGAGGTTGAGGCAGTAGGAATGCTTAAACCCAGGAGATCGGGGCTGCAGTGATCATGCCACTGCACTCCAGCCTGGGCAACAGAGTAAGACCCTGTCTCTAAAAAACATAATAATAATAATAATAATAATAATAATAATATGTTTTTAAAGTTCTGTTCAATTATCCAGGGGTCCGGAAGCAAAACTGACAGCAAGTCCAGACTCAATCCTAATAGGATATTGGGAATTAAGATTGATCGTGATTGACAACCTAATACTAGATAGTATCCCTCACTATCATGACTTCAAAGAACATTCTGTTTTCAGAATCCATATTTCCACTTAGCCCATCATCAGAGGTGTTCTGGTTTGATGATAAAATTTAATTACAACATTTCTAATTGCGCTAATAATTATTTTAGCTGTATGCCATAGTCACTAGTATAGATTAATAATGTAAAAATGCCCAAATTGGGGGGCAGAGATCCAAGTTAAACTCCCAGCATGGGCATTTATAAGCAAGCTTAAATTGGACTAATTATTTCACTTCCATGGAACTTAGAATCCTCATCAAAGATGCTTACTCACAGGGTTCCTCTGAGGATTCGGTGAAGAGACCCCTCATCTCAGATACGTCCTCATATTGTCTGTGTGAGGATGTGGTGATGGGATACGTTCTCTTGCCCCAAAACAGGCTCATGCACTCTGTTGCCAAATCTGACAGTAGGCAATATATTTGAAAGCAGGATTGTTAGAGAGAAACTGAACCATATGCTCACCCATATGCATGGTAAAAGCACTTTGTAAACTGTAAAGTATGATGGAAGGTAGGGTTATTATTCAGGCATATAGCCAGGGGCTGTGCTTATTCTGCAAAGAGGGCCATAATCTGCTCTGAGCTGACTGGAATGTGCACTTTGAAAGGATATATACATTAGCATCACTGCAGGACAGTATAGATATGTTAAATATGCTTAGGAGCATTTATGGCCTCATGTTTAGATTTCCCTGGAGACCTTGAAGTATATTGTGAAGTGTCCCAAATACCTATCTTAATGTTAAGGAAATCTGAGCTGAATAAATGGATACAATTGGCCCTATGATATAACCCTGCTTCATTTTTTGCATGCATAAATGGAGTGTGAATCCCTGCCTACTATGTAGTAGGGTGTCTTGGAGAAATTCAAAGGCAAAGACACGTCTGGCGTCTTGGTAACTCAAACTTTTTAAAACAAATTCAATTTACAGCAGAAAAAAATATGCTAGATGACATTATTCTAGGTAGTTGAGTAAATTTAAAAAAAAATCAAAATGGTAGCACAGGGGCATGGATGAAGTTGGAAGCCATTACCCTCAACAAACTAAGGCAGAAACAGAAAGCCAAACACTGCATGTTCTCACTTATAAGTGGAAGCTGAACAATGAGAACACATGGACACAGGGAGGGGAACGACACACACTGGGGCCTGTCTGGGGATGGCGAGGCAGGGAGAGAGCATCAGGAAAAATAGTTATTGCATGCAGGGCTTAATACCTAGGTGATGGGTTGATAGGTGCAGCAAACCACCATGGCACATGTTTACCTATGTAACAAACCTGCACATCCTACACATGTACTTTGGAACTTAAAATTAAATTAAATTAAATTAAATTTAAATTTAAAAATGGTGGGGGGGGGGATCAGAAAACAAAAAGTAAAACAAAATAAAAATCGTAACTTTTACCATGAAAATATAATTTAACAAGCAAAGCATCATCTTAAATAATTTCCACAAGAAAGTTGATTCAAGAGAAGGAATCAATTTAACGCCTTAACAAATAACTAGTAAATGAAGATGCTTATGAAAGAATCATTGATTATGGTTAAAAATGGAATCAAGACAACTGACTGACACTGAGTATTATTTAATAAAATATTCATAATGTCAGATGATTTTAAGCTTCCCTTTAATCTTAGATATCATCCTATTTAGTCAAAGAGAGAAAAGGGTGATATATTTTGACAGACTGAGTGTTTACCAGGGAAGAGTGAATTAACCTGAAAAACTTTTCATCGGCACAAAAATATTGTCTGGAAAGTTTATGTCCCTATAATTCCCTTTATTAGGAAGATTTTCAAGCAAGTTGAGAACTCTTTTAGAACATTTAAAAAATTATGTTTAATACTTTAGGTGTATGAATTTTATTTCCCTACAATATCTGAATGAGTAAAACATAATGTGCTAAAATTAAACATTTATCTTATGGTAGGATTGTATGTGATGGTGATTTTACCTTGTTTTCTAAAAGATTTCTTTAATTTTGTGTATTTTTTTTATATAGTACTAAAAAGAAAAGCCACTGGCTCTTTGCAGTACTTCATGTATTGGGCTTGCTTCACCTGCACATAATCTCAAGTGTTAACCTCTTTTTCACATCAGATAGCCATGTATTGATACAGAAAATAAATAAAACAGAGCTAGACCACAAGACACGTTGAAGCCATGCCAAAAGACCCTTAATTTCTAACCTACGGCAAATAAACTGCAAGACACAATTACAGGACAAAAATCAATTGCTTGTGGCATAGGTCATTGTACGGACCTTCATACACCTTCTTACCTTCCTAATGTCCCAGATGTTTGATAGACATGCATGCCTCCACCATCTCAAGCTAACAAGCCACATGCCCAAGTCTTCAGCATCTCCCATCACTTCCAAACTTGGTTGAAGCTTCAGGCCCCAGTAGGTGCTGAAGGGGCCCAGGTGAAGTCATATGGATGTCCAGGAATGTCAACTCTCTATGGGGCAACAGAGGCTAAGAGTATACAGGAGACAGGAGTGAATGAGTAGATGAAGTCCTCTCTCATCCTGCTCCAAAGCACAGAAAGCATGGATGCGCCATATTGTTGACAATGAGACATCCTGTGCCTTCAACCTCCAGCTCCGTCTCTGGTGGTTCAGAGTGAAACACGGGCAGTGCACATCATTCTGTCTCCTTCCCGTCTTTCGCTGCCTCTGTGCCTTTTAGGTCCTCTCTCCATGGCTTTGGGATTACTGCTTCCAGCAAAGCACCAGCCAGCACTTTGCCTAAGGTTTGTTTCTGGAGAAAATTGGCTAAGATCCCCTAACTTAATCTTAACATTAATCCACCCTAGCTCTAACCTTAACCCTACCCTACCCTAAACCAAACCCCAGCCCTAGCCCTAGCCCTAGCTTTAGTCTTAGCCTTGGGCTAAGATCCTTGTTTTGTTTGTTTGTTTGTTTGTCTTTGTTTTCATGGCAATTACACACCATCTATGAAAAGACCAGAGTCCACCTTGAGATAATCAGATGACACTCTGCAGATTTGGCCTCAAAGTCTGGCCCTGAAGATCTCTTAGATGGGCCGTGTATACCTTCAAATACTACATTTTTGTTTACACTCACATCCATACATGCTAAGTTTTTGCTATTTTATTGTGCATGTCTGGAAACTGACATTGAGTATGTTTCTCAACCAAGCAAACATAGCAGGATGCAGTCCTCCATCTCCTTACTCTTCACGTCATGTTCTTCTAATGGTTTTGATCTCTCAACTGGAGATCAATGAGGAAAAACTAATAAGTTCCACAAACAATGACCTGCATATTAAGAAATTAAATTGAGGTGCCATCAAGGTAGATTAACCAAGATTTGTGGATGGGACTCAATATTTGCTTTAAAATATGTGAAGTATCGCAGCCTCAGTCTTATTGTTTAACAATTCATTTTGCTATCCTACGTATGTTTAAAGGAATTGTGATACTTGAACATATCCAATAGAAGACTAAAATATACCAAAGTAATTTGTGAACTGGACAGAAAGCTGCCTTATAACATCTCATTTATTACTGCGCAGCTCAATATGGTAGCCACTAACCACAACCAAATTGAGCATCTGAAATGTGGACTGTCTGAACTAAGATGTGCTTTAAGTACAGAATGCACGGCACAGTCTGAAGACTTTATATTTAAAAAGTATAGAAAATACCTTTTTAATAATAGTATGTTGATTGCATGCTGAAATAATGTTTTGGATATATTGGGCTTAGTAAAATATATTATTAAAATGAAGATTGCCCCTGATTTTTCCTACATTTTAAAAATGTAGCTATTAGAAATTTTAAAATTATTTATGGATTTAGCTCTCAATATTGTTCTATAGACTATACTGCTTTACTGCTGGCATTCTACTTCCTGTCTCATGTTCTCATTTACCTAATTTTATGTCTCTAATAAGCCACTTGCATTTGAACACTGGTTTCCATGTACACATATGGGGAAGCCAAACAGAGGCAAATAATAAAATCCCCCTACAGTTGGAATAACAATTTATGTTTTTACTTTCAAGTAATACACAGTAGGTAGAAAAAAACTGTTTCTCCAAAAACAGTGTGTATGTGTGTGTGTTCAATGATAAAAATATAGTCAAAAGTAACATTTTCAATTGGTGAAGTTTCTTAATACTTCCAATAAAATTGCAACCATTTACATTGTTGGAAGATTTTAAAGAACAGGTGAGTGCTATAATCCTCAGAATCACACATTGTAAGATAGAAACTAGCAAGCAGTTCTCCAGAAAGAATTGACTCTCACATGGCCCTACAGACTTCAATTACATACCCAGAAGAGTTAGTTGGCTCTAACAGGAATTAAATAATGAAAGTGTTTTCCAAAGACATATGTGAGATCCTTGTGGGTGTCTCATAATTGTTTCTGAATATATGAAGTGTCACAGCCTCAGTCTCATTATGTAGCATTTTGTATTGTTTGCTATGAACGATGAAAGAAATGGTGGCATATATATGTAAAGTCAGATCTCTTTTACTCTAAATGTCATATTTTTAAGTCATTTTGCACAGGATGCCCTTCATTGGCCTTTAGACATAGGACTTAAGTGGCAAATGTCTTTATTTTAAAGTTCTGGGCCTACAGAAAACAGTGGACTAATTACTGACGTTGATGCTGGTAACTAATTTCCAAGCCTTTATGGGTTCTAGAGAGTCTGTCAATATCGCCGTAACCCTGATCCTTTGTTGAAATTCACCCAGCTGTTTAGACAAGTTTATGGCTTGAGAACCTTTTAGTAAAATGTGTTTTTATTGGTTGTTTTCTTTCTTTTACAAACCCGATTACTGGACCCAGAAACCTAGACTCAATATGCCAAGCATCACGAGCAAGCCTCCAGCCTCAACCCTTGAACTCTTTATTCCTAATTGTGGTAATAAAACACACATGCAAAATGAAATTTACTATCTTCATTTTAAGTGCACTGTTCAGTAATGTTGACTATATGCATATTGTTGAGCAACAGATCTCCAGAACTTTTTCATCTTGCAAAACTAAAGCTGTGTAGGCATTGAACAAAAATTATCCATTTTCCCTCCCACCAGCCCCTGGCAACCATCATTCTACTTTCTGTTTCTATGAGTTTGATCACTTTAGATACCTCATATAAGTGGAAGCATACAGTATTTGTGTTTTCATGACTGGCTTCATTCACTTAGCTTCATTTCCTCAAGGTTCATTCATATCATAGCATGTGACAGGATTTATTTTTTTAAAGACTGAATAACATTCCATTGTATGTATCCACCACATTATCCATTCATCCATCAATGGTTCCTCCACTTCTTGGCTATTGTGAATAATGCTGCAATAAACATGAGTGTGCATATATCTTTTCGATATTCAGGTTTCAATTCTTTTACATGTCACCTAGAAGTGGGATTGCTGGATCATATAGTAGTTCTATTTTTAATTTTTTTGAGGAATCTCCATTTTGTTTTCCACAAGGAAGGACTGCGCACCCTTTTCCATTTTCACCAACAGTACACAAGGGTTCCAATTTCTCAAGAGCCTCACCAACACTTGTTATTTTCTTGTTATTTAATACCAGACATCCTAATGGATGTGAGTTTATATCTCATTGTAGTTTTGATTTGCATTTCCCTAGTGATTAGTGATGTTGACCAGCTTTTCATATGCTCGTTGGTCATTTATATAGGTTTGTTTTGGAGAAATGTCTATTCAAGTCTTTTGCCCATTTATTAATCAGTTTTTTTGTTTTATTTTGTTATTGTTTTGGGATTGTAGAAACTCTTTATGTAGTCTAGATATTAACCTGTTTCAGACACATGATTTGCAAATTTTTTCCCATCCTGCAGGTTGCCTTTCCACTCTGTTAATTGTTTCCTTTCATGTGTAGAAATTTTTTAAGTTTAATGTAGTCTCTCCTATCAATTTGTGGGGTTTTTTTGACTGGGCTTTGGTATCATGTCTAAGAAATCATTGTCAAGACCAATATTATGAAGCTTTTGCTCTGTGTTTTCCTCTAGGACTTTTATAATTTTAGATATTGTTTAGGTTTGAACCTGTTTTGAATTAATTTTTGTATATGGCATAAAGTAAAAGCTCAACTTTATTCTTTTGCATGTGGATATCTAGTTTCCCCAGTATTGTTTGTTGAAGAGACTGTCCTTTTCCTATTGAGTAGTGCTGGCATCCTTGTGAAAGATCATTTGAACACATACATGAGGATTTATTTCTCATGTGTCTCTAGTATTCCATCCCACTGGTCTACATGCCTGTCTTTATGCCTGTACCACACTGTTTTGATTACTGTAGTTTTGTAATAAGCTTGGAAATTAGGAAGTGTGCAATCACCAAATTTGTTCTTTTTCAAGAATCTTTTGGCTATTTGGAGTCCCTTCTGACTCCATGTAAATTGCAGGCTTTTTTATATTTCTGCAAAAAAAAATGCCTTGGCATTTTGATAGGGATTTCATTTAATCTGTGGATCTCTTTCTGTAGTATGGACATTTTAACAATGTTATCTTTCAATCTATGAACACAGGATGTCTTCCTATTCATTTTCATCTTCTTTTATTTCTTTCAGCAATGTTTTATATTTTCAGTATATAAATCTTTCACCTCTTTGGTTAAGTTTCTTCCTAAGTATTTTATTCTTCTTGATGTTATTGCAAATGAGTTTGTTAATTTCCTTTTGTTGATAGATCATTGTTAGTGTACAGATATGCAACTGATTTTTGTGTGTTGATTTTGTCTCCTGCAACTTTATTTGTTAGTTCTAACAGTTTTTTATGTGGAATCTTTAGGGCTTTTTACATGTAAAAATCAACATTGGCATTTTTGATCTCTAATTTTTGTATTACTGAAGTTGTCCCTGTGGTCTCATAAGTGACACTATTTCTGCTTTGCAGAGCCCTGCAAAGACATCTGGATAATTGATTCATTATTTTAAAAATCACAGCAACAGGCTAAATGAGATTAGCACAAGCTCAAGCTGTTTGATGACTGAGGCTTCAAGCCTATCACTGGGACATTTCAATAAGGAAGTAGAGCAAAGAGAACTGCTTCTGCTGGTGTGCCTGGCAGACTCTCCTCCAGTTGGCAATGATGGGCTCTTATTCACGACCAGGATAAGAAACATAAAATGTATTCAGAAAGTACCACAGGGAAAAGGGAAGGCAAAAACACTCTTGTGTCTTTGGCAGTCTCATCTATTCTACCAGTCTCTAGTTAAAATGAGCCAATTTTCTTCTAGCACTGGCTACTTATAGCTTGGTTATTTCTAGCACTGTCATGGATTTTTTTAAAACCTGCAGTGTGGATGAAATGCATGAACATGTGTTCAGATCTTCAGAAAGCATCTCCTGCCCCCATGCAAATGTAAGTTGCCATCGGAACCATTACACTAAAATTCCAAGGTGCTAAAATATTACAAGTTCCACTTGCCGATACCATAGGCTAGGAGATTAACATAAAGATGATATCCCCAGCATAGGAAGAAATACTACTCTGCATAATTTAATGAGTGCTATAGTAAACTTGCAGGAAATGAAATCCATAATCGTCCATCTTGGAGCACTGAAATTAAAAGAAGGCACCAAGGTATAGACGAAATGTGAAATTCAGGAAATGGTTAGGATCACTCAAATCATTGATCTTGGCCCTCTTCTACCTTTGGGGTAGAATTTGGAATGTAGACATTAAAAGGGTTTGGTGGGGTTCAGCTCAGAAGGAGAGGACAAGAAACTTGGAGGATTCTAGCTTGAATACTAATTCATCTCTTCTTCCAGGTCCAAGGCCAGACTCATTTTCCAACTTCCTTGAAGTTGGGCATCACATGACTGATTTCCAGAGGAAGGAATGTGAGCAGAAGTGTTGAGCGACACCATAAAAACCTCCCATGTGCACTTCCTTGTATTTCTTCCACTTGCATGGACTTGAGACCACAAGCAAGGAGAACTTGGAAACTATTCATAGAAGATGGTAGATCCATAGGATGTAAGAGCTCAGGGTTCCCATTGGCTGCTTGGGGAACAGCTACCTTCCATCAAGGATGCCTGTTTTGGTCTTTGCAGGAGTGATAAATGAACTTCCAGCATGCTGGAGCCATTAGATATGCTCAGATTCATTTATTTTGCAGCTAGAATTCCCTGACGAATGTAGTATCTGTAGTAACATCGAAAAGATATTCCACATATCTGAGACTCCATTTTATCATAAAAAAATCATATTAGTCCATCTAGAATTAAATGAAGCCATGAAAATAATATATTTTGGATGCTGTAATCAGTATGATAAGCAGTGTTATCATAATCATCATCTCACATAAATGTAAAATTAGATAATTCCAGCCTAAATGTGCACCTAAGATTTAAAGACTGTATTCCATTGATTCTAAGACCCAGATATGAAATTAGCATGTGACTCAAAATTGATGGACTGGCATTGTCAAAGGGATAGCTTGTTGTTTTAGATGTGTGTGTGTGTGCCTGTGTGTGTGTGTATTTTACATGTCCTCGTTCTTTAGTGGCATGTAAAATAAAGATACAACTTTCAATGTATGATATCTTAGAATTGATGAAGTGGCATGCCATGTTCTGGATTTCAGAATTATAATTTCCATACAGTTTCTGTTCTTCCAGGATTAGGCCACCCTCATTCTGAGTTTTCCAAAGCTACACCACCCCAGAAATCAAGGATGTTACATAGTCAAGGCCAAAAGAAGTTAAAGTAAAACTCAAACATTAACATTAACACAGTCTTGTCAGAGTTCTATAAGAACAGGGTGAGAGACTTTACCTCGATATTACAGTTTTCCCCAAGCTAAGTACAGTACCTGAGGCTCAAAACTCTAATGTAATTGTTTATACAGATATTTAAATTTTGTCCTAGTGGTAACTGTATGGACATATGGAAATATTAAATAAAAATGAATTGCAATCATTTCCTAAAACTCCAATTAAACCATAATTAGATAATAATTAATCTCTATAAATCATACTAAATGTATTTTATATGTCCCATTGATCCATAGTGTAATATTAAATACAGAACAATTAAACAGATGGTGGTTATCTTCTCTAAATATAATTTCCAGAAATTAAAATAAATATGAAAAAATAAATGTGGTCCTAGTGTCTAATCTCCCAGGATAATGTTTTCTTAAAAGTACATGAAACGCTTTACTTCTTTTGCTTTTTCACAGAACTCCTATAAACAACTTGCATCTGGGGATGGAGGAGAATGCCTTGTTTTTATTCAAGCATGATCCACTTCTTGCAGACAGCACAATCTACTATAGAATGATGAATTAAAGCAGAGATCAGTGCACTACAGTCCCAGGCCAAATCTGGCTGCCCATCTGTTTTCATACAGTTCATGAGCTAAGGAAGTTTTTTGCATTTTTAAATGTTTGAGAAAACTTAAAATATAATATTTTGGCCTGGCATGGTGGTTCATACCTGTAATCCCAGTGTTTTGGGAGGCCAAGGCAGGAGGACTGCTTGAAGCCAGGAGGTCAATACCAGCCCGGGCAACATAGTAAGGCCCTTTCTCCACCAAAAAAAAATATATATATATATTAATTAACTAGGTATGGTGGCACATGCCTGTAGTCCCCCCTACTTGGGAGGCTGAGGCAGGAGGACCACTTAAGCCCAAAATGTGGAGGCTGCATTCAGCCATGATCATGCCACTGCCCTCCAGCCTGGGCAACAGAGTGAGACCGTCTGAAAGAAAAAATAATATGAAATTCAAAATTTAGTGTTCGTAACTAAAACTTAACTGAAACACAGCTACAGTGTTTCATTTTTTCATTGTCTCCGGCTGCTTTTGGGTTAAACTGGGAGCATTGAGTAGACAGCACAGAGATCATCTAGACCAGAAATGTTTCCTATCTGGTGCTTTACAGAACACATTGGCTGATTGCTGACCTCAGCCTGACTACCCCAAGGACCTGAAGCAGCATCAACATGACCTAGTAGCTGGGCAGTAGAATGCAGAATCCCAGATCCTGCCCCAGAGCTGCTAAATTATAATCTGTATTTTTTTTTTTTTTTTTTTTTTTTTGAGACGGAGTCTCCCTCTGTCGCCCAGGCTGGAGTGCAGTGGCGTGATCTTGGCTCACTGTAAGCTCTGCCTCCCAGGTTCACACCATTCTCCTGCCTCAGCCTCCCGAGTAGCTGGGACTACAGGCGCCCGCCACCACACCCGGCTACTTTTTTGTATTTTTAGTAGAGATGGGGTTTCACCGTGTTAACCAGGATGATCTCGATCTCCTGACCTCGTGATCTGTCCTCTTCGGCCTCCCAAAGGGTTGGGATTACAGGCGTGAGCCACCGCGCCCGGCCTATAATCTGTATTTTAAAAAGATCCCCAGGTGATTTATATAAAAATTAAAATTTGACAAGTACTGCTTTAAAGAATGGGTATGCTATACATTAATCAAGAATAGGATATCACTTTGAGAAAATGCAAACAAATAGATTCATAACTTCTATAAGTCATGGCTATGATAGTGTCCTAGTCCATTTTCTGTTGCTTATAACAGAATAGCTCAAATTTGGTAATTTATTTTAAAAAAAAAGTAATTTACTTTTTGCAATCATAGAGGCTGAGATGTCTAAGGTTGAGAGGCTGCATCTGGTGAGAGCCCTCTTGCTGGTGGAGACTGCAGAATCCCAGGGCGATGCAGGGCAGTATGTGGTGAGGGGGCTGAATGTGCCAACCTGCTAGTTCAGGTCTCTCTTTCCTTTCTTATAAAGCCACTGGTTTCCCTCCCATAATAACCCATTAAGCCATTAGTTCATTAACCCATTAATCTGTGGAATAAATTAATCCATGAGGGCTCTGTCGTCATGATCCAGTCACCTTTTAAAGGCCCCATCTCTCAACACTGCTACATTGGGAATCAAGTTTCAACATGAGTTTTGAAGGTGACAAACTTTCAAACCGTAGCTCATAGTTGAGAAGTAAATATTAGATGATGAGATGTTAGCTTTCATGGGGCAATACTCTGAGGAAATTTTGGATTTAACCCTAAACAACTATATAATGTAAGGAAACAACAAATATAAACCTAGATTAGTTTTTTAAACCAAATGCTTGCTTAATTGTAGTAGTTTATTGTTACTGTTTCTGTCATAATTGATCTTAACTGTTCCTTACTGTATGTATCTGAATAATTAAACAGGAGCACCATATAAACTCATTCAGCTGTGCAAGAGAAGACTGAAGATTACAAGGGAATATATGTTCTAAGGTTGCATAGTATTATAATAAAAAATAATAATTTTAAAAAGTCATTTAGATCATGATACGGTTTGGCTCTGTGACCCCACCCAAATCCCATCTTGTAGCTCCCATAATTCCCACGTGTTGTGGGAGGGACCAGGATGGAGATGATTGAATTATGGGGTCAGATCTTTCCCGTGCTGTTCTGTTGATAGTGAATGGGTCTCACAAAATCTAATGATCTTAAAAACAGGAGTTGCCCTGCACAAGCTCTTTCTTTGCCTCCCGCCTTCCACGTAAGATGTGACTTGCTTCTCCTTGCCTTCCACCATGATTGTGAGGCCTCCCCAGCCAGGTAGAACTGTGAGTCCAATTAAACCTCTTTCTTTTGTAAATTGCCCAGTCTTGGGTATGTCTTTATCAGCAGCGTGAAAGCAGACTAATACAGATCACTTCTGTGGGACAGGTACCACAACCAATTAGTTAACATCTAGTTATCAGAATAAGCAATGTATTGTGCTTTTCACTTTGACATTTTCAGCTGGCAATTTCATCTTCCTTGGACAATGGTTTTGAGTATATAGGATACTCAAAGAGAAGAGTTTAAATTCTTAACATTCTGTATCTCTTAAATTTAAGCCCATGTTTCTTCTGATGGTGTTCCAGGCAATCCTTAGAAATGTCTTCTCTGGTCATTAATCATAGAGGAAGAGCTGACAAGATGAGGACTGTAGGAGCTTTTCCTTGGGCAATTGTTAATTTTCCCAAAATAAGGTATTTAGTCCAGGTTAGAAGGGATGATCTCAATGAATTATCATTTTCTAGGTTTTTTTCTCACCAATGCATATGTTTTCTGTTGGTCTAATTTTAAATTAGGGTGAGAAACTTCAAAACGCTTAACCTTCAAAATATTGGAGGACGTGGAAGTGTCTGTAAAAGACAGTGACATCTAGTGAAATCTCTCAAGTTAAAACAGTCATACTTATCAATCAATTTCATTTACTTAGCTGTCATTAAATGGATTTGCACAGAAATCAGTTGTCACATGCTATTTACAAACTTAATCGATCATCTGTATCTTTTCTTAATTCTTGACATTGTGGTGATCTATGCCCACACAGGGGTTTTCTGATTCAATTCCAACCAGTAGTTATGGCCCCATCAGTTTTGGTCCACATCACTACAGCCTCATTTACAACATGTCGCAATGAGTTTGCCCTTTAATCATTCCTACCCTTCATATTACCAGAATGTCCATTAATCTGCCTCTGACTTAATACCCAGCCTGGCCTCATTCTACTGGGTGTGACTTAGAGACTGGGAATACTAATGGTTGTTTATAACTGCAGCTATTTCCCCATAGGAAATGGAATCCTACTGTGTTAATTTAATTATCGTGACTTTCACAGTCTTGAGTTCTTCAATGGAAGAATCGTTATTACTAAAGGCATTCTGATTTTTATTTTAAACTGTTAGTTATTAATGCAATTCCTTTAATAAATATAAGATTTACAATAATATCAATATTCTGCATTGGGCACCCTCAATGATTAAAAAAACAGGAAAACGACTAATCCAGTGTTTTGAACCAGATGGATAATAGATTTGAAGTAAATCATATTCACCTAACAAAGTATCATATGTTGAAATTAGTCATAAGGAATGTCAATGTGGATTTATTTATTAGTCCCAGTGATAGAAACCACTGCTAGCTAACTTAAGGAAAGAAACAGAAATGATTTAAACAATAGGATCATTCATAGCTCAGAAAGAATTGGAGCCAGAAACTAACAAGGACAAAGGTGTCTCCAGAATCCAGGCAACAGTGATTGCTTGATTGCTTCATTTGTGTATAGCTCCTGGGATGAATGAACTCTAAGTATTTTTCTGCCCTGTGTAACATTCAAAGGCCCTGAAAAGAGAATCCAATTTCTCTAACATGGATTACATGCTCACCCGTTCACGATGTTCTTGGAAGCCATTTTATCATAAAGTCCCTTATAAGACTGCACATGATGAAGATATGGCAAACCACCCAAAGAAGTGAAGATACTATTCTAGACAGTGGTGAATGATTGATATGTGTTCAAAAACAAAAACTCCCATGAAATTCTTTGCTGCTCCACCACCCAAAAATAGGCTCTTCTTCACGTGTACATTTTCATAATTATCTTCCACCTAACACGTTGCAACAATTCCATGTTCAATAAAATCCTGACTGACTTCTTCCTGAAGGGAGAAAACTCAAAGCCCAGCCTTGAGTCCTGAACATCATGGGGATATTTATCTCCTCTCTGGCTTTATTTGAATCCATGTTAATATTCAACAATAGAGGTAGTAAGTGGTACATTTAACCATCACAGCCAACATACACTACCATTTTAGGGCAAAAGACAAGGAAATAAGGCATTCGATTTAAAAATGTAAATATGTGAGATAGCAAAACAGGAAATATTGGTAGAACCTACAGATTCCATATAGTATTTTTCACTTGCATCCTTCACTACCTAGTTCAAATCCCTCTTTATTGTACATGGCTCTTCTACTCATGAGGGTTCTTTACTTGATGGAATGAGACCAATGTAAGCAATCGTAACATCTCAAGTGCTGCCCAGGTAGGGTTAATACTGTCTTCCATGAACACTGACCATTACACATGGTGTAATGGAGGCAACCTCCTGGATCTCCCAAGTCTCTTCTCTGTCCCCTTGTAGAAGAACACATTTCCCCTTAAGTGTCCAAGTCTGTGACCCCAGGCAATACTACTAACACCTAACACAGGGATACAGGGGCATGAAAAGCTCCCCATACACAAACATGGACGCCTCAGCTTCACAACACTACTACTAAAGGTGTGTCCCATTGAAGGGGAATTTAGTCATTGGATAATAAAATGTCTGAATCAGCTGACTCAGTGTCAACTAAAGGAAAAATATTTTCTGAGTGGGACTTTAGGAATAGTCATGAAGAGAGACAGAGAGAGAGAAAGAGAGAGAATAAATGAAAACATGCTAGTCTGATGATTAAGGCATTAAGGTACGGAGAATATTTTGTCAAAAATATCTTGAGCATTGGCAAAATGTTATGTGTTTTTACCTAATCTGCAATTCGTTTTTACCTTAATTTTAAAAAATTTAGTTGTATTTTGATTTTTTAAATCTATGTGTTTTATGTACTATAGTGTAAAAACTTTGCTCTTCTCTGTAGAAAAACTATGCAAATTCTTCTCCAAGGCCCTTTTCACTTTTTAAAGGAATGGTATCATAATATGATGATAATATTGCTTTTCTCATGGAAATTTAATGTGGAATTTTTGCTCTGTATTGGAGATTTCCAGGAGGTCTATGTATGGGAGAAAAAAAATAATGTGTTTTTAGATGGTAAGTACATTCACAGTATTAATAAAATAATTAATGGTGAGAAGTATAATAATTTGAATACAAAAAGCAAAAGCATCCATGTTGTTTGACTGTTGTGATATTTTTCTGGAGTATGTGCTACGACTAAGAAAGGAGGAATGAGGAGTTAAAGTATGAAAAATTTATGATAAAGGAAACCATAAGCCTATGGATTTATATGTGATTATTGCAAAGGGTAATATAGAAAGAGTGTAATAGGACAAAACCAATTACCTATTTATTACTACAGAGAT
Organism: Papio anubis; assembly: GCF_008728515.1. Taxonomy (NCBI): domain Eukaryota; kingdom Metazoa; phylum Chordata; class Mammalia; order Primates; family Cercopithecidae; genus Papio; species Papio anubis. Next base: position 138,318,202 of record NC_044996.1, read on the forward strand.
GTGCTGAGCAGGAGAAAGGGGAATATTTGTGCTTTGCAAGGCTCATAAACCAGCAACCATTACTGATTCATGGGTGCAGGAGTTGAGTTAGCTGATGTAACCTACCAAAAATGCTCTCTTGGGATATCTAGAATTCTTCATTTTTGATTTATCACAACAACATTCTTTATTTTATAGTAATGTTTACAGTTTACTGATTTACTAGTAAACAGGTTCATCCATTTTGGGACAGCACTCTGCTTACAAATAAACCATAAAAATCATAAAATTAATAAAAAGAGGCATGGCAAGAGAAACTTGGGCATGAAATTGAAGTAATAAATAAGGCAAATTTTTCTTTTGATGTGTGTTTTTATGACACAGACTGTGTTTTATTACAGAGAACTAATGTCACCATTTGTTGTAAATGGAAGAATTCTCTAAGTAATATTCACCACCCAAGTACTCAGGCAAGATAAAGTTGAGCATTAAAATCATTAAGAGTATTTTGTAACTGAAAGAGATAAGCCCGCATTTTAAATGTTTGTTCAGCGTTTGATTTATAAAATATCTCGCATTTTATATCATAATGTGTTGCATCCGTATCATCAAATGCCTTAATTGTCCATCCCCAGCTTTTACTATAATGTCCTAGAGGACAAGAACTATACCAATTTAACTTTCTTGGAGATACAACTAATAGAATAGCTTGAGCTTGGAGATGGGGAAAATGCTTCTTTTGGTAAAGTCTCTGATTCATTCCTCATTTCCTTTCCCAAGCTATTTGCATAATCCAACTCACAGTTGATATTTTGAGTACATTTATATAGTTTTCACTTGTGTCCCTATTGGAAGACCTCCACTTGCAACATGTGTCATTTCTAGAAGCATCTATTTCAGGGGTTTTCAACCTTGGCACTATTAACATTTGGGGCTGGATAATTCCTTGTTAGAGAGGGCTGTCCTGTGCATTGTAGGAAGCTTAGTGGCATCAGGCCTCTCTGCCCACTAGATGCCAGTCACATTTTTACCACCCAGCCATAGCACCCAAATATATCCCCAGACATTGCCAAATATCTCCTGGGACAAAAGAGTCCCCACTTGAGAACCATTGCCATAATAGAAGTTAAATACAAATCTAGAAACTTCATTGCCATAGACTGGCAGAGAGAAAGATATATCTATATCTACATGTATTGTTTTTTCTTCCAGTTCTCTTCACCTTCAATATCTAAACCTCTTACTGTTTATTGTTCCTGTTATTAATAGCTTTCAGCTTTCATTTTTGCACAGTCACTATCTGCTAGGTGTTTGACATGCATTTTTGTAGCCTTCACATTTCGGAAGGTTGATAATTTTTCTCTATTTTACAATGGAGGAAACTAAAATTCAGAGTGTCTAGTACAGTGCTTCTCAAAATGTAACATGCACACACATCACCTGCAGACCTAGTTAAAATTCGAACTCTGGTTCTGGATTGGTACATCTGGAATGGAGCTTGCAAATCTGCATTTCTAATAAGCTTGCAGGTGATGCTGATGCTCCGGCTCATGAAACTATACTTTGAGAAGCAATGGACTAGATAACTTACCCAGACTCCTACAGCTAGAAAATGCTAGAGTTCGAATTTGAACCTAGGTCTGCTTCTCACACAGGATACCCCTCTCTTCCTTCATGCTGCCTCTCTATGTGCAATTCTGTGCCAGGGAAGTTGGCTTTACTCTTCCTAGAACTGTCTCAGGTTCTGGTATTTTATCTCCACCTTTATGTTTAGCTATAGTGCTTCAGGTCTGGTGATAAAAGATAGAATGGGTGTAGTCAGTTTAAGTAAATGGACAGTAGTTGGAATATAACTATCCTTCTTTTACTTTTCATGCATATATCCAATAATCCCTGATGGCAACACATTCTGGCTCCTAGACAGGAGACTAGGAGCTTGAATTCACAGATGAAGGGATACAAACCTTTCTCTCTCAAAGTTCAAGTTTAATTGGGGATATCAATGTATGCACAGATAACTATGAAACAACTTCCTAGATGTATCATTGAAGCCTGAACAGGGAAATTATTGGAGCATTGAAAATGGGAGAATTACAATTGCTTGTTAGATTATGGTCATCGAAGACTGAAACTGATATTGTACCACCTCCTCTAGGATAAACTCGAACCCTGGTCACATCCCCTCAAATTCTGTGGCCATTGCAATGTGACACTGCCATTTTGAAGTTGTTGCCCTGATCTTTGAACAAGCCTGTCCGGTTCTGCTTGACAAGCTGGAGGTGGTAACATAAGTTCATACTTGAACAAGGTATGTGACACACAATAGAATGAATAGAAAGCTTACTTAGAGAAATGAAAATGAAATAATCTACTGCTAGCTTTCATAACTCTTCACCTTGCGGTTTATCCAAAATGTATCCACCATGTGCTACTGTATCTTTGGCTTTTATGAGATGTGTACTAAACACTTAGAAAAATGGTAGATAATGATTTCAGCAATTGAAAAATGTTTCCAATTAAACTTGGGAGGTGAAGTTAACAATCTATGACTTATTCAATGTGCTCCACTCATAATATGGGGGAGTTGACTTAGATGCCTCCTAAAGAGACTTCATGGTTAAGGGATTACTCACATTCATTCTGTCTCATCCTAAATTATTTGAGACCTCACTCCACCTACTTTCTCTCTCCTGCACCTTTAACATCATTCTTTCTACTGATACATACCCATTTCTTTATCATTAATTAGCTGATATGCCATTGATAAACAGAAGAATAATGTCAGAAAAATGTGAAAGTTGCGTTGGCTTATATTACTTTGATTCCAGAGATAAATGTTTCATACCACCAAATAACAGCAAAGGAATACAAAGTGTACTTTTAAAAGCATGAAGGCATCAGCCCCGCAGGAAAAAAAAAAGAGAACTATAACAATTGCCGTCCACCGCATTTTCTCTTTCTGGCAGTTATCACCTGGTGCTCCCTGACTTTTGTGCACTTTTGCCTGTTTCTTCTGAAACCTTCCGTGCACCCCCTCCCATTAAACTATCACTATTGATTTTATGACAATATTCTACACTCATTTTGGCATCCTTTTAGATATAGGACTTTAAACATCTGTATTTCCTATTTTTTGATATAGTTATATTTATTTTTTTAATTACTCAAGCTAGGAAGTTGAGTTCAAAAAATTTTGAGAAAAGTATTCCCCACATATCTTCCCACGAGCCCTGCTATTTTTAGACAACAATTTTGCTAACTACTGGATATATTTTTCAGGTGTGTATATGCCATCCTAGTAAAACAAACAAACAAAGAAGCAACAACAAAAAGTCTGTATTCTCCCTTTAGGTATCCCCCTTTAAGTATGATTAAATATCCATTTTCCTACAATAAAAGTAACAATCTTCATTTCAACTGATTTCTCATTGGAACTACAGATCTCTGCCTCTCCCTTACTTCCTAGCCAAATTTTGTAAAATACTAAACTAAAATTGCCTTCTCCTCTTCACAACTCCCCATTCCCTCCTCATGCAATGTCTGTTCAGCTTTCATTCCAACCACTGCACTAAAACAGCTTTTGCCTTGGTTACCAGTAACATTTTGTTAACTCAACTTAACAGATGAAAAAATAGAGACAATACACATGCCCCTTGAGTGGGGAATGTGGTTGTGCCCATGCAATGGAATACTACTCAGCAATAAAGAGGAATGAACCACTTGTAAGCAGTGGCACAGATTTATCTCCTGTATATGATGTTAAGTGAAGGAAGGCAAATTTAAAGACTGACTACTGTTTAATTCCATTTATATGACATTCTTGCAAAGGCATCGCTATATGGACAGAGAACAGGTGAGCACTGGCCAGGGCCTGCGTTGTGGATGCTCTTAAGTACAAAAGGCCATGTACTTTTGAAAGGTGCGTAGGAAGAGTGTTGTTAATAAAGTTGATCCGTATCTTCTTCATTTTGTGGTGTTGCACAACTGTCACTGTATATGCCATTCATATGATGAACACTTAAAGGGTTAATTTTACTGTATATAAATTACATCATGTTGGGGCTCATAAAACAATACCCCAAAGTGAAGGTCTCAGAAACAGAAGGATTTCTCTGATCTTCTCCTGCCCTTCTGTTTCTCAGTTCCATTCTTTCCAGAGGCACCATGGAAACTAGAATCCCTCTTCCCCAAGGCAGGTCCTAGAAACCAAAACCCCTTTTCTCCAAATTCAGCCATAAAATCCTAAAAGTATGACTCTAATTTTCCCTCTGCCTTTCTGTGTAAAATCTGGCCGTAACGAAATTCCCTGACCTACCTTGTTTGACTTTAGGTCTTGAGACCCCCTATTCCAGAGGGTCTTAAGACCTCAGAGTCTTAAACGCTTTAAGATCCCAGAGAGTCCCGCCCCACACCCAGAAGGAAGAAACATTGCTCAGAGAGGCCAAGAAGAATCTCCATAGACAGGTCTTGCTGGGTTTCCTTGCTCAGTCCATTAGCATTAGATCAGGCCCTTTTTGTCCAACCCTGTTTCTACACAGCTTTCCAAACTTTGTTGAACCTAAGCATAAAAATGGACAATTTCCCCAGTATCTTTGGGTCTTCATTTTGAAGGCTCCTGTATGCACATTTTAAATACATTTGTATGCTTTTTCTCCAATTAATCTGCTTTTTGTGAATTGAGTTTTCAGCAAAACTTCAGAGGGCAAAGGTGAACTTTTCCCTTGGCTCTGACAACCACAATAAAATAAATAGATTTTTAAAATAGACATATCTGGTCCTGGCATATTTGATGCAATTGCTGCACATGGCATCCTTGGTTTTCTCTTCTTAGCTGCTTTCCGTGGACATCTTCATTTTGCTCCCTCCTTTCTGATGTCTTCTTAGTATCTCTCGTGGACCCCCACCTTCGTTTATCCAAATCCTCTGAAATGGCTCAGTTCCAAGGCATTCCTTTCTGACCCTCCTCTTGTCTTAGTCTCACCTTTGCTAGCTCCTTCAACCCAGGAGCTGATAAGTCACCAGTTTCCCCAGGGACGTCTCTTGCTCTGGGGAACCCTAAATGGATATCTCATTAATACGTATCCTACGTGCTCTACCCTTGACTTCCCTTCTGTGCCCTCCAACTTGATAAAAAGCATCACAATTTCTCCTTTAATGTGGAGAAACACAACTTCATCATTGACCCTTCTCTTCCTCATCCTCCCTCTCCCACAATTGAATGAATGAACACCTGGGACTGAGTCCACTATTTCTCCTCTTCCATGGGCCCTTGAATCTGTTTGCTTCTGTCAACGTGCCTTGCCTCTGGCTTGGGTCAGATACCCATCATTCTCTCCTGGGTGATGATACTATCTTTCAGCTCTCCTTCCTCTCCGCTTGCTTCTTTCCCATCCACTTGTTGCAATGCAGTGAGAATGAACTTCCAGCCAGGTATTCATTTGAATAACATGCATTGGGCCCTCTCTGCAGGCCAGTACTCAATATGTGATTTCAAGGGCCTCAAACCCTAGTCAGCACTGGCTAATTCCTGACAGGTACTTAAACCAGAATATGCTCATGAGAGCTGCCCTCAAACTGTGTTGAATTTCTAATAAGAAAAGTATTTATTTTCTGTTAAGTGACATACACTTACAAGCACTAAGCACTTAAAAGATGATGGATACTCTGTGCTTCCTTCAAGGAAGGAATTGATAAAAAGCATCACATGTTAACATGGTAAGTAGATAAGTTTGATAAAATGTCAATATAGACAGGCATGCCTCAGCCAGGCTCTTCCCCACATCATTACCCACACACAGCCCTCAAAGGTACCTTCTGTAATACCTGCGTGTTTGGAAGAAATGGAGAGGAAAAGAGAAAAAGGGGCAGGCAGGGGAAGTGGATTGCTTGTTTTTGTCTTTGATTCTCCCCAAAGGAAAGCTGTTATTATGCTGTTTTTCAAGGTGAAAAATCAATGCTGAATTGAAGTCACTCCTCTATATGGACACAAAACAAAGAAACAAAAACCTAACAGTGTTGAAAGTGAGGAATGAAGGCATATCAAATATTCAGGTATGAGATCAAATCGACATTACCCCAAATTGATTAAGCTATCACTTTAGCTTAAGAGAATGGAAGCAAGAGGATTGAAGAAGGAGATTTCCTACATTGGCAAAGCAAAAGTCAGCAATGTTACTAAATAACGTTTAATATAATTTAATGTTGTTAAATAATAACGGTAATAGCAAACACTTCTGACTTGCTTACTATACACCATGTAATGTCCAATACACTTCATATATATTGCTGATCATCACCACAACCTCATAAAATAGATAATTTTATTATCCCCATTTTACAACAAAACAAACCAAAAAGTAATCTAGAATAACCTAGAAGTCCAGTCATTTGCCTAAGATCACACATTTAGTAAATGCAGACTTGAGATTAGTAACCAGTCAGTACTACTCCATAGTATACACTCTGCAACATTTTACTTTCTCAGGAAATTGATCAAAATGAAGAAAAAAATGAAAAATTAATTTTTAATGCCCAAAACTTTAAAACTGCAAAAAAAGAGAGAGAAGAGTAATGATTTCTGAAAAATCACTCCATAGCGAACAAGGGAATTAATAGGGACAACAATTCTGTCCAAATTAGTCTTAAAAATGACATTTAAATTGATTAAAGAAAAGATGTCTCTATGAAGTCTATTGAATTATATGGACAAGACCAGGATGAACGGGTAAGTATCTCCTTCCTGGGCCCATCAATTTCTCCCTCGGAAAGCTTCTGGTGTTAGAATAGAATGCATTCACTCATAATGACTTCAAAACTTGGAAATCATATTTCAAGGGAACTCACTCCATTTTTAAACTAAGCACAGATAAAATATAGCCAGTTCTATTTTCCAAGGTATTTCACTCTGACAGACCTGGCAGAGTATGTGCTATAGCAGGTTGTTTTTCAAAAACTCACAAACTGTATCCTAATAACTTTTTTCCCTGTTACCAGACAAAATATGGAGTATCATATATCTGAGAATGTTAAGTACCTTATTTTTGCAGTAGGGAAAAAATAAAGGAATGCTCATTTCTTACCCAACGTACTCTTTCATTATCTTTTAACATATGCCCAGCATATGTCAGACTATAGAGGCAACATCATTCTGTTCTTTCAGTTTCCAGTAAATCTAATAGTAAATATGGAGTGTTCTCTGGTAGCTGAATCCAATTTCTTCAGATAAAAATATATGGAGGAAAATCTCTGCAGCATTTTCAGGATGGGCATTTCTTCAAAATATTAATAATCCATCTGTTTGAATGGTCTATTTCAATATTTATCAAATAAGTAATATCCATATGAGTGTCAACATGGCCAATTTTATAGTAATTAATTCCTTAAAAAGGAGAGTAACTTAGGGTGATAAACTACTTGTATATTTTATGTTGCATTCCATTGCAATATTTGTATATCTACAGACTAGGATAATCTAGAGTCATACTTTGCTAGTAAAAGATCTTTCCCAGAGTAGGGGGAAAAAAATCTGTGGGTGAAAAATCTATTGTATTTTTGTAACCGTTGAAGTGTAGATCAGTAATCCTCTACCTGGACATTTTGTGTATTTTTAAGATTTTTCTCCTGAGCTTGAATATCAAAGAAGTTATGCTAAAGAATAATATATGCTTACTTGCCAAACTCAAAAATAACTACACTTTACCAAGGTGCTTATACCTCATGCTACAAAAAGGGGGAAAAAATCTCCATTGAATGGAGAGTGGCCATCTCCCAGGATGTAGCAGTGGCTCAGAACAGGAACCTCTGAAAGTCCTGGACTAGTCCTCATTGGTTACTCAAGTTCACACTGCATGGTATGCTTGTGCCTTGGTGACCATGTGCATGTGCTTGTAGGATTTAAGGATTTAAGCTCACTTGGCTTGGGGCAGCAGAGTAGACAAATGTGCTGAGTCTCCTGTTCAAAGAAGGCCTGGTTTTTAATAAGGAGGTACAAGTGAAAGAGTAGGTGCAGAGAAGCATTCTTTCCATTTTTTAAATGTATTCCTAAGACGGAAGGTGGTCGATGGCATTGTCTTCCACATAGGGATTGCAAAGTGGGTTTCATCTTCAATAGCTCAATGCTATTTATCTTCAGAGTTGGGGTGAAAATGATGCTACAGAGATCAGACATGAACTAAGAAATAAAACATATCGTGGTATTTCTGAGCCCCTCTAAATATTCTCCAGACAAAACTTAGAACCTAATATCCACCATATCAAAATATTTTGGTTGGGTTGTTGATGCTGGTGTTTTCTCCTGCAGTTATGTGATCTCAGAGAAAGAAATGTTCTAACCAAAAGCCTTCTCAACATGGCCTGGGACACAGCAGGACTAGATTTGAGTGTGCACTTGATCTCCTGAAATAGGCTGTTTTGTGCAGCAGATGAACTTCACTGTCAGAAGTTCAGAGAACCAGTGTTGTCTGATTTTTAAAGATAGGACTATTTAACCTTCAACTGTAATAGAAGAAAGTCTGTTTAAGGGGTTTTTATTGTGTTAATGTAGCCAAGGGAGTTCTATGCTTTTCAGATTTTGTTTACCTGTATGACTCTGGGTTAAGGTTGGCCACACAGAAAATTTTGTGAGGCTGGTGAGATGGAGTAGAGAACCCTCTTAGGGACCTGCCACTGCCCTTCCCCCATCCCCTGCCATGTATGGAAATAAAGGAAAGTCTTGAGTTCCTACAAGAGAAATTCCAGGCACCCACCTAGCCTTGAGAAGTAAAGAAGCAACCTGATAAGCAAGGATGTAATAATAGCTTAAAACAATATTTAAGGAAGTTACAGTCCCAAAATGTTTGGTTCCTTATAGACACTAAAGATAATGTCTTGACATATGACCTTAATTTTTCAGGAATCCAGACTACTACCAAAAGGAAAATGCCATTCATTTTCTAATTCCAAACTAATTCCAAACCCTAATGAGTGATTCCATACTGCCTTATGAGAAGAATTTCTAAGCCTTGGAGTCTTGTTCCTAATTCCCTTTATGTCCCTCAAAGTGCTAGCAGACTCTTTGAGGCTTACACCAACATACTTGGATCTGGACCTCAGATAAAGGGAGACTGAGGACTGACATCTGACTGCCATCCTTTGCTCTAAATTTCTTCCTGAGGGGACTGGAAGAACTCACACCCATAGAACAGAGTGAACATTCTTTTCTGCTGATCCCAAGTCTTTAAACAAAGTTCTGCCTCCTTAACCAATTACAAATCAGAAAATTTCTGAATCTATCTTGAAGCTCCCACTTCAAGATAAACTGCCTTTGTAGGTCAAACCAATGTATAGCCTCTGTCTATTGATTTATGACTTTGCCTGTAGCCTCTGCCTCCCTGCCTTAAAAACCCCCACTTTCTCTCACTGCAAACCCTGATGTCAGAATTTGGCTTTGTTGTGCCAAATGGGTAAACCCAAGTTGGGTTTGGTAATACAGGGAAGGTATGAGGAATTAGTAGCCATTACAGAAGGCTGACATGGGGCCAAGCAAGGATGCACCAGTTCAAGTTTTCACTGGTCACTTCCACTCCATGTTGGTATGGAGTGGTCACTGGGCCTATAACTCCTCCAAATCCTTCCAAGCACCTCCTCCAGTGACTCCAGGCCCCAGGCCAGGTGCACATGCAGTTTCATCCAGAGGGCACTGGCTTTTTCTACAGATCACTGAATGGTCTGGGTTTCAATGTGGAATTAAAGATATGTGGGTTCCAGTTTCTCTTGGTAGACTCCAACTAGTCTGCATGGGCTCCAGGTTATCCTTATTGGCTCTAGGTGTCCTTGCAGCTTTCAGTTCCAATACTCTCCATGAGTGCCCAGTTATCCTAGAAGGCTCCAGTTTGTCCTTGCTTTCCACTGCTTCATGTCCAACTTTCTTCTCCCCTGTTTCCCCTGCTGGTAACTAGAAGGCAATTTAATTAATTCCTCTACCAACCACATGAAGTAGGAATTTTTATACCCAGCTATTATGTGACAGAGTCAAACTGTAAACTCAGAGCAATAAGTCTCTAATTCCATACTCTAGTGAGTGATTCCATACTCTTTCATGAGAATAATTTCTAAGCCTTGGATTCATGTTCCTAATCTCCTTTTATTATGTCCCTCAAAATGCTAGGAGATTCTTTGAGGCTTACACCAACATATCTAGATCTATATGTCTTGCAGCTGAAAAGCCCCTTTGAAACTATGTTCTATTCATCAGTTGCTTTATTCTAGAATTTCCCAAGTTCAGCGACTACCCACCTGAATGTCCTACTTGTTTGATTTCTTTGCTTCAAAGCTTGACAAAGGGAGGCCAATGAGAAAATTCAGAGTGTCGGTAAAAACAAGACTGGATCAGGGCTGCACAATGTGATGTGCTTTCATGGGGACTTGAAATATAAACCAAAAGGGATCAAAAGCTATAGAAAAATATGAAATACTTGCAAGAACAAAGACAATGGTATGAATTCCATGCTGCTGCTCTGACTAGCTATTACACTCCTGTTATATATGTTATATTCAACCCCATGAGTGTCTCAAAAGTGCAAAATAGCTCTGAAAATAATTTCAGAACAAGCTCAGTCCCTCCATTTCTGTCTGCCCAAATTTCAATTTGACAGAACCTGCTTTGTTCACGTCCAGGCTTCATGACATGCATTTCTATTGTTTTTGTGCTATTTCTGTTCCCAATTTCAGTACCCCCCGAGTTGGTAAAATTAGAAACTGCTGGAGTTTGGATTCTGCATTGTGTTGTCCTGTGAACATCCTGGTGTACCTGCAATTGTCTTCTTCCTCAGGTTGTTGAAGAGGATGCTTTAAGAAGAAAGACGAAAAAAAGCAAATGTGTGTGTGCATGTACACTTCAATGCTGCTTCTAAATTCTCTGCATTACTCAGATTGCCCCTTTTCTGTGGTTAGATCCTATCTATAATGACAAATGCCTCCATTGCGGAGGAACCACCTGCTTTGTGGGCCTATTTGGGGAAACTTGGCTGAGCCAGCACTTTTATGTTAACTGCATAGTGCCCGCACTCTGTACGTGACTCCTCGAGAGGAGAGAGGCAACTGGGTAACATCTCTCACAAAAAAAAAGGCCAAGCATAAAATGTATTATTCCATGATGGAAATAGATTTAGCCAGTAATACATTATATAAGACTCATTAGTGAATTACTTCTATAAAGAAATGCATTATTACTGAACTATCCTGCTATGACTCTTTAATTTGAAGGTGGAAACCCTGCCTACTTCTATGTCTGAGAACAGACACGTATTTATACATTAAACAATTAGGTAATGAAAATTCAAGTCCAACATAGACCTACTCCCTTAAAATGGGAAACGAACAAATATTGCTATTGGAAAGGAAGGGAGGCAATGTATAAGTAATTGATAAAAAGATATACACTATTTAAAAAAATATGATTAGAAACATTAACAAGATACCAGCAATAGGTCATAATGGGCAGTCTCTCAATTCTTCTCAATTTAGAGAGGAATCTCTTAGAGTTTCAAATACTGACACTTCATTATGGCCAAATAATTGTTTCTGATTTCTCCTACTTTTTCATTTAGATTTGTGATTAGGTTTAGGTGGATCAAGTGCTTACTTAGTTTTCCTTCAGGAAGACTCACTTGCTCCACAACAGTCACACACACATACACAGACACACACACACACAGACAACACGCACACACGCACACACCACATTGCAGCAGCACTAAATGTCCATGCTTTACTTCTCTTTGTCAGATGCCTATGAGAGTGCTCAATAAATATTTCCTGGAATTAATCTAATCTTTGTTAAGAATTTTCCCAAAGAATCTTTTTTTTTCAAATACTATCTTGGAAGAAGTCATGCTTTAGCCACTAAGATCTCATCAATAATGAGATTATCAAGTCATTTATTCTTTCTTTGAAAGAGAGAAATCAGAATAGTCCTTCATAACTGGGCAACTGTGTGTGTGTGTGTGTGTGTGTGTGTGTGTGTGTGAGAGAGAGAGAGAGAGAGAGAGAGAGAGAGTTACAGAGAGAGAAGAAAGAAAGGGGGTTGGGGGAGAGAGAATGAAAAAGAAAGAGAGAGAAGGAGGAGGTGATGGAAGAGGAGGAGGAGGAGGAATGAGGTGCTAATTTAAAGAAAGCTGAATGTAGAAAGAAAAGACAGCACCTACAGCAAAGAAGCAAGTACCTATTGTAATTTTTCCTGGTAGTAGAACTGGTTTTTCTGGGATATGAGTGGAGGAGCAGGAATATCTACTTCCGTTCTCTCAAGTCACTCAGTGTGACACTACTGGCCTGTGTTTGAGCGAGGAATGACCTACACCTTAGTAATGACCTGGCAGGAAATAGCTTGGAGGACCTGGGACATGTGTGTCCAGTTTCAATACTCTCCTAAAGTGCCTGTGATATTGTGACATACTAAGAAATAGGTTTTTGTTCTCTGTCCCCTGAGTCCTGGCACAGAGGTCCTAAAACCGCATATGTAGGGGTGCTAGGAGAATCATTTGTTCCAATACTTGGTCTTTGACCCTCAGTTCCCATCACAGAGCTCCTAAATTTGTAGGAATTTACTGGGTGATAGGAGCATGTTTTTTTTTTCTCGTGAGAAGACTCTTGGTGGGCTTCTGGACAGCCTCAGGATGGGGGCTGATGGCCAAGAAAACCAACCTTGTCATTAGTGGGTTGGAGTTTGCAGCCCCAACTCTTGACCTCTGGGGAGGGAAGAGGAATGGAAGTTTGAATTGATCACTGTCTTATCCATTCATGTCACTATGATAAAATATCTATCTTATTCTGGGTTATTTGTAAATAATAGAAATTCATTTCTTGCAATTCTTGAGACTGGGAAGTCCAAGTCAAGGCATCTTCCAATTCAGTGTTGCATGAGGGTATGCTCTGCTCTAGAGATGGTGCCTGTGGCTGGGTCCTTACATGGAGGATGAGGCTGAAAAAACTACAGAGGTCCCATAAATTTCCTTTCTAAAAGAACTAATCCCACTCATAAAGGCAGAGTGCTCCTGACTTGATCACTTCCCAAAAGGCCCCATCTCTTAATACTATCATATCACATTGGCTCTTAGGAGCCAATGTATGATTTTGGGGGAATACATGCATTCAGACCATAACCTAATCACCAATAGCCAATGATTTAACCAATCATGCCTGCATCATAAAACCTCCATTAAAAAGCCCCAAATGATGGTGTATTAGTTCTTTCTCCCGCTGTTAATAAAGACACACCCCAGATGGGATAATTTATAAAGAGAAGAGGTTTAATTGACTCATAGTTCTGCGGGGCTGGAGAGGCCTGAGGAAACTTACAATCATGATGGAAGGGGAAGCAAACACGTCTTTCTTCACATGATGGCAGGAAGAAGTGCAGAGCAAAGGAGGGGAAAGCCCCTTATAAAACCATCAGATGTCATGAGAACTCACTCACTATCACAAGAACAGGATGGGGGAAACTGCCAGCATGATTCAATTATCTCCACCTTGTCCCTCCACAACACAAGGGGACTATAGGAACTACAATTCAGGATGAGATTTGGGTGGGGAAACAGCCAAATCTTATCAGATAGGGTTCAGGGAGCATCCAGTTATCTGAACACATGGAGCTTCCTGGAGGATGATGGACCCAGAAAGAGCATGGAAGCTCTCCACGCACCCTTACATCCCTTGCCCTGTGAATCCCTTCTATCTGCCCATTCATCTGTATCCTTTGTAATATCCTTCCTAACAAATGAGTAAAGTGTTTCACTGAGTTCTGTGACCACTCTAGAAAATTCACTGAACCTGAGGAGGAGGTCATGGGAACCCCCAATTTATAGCCAATCAGAAATACAGGTCACAACCTGAGACTTGTGACTAGCATTGAAAGCGTGGGGGGCAGTCTTGTGGGACTCAGTCTTCAACCTGTGGGATTTGACACCATCTCTGGGTAGATAGTGTCAGAAATGGATTTAACTAGAGGACACCCAGCTGCTGTCCGCAGGAGAATTGCTTGGCATGTTGGGACAAATGCCCACCCATCTGGTGTCAGAAGAATTATATTGAGTGGTGTGTGAGTAGATGGGAAAAAACTCATTCAGTTATGGTGCCCCATGATGGAACTTGAATTGCTGTAGTAATTCAAACACTATAGCACCACTTACTCAACATATTATCTATAGAAGATTATTTCCACTCATCCTGGGTGTGGAGGTACATAAGAAGGCACACACATACACACACACTATATATAGACAGAGTCTCCCTTCTGCAGGGCAGACATTTGTGCACAACCTAGGTTAAGAGAAGACCTCCAAACATTGGAACATACATTTTTGTTGTTGTTATTATTGTTTGCCATAATATGTCAGTTCTCCAATAAGATAAATTAGGGCTTTCCAACTACTCTAAACCAGGGATCTCAATTAGGGATGACTATGCCCTCACCCAGGGATATTTGTCAATGTCTGAAGACATTTTTTAAATTTACAACTGGCAGGATGTGCTACTGGCATCCAGTGGGTAGAGAACAGAGATTCTGCTAAACATCCTCCGATGCCCAGGTCAGCCCCTACTATGAAAAATTATTGGGTCCAAAAAGTCAGCAGTGCCAAGGTTGAGAAAGTTTGCCCAAAATCTGCATAGGAAAAATCCACTGACAATAACTTGGTACAAGTTGCAAGACAGTGATGCTTGGAAAAGAAGCAATCCCTGTATCCCTGAAGCTTCAGTTGTCCATTTTTACCAGCACATATCAGATGCTTGAGAGTGGAGTGAAACCCATTCTGTTGTTTCATATGCCCAATTACTTCAATACTCCACTGATAAGCCACTGGCCTTGAGGCAGGGATAAAAAAAGAAATAAAAGCCTCATATGCTAAGAAAAATCCATGGAGGAATTCTAGGTGACAACACTCTATTGGGGCTGCTGGGAGTATAATCTCCTGAGAGGGTAAATTGGACTCAACTCGCATGAGCCTTAAGAAATTCATATCCTACAGAATCATAATGTGGAGATAAGGGAAAGAAAAGAAATATTCATATCTTTGGGCATATTAAATTTTCCTCATGAATTATATTTAACTGTGGGTAAAAGGGTCCTAAAATGTCTTCCAGTGAATAACTCTATAATTAATATCTATGAATGTGAGCTTATATAGCTTTAAGGGAAACAAAACTAAAAAACTAAAGATCATGAGGGGATGAGCACAAGCAGATTTTTTTTTTTTTTTTTAAGACCGAGTCTTACTCTGTTGCCCAGGTTGGAGTGCAGTGCCACGATCTCGGCTCACTGCAGTCTTCGCCTGCCAGGTTCAAATGATTCTTGTGCTTCAGCCTCACAGGTAGCTGGGATTACAGGCACCTGCTACCATGCCCAGCTGATTTTTGTATTTTTTAATAGAAACAGAGTTTCCCCATGTTGGCCAGGCTGGTCTCAAACTCCTGACATCAAGGGATCTGCCCATATCAGCCTCCCAAAGTGCTGGGATAACAGGCATAAACCGCTGTGCCCGGCCAACACAAGGAGATTCTTAATGGTTTTCAGAATACAAAATACAAGTTGGCACCTCTTTGAAATTTGTTATGTTTGGTGGGTTTCTGGTTGGTTGATTAGTTGGTTTTACATTAAAAAATGTAAAGAGCCTGTTTCTTTTTGTTTTAAATTTATATCTATTCTTTGTTCATTAGAGTTATGGATTCTGTCTTTTTGTCTGCTACAGGTACTTTTCCACTTAATGGTTGAATTTTTACATAAAGTTTATAATTCTTTTAGTGTTTGCATTATTTTTAAACTTTACAAACTCACCCATTCAGATTATATGATTACTAATTTGTTTATTTTTGTTCTTTGTTTGTTTGTTTGGAGTTAGGGTCTTGTTCTATTGGCCAGGCTGGAGTACAGAGGCATGACCATAGCTCACTGCAGCCTCAACCTCTCAGGTTTAAGTGACTCTCCCACTAAAGCCTCCTGAGTAGCTGGGATTACAGGCATGCACAACCATGCCCTGCTAATTATTGTATTATTATTATTATTATTATTTTAGTAGAGACAGGGTTTTGCCACATTGCCCAGGCTGATCTCAAAGTCCTGGGCTCAAGCGTTCCAGCCACCTTGGCCTCCTAAAGTGCTGAGATTACAGGCATGAGCTATTGCATTCATCCAATTCCTTTGTTTTCAAATAAAAATAGGTTAAGTGTATCTAATTAGAATTAGAAAAACTAATTCATGCTCATGTAGAAAATTCAAGCATAATATCAGTCATTGGCATTCAAAGAATTTTGATAAGTTTCAAACTCTGAATTATTTTAAGTTGACATCTACAAAATTTAACGTAAGTTTAAATAGTTGCAAGAGATGATTTTGCATTCAGAATAAAATTTCTTCTCTTTGTCATAATATCCTTTGATTTTAAAAAATAATTCAAGCTTATTTCTTTAAGACTCTTCAAAATGATGATCCTGCAGACATTTACCTCCCCACTCTGTGTCCACAGGTCTCTGTTTTCCTCTAAAGGTCTTGGCTGATCTCCCCTGCTCTGTCTCCAACATGATTGCTTTATTTAGTTCGCTCATCTGACTGCTCTCTTATCCTCCATCTCAACAGTGCATTTTTTTTTTTCTCAGTGGGAAAAACAAACATTTGCAAAGAGGCAGGTATTGGAGAGGCAAAGGATAAAGGAACTAGTTTATGCTGCCGGGACTGACCTTTCAGCCATTTGATAGACACAGACCTTAAGCCCAGGGGAGCACTCCTGCACCACAACCACCCCAGCACTTGGCTGTTTGCTACAGAGCGGGCTTATTTTCCTAACTTAAGAAAACACAATGTGTCCTTTAAGTCAGTCTGAAGACGTTTGCTTTTGGTGCCATAGAGTTGCGTGGCATTTTTCATGTTACGCCGTGTTATGTCTTGTCGTGTGTGAACTTTGTTTTCTGTTACCAAAAATAAAAAATAAAAATGAAAGAGTGCATAGACAGGTTGCTTGACCTGACAGAAAAGTAAGCTTGGAGGATTTTCAGAAGCATTGATCACAGAAGCCCCTCTTTCCTCTCGAGAGCACAATTTCCCTTGTCCATGATGATTTAAAGAATTGGAAAAGCATTTCATGGAATAGATAAAATGTAGAGATTGAGAAGAGTCTCGACCTCTTTTCGGGTCAGTTTTTTATTCAATTTGAATAAAACAAAATGCACTAATTGATAAAGGAGTTCAAACAGGCTGTTTTCCTAACATGATATATACCAGGCTCCAAGATCTTTTTTTTTTTTTTTTTTTAAATCCGGCCTTTCTTCTTCACTGGGGGACGGGAGCAGTGAAATGGCCTAAAACAGAATCTCACTTTAAATTGCTCTGTGGACCATATAAGCTACTTGATCTGTTTTGCTGACTGAAATCTGATCAGGGATTTCCTGCACAGGCTGAATGGAGAAAGAAGATTAAGGTAAATGCAGGCTGATCTTTTAGGGTCCATCCTAAATGGTACCTTTTCTATGATGCCTCCTCTCATTGCCTCCAGTTGGAATTAACAGCTCTGTCCATTGTACCTTCAAGGTACTTCTTACAACATTTCATTACCGATCATTCAGAAGATCATCTCTCCCACATAAATGGGAGAACCTCAGAGACAGCAGCAGCAGGACCTCGCTTATTTGTACTTTTTTTTTTTTTTTAAGCCTTAGAGACACGGTCTCACTATGTTGCCCAGGCTGGTCTCAAACTCCTGGGCACAAGTGATCCTCCTGCCTCTGCCTCCCAAAGTGCTAGGATGCTAGGATGTACATTCTTCATATCCAATGCATAGTGGATGCCAATAAATGCTTATTTTAAATGAATGAATGCATGAATAAGAGCAATAGCTCACCCATTCAGCTTACCAAGTACCAGTTGCTATTCTAAGCCCTACAACACCATAAGGAGGGTAATTCAACTGGGGTTGCTCAACTTGAAAATGATGAAGCGAGTCCTTAAGGTCTTAAGGTCGTAGATGCTTTTGCTAAAGGCATCAAACTAATGGTTCAAAAGTAACGATGATAGGAAGCTCCCAAGGACAAAGCCAATTGATCCTCAGAAGTTATTCATAAATCAAAATAATACACAGCACTAAACAAATTCCCTGCTAAGTGTCAGCAGACAGACAAGGGCATGGGCCATCTTATTATACAATCACCAAGTAAAATTAAGGATGTAGAATACTGTGACAAGGAGTCCTAGGCATATTATTCTGAATATAGGCAGATATGAAAAAGGAATGTAAAAGCATGTCACACAGATATAAATGTGCACATTCTGAGAACTACATTCTACAGGAAGCAGCAGTTTACAATTCATGGAGTGAACAGGGTAAGACTTTGTCTGTGCATCTGCCAGTGAGGCTTAGAGGAAGAACCCCGTCCCACTTCAGGCCCCAAGATAACCTGTTTGGGAAGAAGAAGAAGGGGGAAAATTAAGGCCCCTATTTAATAGAAGCTGGATGTGAAAGCCAGAACTCAGCCTCTGTCTGCAAGCATTTTAAATAAGAGTAAAGAAAGACACAACTGGGCTCAGTCTTAATTACTCCACTTATTCAATTATTTATTTACTTATTTATTTATTTTTATTTTATTTTTTTGAGACGGAGTCTTGCTCTGTCGCCAGGCTGGAGTGCTGTGGTGCGATCTCGGCTCACTAAAACCTCCGACTCCCTGGTTCAAGCGATTCTCCTGCCTCAGCCTCCCAAGTAGCTGGGACTACAGGCACCTGCCACCACGCCCAGAAACTTTCTGTATTTTTAGTAGAGACAGGATTTCACTATGTTAGCCAGGATGGCCTCGAGCTCCTGACCTCGTGATCTGCTGCCTTGGCCTCCCAAAGTGCTGGGAGTAATTACAGGCGTAAGCCACTGTGCCCAGTCTATTCAATTATTTATTAATATGAAATATTCATTTATTTATTCATGAATGTTACACATGAAAATAAATTTTAGGAATTTATTCTATAAATACTTTCTACAAGTGATTACCGATCATCTGTTAGGGCAGCACGTCTCAGACTTTGACGGGTTCTGTTAGAGTGCACTTTCTGACTCAGTAGGTCTGAGGAGGGGCCTGGGATTCTGCATTTCTAGCAACCCCCCAGAGGATATAGATACTGATGGTCTGTGGATGACATTTTCCCAGGCACTGAGAATTTTAAGACAGATAGGATACAGTCCTTCTGATGCAAGGAATGCCTCTACTAAACTGGGAAGATAACCAATGAGACTTTCCTCAAAAGTTCATTCCTACTGCAACCAACTTGGATGTTCAGGGACAAAAGTATATCCTTTGTATTCTGTCTCTATATGATTATATATGTATATAATACATATAATATACGTATGCACATATGCATATACAAGTTGCCTATCCCTTATCCAAAATGCTTAGGACCAGAAGTGTTTCAGATTTTGGATTTTTTTGGATTTTGGAATATTTGAATTGTACTTAGGGGATGAGCATTTCTAATCTGAAAATCGAAAATCAAAAATACTCCAATGAGCATTTCCTTTGAGAGTCAGGTTGGTGCTCAAAAAGTTCTGGATTTTGGAGCATTACGGATTTTGGATTTTTGGATAAGGGATACTCCACCTTTGTTATAGAGGATAATTATTCTTTAATCTCATCTGGTTTGGAATTGTTATGAGGTTAATCTCAGTCTCTCACACTTGCTGTGGTCTGTTCTCTGAATAGTACCACTATACTGATCTCCAGGTACATGGAAGGTTATGTGTGTGAATTTTCCTAACTCGATGAGGGGGATAGTCAGGGTGTCTGAACACAGCCTCTCTGGTTCCCATGTTCTCCTGGGAAGTGCATCCTGAAGGTCTGCCTGGTCACTGCTTCTCCTGCTGCAAGTCACCACTGAAGCCCAGAGAGCTGACCACGTGGTCCCTGTCAGGACCCAGACCTCTCTGGTTGGTGTGGCCTGACTTTGGCCCTTCCTGCTACCATAGACCATGAGTCAGCTCTATGACTTTCCTCTTACTGAACCGAGCTTGGATCCAGCACCCCTGGAACAGCAACGGCAAACATTGACAGGATTTGCAGCAAGAGAAGGTGAGGCATCTATTGCAGGGCTCCAAGAAAGAAGAGCACAGCAGCTAACACTTAAGACCCAAACTCTTCAATGCCTTGTGTGTCAAGGTTTTCAAAGGCAGGAGGCAGAGGTTGCAGGCAAAGTCATAAATCAATACATGGAGGCTATACATTGGTTTGAGCTAAAAAGGTGAGTCATATTGAAAGGGGAGCCCACAGGTCAGAGGTGGATTCAAAGATTCTCTGATTTGGGATTGGTTAAGGAGGTGAAGCTTTGTCTAAAAACTTGGAGGTTTTAGACAAAGGAATTTGAGCTTGGCCTATAGGTGAAATTTCCTCCAGGCACCTCAGAAAGAAACTTAGAACACAGAACAGCATCCAGAGTTCAGTCCTCATTCACCCTTTAGCTGAGGTCTACATGTCAGATCTCATGAGACTTATTCACTATCATGATAATAGCATGGGGGCAGATCTTCCCCCTTGCTATTCTTGTGATAGTGAATAAGTCTCATGAGATCTGATGGGTTTATCAGGGGCTTCCGCTTTTGCTTCTTCCTCATTCTTCTCTTGCCACTGCCATATAGGAAGTGCCTTTTGCCTCCTGCCATGATTCTGAGGCCTCCCCAGCCATGTGGAACTGTAAGTCCAATTAAACCTGTTTTTGTTCCCAGTTTCGGGTATGTCTTTATCAGCAGCATGGAAAGGAACTAATACAGTGAGTATTGGCCAAAAAAGATTAAACTGGGCAGTGGGAAAAGGAAATCAGCTAAAACAATAAACTGTTGGTCTCCACAGTCCTCTGTTTCATTTGTTAATTTTATTTTTATTTTTTAGTTTAGATACAAGAGGTACATGTGCAGGTTTGTTGGAAGGGTTTCATATGTGATGCTGAGGTTTGGACTTCTACTGATCCCATCACCCAGATAATGAACATAGTACCTAATAGGAAATTTCTCAGCCCTTGCCCTTCTCCCTCCCTCCTTCCTTCCTTTTAGAGTCTTCAGTGTCTATTGTTCTTATCTTTATGTCCATGTATACCCAAGATGTAGCTCCCACTTATAAGTGAGAACATGTGGTTCTCTGTATCTGGTTTTCTGTTTCTACGTTAATTTGCTTCAGTTATGGCCTCCAGCTGCATCCATGTTGCTGCAAAAGATATAATTTTGGCTGCATAGTATTCCATGATGTATATGTCCCATATTTTCTTTATCCATTGCACCATTGACAGGCACCTGGCTCGATTCCATGTCTTTGCTATTGTGAATACTGCTGCAATTAACATATGCATGCATGTGTCTTTTTGGTAGAATAACTTATTTTCCTTTGAGTATATACCCAGTAATGGGATTGCTGGGTCGAACAGTCATTCTATTTTTAGTTATTTGAGAAATCTCTGGAATGTCTTTCTGTTTCAGATCTAAATGTCACAAATATTTTATGTCTTTTCCTGAGAGAAACAAAAACCTTGGGACAATCTCCCTTCTGGTTTACAGTTTGGTCTCCCAGGCCTTGACTACAGCTTACCCTGGGAGGATGAGACCCTGTCTGATTATTGTGAATAGGTAAAAACTAAAACTCTGGGTTGTAAAATTAAATACTTATTTCCTTATTTCACATACATTATGAGAAATACTCTCCTTTTCTAGAAATTTTCAAGACTCCAAGATTTTTGGCCGTGATTTTCAGATAACTCAGATTCATTTACATACAGAAGGATAATTCTTAACATTCTAGTGGCATTCTTCAGACAGAACAATTTCATTAAATCAATGCAAATAGTTCAGGTGAGCATACATGAAGAACATATTCATCACATGCCATAACAAGTATTTGTCATGCATTTATGTGCATATGTAGTCACATATGTAATGACTGCATACTATACATAAATACGTAAACTTATATATGAGCTCTCTCTGGATTCAAGCTTGTAGGAAATGCTCTTCACCTGTTTTTTTTTTTTTTTTAATTTTTTTTTGGTTTAGCACCTAAATTTACATTTAGGCCATGTCAGTGAGTGATGTTGTTAAGCCACTCACAATTGAAAATAATCTTTGTCTCCATTGATCAGGCATCTTTAAATCTTTTGAATACATACTGCTCTACAACATTACGTACTAATACACTCCTGGAACTGCACAACTCCATTTCTCTGTTCTGTTTACTGTGTTCATTTCCAAGCCACAATGCTGTAGGCAATCAACAATCTAGTATCATTGTGTTCTGAACAAATACACTTCAATTTCAGTCACAAAGCACAGAAGATGAGATGATACCAAAGATGGCAAAACATGGCCAAAGAGATCAAAGCAAACAAACATTCGCATAACCTTTTAAAACACAATACAGAGGCAACACATTCGGATACCAGAGAGACGTCTTTAACCTAGTCTAACATTTCTACGTTCTACAGATTTTTTTCTCATCTCCATCATGCAAACAATGTAATAATCAACACACTTTTAAACTTACTGTTAAATAAGCCACTACAGCTTTGATTATGATAGCAGAAATAAGTCAACATCTAGAATGTCATGTTTTTTTAATGATCAAATAATGTATGCCCAAGTCAATGGACAAAACTCTGAAAATGAAAAATCATGGCTTAAGAGAAATTTTCAGTAACATGGGACAATATTTGTGGTGAAAGATTCAAGGAAGAAGTAGCTTATTGTCCAAGTACGCATTATGTATATACTCTTTCATTAAATTTAAGCCATGGGTAGATAGGTGATGGATAGACATAGCTATATAATGCTCTGATACATAAATATTAAGAAGAAAGTTTTTAAAAGAAAAAGCTGCAAAGAGATATATCAAAATTGTAACTATTTAGTGATGTGTGGAGGGGTTTTCTGAACAATTATTTTACAGAAGAGTTAAAGAACCCTGTAAACATCAATACACCTCAATAATTTGACATCTCATGGCTTTTCCCTAAATATAAAATTTTCATGGCCATATATGCTCATCTGTGTGTCTACGCCTGCCCAACCAAGTTATCCCCTCAAATTAGTTCAAATCAATCATTAGTTCAAATAAATTATTTATGTCAAATGTTTAATGCTTTTTTTCTACTTCCAGAGTTACATGCTGTTTAATATTCAAGACTATTTTAGTCTCAATGATGACGAGTAACTAAAATGTAGAAGTTAGGCACATGTGAATAACAATTGACTGTTGATTGTTAACACATGTCATGTTAATATATATACACACACATAGATACATATAAGTCTATACACACACACATATATATACACACACATACACATATATATACATGTATTATATATACATATTTATAGTATTTGTGTGTGTGTATATATATATATGAGATCATAATGGTAAACATTACTGATTTAGGAGAGGTGTGATATTGTGATATAATAGAAAACATATATTTGATCTTTGTCCCTAGCTCTTGAAAGAGAGCTCCTAAAATTCCTAAGCTCAGAATTTCCTAAGTAAGAGAGACTTTTGTTATTTGTAATGAGCCCCTTTCAACCACAGTTGATGCTACCTGAGTTTATGCTAATAAGGTAAACTTTGGTGGGCCCCTGGATAGTTTCACAATGGGTTCCACTTACCAGAGGAACCAGTCCTGTGATTAGAGTGTTGGGACTTTCAGCTCTATCCCCAACCTCCCAGAAGGGAAGAAGGGCTGAGACTTGAATCAAACACCAAAGGTCAATGATTTCATCAATCATGCCTATGTAATGGAACCTCCATAAAAATCCTAAATGGAGGAGTTCAGAGAGATTCCACATTGGTGAACGAGAATGCATCCATATGCTGGGAGAGTGGTGTACCCCAAGCTCCATGGGGACAAAAGCTGTCGTGCTCAGGACCCTTCTGGACCTCACTCTATATACCTCTTCACATGACTATTCTTTTGTATCCTTTAAAATATCCTTCATAATAAATTGGTAATAGTAAGTAAACTGTTTGCCTTAGTTCTGTGAGCTGTTCTGGCAAATTGTCAAACCGAATTTGTAACCAAATCTGATAGAAGTTGTGGATAACCTGGGGACCACTACTTGCTATTAGTGTTGGGGTAAAAGTGGGCAGTCTTGTGCTACCAAACCCCTAAACTGTGGGTCTGAGTTAACTCCAGTGAGTTAGTGTCGGAATTGAGGACACCCAGTCTGTGTCAGCTGAGAGTTGCAGAATTGGTTAGTATTGGGGGTGATCCCATACATTTGTTGTCAGAAGTGTTGAGAGTATAGAAAAGCAGTTTATTTTCTTTTTAAGAGGCTGGTTTGGAAGAACAAACCCATGGCCTAAGGCCTCCTCCATCATTCTGTTTCCTGGTCTTGGTTCTGCTGGGGCTCAGAGAATGATACCTCAAAGTGTCATTTGGTATTTTGGCATGCTGAGAACTTTTGAATTAAAGGACATTGTAAGGCCTTAGAAGTTGCCTCAGATCCAAAGACTTTCTAATCTTCTCATATTTCTGCCTCCAATGCTCAGGTAGGGCCTCTCTCTGGAAGTTCCCTTATGTGACAAAGGAAAACTTCTTCCAAAATAAATGTTAATTGTCTTAAGGTCCCCTCCCTTGGAATCTCATGAAATAACCAGAAATGATTAACCACTGAAGAAGAGAAAAGACCAAAAGTTATCATGTGCCCAGAGAGATTTTTCATCTATTCTTCTGAGGGTAGTTCCAAGAGATTACCTGGGAAATTTCATTTGCATAATAAGTCAACCTTTGTTCATAGTGCAATTCTGCTCCTCACCTTCCCTCCACTTCCTCCAGAGCTCGGAGGAACTTTGCCTCAGCCATTGTGTGTTCTTTGGGCTCATTCATTTCTCTTGAAGATAATTTACTAGCTCTCACAATTGCCTACAGTTTCCATTCCCCTCTCTCCTATGAAGAGGGTATTTAACTGTCAGCCATCAGTGCCTTCTTTGAGTCTCATATTTTGTATGGTTTCCATGCTTATCCACGTTAATAAATGTGTATGTCTTTCCTTCTGTTAATTCGTCTATTGTCAGTTCATTTCAGTAGACTCGATCCTTTGGTGGGGGGAAGTGTTTGGAGGTGAGAGGGAAGCTTTCCCTTGGCCCCTACAGTTCAAATCCTGCTTGCCCTTCTCCCCTCTACTCTCTTCACACACAGACATTCAATTCTCAGCTGTGAGATTTTAGGAAAGCTGCTTAATGTCACTTTGCTTCATCTTGTCAATCTGTAAAATGGGAGTAATAAGAGTAAGACAAGCTCTGATTTGTTTTAGGGGGATATAAGTCTCAGCACAGAGGCCAGTACACACTAAGGAATTAGTAACCCTTATCTAGTATTGGGAATCAGAGTACTCTATTCCAATGAATTCACACTCACTGATTCCTCTCTAATCACTTCTAAGCCAGCCATCACCAGTATTCAGAGGTATCCAGAGGTGGCCCTGTGTTAACACTCAGTTTCTATCCTGGGGCTAGAACAGGAGTTGGCTAACTGCAGCCTGAGAGGCCACATCTGGCCAATGCTTGTTCTGTGCTGCCCTGAATTAAGCCAGCCACGTTCATTCATTTCTGCACTGTTTGTGGCTGCTTTCTTGCCACAAATGCAGAGTGTATGTCTTGTCGACCAGCAATGCCTAAAATATTTATTCTCTGGCCCTTTACAGAGAAAGCTTGCTGAGTCCTGGGCTGGAATCTTGATGAGGGCTGTAGATAACATTTTTATTCTATATTCAAGGTTTTACTGATATATATTAATATAGCACCAAGACATGCACAGTTGCTTATGTTTGACACCAAGTACAGCGTCTCTATTCATTTGAAGTGCTACATGATGAGGTAATTGTTTAACTATAAATGATGATTTATGATTCATGGGCTTAAATAACCATGAAGAAATGTAATTACTAAAGACATAAGTGGGGAAACAGCACTAATCGAATCCATGCTACATAAAAATTCCCACAATAAATCCATGCTACACAATAATGCCATCTTTTAATAGGAAAGAAGGCTAAAACAGTGACATGCTAATTTTCCCTAGAATCATCTTCTATTTCATTGGCTACATAATTATAACTCTCTGTGATTTTATTTTATTTGATCGTAGCATTCTCATTTTATAATGACTCTCCTCCAGTAGAATTCTCAGTGATTAGGGCTTTTGCTAGAACCAATGGTTCACATTGGTAACATTCCCTCTTCCAGCATGGCACAACCATGGTTTTATGGATAAGTCAAATGCAAAGAGTAAAATATATGGACAGAAATTGATGAAGGGTGGTTTAGGATGCCAGATGAAGGTAACAATGTCTTTTATTCCCTCAACCCTGAAAGACAGTGATGTGTATTGTAAGTTATCAGGGAAGACACTATAATTTATCTTTTCCAAATGGCAACCAGTATCCTCCTTCCTCTCTTTGTGGGCTGACAAGTGTGTTCAGAAGGCCTGGTTTTATGGGAAGATTCCCCACGCTTTCTCAAACTTGCAAATTTGTACCATTGTCATTGCGTGTCAACCATTCCCTTTATAAGGGGAATGGAAGCATCGTGCTAACGATACTAGGCTTGGCAAGGCTTCAAAACTTATCTATCCACTCAAAAGAGCTTGTGCAAAGTTGAGGAACAATGGATCAATTCTTCGTTGAAATGGACTAGCCATTTCCCAATGGTAGAAAATAAAACAGAATTCTTAGGGCAGGCTATAATTATTAAGGAGCACAAATGCACCCCTACTCTTGTCTTTTTAAGATCAGTGGACCAAAGTTTGAAAAGATTTATTCGTAGAATGCCAGTTTCTGGAAGACTCTTTTCACTAATGACAAGCAGTTTATTTGCACTTTCGTTAGGGCTGCAGTGACTTACGTGTCTGGGAAGCATTTCTTTGCAAAATGTGGTAACTGCTGCCATGAAAACACACTGGTTTTAATGACAATAACTTGATAAAATGGGTGGCACCATCAATTGCTCAGAAATTGCTATGGGTGATAAAAGGTCTGTAAACTTAAAACCTGATACAATGGTGGTTAAGAAGGAGGAAAAGACACTCTTGGGAAACCATCGTAATAAAAATGTCTAAGCTAGCGGTAAATTGGGACAAAGAAAATGCCCTTTGGGAAACAAAATTCCTGCCTGAAGGGGGCACAAAACCTGTTCCGGGTTACCAGATATCAGCTATCACTTGAGAACTAAACCAATTGTCCTCTATCTTTTTGAAAAATAGGATTTGAGTCTTTCTTTTCTATTTTTCCCCTATAAAATAATAAAAGATTTTATTGTCATTAAAATCAAATATAGAGGGTTACATGGCAATTTTCTGCTCAGGTTCTTTCATAAAGAAAAAACTCTTCTTAAAAATTAAATCTAGTGAAATGCGAAACTACAAAACCCTTAGAGGATTTCAACTATAAGGATGACATTCTGGAATAGGCAAAGCTATGGAGACAGTAAAAATATTAGGGGTTGCCAGGGGTTAGGGAGGGATGAATAGGTGGAGTTCAGAGGATTTTTAGGGCAGTGAACCTACTGTGTTATACTATGATGGTAGATACATGGCATTATACATTTATCCAAACCCATAGAATATGCAATACCAAGCATGAACCCTAATGCAAACTGTGGACTTTGGGTGATAATGATGTGTCAATGTAGGTTCATAAATTGTAAAAAATCTATCACTCTGGTGAGGATGTTAATAATGCGGGAGGCTGTGCATATGCAGGGGCAGGAGGTATATGGGAAATTTCTGTACTCAATTTTGCTGTGAAAATAAAACTGCCCTAAAAGTGTAAAGTTTATTAAAACACACACACAGACACAAAATTCACTTTTAAAAATAAAGTGTATATATATGTGTATGTATATATATATATACCCAAAACCTGACAGTCAGTCAGAATGTTATGTTGTGGGAAAGATGAAAGAAGCACCATGACTGTTTCGTTGGTGAAATTTGCCGGTTTTTAACTTAAGCTCAAGGCTGCTACCCATGGTTCCTTCCTCTCCGTTTCCTAAGCCTAGGGCTGCTTCACAGCTGTTTGCTGAAATGTGGACAGATTTCAGAAAAAAAAAGAAACTGAAGACAGTGTAACATGCTTTAGTCTTTCTTTGGTGTATCTCAATGACAGAGAAATGTCACTTGCTTTGAGGAAGCAGACCCTGAAATACCATGTGCGAGTGCAGTGCCAGGCCTGCCATAATTATGTCCAAGTCTGAATGAAATCTTTACCAGATGATGAAAGGGAACCTCCTGGCATGTGTCTCAGGAAGTCAGGCAGGATTCAAATACGAAGAGACGATTTGGGATGCTAAGATGGAAAAGTCCATTAGACCCTTAGGATAGAGGGTTGAATGAAGGGTTTAATCTTACTTGATGTATTCACCTTTATCTACTTTTTTTTTTTTTTTAATTGAGATGGAGTCTCACTCTGTCACCCCAGCTGGAGTGCAGTGGTGTAATCAGTGACCATAGCTCATTGTAACCTCAAACTCCTGGGTTCAAGTGATCCTCCTACCTCAGCCTCCTAAGTAGCTAGGATTCCAGGCGTGTGTCATCATGCCAAGTTAATTTTTTATTTTCTGTCGTGACAGGCTCTGGCTATGTTTCAGAGGCTGGTCTTGAACTCCTGGCCTCAAGCAGTCCTCCCACCTCAGCCTCCCAAGTTGCCACCACATCCAGCCCCCTCATCGGTTCTTTCAAGATATTCCATTTGTTCCCTAAAAATAAACGGCAGCCACACACTGGGATATTCTTTAAGTCCTGCTCCTGCTAGAGCTATATAGAAAGAAGAGCAGAGAATGGAGTCCCTGGGGAATTCCAGGGCGTTCCCTCTCGGTGTCTGATTGGGGTACTGTGTACTGATGCCCCAAAGCTATACAGAGTGTGGCACCTGGGCATCTACCACCTCCATTCTTGCTGGGAACACATAATCCCCTATTTGTAGCAGGTGTTCAGGTGATTGAATCTAACTCTCTCCATTTAGGTCATAGAATCTAAACCTCCACGAAATTGGTAGGCTGAAAAACATGTGCTTTATCTTGCTTGGGTTCTAGGGCAGTTAGGTTTTCTAGCTTAGGTCAAGAAGTAGATTACTGTCTGTACTTCCTGGAACAAATTAGCTCCCTATCGTTTTTATTTGCTTTTCAAATCTAAAAGTGCAGCTGATTACAAAACGTTTCTATGCCTCTTTGCATGTACTTTCCTCAAAAACACACAGGACATGGCGGCTTGCTGAGGACAGAAATCATTTTCTCATGGTCAAGGTGGTCGGCAAAGTCAGTCTTCTGTTCAGGTCACTGAATTCTCTACTGTGACTGCCTCTCATCTAGTCCTTTAAAGATGATTCTTGTCATTGAATTAAATGATTGTGGCAGTCTTAATGTAAGAATTTTGTTTTAATATTCTAAAATAAAAGAAGATAACTCCCACCCCAACTCCCCTGTATATCTGTATGAATCGAACCCAGTTAGCTCAGGATCTTTTGGTTTGAAAGATTCATCCGATGTAAGGCTGCTTTTAGCGAAGTATGAGTCATGCATTCAAAGTCATGCATACATTTAGATCCAGACTTTTGTTCTGAGACGAGGAGTTGACAGCTTTAGTGAGACTTTTTTCTACACTTTTGTATTTACTGTCTCACTAACAAGTGACTACACTGACTTGTTTAAAACAGTATTTCCTTTCACAAAATCTTTTTTATTTGCTGAAAAATGTTTTAAAGTGAACTCTAATGCGTTAATAAATTATGTCAAAATTCATTTACAATTGACAAAAACATTATTTTGTCAACTGTTTAAAAAATAACATTTCATTTGATTTGTAAAATTTAAATATTCCCTTTCTTCGCCAAGATTAAAAAAAAAAAAAAAAAAAAGAAGCAGCAGCTTGTCATTTTCTTCATGATTAACATGAACAGGGCTTCTACTTGACATGTTAACTTGTTAACTTTTCTATATCTGAATTAACAGAACTTTCACCTTTTAATTAAACGAGGTACTTCAAAAGCTCTGACCTCTTTGGGCATGATCCTTTTCATCTTACTCAGTCTCTCCCCAAAGGGGAGTTGATTAATAGTGCTACAGAAGTTTTACTAGCATGATTTTTTTAGATCTTCTAATAACTCTGTGAGCCTGGATGTGCCTCCTTTTATAATCTAGCAAATGCTGAAAGTTTGAAAAATGTCTGTTTCTTTCTCAAGGATTTTCTGCTTTCTTTGATTATACAAATCTGCTTTATATGGGACCTGGAGGCTTTCTCCAGGTTGTTGGAGAATTACTATTTCAGTTGACTACAGAATAACAGGTAAAATACTCCATCACTATAGAAAAGGTAGGTTGAAAGATTTTAGATACACAGATATTGATACAATTAGTTATAATATATATTATATACTGATATATACAGCTATATATGATATACAATATACACAGTTTATATAAAATATATATCATATGCTAAATTTGTTATGTAAATGTGTAACTACAAGGAAACCTTTAAGTGAAACAAGTATTAAAATTTATTTATTTTTAAAATTTCAACTTATAGGTTGGTGCAAAAGTAATGGTGGTTTTGTCATTGAAAGTAATGGTAAAAACTACAATTACTTTTGCACCAACCTAATATATTTTAGATACAGGGGTTACATGTGCACGTTTATTACATGTTAATTTGAGATCTAACTTCTTGATGAAGATGTTTAACACTACAAACTTTCCTCTTATTGCTTCAGCTGTATTCTAGAGATTTTGGCAAGTTGTGTTTCTGTTTTCATAAATTTCAAATAATTTTTTGATTTCTGCCTTAATTTTGATGTTCACCCAGGAGTCTTTCAGGAACAAGTTGTTTAATTTCCATGTATTTGCATAGTTTTGAGAGATCTTCTTGATATTGACTTCTGGTTTTATTGCACTGTGGTTCTAGAGTGTGCTTGGTATGATTTTGATTTTTTTAAAAATTCATGAACACTTACTTTATGACTGAGCATGTGGCCAGACTTAGAAGATGTTCTGTTTGCAGATAAGGAGAATGCATATTCTGTGGTTGTTGGGTGCAGTGTTCTGTAGATATCTATTAGGTCCAAATAGACAAGTGTTGAGTTTAAGTCCAGAGTTTCTTTGTTAGTTTTCTGCCTTGATGATTATCTAACATTGTCAGTGAGATATTGAAATATTCCAATGTTATTGTGTGGCTAAGTCTTTTTGTAGGTCAAGAAGAACTTGTTTTAGGAATTTGGATGCTCCAGTGTTGGGTGTGCATATGTTTAAAATAGTTAAGTTTTCTTGCTGGATACTATCCTTTATCAATACATAGTGCTCTTCGCTGTCCTTCTTAATTGTTATTGGGTTAAAGTCTGTTTTATCTGATATAAGAATGGTGACTCCTGTTCTTTTTTTGCTTTCCATTTGCATAGTATATCTTTCTCCATCCCTGTACATTGAGCTTGTGGGTGTCATTACATGTGACATGGGTATCTTGAGGATAGCAGATGGTTGGGTCTTATCTTCTTATCCGGCTTTTCATTCTATGTCTTTTGATTTTGATTTTGTTTTGTTTCGTTTGAGAGAAAGTCTCACTCTGTTGCCCAGCTTGGAGTGCAATGGCATGATCTCAGCTCACTGTAACCTCTGCTTCCCGGGTTCAAGCAATTCTCCTGCCTCAGCCCCCTGAGTAGCTGAGACTACAGGCGTGTGCCACCACATCTGACTAAGGTTTGTATTTTCAGTAGAGATGGAATTTCACTATGTTGGCCAGGCTGGTCTGGCTGAGTTGATTCAAAGAACAGGTCTTTGAGCTCTGAGAGTCTTTCCTCAGCTTGGTCTATTCTGTTGTCAATCCTTCTTATTGAATTATGAAATTCTTGTGGTAAATTTTTCAGCTTTAGAAGTTCAGTTTGGTTCTTTTACAAAATGAGTATTTCATCCTTTTGGTTCTTGGATCATTTTACTGGATCCCTTGGATTGAATTTCAACTCTCTCCTGAATTTTGATGAGCTTCCTTGCCATCCAGGTTCTGAATTCCACATCTGTCATTTTAGTCATTTCTGAGTGGTTAAAAATCATTGCTGGGGAACAAGTGGACTTGTTTGGACGTAAGGGGACACTCTGGCTTTTTGAGTTTCCAGAGCTCTTATGCTGATTATTTCTATCTGGGAGGGTTGGTATTCCTTCAACTGTGGTGACAGTTGAGTATAGTCAGTTGGCTTTACTCCTGGGTGTTTTTACAGGGCCAAGGCTCTGTACAGGGTCTTTATTTGTAGGTCTTTATTGCTTCACAGTGGGGTATTTTAGCAAAATATTTTTGGTGTTGTAGTTTGGACTGTGTTCCAGTAGATAATGCTTAAGAGTAATGGCTGATAGATAGGCTCTTAGGTGCCTGTATTTCCTCATGTTTGCAGCCATGCTCTGCAGTGTGGAGGGAAGAGAGGTGACTACCTCACCAGGCCCACTCCTGGGCCTTGGGGGAGCCCCCTCCAATAACTGGCATTATGCCTACATTTCTTTTGTTAGGTGTTCTGGATCATGGGGCTCCCTTGGGCAAAATCCATGGCAGGGAGCTAGGCCACGTCCTTTCTGGGCTGGCTCTATGGAAGGAGGCATGACCCACTTCTGCAGCAGCCTATGAACCTGTGTGTCTCACCCCTCTCAGTTCTCTGAGAGTCTTCCTCCCCAGCTCAAGTGCTGCCCACAGGTCTCAGCCCAGCACTCCTGAGCTGCACATCACAGCCCTGGGTGGTGGGACACCCCACACCTCCATCCTCCAGACCCTTGGGCTTGGGTTCCTCGTGTTCTAGGAGATCCAAAGTGCTCCGAGGATGCTGGGAATGTACTCAGGTGCAGCAAAGCACCTAGGCTGGGCAGCAGAGACTGTGCCGTGCACATGCACACACTCTTGTAAGTTGGCCAGATAGGGGCCCTGAGAGGGGCTGGCAGGCAAGAGGGCCTGCAGAACAGACATGCCCTAGTCCCACTGGGAAGCTGGTTCCACTCTCTCCTGGCCCAGCAGTGAGCTGAAGCTAGAGCTTCTTGGAGGGAGGTGGGGAGCCCCAGGGGGACTGGTGCCTATGGCCGGGCTTGCTGGAGCCGCTGCATACACAAAGGCCCCCAGTGCTTCACTGGCTGAAGTCCTATCTCTGCCTACTCTCTGGATGATCCCCTGGCTGGGTCAGATGTCCATGGGGTTTGTGGGGTCCCCTCTAGCTAGGGATCCCCAAGGTCCACTGCAAGAGTGGGAAGTCCCACAGTCCTTCATGTACCCTTTCCCCAGGAGCTCTTCAGGGCTGGGAAGCAGCCCCAGCATTCAAGCACCCCATGCCAGGTTCCCAGCTTCCTCCTTCTTCAGCCTCAGTGTCCACATCACATCTTCATCCATTCTCAGCATATTGTCTCTAAAGATCTATTCAAATTATGTTGGTTTACTCAAAATATTGGTCTCTCTTGGTGGGAGCAGTACTTCCTGGCTATGTCTAGTTGGCCATCACGTCCCACTCCAAGTATTGAAATTTAAATTCAAGAATTAAACATTTTCTCAAGATTGGGCAAGCCACATATGGTCTAGAAATTGTTTTTAAAATATGGACCTAGTTAGAAGAAAATGCCAACAGACACCATATGAAATGGTCACAGCATACTCTCTTATTGGAATGTGTTTTTGCAGTTATCTAAAAGGTTTTCTTAATTAAAAATATCTAGTTTGGAAGGATTTTAAAGCCAGATTACCATAAACATTATTCATTTCTTCACAGCTATATGTTTCTAAATGTATTGTATATGCTTAAGGTATTTGTAAAACTATACCTGTTGGGGGTATGTGGGTATGTTTATGTATACAAGTATCCATATCACTAAAAATCTTGAATTTAGATGCAAATAATATATTTTGTAGTAGATGATTTTTACTATAAATTGTTTAAATACCATAGGAAGAGTTTTAGAAAGGGGAATAAATTTGGCCAGCTTTCTAATTTTTTTCTAAATCAAATATTTCCCTAATATCCAAAATTTATGTACAAAATTATGTATCTTACTTAATTTCAACAGAAACATCCTGGGAACAGGCATTTTCATAAGTCTGATTATATTAATAAATGCTTTATACTGACTTTTTATTTTCTAATTAAATTTAAAATAAAGTCAAAACAATCTTTTACTTTTGATCCTTGGTCAGAGGTAGAAAAGTAGCACAGAACGTAGGAATCAAAATAATCAAGGAGGAAGATAGGGTCACTGTTGGGAAGTTTATTTAAACATTTCTTTATGAATAGAATTTCAAGTTTGCAAACCAGATTACAGAATAAATCCTGTGTTGAATTCAAGACCAGATGAGGTGAAATTAATGCAGGAAGGGCTCTGTATTTTGCCAACTCAGCTAATGACTGTAGAAATGTTCTTAGATTGAAACAGAAAATATTCCTTATAAAAGCAAATGTGGTTATTTTTAAAGAAATCAAAGAAGGCACCCTTTGATTGTGTCATCTCAGCAAAATAATTAAAATCAGCAGCAAGTAGAGCACAGAGGAAGATGAATGGAAAGGCAATGACATAACAGTCAACTCAAAGCAATTCTCCTTTAGAACCAAAGTCTTAACATACATACGGCTGCTGAGACCTCTGTTTCAGCAGAATTTGAGAAATAACAGATCAGATCTGGCTATTGGAACACAATAGAGGGTAAGTTTATTTGAATTAAAAAGACATAATAATACTAGTAGATTATCAAATGAGCTATTTGAAAGGAAGCAAAGGCTGAAATGAAGACACTCTGTGCAACTGGTGTATGTACTAATTTTAGCTCCAATAAGGCAGTCTTTTATACTTTTTGTTCGCTCCTGTATTCCTCACACGTAGAACCATGTCTGACACCCAGAATATGAATTACATATTGGAAATGACTCACCCATATTTCCATAACTAGGTAATATTATAACGAAGCCATAGAAGGCATAATGATCAAATTGAATCAACCAATTTTCATGGTGCACTAAAGAGGAGGCATTTTAAAAAAATCACACTGGTATTATATGACTCCAGTTTTCCTAATAGAAAGTGTGTGTGTGTGTGTGTGTGTGTGTGTGTGTGTGTGTGTGTTTGTGTCTGTTCCTCAATTTAACTTTTTCCTAAAAATTATTGCTTGTTTCCTTGAGAAATCTACTGCCTCTCACACATCACGTTCTATAACTGTAAAAATTAGCCAAGAAAATTACCTAAAGAAGAGACATTTAACGGAATTTGGAAGAATGGTGACTCAGGACATAGAAGCGGGAATCTGCATTGATAGGCTGAAGTCTGAGCTCTCTGGAGATAAGTGGCTTTCAAACAGAAGAACCGGGAATCGAATGTACATAGGCAAAACCAGTGTGAAGACCAAGAGGAATGCAGATAGGCAATGCAGTAGGGAAGCTTTAGTAGCACCTGCATGGAAATGTGATGCAATTCAGTAACAGGAGAGGCTTCAGGAGGCTTCATTCTTCTCCAAAGTGAGGACCTATTCAATCCTGTCTGTAACTGTCATTAGGACTCCCTTCTTTGCTTGTGTCCACATATCTGTGCTCATTAACAACCAACTTTTTTAGCTTAAGCTTTCCCGTTGATCTCTTTGGTAGGTATATCTCCTACTTTCCAGAAACCAGATATATCAAAACTACCATCACTCAATCTCAGTTACAGAAGCCTGGTAATAAAACCAATTAACTAAGCTCAGGCTCTCACCAGTCAAAATGGGGACAGGGTGTGTGATCACAGTACATGAGTTTGCATGTTAGTAATTTTGGTTGCATCAAATTTCACCCTGGAAAATGGTTGTGGACCTCTTCAATGAGAAGTCAATTTCAAGTCCAATATCTCTTCTGTTTTCCCCTGGGATGCAGCAGAGTCCCCTAAAGTGCAACATAGTTCATGCATTGTATCCCTGGAGCTGGGACAGAAGCAAGGACTTCATTATAAGGAGGCAAAGGAACCAAGAGAATACCCAAGCCTCAAGGAAACTAGTGTAGCACCACCCTGGCACCTAAAGTTTTGAAGTTCACCCCATACCCAGGGGCATGTGTCTAATTCTGGAGGGGTGATTACTGGGATTACAACATCCTTCCTCTTCATTCATCAACAGATGCAGAAGTTGTGACAAGATGGGCAGCTCATTATCATATTATTAAATACGTCTACACAAACTCTGCTTGGATGTCTTTAAGACACAGGACCTATTCTCCACCCATAAGCAGACAGTATGTTGCTTACATTTCATCTAAACAGAAAAAAAAAAATACAGACAATTGCTTTGTAATCTCAGAAATGCCAGGTTCTGCAGCCCTCAGCTATAAATTCATTCCTGTCCAGAGTAGCAATTGTTCACAGCAATGTCAGACTTTGCAAAATTAGAAATTAATACCAAGAGGATTTAGGTAAACTCTCTCTCATACAGAAGTTCCTCCCTTTGAGCCAGTCCATTTTGTACTAATTTCCTGGTATGTTCTAATCATGACTCCGACTACTTTTCTCTAAACCTACCGTAGTACTTGCTTGTGACTCTTAATTGTCTCTTAGAAAGTAGCATGTGTCCTAGGCTACAAAAGTTGTTTGGTTTTAAAATTCACAACTTCAACCACAAGACCACATATGAGCATGACTTAGCAGGCAGTTGCCTTGAGCCATCACAGAAAAGATCTTTCTTGGACCACCCCTCTCAGGACTAAATACAGGAAGATTTAGTTCCAAACTCTGCCATCTGAAAAATGTACATTTTATCTTCACTATGATATTTCTTTCCCACATTATTCCAAAAACTGTCACGACAGAGATTTGATCAAATCTCAGTATCTGGTCATTGTTTCAATAGTCTGGTTGTTTGAGTGAAGTGTGTTCGTGATTCAGGTTTAAAGTCATGATTTTAGCTCCAAATAAGGCTAGATGATGTGCTTTAGCTAACAGATGCTAGGCTACCCTTGAAAGCCCAGCTACTATAAGCCCATTGAAGTCACCATCTATGCAGACCATTCTCAGTGGGGCATAACAGTCAAAGGAATAAAATCCAGCATCCAAAAGGTGACTTTGAACTTGTAACTGTGCTCAATCTCCATACTTGCATTTCTTGAACACCATGGCATGATAGATTGCCCACAGCGATAGTTTACAAACTTAATTTCTTTCTCCCTGAGTTACATCTGATTCCCTCCTAACCAGTGGCTCCTCCAGCACTGCAATGTTCCAGACTTAGTCTAAAGCTCCTCATTTAGATGTAGCCTGAGGCATGGGGAAAGCTGAACAGACAAATCCATGCTTCTTTTAAACAGACAAGGAAAGAAAAAAAGTGAGAAGCACAGATACACTTGCATTGTTATTCCTCAATAAGATATGCTTGTAGAAGATAGAACTCTGATTAAGAACTTCCTGCTATTTTGAAAAAGGAATTAAGTTCAAATATTTAGGGGACTTGATTAGGTGACCTCTAAGCAATAGACTGATTCCTCCGTTTGTTTTCCCAAACAAGCATGTTACTTTGGGTCCAGCACTGCAACTTCAATTTCATCTGCTTCCGTTTTGTGAGATGATGCCCTCTTGGTGCCCTGTATTATCAAAACTTTGATAAGGTGTTAGAAAATGAGGAAGTGGGTTCTCCTAAAGTTAATTTGTTTTATTACCAGGATTCTGTAACTGAGTGAATCTAGTTTGGATACATCTGGTCTCTGGAAGGCAGGACATATGCCTACCAAATAGATCAATAGGAAAGCTTCACCTCAGCTAAAAAAGTTGGCTGTTAATGAGCACAGGTGTATGGATACAAGCAAATATCACACCTCCAATAAATAACCCCTGTTCATGGTAGTCTATGTGGGAAGGCTTTCTGGTAAAGGTGCCATTTCTGCTGCTAGAAGAATAAGTCATCATTCAACTCGCCACACAGTAGAAGGTGGACGTTTGCACAGATGCAAAATCATGCCCACCTAAGGGACAAAGGACCTTCTAGAACTTACTTGGATCTGCCTAGAAGTTTAGATTTGGGCAGACATGTTGCAGAAAAGGAAGGACCAGGTTGTTTTTATTGCCAAAGCAGTTTGCTGTTTATGTGCAGCCTTTGCTATGCCTAGAACTTGGCACTGTTGCAGAGCTGTCCCTGGAAAGCCAAGGAGACAGAGCTTAGCATATGAGAAGCTTGGCAAATGGGGGGCATCTTCTCAGGAGAAGAAAAGGAAGGAGGCACATCTGAACAAAGGGAAAAATTTGAGCTGTAGTGCTCTCACAGTAAGCACTTGGCTGAGCCCATGAGAGCTCTGAGGTTGCAGTGGCCTGGTAGAGTGCTCTGGAGTAGATGAGGTTGCAGTGGCCTGGTAAAGTGCTATTGAGTAGATGAGGTTGCAGTGGCCTGGTACAGTGCTATTGAGTAGATGAGGTTGCAGTGGCCTGGTACAGTGCTCTGGTGTAGATGAGGTTGCAGTGGCCTGGTAAAGTGCTATTGAGTAGATGAGGTTGCAGTGGCCTGGTACAGTGCTCTGAGGTGTGTTTGTGGGCAGGAAGATTTATACCCTTGCACTGAACAGTTACTGGATACAGGATGGTCCTGAAGTAACAGCACGGCCTAGGAAAAGAGAGATGTCTTCAGAAAAGAGTAATTCTTGGAGAGGATGAAGAGTTGAGGGCTACTAGCAGGGACAGAACCTCCTAGAAGCTGGAGGAGTAATCCCTTATCCTGTAGTGGGGCTGGCAGAGTAGCATGGTCTTCATCACAGATCCTGATAAGATACTCCTGGGGGGCCAAAACTGCCATGTGCATGATGTGCAGGGATGGGACGTGAGCAGCCAGTGTCCGTGGATAAAAGGTATTTCCTGAGCTGAGATGGAATGTGGACAGGGAGCACTCAAACTGATCAACTGACTGCTCAGGAGACGTCTCTGCAGGCTTTCCTGGATCCATTAGTACTGACCAGCCCTTGATGGAAATGTTTGCTTCTCATCCAGGGACCACCCCACTGCCTCTCTTTCCTCCACTCAGTTCTGGGCCACTGGGAGTCCTGGGATGTAGTTAAACAAAAGTTCACAGGGGATGGGAAGAGAGGAGGAATGGGGACTCTCCCAGGACATGGGAAGTATGCTCAGGGAAGGCTTCCGGGGAAATATGCTCTTTCTGCTGCCCTAGAATAAGTCAACATTCTACTCACCACATAGTAGAGGTGGACACTTGCACAGATGCAAAACCATACCCACATACAGAACAAAAGACTTTCCAGGAGTAATTTGTGTGCCTGGACTATGGTCCATTTGGGGCATAGGTTGAGGAGGGTCTTGGGAGAGGCTAGAATGGGGTCAGTTGAAGGGCCTGGAGAGCACTTGAGATTTTACCTTGATACTGAGAATGGATCACTAAGGCTGTTTGAGCTGTTGAGAGAGATGCTTAGATGTGCCATTTGGTACAGGAGTCAAAAGGGAATGTGGCTAATACAAGTCAGTGCTATGAGCAAGACTTTTGTAATAATCTCAATGCAAATGCCTTTCACCTTTAATATGCAAATCCATACTTCAATTTCATCCACTTGAACTGGCAAGAAAATAAATGCCTGTAGTCAGTCCTTTGTACTTGGAGATAAGATTAGCTACTTCCGTAAGGCAGGTATTTAGTAACACTTTCAGGACAAAGAACCTTGTGATTAAAATATTTAAAAGATCTCAAACACTTAGGAAATTGTCTTTTAAAAGATCAAATAAATAATTTAAAGTATGAATGGAAAGACCATCTTCTTATCTGCTTTAGGAGCTATTTCTGTGAATCTTCCTTAATAATCATTTTTTTTTTCAGTCTGATAAATGTTGTATACCAAGGCAGGGATAGACATTTCTTCACCTGAATTAAATGCTGAGATTATAAAATATGCCTTCTCTATTGAGGAGGCATCGAGGGTAGGTATCCTGCAGCCACACATTACTTAAAATGAGCAAATAAAAGGCTCTAATATAATGCCCAAGCTGTGGCAGAGGGACACCCTATCCCTGAACTCCCAATACCTTTAAGATAACAATTTATAAAGTTGAGGTCTCAGGCATTTCATGAATGAATAGTTCATGGGCTTCCTGTCTAAATAATCACTAATTTTCAAAAAAGAATTGATTGGATGCAGGACAGAAGAGAGCATCTTCAATAATTGAAAGGCTCAAACATTGTTTGCCTTAAATCAAAGAAAAAAGAAAAATGACTTACACCGAGAGGACAGGATAGCTTCCTTGGCAATTTAGGAAGCTCACTGCCATTGTCAATAAAGTCTCTGCACAGAAACACTGCAGCATGTCACCTACACACACTCTTTCCCAGAGCACAGCCTCTCTCATATAGTTTAGACAATTATTTCCTCTTAACCAAAATTGCCTTTTGGCGTATCTAACAGAATCAACTCTCTTTGCTGGAATAGGTGCTCTTTATTTCTAGATCCCAATAAAAAGGTCTGGGAATAGAACCACTTGGATTGTCTACCTTTGCCCACTACAGAGGAGATGCAATGAGTGATACAGCAGTTTGGGGAACAGAGGCAAGATTGTTAGAAGCATGTTCTCTTCCTAGGTCATTGCATAGCCACTCATGATAATAACAATTTCATCCACAGGGCACACAGCACTGCTTACTGAGGATACTATAATAACCCTGGCAACATATAAGCAGATTCTGGTAGGTGATACTATTATAACCCTGTAGTATATTTCCAGTACCAAGCACCAAATGTTACTAGAAGAAGACATGTGGTGTAATGGAAGCAGAACTGTAGAAGGGGTGTATAAATACCAGCCTATAGAGTTATTGTGAAGGTTAAATGAGCTATCATGTGTGGGGTGGTATATGACACAAGGGGAGAAGAGTTACTACCATTTGGGTTATTGGCTTTTCATATGGTATGCTCATATTTTCAACCCTTCATTCATTTATCTGTCCATTTATTCAACAGATGAGTAGAGATAGAATTCTAAGCAAAATAGACTTAGTTTCCGTCCATGGGAAGCTTAGGGCTAAGATGAAGAGATGTTAACTTAAGAAAGAGAAGATAGTAAAAGAAAGGATGATGAAGAGAGAAAAACAGAATGAGAAGGAAGGAAGGGAGGGAGGGAGGGAGGGAGGAAGGAATGGATTAAGGAAGGGAGGGAGGGAAGGGAGGGGAGGAGGAAGGGAG
This sequence comes from Papio anubis, assembly GCF_008728515.1. Taxonomy (NCBI): domain Eukaryota; kingdom Metazoa; phylum Chordata; class Mammalia; order Primates; family Cercopithecidae; genus Papio; species Papio anubis. Next base: position 138,359,328 of record NC_044996.1, read on the forward strand.
GGAGGGAGGAAAGAAGGAAGCGAGGAAGGAAGGAAGGAAGGAAGGAAGGAGGGAGGGAGGGAGGGAGGGAAGGAAAGAAGGGAGATAGGGAGGAAGGAAGGAAGGAAGAAAAGAAGGAAAAGAGGAAGAGAGGGATGGAGGGAGATGAGGAAGGGAGGGAGGAAGGAAGGAAAAGGAAAGGAAAGAAGGAAGGAAGAGAGGGAAGGAGGAAGGAAGGGAGGGAAGGATGGAGGCAGGGAAGGAGAGAAGGAGGGAGGGAGGATGGAAGGAAGGGATTAAGGAAGGGAGGGAGGGAAGGACAGAAGAAGGGAGGAAAAGGGAGGTGGTGAGGAAAGAAGGAAGGAAGGAAGGAGGAAAGAGGAAGGGAGGAAAGAAGGAAAGGAGGAAGAGAGGGATGGAGGGAGAGGAGGAGGAAGGGAGGAAGGAAGGAGAGGAGGAAGGGAGGGAGGGAAGAAAAGGAGGAAGGAAGGAAGGGAGGGAGGAAGGAAGGAAGGAAGAAAAGGAAGAGAAGGCAGGAAGGAGAAAGAAGGAAGGAAGGAAGGAGGAAGGAAGGAAAGAAAGAAGGGATGGAGAATGGACTAGAAAGGAATGGAGGATTCAGGGAAGGCCCATGCAGGGACTAGCCAGCGGAGGAAACAGTGGCATCATGGTTGCAAAAGCTTTCACCTGTGGATAATTGGGATGCATTACAGATGGAATAAAGGGCTTTGAAAGACGGAGTGGCTGCTATCCTTAACTGCTATGTGGGCAGTGATCATTGGAATGAGTCTGGTGTGGGAGGGTTTTGAAGAAAGAAAGCACTAAAAGAAAATGAGAGGCTCAGAGTGGCACGTTGGCCATTTAAGGGATACTATGATGGCCGGGAGGCCCCTTGGGAAGGTCTAGAGAAGACTTTCATCCTCTGCAGCTACAGGACAGATTATGTAACAAATCAGTCCCAAGTTGGATAATAATAAGACCAAGCTCCAAAAGTGACTAAACAAGGAGCCCCAAGAGCAGCACCTTAAGACTTGGGATAAAAATATTTCGGTGGACAAGCTTGAGGATCTCAAGCCCCCGACATCTCCCAGAACATTCCTACATGGCACAAGCAACCCCATTCCACCAAGCAGAGGAAACATTTCTGCCGATGCAGTGACCTCACCTGGCAGAGGTGCCTTGAAAATGAAGCACAGGTTCCGCAAGACCCATCCCCATCTGTGTTTGTGTTCTCCACAGCTGTGATTTTCAAACCTGAGCGTGCATGAGAATCACTTAGAAGACTAGTTAAAGCACAGGTTGGTAAGACCTACTCTCAAGGCATCTGATTCAGTTGGTTTGGAGTGTGTGCTGAGAATGTGTCCTATTAATTATTTACCAGCTGCTGCTGCTGGTGGTGGTCTGGAAGCCACACATGTAGGAACCTCTGCTGTAGATAAGAACTCTTATACAAGTGGTCTATATAGGAACCTCTGGCCTAGTCCTATAACCAGGTCTCATCATAGCCCGAGCTGGGCAGTACAAGCCCAACTCCTCAGAAATAAACTCCTGTATGTCAGACGAGTTGCAACACTGGGCTCATTTGTATCACTTGTGAAACCATAGGTTTGTATGTTTGTTTGTTTTTAGATGCAGGATCTTGCTCTACCACCCAGGCTGGTGTGCAGTGGCACAATCACAGCTCACTGCAGCCTCAACCTCCCAGGCTCAAGCAATCCTCCTGTCTCAGCCTCCTGAGTAGCTGGGACTACAGGCATGTGCCACCACACCCAAATAAGTTTTTAATTTGGTGTAGAGATGGGGTCTCCCTGTGTTGCCCAGGCTGGTCTCTAACTCCTGGCCTCAAGCAATCCTCCCACCTCAGCCTCTCAAAGTGCTGGGATTACAGGTGTGGGCCACTGTGCCCACCTTGGGACTTGGATCTTTAGACAATGAGAGTGGAATTGGAGGATAATAATATAAAGCTAAATAAGAGAGAAATCATTGATTAGTTAGCACTCACATGTTCCTTGAGGTTCAAATTCTGGAAGGACATCTAGAGCTGATCATGAGAGTCTGACGTGAAGGCACCTGGAATAGTGGACACAGCAATGCCTTCTGTAAATATGGGGGAGTTGCCAGATATCCTTAGCATAGAGATGGGAAGCGGTGAGAAGGATAAGAGAAGCTGGGATGCTAGAATGAATTGCACATGGAAAATTAGAGACCTCCTACCTGACTTTATTCTCTGGGAGGATTCAAAGGGACCCCTCCCCACTGCACTACAGCTCTAAGCAATGCATGAATGAATGGGGCATTAGCCCATTTTAGAAGCTACTCAGTGGCTGTTATCTATAGGCCAGGGTTGAGACTGAATGATGCAGCCATACAACTAGGTTCCCTAATACCAGTGACATTGACTGAATTCTGATGGAGGAAATGCCAGCAGTTAGCCATCAGATCCAAGGTGGACCTAATTCCTGTAACTAGCATCGACCCAGGGTAACAGTCAGGATGTCTGATGCTTGGGGAATCCGTGGTATCAGTGGTGTTTCTCTATTGCTTTCATAAAAAGAAACTAGAACTAGCAAACAGAAAACTCTATCAGCTGCATAAGTGCCGAGCCCCTTAATCAGTTTGCAAAGCTAAGGCAGCTCACAGACCTAGAGCCCACTGATAGGAGGGAAAACTAGATTCTGCTGAGGAAAGACCCTACAGCACTATTACAAGAACATAATGGGTAAATATTTCAGTTACTTTTCCTCAATGGTATCCATAGACAATTGCCAGGACATTAGGGAGAATGGAATACCCAGAAATTTTTAGGAGCCTTACATATGAACTTTTGACCCAAATGCTTCTCACAGTAGATTCACTGGTTCTGTAGAGTTTCCCAGGTCATTCTCCAAGTTTGCAAGTATATAACTGAGATTATCTACTGAAGTGGGCAGAGGCGTCACATGAATTTTCTGAACTAAGAAGTAAGGGTCGTGCGATAGTTTGCTGAGAATGATGGTTTCCAGCTGCATCCATGTCCCTACAAAGGACACGAACTCACCCTTTTTTATGGCTGCATAGTATTCCATGGTGATGGGTGCAGCACACCAACATGGCACATGTATAAATATGTAACAAACCTGCACATTGTACACATGTACCCTAGAACTTAAAGTATAATAATAATAATAATAATAATAATAAATAATAAAGAAGTAAGGGTCGTTATAATAGGAAAAGCCAAGGAGAATCCCCTAAACTCACCAAGAGAGTGCATCAGTAGCAATCATACGTGTAGGAGAAATTGCGAAGGTTAGAGGCAGCATGAAGTCATGAAGGACTCAGGAGCCATGAGTACCATCATATCCTATTCAAATCACTTGTCTAATCTGTGCCAAAGTCAACTGGGACATAGAAAGTAATTGCTGTTCACCACAGACCTAATCAGACAGTAACCCCAATTGCAGCCACTACTCCAGAAACGGTATGTTTAATGGAGCAGTTCAAAATCGTGTTTGGTGTGTCACTATTTGAGAATTATTCCTTCTTTGTACTCATCATCAGGGATGATCAAAAGCATTTCCCCTTCACATGTCGACTCTTCTGCTCTCTTGCTATCTTGCTCTCTCTCTCTCATTTTGATCATCTTGACATTCTGCACAGCATCACACTAGTCTATTGTATTTATAACATCACATTATTGAGCAGGAAGTGGCAAGTTCTCTTTATGGTCTACTAAGATAGGTACGCCAAAAGGGGAGAGATTAACTCAATGAAGACTTCACATCCTGCCACACTGGTGAAGCTTCAGGGTATGGCAGTCTGGGGCATGCTGGGACATCACCTCTAAGGTAAAGGGCAATTTGTTGTACCATAAACTTCCTCCTACTGACAGACAGGCACCAGAGCTTGGGGGGATATGAGAGAAAGAGCAAAGTCCAAGTTATATCCAAAGCTTGGGTCCCATTAACTTGATGAAGATTTCGTTTACTGAACAGAGGAGCAGGTTGGGTAAAATAGCGAAAATCACTCACTTTAGACATATGAAATTTAAGATTCCTATTCAAGAAGCACTTGAATATGTGGGTGTGTATTCAGGGTGGAAATCACTGCTGGAGTCATCAGCACTCAGGTACTGGTTAGAATCATGGAACTGAATAAGATCACCTAGAAAAGTGAGCATAGCTAAGAGATTCAAGGACTGAATGCCCTAATTAGGGACATTGAAGTGACACTGCCTGACAGAGCTCTCACAGGTGAGCCGATGGTCTCTTGATTCACATTTACGGAGGGGGCTTAGCCTGAAGTTTGTTTTGCATTTATGAAACCACCATCCCAATTCTTCTTTTCTGGGGAGTGAACTCCCCAGATGTAATAGAATCAAGCATTTGATAGATATAATGATTGCTCAACAAGGAGTGCCTCACAAAAGCATTTAGCCAGGCTTCAGTTCACCCAGGAAATGAAGATTTTCTTTAAGCCTTCAACAATTGCATAGCAAAATTTAAACAGCCTGTCAGCCAGGCTGCTCACTCAGCTTGAATATTAACACACTTCATTTTCGCAAGCCCCGGGTCCTTTTGCATTTGTTTGTTTGTTTGTTTTTAGACAGAGGCTTTCTCTGTTATCCAGGCTAGAGTGCAGTGGCTGGGACCTTGGCTCGTTGCAACCTCTGCTTCCGGGATTCAGGATTTTCCCACCTTAGCCTCTCGAGTACCTGGGATTACAGGTGCGCACCACCATGCCTGGCTAATTTTTGTATTTTTTTTTTTTTTTTTTTTTGTAGGTACAGGGTTTCACCATGTGGACTAGGCCGGTCTTGAACTCCTGGACTCAAGCGGTCTGCCCGCCTCCGCCTCCCAAAGTGCTGGGATTACAGGCATGAGCCACTGCGCCCAGTCAGCCCTGGGTGGCTTTGAGGGGATTCGAACTATGACTTATTTAGGATTAGATGACACAAGAAAATTTGAGAATGCTTTGAGCTCCTGAGTTTACGACACACACATATACATATATAAATTATAGTCATTTATTTTTTCTTATTTAAAAAATGATTTTTATTATATACGATATGAAAAATAGGGAAATCTATAATGGAAAGAGTAAAACTATCCCAAATCCACTTCCTAGATTTAACTCTTGATAACTTATTGCATGTTCAACTCCAACCAAAATCTAGGTTGTGAATTTGTTCAAAGAAGATTGTAATGCAGGACTCCTATTTGGGGGATGAGAAGAAACTCATGGAGGCGGTTTCAAGCTAAGCAAAAAAGCATAGGCTTTGCAGAGTGTGAAAGAATGTCTGAGCAAACAGCTCAGAATATAAGGTCTATAGGTATTTAACATGAATGGATTCTAAATATAAAAATAAATATATATGCGTGTGTGTGTGTGTGTGTGTGTGTGTGCGCGTGGAAGGGTCTGTGCAAAGACCCACCACAAATGAGGATTCCATTATTGCCTTTGCACCTAGTACATAGCTGCCAGTGTTACCTCTTAATTATCAGTTCCAGATATCCAAGGATTAAATGAGAGAGAATATTTGGAAGAATAGACATATTTTAATTGGGATCTCTATATCTGTGTCTTTTCCAGAGCAAAAGCCATCTCCCTTTTCAAGGAAACCACAGCGTGTGATGTGATTTTCCAAGAATGTGAATTCTGTCTCTTGGTTTATGGTCATTGTGCTCCAAGCAGAGCACAATGAGAGTTTTCTTTTTTATTAAAAAAATAAAGAGAGCAATGAGACGTCACTTCTGCCAACTTTTTAATTATATTATGATGGTTTTTCAGGAATAACACCTTTCTGTAATCATACATCATAAGTAAACACAATTAAACCCACACCGGAGGGCCTACAAAACCACAGTCACCTTTACTGAAACAACACAAAATTATTTGAGAAATGTTTATTGGAAAACATTTTCCCCTCACTTTTATGTCTTCTATACATCAACACCCGAATCATTGTATTATTTTTCCTCGCCGTGGTTGCTAACCAGGCCCTGACGTTGCCAGTACTGCAACTGTCTAGAGAGGGGTTTTTTTTTTTTTTTCTGCCCTCTGTGTGGGCCATCTCAGTCTTTCTGAGGAGGCCTCTCTGTCATCCCCCGCATGACAGGCCTGCGTCAATAACACCTCTCATGACACTCGGTGATTTTCCAAGAGTGTTGAGAGCGAAACCTACAAAGAGGTGCTTCAGATCATCACGTGCTAGGTATTTGCCATTTGAAGAGCTCTCTCAAATCTTTGTTGAAAGGAACAATATGAGTGCTATTAATGTGTTTGCCCGGAACTCCCGTTCCCCACCTTAGTATCAGAATACAGTTGCTGTCCTTGCCAAAACAAAGACACCTAGTTCCATGTGTCAGTGTTTTCTTCTGCTTCTCACTACTGAGCAGCTACTTCCAACAATTCCTGAATTTATGTCAAATCCCAGTCCCATAAATCAGACAACAGTCCCATGGAAACATAGACGGTTGAGTGATAACATTGAAAGTATAAGGATGATATGCCTTTTAGTTATTAAGCTCTGGCTTACAGGTGTGCAATATTTTAAAATCCAAACTTTTCATTCATTCATTCAACAAATATTTACTGGTTGCCACTGTGCATTAGACCCTGAGCCTCATGCAGGGAATTCACCACAAAGGGTGACCCTTTTTGTATGAGTTTTTTGTTATTTAAAATTTTTGTTTATTTTTTCTTCATATATTCAACAACTTTTATTGGATACCTACTAGTTCTAAAAACTGAATTTTGCAGTGAATTTTTGAATTGCCCAGCAGATTATATAGCAGTCCCTAGGAACAGTGACTACCCAGAGATGGTCCCTTATTGTTTCTGCTAAGTGGATAAGACCTGCGGTGGTAATACTACTAAAACGGATAACTAATTACAACTGGGATGATCCTAACATCAAAACTAATGTGTAGGAAGCTCTTGATCCCTGCCAGAGGCCATGCTATAGCTTTTTGCATGTTTTTAAAATTTGTTAAAGTTAGAAAAAAACTTAATTGACAAAAACCTGTATAAGTTTATGGTGTACAATATGATGTTCTGGTATATGTATACATTGTGAAATGGTTAAATCAAGCTAGTTAACATATGTAACCTTACGTACTTATCATTGGTTTTGTGGTAAGAAAACTTAAAATTTACTCTTTTAGCAATTTTCAAAGATACAATATGTTGTTTTTAACTATAGTCACCATGTTGTACAATAGATCTCTTGAACTTATTCCCTCTGTCTCATTGAAATTTGTTTCCTTCGTCCAACATCTAAATAACCTGACATTGGCCTTATTAAACCTCCACTGATATAGATGCCAAATCTAAAATTTTAGAATAACTGATCCAATATCAGAACATCATTGAAAAGAAAGAAAATACTGAAATGCAGATGCACCCACCCTATAACATGGATGTCCCTCAAACACATTGCACTATGTGAAAAAGCCAGAAAAAAAACAACTGCAAATTGCATAAATCCTTTTACATTAGAAGTTCAGAATAGGCAAATTTGTAGACACAGCAAGTAGGTTAGTGGTTGCCAGGGGCTGGAGGTGGAGGAAGGAATTGATGACACATAGGCACAAGTGATATTTTAGGGCAATGGGAATGTTCTCCAATTGAATTGTGGTAGTGGGTGTACAACTCTATAAATTATTAAAAGCCATTAAACATGTGAGTTCTATGGTATATAAATTACACCTCAGTACAGCTGTTTTAAAAAAGAAAGAAATGGTCCTTGCCTCGGGAACAATGAGGGACCTTGTCTTTCAGGGTGATTAATCCACATTTCCACATGGTTTCATGTTTATCATCTCCCTCACCAGGAGACTGCAGGTCTTTTGCATGGCTTCCAGACCCCACCTTTTCAGTTGAAGTTTAGCTGCCCTTCAGAATACAGGATGAATTGCCTCTGAGCCCCACTCCTATCTGAGCTGTCGATGCCTGAGGTTTCAGCCAAGTACAGGGTGCAAGTTCTGTTCTCTATGACCTCTCTCCCTGAATAAGTCGGTGAGCCTGTGCCTTGGTGTATAGGAGAAGCAGCATATATCCAGCCCCTGCTGTGTGCCAAACATAGCCACTTTGCAGAGGTCTTTTATTATTCCTCATAAAACCATGGAGAACGCATCTCATCATCCCACTTTTCAGGTGCAGAAAGTGACAAGTAGAGAGTATTTTGATCCAAGGTTACACAGACAATAAATGGCAGGGCCAGAATGTCATCCCAGCCGTCTCTAGTTCCAAGAGCTCTCATGTTGATTGATTTGGTCTGCTCAGGTAGTAGTTCCTTATCCCCATATGCACTCTGAGTGTGTCGTAATTCCGTCTTATCAATGGGCATCTTAAAGATGCCAGAAGGTTGGTAAAACTTGTATTTTGCAACCACAGAGTGCTCAGCTGTGGGACAAAGTTCAATAAATAGCCAGGCACGGTGGCTCACGTCTATAATCCCAGCATTTTGGGAGGCCAGAGGGGGAGAATTGCTTGAGGACAGGAGTTTAAGACCAGCATGAGAAACATTGTGAGGCCTCATTTCTGCAAAAATTTTAAAAATCAGCCAGGCATGGTGGTGTGCATCTGCAGTCCCAGCTACCCAGGAGGCTGAAGTGGGAGCATCGCTTGAGCCTGGGAGATCAAGGCTCAATAAGCCATGGTCGTGCTACTGCACTCAACCTGGGCAATAGAGTGAGACCCTGTCTCAAAAAAGAAGAAAGAAAAAAGAAAAAGAAATTTCAGTAAATATGTTTGCAATGCCTTCATTGCTTGAACTCTAATTACATTTTAACAGAAGCCAAGCAAAAACCTTGAAGAAATGTAGCACTAAATCGTCTGTACCTAACATAGATCTTCAACATTTAATTTCTAACATGCCAATGAGGCCAAACGCACTTTAATTACTGCATATATTTTTTCAAAATTCCACTAAAGTCCTTTTCTAAAAATAACATTTTCATTGCTCAAAGACCACATAAGACAAACTGAGAGGATGAACAGCATTCTGGTCTTAATAGAGGACACAAAAAATCCAGATAAAGAAATCGGGACACATAGGGAGAAAGCAAGGCACACGTGTTTGTCAAAGCGTTAAAAAATGCTGGAGTGTTTTTCATGACAATTTAGAAGAAGACAATGAGAATGGAAGCATATATAGAAGGGGAACTCATAAGATTGTATTTAATTTCAAGAACATCAGTATTTAGTAGTGCAGCAAGTAAGTTTCTATTTAAAGAATTATACAAAATTGTGTTATTTATATCAGTACTTCTCAAATGGGGGGATTTTGTATGTGGGTACGCACACACTTTATGTGAGACAGTCAGCAATGTGTGGAGACATTTTTTTGTTTTCACAACTGTGGGAAAAAAGGGCTACCAGTATTAGGTAGGGACCAGGGATTTTTCCAAATATCCTACAATGCACAAGGTAGTTTCCCCCAACAAAGCTATTCAGTCCCAAATGCTGAGAGTGACAAGGTTGAAGAAATCTGGTTTCTTCTGAAGCCATGAAGAACTTCATGTACTGCTAAAAAAACAACCGGCCTTAGGACTTTTACTAACTTAGTGATGATTTGGATTGCATATTTTCTTAGTATCGCTTGATATCATTTATTAGAATTCTATAGACTCCCAGGCCGGGCGTGGTGGCTCCCACCTGTAATCCCACCTTGGGAGGCCAAGGCGGGTGGATCATCTGTGGTCAGGAGTTCAAGACCAGCCTGTCCAACATGGTGAAACTTCGTCTCTACTAAAAATATAAAAATTAGCTGGGCATGATGGCGCATGCCTATAGTCCCAGCTACTTGGGAGGCTGAGGTAGGAGAATCATTTGAACCTAGGAGGCGGAGGTTGCAGTGAGCTGAGATCATGCCACTGCACTCCAGCCTGGGCAACAGAGCGAGACTCCTTCTCAAAACAAAACAAAAACAAAAACAAACAAATAAAAAAAGAATTCTACAGACTCCCAAGTCATCAAACCGGAGCATCATTTCAACCCTTCTTTAAGGAAAGGATTTTTTTTTTTTTTTTTTTTTGGAGAATAACTGTGCTACCAAAGTACTGTCCAGCAACATCCCATGGGGAGGTTCATAGCTGGACTTTGAAGGCAGACATTTTCATCCGTTTTTAACATTGCCCATCATTGTGTGTCACGCAGAATGATATACTGGATCGTATAACCACTCAAACCAGCCTTTGCAGAAAAATGTTCCCTAGATGAAATGAACAGATTTTTAAAATCTCTGCTACAAATATGAGATGTCATCAAGGAGCTTCATTTCAGAGCTACCTTTGGCTGTGAGATAGGAATTCATCTCTTTTTAGGATTTTTGTTTAGAAACTGCTCAACTATGGATGTTTTGGTTTTCAGGCTAAGTTTCCCAGGCCTGATCGTTGAATAAGTAGATTGATTGTGCTTCAAACAGAAGGACCTACAAATAAAGCTGCTCCAAGCTGCTCTATTCATTAATTTTGTGCAGTCACAGCAGCAACAATTATATATTGATTTATTAGAGAAATTTTGGGTTACTATAGCTGCATTTCAGTCTCAAACACTCATGAGAGCCACTTACGGTTTACCAAACAAAAAGCATTTTTCCAGTTAATAAACTTCTTATTTATCTATTAATCCTCACACAAAAGGACATTCATAAAATCCTTCTGAAGGCTTGCTTTGGAATTTTGAATGAAAGGCATCCACTGTAGGGAGCCACATTTTATTCCTACAGCTCAGGTTTTTTATGATTCTGTGCACTCCTGGGTGCGTTCTGCCTTTGGTCAAGGATGGAATGTGGTCCACATCCTCCATTCAAAGGCAATACTTTAGCTTCATGCAGCACTAAAACTCACCACATTGGTGAGACAAGCAAGACTTGAAGGTTGCCATAACTCTTGATTTCGAGGTTTGAAAATCTTGTGCCCAAAACTACTCTCTCTTTATTTATTTTTTTCTTTTTTGAGATGGAGTCTCCCTCTATTGCCCAGGCTGGAGTGGAGTGGCATGATCTTGGCTCACTGCAACCTCTGCCTCTCATGTTCAAGTGGTTCTCCTGCCTCAGTCTCCAGAGTAGCTGGGATTACAGGCGTGCACCACTGTACCTGGCTAATTTTTGTATTTTTAGTAGAAATGGGGTTTCACCATGTCGGCCAGGCTGCTCTCCAACTTCTGACCTCAGGTGATCTGCCCGCCTAGGCCTCCCAAAGTGCTGGGATTACAGGCATGAGCCCCAGTGCCTGGCCGAATCTCTCTTAAGAAGGGATATGCATCACTCGCCATCAGAGAAATGCAAATCAAAACCACAATGAGATACCATCTCACACCAGTTAGAATGGCAATCATTAAAAAATCAGGAAACAACAGGTGCTGGAGAGGATGTGGAGAAATAAGAATACTTTTACACTGTTGGTGGGACTGTAAACTAGTTCCACCATTGTGGAAAACAGTGTGGCGATTCCTCAAGGATCTAGAACTAGAAATACCATTTGACCCAGCCACCCCATTACTGGGGATATACCCAAAGGATTATAAGTCATGCTGCTATAAAGACACATGCACACGTATGTTTATTGTGGCACTATTCACAATAGCAAAGACTTGGAACCAACCCAAATGTCCATCAGTGACAGACTGGATTAAGAAAATGTGGCACATATACACCATGGAATACTATGCAGCCATAAAAAAGGATGAGTTTGTGTCCTTTGTAGGGATATGGATGCAGCTGGAAACCATCATTCTCAGCAAACTATCACAAGAACAGAAAACCAAATACTGCATGTTCTCACTCATAGGTGGGAATCGAACAATGGGATCACATGGACACAGGAAGGGGACCATCACACACCGGGTCCTATTGTGGGGAGGGGAGAGGGGGGAGAGATAGCATTAGGAGATATAGCTAACGTAAATGACGAGTTAATGGGTGCAGCACACCAACATGGCACATGTATACATATGTAACAAACCTGCACATTGTGCACATGTACCCTAGAACTTAAAGTATAATAATAATAAAAAAAAGAAAGGATGTGAATACTAATGGGGGTCTTTAATGGAGGATGCAACAAGTGTGTTTGAGTTCTGTCATTGATTTTACAAAGTAGTGTATTAGTCAAGGTTTTCTAGAGGGACAGAACTAATAGGATATATTAGTTTATATATATATAATATATATAAACTCATATATAGATATGAGTTTATTAAGTATTAACTTACATGATCACAAGATCCCACAATAGGCTGTCTGCCTGCAAGCTGAGGAGCAAGGAGAGCCAGCCCAAGTCCCAAAACTAAAGAACTTGGAGTCCAATGTTTGAGGGCAGGAAGCATCCAGCATGGGAGAAAGATGTAGGCTGGGAGGCTAGGCCAGTCTCTCCTTTCACGTTTTTTTGCCTGCTTTGTATTTGCTGGCAGCTGGTTAGATGGTGCCCACCAGATTGAGGGTGGATCTGCCTCTCCCAGCCCACTGACTCAAATGTTAATCTCTTTTGGCAACACCCTCACAGACACACCCAGGATCAATACTTTGTATCCTTCAATCCAATCAAGTTGATACTCAGTATTAACTATTAACCATCACAATTAGGGTGGAGTATCTGAACATAAGGATAGAGAAGTCTCATCTATTAGACATACCTAGCTGTGGTTAAAAAGAGGATCACTTCTTCCAACTCACGGGAATTAAATCAGGGTGTGAAGGGTGTTTGTCAGAGGAGATCAGAATGCTATTTCCTCCTTTCTTTCTCCTTATTCTCTCATCTCCCTCCATCCTTTCTCCCCATCCTCCACCCTGTCTCTTCCTCCTCCTTTCTCTCATGCAGTGTGAATGTCCAGGAAGAATGAGAAACCACTGCTCATAAAGCAGCGGTTCATGAGTTAAGTTGTCTTTGTGCTGGGAGAGCACCTGCATGTGAACACAACAACACGTTGTTTGCAACCACAGAATGACGCTTCAACTCCTTTCTTCTTTCCCACTTCCCGTGGATGTTTGTGTAATATTTAACCGTTAATTATGTAATGTTTGTGAAGTGTTTGAAGCTCCTAGGGAAAAGGCACTAAATTAACAGCATTATTATTAGTGTTTTCCCCATTAAATTTCCATTACAAAACGCATCAAGAAATGAGGAGCGGCCATCTGTCACACAGCTTAAATGCTTACAATATACAGGACTGTGTTTACCTCGGAGTGGCAGTACTTTGTAAGTCATATATGAAAATAATTTGCAAAAATGAATTGAACAGCTGCTGTGTCCTGTACTAATTTTAACACCTTGCTGGCAGTTATTATTTTTAACAGCCTGAAAAGCAAATCACAGTTTGCATTGCTCAGTGCTAATAATGACCATGTAAGCATGCATCGTGTTATACCATAAATAATTTCATTGGGAATGAAGAAAGGCAGAAACTCATGTTTGGCTTTTTGATGGATCTCAGGGTCTCTGACAAGGTCAGTTTTTGCCCAAGCCACAGTACAACCTGGAGAATGACCAGAGAGGTTGCTTCCAGGTAGGGCTCAGTGAGCAGGAGCATCGTGGCCCTGCCTAATCTTCAGCTGTGCTTTTCATCAACACTGAGATTACCCCGCTTTTGATCCCTGCTAATCTAATAGGTGTAAAAAGCATCTTAGCTTTTTCAAATTTCTTCAATATTCCATAGAATTGAATATATTTTCAATGCATATTTGTGTTAAAGAAAATAATATTCAATAATACTTGTTAAAGCATGGTAAGGAAGACTTTATTCAGGACCTTTGAGTTAGGTGTAGGGGCCATAGCCATGGAAACCAGTAGTTTCCAATTCTTCCTGGACATTTGCATTGCATAGGGGAAAGGAGGAGGGAGAGCAGGAAGATGGGGCGGAGGTCGGGGAGAAAGGATGGAGGGAGAAGAGAGAAGAAGGAGGAGAAAAACAGTATGGGGTCTTTTAGTGAGGGAGAGAGATTGGGCTCAACTCTGAATACAGCATGGGCAAGTGGGAATTTGTAGCCGAGGAGCAGAGTGAAGGTCAGTAGAAATTTGGACATTGGATGAAAAATGACTAGAAGGAAACATCAGGGGTAAAGGAGGTTCTGGGTAAACCCACTTAACAGGATTCTTGCTGAAGACAGGCAGAGTGACCAGATATCACTTGGGGAGGGTGGAGGATGAGGAACTCACTCAGGTATTGAGGGGGGTAGGATATCAAGTGTGGGGAGTTCCTGCAAAACTGACTTAGCAGGGTTCTCTGCTAAGTCATCCATTCTCCATGGATTTTACAGGGAGGTACACAGGTGGGCCTAGGAGAAGATCCAGGAAGCCTGATCTCTACAGCCTCTGCATTGTGACAGGACCCTTGTAGTTTCATCTTGCCTACACATTGGTAATTTTATTTTCTTTTTCTTTTTGATTTGAGTCTCACAGCTCCCAGGCTGGAGTGCAGTGGCTTTGATCCCCTGCCTACCACTGCAAGCTCCATCTGGTCTTCATCACATTCCCTACTTCCTCTCTACCTCCCATCCTAAGTATTGACTATATATACTGCAATGCACTACCGGGGCTAGTTTTTGTATTTTAGTAGAGATTTGGGTCACTTATGTTAGCTTGTTTTTGTAGGATAGTCTCGATCTCCTGACCTCGTGACCCACCCGCCTCGGCCTCCCAAAGTGCTGGGATTACAGGCTTGAGCCACCGCGCCCGGCCTATTTTCTTTAAACTTCTTGTTCATACTCTTGTCCATATTTGACTTGAGTTGTGATCATTTTCTTTTTTATTTCTAAGAGACCTTATTTTAGAAAGAAAAGCATCTTAACTAGACATATTGTTCTAAGTACTATTTTTCCCTCCAAATTTTCATTTCACTTTTGGATTACTTATGCAATGGTGTGTGTGTGTGTGTGTGTGTGAGAGAGAGAGAGAGAGAGACTTCACTATTTGGAAGACATCAACTTACAGTACATTTTCTTTTTGACTTCTGGACTTAACATAGTGATTAGAAAAGCTTTTTCTAAGCCCCTCTTCCCCGCTCAAAAAGCTATCAAATGATTTCTTACGTTTTCTTTTTTTTTCCTCAAGACTGAGTCTTGCTCTGTCACCCAGGCTGGAGTGCAGTGGCATGATTTCAGCTCACTGCAACCTCCACTTCCTGGATTCAAGTGATTCTCGTGCCTCAGCCTCCTGAATAGCTGGGATTACAGGCACCTGCCACCACGCCCAGCTAATTTTTTTTTTTTTTTCATTTTTAGTAGAGACGGGGTTTCACTGTGTTGGCCAGGCTGGTCTCGAACTCCTGACCTCGTGATCCACCCACCTCGACCTCCCAAAGTGCTGGAATTACAAGCGTGAGCCACCACGCCTGGCCTATATTTTCATTTTTTAAATAGATGTTTACATTACATATAATTTATTTTGGTACAAATTGTAAGAAAGGAATACCAGTTGTGTTATTTTTCCAAATGATTTTTTAGTTACCCCAACATCTGCATTTTTTTTAATTATTCCTGTTTCTAAAATATAACACTAACATCAACTAAATTCCCATGTCTATCTGGTTATTTTTGCTGATATTCTGCTCACTATATTGATCTGTCTCTCAGGCCAATACCAAACCACTTAGATGTGGTTTTTCAAATGCCTGTTACTGAGGATTAAAAGCATCCTCAGTAGTTGCATTTTCTTCCTTGAATGACCTGGGATGGAAGCTACTAATTGCAAACCCTGAAATATGTCTTTAAACATAGGAGAAATTAAATGCCAATGCATTGACCAGAAACCCCATCAATATTTTCACAAAGCAAAGCCATTCTTATCACTGAAAAGTTTTTGTAGCATTGAAACTACACAACTCTTAGAGGTGAATGACCTAGAGTTTAACAGATATGTTACAAAATATCTTTATGGGTGCCTTATTTAAAAGTATAATTGATAGTTTTCTATTAGGATCTTTGAGCTTTGTGTGTAAATGTGAAGACCTGAAGGCCACCGTGACTTTCCTCCTAGATACAGTAGTAGATACAGAGTATTTGGTCTTGACTCCAAAGACAGATGTATGAAAAACCATGTGTCAGGACTTCCTTTGGCTGTTATTATCCTTTGGCTATGAGTCACACAAAGCTCTGCTAGGGTAACTTAAATAGACAAGGGGTTTGTGATGGTTACTTTTAGATGTCAACTCGAGCGGATTGAGAGATACCCAGATAGCTCTTCAAGCATGATTTCAGGGTGTGCCTGTCAGGGAGTTTTTGGAAGACACTGGCATTTGAATCAGTGGACTGAGTAAGGATCCACCATCATCCAGTATGGGTGGGCACCATTCAATCATCTGTAGGCCCAGATAGAAGAAAAAACAGAGAAAGGCAAATGAATTTGCAGTATCTTTCTCTTGTGGAGCTGGGAGACACTTCTCCTGTCCTTGGACATCAACACCCCAGCTTCTCCAGCCTTTGGACTCCAAGACTTGAACGAACAATGCCCCTCTCACTCCGCCTATTGTCTGCAGGATCTCAGGCCTCCAGCACTGAACTTAGAATTACACCATCAGCTTCCCTGGTTCTAAGGGAAGTCCCTTGGACTGAGTCATGCTATTAGCTTCCCTAGTTCTCCAGCTTGCAGATAGCCTGTGGTGGGACTTCTCAGGCTCCTAATTGTCTGAGCCAACTCCTCCAATAAATTCCCATCTCTCTATCTCTCTATCCATCTCTCCATCTCTCTCTCTAGTTATCTATCTATCTATCATCTATCTATTCATTTATTCTATCTATCTATCTATCTATCTATCTATCTATCTATCTATCTATCTATCCATCCATCCATCCAGCTAGCTATCAGATCTGTTTATACAGTCACTTAGCTATCCATCTATCATATCTATCTCTCGATTCATCAGTCATGTTTAACTATCCATCCAGCTAGCTATCAGATCTATCCAGCTACCTACCTATTCATCTATCACATATACCTCTTCATCCATCCATCATATCTATCTATATATATCTATATCTATTCATCTATCTATCTCTATATCCATCTCTCTCTCTACCTACCTACCTAGCTACCTACCTATCTACCTACTTATCTACCTACCTTCTACTCATTCATTTATTTTATCTATCTATCTATCTATCTATCTATCTATCTATCTATCTATCTATCTACCAATCTATTATCTATCCATCCTATTGGTTCTGTTTCTCTAGAGAAACCTGATGAATACAAGATTGATTCATCTCTGGAAACTATAGGGATTGGTGTGTTTATAGTTATTCAAGAAATGTACCTATGACATTGACTTCTTCTGTCTTTACTCCCAAGTGGTTTTATCTGCATGGTCATCGAATGTCCGCTGAGCCTATAGATACTGTGCCAAATTTCTAAGCAGAAAGAAAAGGGAAAAGAAAAATGGACGATAGATGATACATATGTTTCATTGGCCACTCTCATAGCACATGGACACTCATAGCTATAGAAAAGGTAGATGAATCTAGTTATTTTCAAAGCCTTTGGAAAAGAGGCAAGTTAAGAGGAAAGGAACTAGACATAGTGATAGAGTTAGCTAAGCTACAGTGTCATACTGTAAAAAAAGGAGTCTTTCATCTTCAAGTCAGCGGGAGATCTAAATTAATTAAACTAAACCCATGTCTAAATGTATCTTGAGAAAATGCTTAAATTCAAAGCCATGAAAAAAATATTGTTGGAAACAGGTGCTTGGTGTTGCAAAATCAACACTGAGACAAAGGATCTCTCAGCAAGGCTAGTTTGCTTTCTGCAGAAAGAGTGCCGTCTTCCTAGCAGTCTTGCCACAAGAGCACACCCAAACAAAGGAGATGGGGACTTTTACAATCTTTGTAACCTGATGCAATTGTCCTATGGCTGTGTCCCATTTCCATTGGCTGGAACAGGACCTCACATTCTAAGCTTGACCCAATTGGCTAACAGCTTGAAACTTTTCTAAAGAGGCAAAGGGGAAAGAGAACAAATAAAAGAGGAAGCTAGTCATGAGAGGGTTAGGAGGGTTTCCAAATAAGGAATGGCATGTACTATGGTCCGGGGCTCACTTAAGCCTATCCAGGCATGCCAGATCAAGTCAGAGCAGCTGCACTGAAACATGTATAGATATGCATAGAGCAAAGAAATGCCAAGCTCTTTATGGTTTTAAGAAACCTTGAAGAAAAACTTCTCCATTCCTCACAAATATGAAGACTTCAATCCTCCATATCTTTCAGAAAGAAGATATTTTTGATATTTTGATATTTTTGATATTTTCTTTGAGAAAATATCAAGTTAGGTCCATAATTCTTCTCCAAAGTATAAGCTATGAAAAGGACATGGGGATTTGGGGACCTAGCATTGTAACTCGCAAATGCCACAACCAAACAAGGTAAATATTCTGTCATGCAAGAATTTTAAATGGATGCTGATCTTTAAAATACTCAAGTACTCCAATAAGCTAATAGATGAACCAAATTAATTTGCCCATGAAGAGAAGTTATACATATAAAGAAAAGGTGAGTGAGCAATGGAACAGTGAAACTCTCAGCTAATGTCTGAACATTGGATGATATCATGGTCACTAAGCATAAGACAAGAGCCAAAACTAAATCTTAGAACAGAAAAAAATATTTATCAGGAGATAAATAGATAAATTAGATATGCCTTACCAGAAACAATAAAACCCTTCTTAACCAAGGTGGAAAATCCTTATTTAGCATCTACTGGAGATGCCACCCACTAATTACAGGGGTTTTCCATAAAAAGTTTAAAGTCTACTAAAGAGAAATTCCATTGTCGATACTAGGTAGCACATGGTATCAATAACTCTCAAATTCAGAGACAGCTATGTGACTTGGGTTGAGATAATTAAGAAAGGCATGTGGAAAAAGTAGTATTCAACTTAATCTTAAATTGCGAGCTGCTTTTGATACCTATAACTATGTAAAAAGGAGACGTATAATCATGTGAATTGATTTTTGTTTGTTTGTTTGTTTTTGGAGTTTTTGTTGTTTTGAGACAGGGTCTTGCTCTGTCACCCAGGATGGAGTGCAGTGGCATGATCTCAGTTCACCGCAGCCTCAAATTCCTGGTCTCAAGCGATCCTCCCATCTCAGCCTCCTGAGTAGCTGGGATTACAGGTGTGAGCCACCATTCCAGGCCCCTCATGTGAATTGTTCTACATGAAAATACAAAGAACAGTGCCAGGTGCAGTGAGTCATGCCTGTAACCCCAGCACTTTGGGAGGATAAAGCAGGTTGACTTGAGGACAGAAGTTTGAGGCCAGCCTGGGCAACACAGCAAAACCCCATCTCTACAAAACATGTAACAATTGGCTGAACCTGCTGGTGCACACCTGTAATCCCAGCTACTTGGGAGTCTGAGGGGCAGATTGCTCGAGGCCAGGAGTTTGGGGTTATAGTGAGCTCTGATCGCATCACTGCACTCCATCCTGGGCAACACAGTCACACCTTGTCTTTGAAGAAAAATACAAACAAGAAGGCATAAGCAGCTTGGCTGAAATACAGAATGAACATGAGAAATGGGCAATAGATCAATCTGTTCAAAAACGTGCTTGCCCTGCCTGAGGGTGAAGGATTATTGATTCAGGAAGAGCTGCCCAATGAGTGTGGCACAAGTAAGTTATATATGATTTTCACAACTGAAATAAATGAAGGCTACTTGTCTTCAGACAGCTTACCTTTGGGATTCCAGCTCTATCTTTGCTCCAAAGATATGACCTAGACAAGGTTATTTAACTTCTAACCCTTAGTTTCATCTCTGTGAAATACGGATCATAATATTTCCTAGGTCATAGGGATTTTTATGAGTTTGAATTAATTCAGGTAAAGCACTTAGCATCACCCTGGTCATATATTCATGTTTCTTTAACTATTGCCATTTGTGCTTGTTCAGAAGAAAAATATTGAGGAGCTAGTGGTGTCTCAAGGTGAAACTATTCAACTAGAGTTGGAAATTAGAAACTAAGTCAATGTACAGTGGGATCTATCTGCATGGAAATGACTCCTGAAATCAAAGGAAGGAGGTACAAGGATATATAAATAGTGATTTCACAACAAGGATTTATGTTTCTGTTACTAAAACACTCAGGGAAAAATTAATTTGTTATAAGATTTAAAGATATATAAACCTGGAACCAAAGCAGAGGTTTCTATGAATTCTCCCAAGTATTGGCTTAGTTTATTAACTTTGGCCATATGAAAGTCTTTTCCTTTCCTCCCTACAGTCAGGAGAATATTCAGCCTGCTCTTCTTTGACTCAATTTTTTGATTAGTCCTCACAAAGCTTTGTATTTCAAGTTGTGACAAATTTAACTTTCTGACTTTCCTCTCTATCTACTTAAAAAAATCTGGTCATGCCCAGGTGTGGAGGCTCACACCTGTAACCTCAGCACTTTGGGAGACCAAGGCAAGAAAATTGCTTGAGGCCAGGAGTTTGAGACCAGCCTGGGAAATAAAGCGAGACTCTGTCTCTAAAAAAAAAAAAAAAAAAACTCTCTTAAAATGAGCTGGGTGTCTTGGCAGTGGTTGTAGTCTCAGCTACTCGGGACACTGAGGTGGTAGGATCGCTTGAGTCCAGGAGTTCGAGGCTGCAGTGAGCTACGATCACACCACTGCACACCATCTGAAGTGACAGAGCAAGACTCTGTCTCAAAACAAGCAAAAAAATAAACAATAGAGTCTTTCTCTGATGTTTGGCATGAGCAAGATGTGGCATTTACCTCCACACTCAACTGTATTTCCTTAGGCACTAAACTTTGGCTTGTTCCAGTACTGCCTTGGTTTCCCCTAGATCTTCCAAAATTGAAGTTTTTGTCTGTGTTGAAATATGGGACTCATGCTGAAAAGACTAAAGCCAAAATGTGCAATGTAGATATTAGGAAGACGGCTACTTCTTCACCAAATTGATTTCCTCTTTTTCACTGGCACTTGGCCAAACAGTACTTCACAACCTATCTTTCAGTTAGGTGCAGTTCCTGGACATATTCTAGACAATAGTTAATGAACAGAAGTGATGTGTGCCACTTCCAAGACTGGCTCACAAATTTCTCCAATGAATTTCCTCCATGTTTCTCTCCCTTTCTGTGGCCTGGGATATAAATAAACCCTACCACTTCCCCACAGGGAAACCTTGGACACCACACATTGAAGATGAGTCCTGAAAAGATGGCTTGGAAACAATGATCAGAGTGAAGAGACAAACCACAGATGACTGTGAGAAAATACTGGCAAACCATATATCTGATGAGGGGCCAATATCCAAAACGTATAAGGAACTCAATTCAATAGCAGTAAAACAAACAACATGAGTAAAAACTGGAAAAAAGGACCAGAACAGACATTTCTACAAAGAAGACATATGAATGGCCAGCAGATTTATGAAGAAATGCTCAACATCTCTAATCACCAGGGAAATGCAAATTAAAACCACAACGAGACATCACCTCACACCTATTAGAATGGTTATTATCAAAAACATGAAAGATAAGTGTTGGCAATGATGTGGATAAAAGGGAACCATTGTACATTGTTGGCAAGAATGTGAATTAGTATAGCATTTTGGAAAACAGTATAAAGATTCTTCAAAAAATTAAAAACACAATTACCATATGATCCAGCAATCCAATTTTTGGGTATCTATCCCTTAGTGGATGAATAGATGCAGGAAATATCGCTTATATATACACAATGGAACACTAGATAGCCTTTTAAATAAAAGGGAAATTCTGTCATTTTCAACAATGTGGATGAACCTGGAGGACATTATGCTCTGCGAAATAAGCCAGGCACAGAAAGACAAATACTGCATGTTCTCACTTACATGTGGAATCTAAAACTATTGAACTCACTGAAGCAGAGAGTAGAATGGTGGTTACCAGGGGCTGGTGGTGGGGTAACAGTGAGATGTTGGTCAAAGGGTACAAATTTTCAGTTAGAAGAAAGTTTCACTGATCTAGTGCACAGCATGGAGACCATAGTTAATAATAATGCATGGTGTATTTCAAAATTGCTACAAGAGTAGCTGACTGATATGTTAATTGGCTTGATTTATTCTTTCTCCAATGTATAAATATATCAGGACATCACCTTGTACCCCATAAATATATACTGTTATTGGTTCTCAATTTTTTTTTAAAAAAAAAGATTGCTTGGAGCAGAGAACCCCTTCCATCCAATCCTAATAAGTAGGTACCACATCTTAGATTGCTAGCAAGAAGATAACTTCTATTAAGCCAGAACATTATTCATTTTTATTTTATTGGTTACAGCAGTTTGGCATCCTCAAACTAATTTGGCAATTCTAACTATCCTGATCCAACAAGAGAGTTCCAGAAAATGCTGGCCACCTGGGAGGGCCTCTACATTAACAAGGGATCCTCTATTCTGCAGGATATATTGGATATAACTCCAAGACACAGGTGGAGTGTCAAACCTATTTCTTATGAAGGCATAGTTTACATTTGCATAAGGCTTCAAAGTCTTTTATCTCTCACAGTAAATTCATATTAGGAAATTTTGATTTAAGAAGTCATTCTTTCACCTTTTAAGTATTTACACATATTGGGACTAGTAAAACACTGGTAAAATATTAAATATTCTGAGAATGGTCCCCACAAAGTTTATGGGAAATGAATATATATCTATATATATATATATCCATATATATTCATATATGTGTGTGTATATCTACACATATATACATATATGAATACATATTCATTTATATATGTATATATGCATGTATACAAATCAATATATATTATAAATATACAGATATCTTATAAATATACCTATAGCCATATGTATATATACTATATATAAACAAAGTATATATACTTACAATGATACACATATTCACTTATATATGTATGTATACGGGATATATTATGTACAATATACACATACATATGTATAAATTACCTATATACATATATACTATATACATTATAATGTGTAATGTATATATGTACACATATACATAAAAGAATATATGTATATTTGTAAGTGTATATATATTAGAAATATACATATTTAAAACTGCAGTAAGGGTATTACCCACTGTCCAGGTCTGTGCATTTCAGTAAAATCAAAACACAGCAGAAAAAGGCTCAGAGAAGAAGAACAGGATGATTAAAAGTCCAGGGCCGTTGCTGTATGCAGACAGCCTTAGAGGATTAGTATGATTCCATCTGCAAACACTGAAGCTGACAGGGGATATGATTGAAGTCTATAAAACTCATAAAATGTAGGGCTGTGATGAACACAAACATGTTCACCAAATCCCAGTTTACCATGACAACAGTCTTTCCCTTATATCTTGAAAGAGGGAAATTTAGAACAAACAGAGAAAGGATAAGTTAACAAAACAGAGCAGGTAGCAATGGCCAGATTGGCAGAAATCATAACCTTGAAAACCAGAGGCAGACTGCAAATATAAATAACTTCAACTAAGTACTAGAAAAATCCACACATGACAGTTCCATTAAGGGAGCTAAAATGATGCCTAAAAATTTAAAGAGGCTAAAAGTGATTGACCAAAAATGAATGACTTAGAATTAGAATCTTTCTAGATTTAGAGTCTTCATAACAACAGCATTGCACACACATCCTCACCAGCTGTGCACCTTTGGAAATTGCCCCTGCATTGCTTCCTCTGGTTTGCTACAAAATATTGCTTCTGGTAAATTTATCTCATGTCAGACAAAGTGCTGTTTTTATGGAATTGCCCATGGAGAGAAGCCCATCATAGATTCTGAGCAACATGGAGAAGCCCTGGCACACCACTAAATTTAGATAGAATTGAGCCATACACTAAAACTTAAATGACCTCACTTTTCAAATCTCCTCCAGGCATGAAATAGACCCACTAGTGTAAGATGTAGTATGGGCATTTTCGGAGGGAATAGGAGATATTCTACTCTTCCAAGAGCAGGCATATGAATCACAATGAAGTCATTGATTAAATCCCTGGATGCTTGCAGATTAAATTTAGTTACTTTTTTAAACCTTGCCTTCTGGATGATTTCACTCTAAAGCAAGTAGCACGGCTTCTGGTTACTGCCAGCCCAAGACTTTCTGCTTTTCTAGGAACTGTTTCAATTGGAAAAGGGCACTTAGTCTTTGGAAACAATCCCATTTCGAAATAGCAATGACCATACTCAACTGATTAAAAATTAGTATGTACTGTGCTTGAATGCTATACCACACAATTTCTCAAAAAATGCTGAACTTCTAGGATTCTTCTCTTCAGTATTCCTTACCACACAAAATATGTATTTTGCATTAATTCCTAAATTATAGATCATGACTAATCTCTATCTAATCAATAACTAGATGTTTGTTAAGTATTTACTGGTTCTCTTTGGACTTACAAGGAAAACACTTTTTGCAGTTATTTTTTCTTAAGATAGTGGATAAACACTACCCAGCTGGAAATGTACTGCCTGGAAGTAGCTTCTGATGCATGTCTGCATGTCCACATGGTACTCAATTTCAGGGCACCAATATCTTTAGTGGGTATGGTGCTCTACCGGGTTATTGTTACCTTCTTCCTTCTGTAGGCACTTTCTAATAAAAGCATGAAATTAAGTACTCCTTGTGATTTACCAGTTAAAAATTTGCAAATCCCTGCTGGCCAAACATGTTATAGTTTAATTGTGGAGGTACAAATAGACATCTTCCTAGTAAAATGTTCTTTAATCACCCAAAGGGCAACCCTTTATAACCATTATCATATCAACCTTATAACTAACCCTAAATCCCCTACCTGGACTGACAGTCTAACTAGGACCACAAGGAACAGAACAATGTAGTTCCCAAAGAATTGACCAAAGGAGGAGGAAATATTTTAAATAAGCCGTGCACAAAAACTCTACTACATAAAGTTCATAGTCTTTTTGTTTGCAAGACTGAGGCAATAGTCATTTTGTCCCATAAACACATTAATAAGGGCTGGAAAATTATGGAGGAATCAATAGTATAGAGGTCATTTTTTTTCCAATAGCTAAAAAGAATGTGTGTGTGTGTGTGTGTGTGTGTGTGTGTGTGTTAGGTAAGTAGAATCCAGATAGAATGAGTAATTCAAAATACAGGAACCTCCATCACAGGACACTCACCATTTGTTGTACCTTCATGTCCTCTTGAAAATCAGCCACTCATAATGCATGCTCCAAAACTGCATAAGGAAAGATGAAACACAAGCAAGCATTGGTCTTTTAAGGGCAATACGAGAGCCAGGAGCTGAGGCAGTATGGCCAAGATCATAGGCTCTTACTATGACAACACGTAATTCAGAGGCCCCCTGTGAAGGGAGATGTCATAGGCAACTGTTGGAAATTTAATTGGTGTCTGGGACTTTATCAGTGACAGCTCATTATTTGTGTTACCCAGAGAAGAGGAGGAAAAACACGCTAACCAGCATCCTTTCAAAAGAAAGTCTCAAAGACCCAACTGCAGCTTATATTCAAACAGCATTTTTTAGAGGTGACACCAGACATTGACACCTGACATGTTAGAAACAAACTTAGGCTGGGTGTGCTGGCTCATGCCCATAATCCCAGCACTTTGGGAGGCCGAGGTGGGTGGATTACCTGAGTTCAGGAGTTCGAGACCAGCCTGGCCAACATGGTGAAACCCCATCTCTACTAAAAATACAAAAATCAGATGGGTGTCGTGGTAGGCACGTGTAATCCCAGCTATTCGAGAGGCTGAGGCATGAGAATCGCTTGAACCCGGGAGGGGGAGGTTGCAGTGAGCTGAGATAGTGCC
Organism: Papio anubis; assembly: GCF_008728515.1. Classification (NCBI taxonomy): domain Eukaryota; kingdom Metazoa; phylum Chordata; class Mammalia; order Primates; family Cercopithecidae; genus Papio; species Papio anubis. The sequence continues at coordinate 138,385,039 of NC_044996.1, forward strand.
ACTGCACTCCAGCCTGTGTGACAGAATGAGATTCTGTCTCAAAAAAAAAAAAAAAAAAAATTGAAAGAGAAGAAAAGAAAGAAACAAACCCAGGCTTAAGGCTGAGCGACAAAAACAGCTGCTTGTATTGCAACTGCACACCCAAAGCCTCTTGCCTCAATGAAACTTGAGCATTTTCATTTAGAACTTTTGAATTACAGTTTCTGGCTTTATGGCATGTTTCATCTGGGCCACTTCCAAATGGACCCTCTGGCATGGTTATATCCTATGATAGAGAGATGTTCAGTTTAAAAATAATTACCTAAATCATCTCTGCCACTTTGATTTAGTATGAGGGGTGGTTGATTTTGTTTTCTTGCTCACTGTGAACATTTTACTCATGGTAACATTACTTTGACTTTTAAATTGAACTCATAGATAACAAAATGCAAATTTACAGTACATAGTTTTGGGGTTTTGTTTCTGACACCTGTGTGGAATCAAATTTGACAATGTAACTTTTCCTGAGTTGAACCAACAACGAAAATTTAGTGTTTGCTTGAGATAAGAGAATAGAAGAACTGAATGTTTTGGGAATCTTCTGAATCTAGTTTGAGAACATTGTACTGTCAGTAGTTTCCATACTCACCCACTAGGAGGAAGACTCGAACATGTTATGCAACCAAATCAGTGAAACAACTTCTTGTCTTCATTCAGCTTGGCTTAATGACTTCATCTTGAGATGTTTCCTAATTTCTTAAAAATAGTTTCTTACAGGGAACAAAAAGAAAAATAGGTAATTTAAACTACTTCAAAAGTAAAAACATCTGTGCATCAAAGAACATAATTAACACAGTGAAAAAGCAACCTATGTATGAATAGGAGAAAAGAATTGCAAATCAGATATCTAACCAGTAACCGGGTTACTCTCCAGGATACTAAAAAACAAAACAACAACAACAAAAAACCTCTTGCAATTTAACCACAGCAACAACAAAATACTCTGATTTTAAAATGTACAAAGGCCTGGAATAGACATTTCTCCAAAGATGACATGAAAACGGCCAACAAGCTTAGGGGAAGATAGTCAACATCACCAGTCATTAGGGAAATCCAGATCAAAACCACAATGAGATATCACCTTATACCCATTAGAATGGCTACTGTTTAAAACAAACAAACAAACAACAGAAAATAAGTGTTGGGAAGGATGTGGAAATATTGGAACCCTTCTGCACAGTTGGTGGGAATGTAAAACCCTTCTGCACTGTTGGTGGGAATGGTGTAGTTGCTATTGTTTAATGGAAGTTCCCCCAAAAGTTAAAAGTTGAATTATCATATGATCCAGCAATTCCATATCTGGGTATGTGTTCAACAGAACTGAAATCAGAGTCCTGAAGAAGTATCAGTGTTCCCATGTTCATAGCAGCATTGTTCACAGTAGTCAAGAAGTGGAAACAACTCAAGTATTCATTGACAGATGAATGGATAAAGAAAATATGATGTATACACACAAATAAATATTATTCACACTTAAAAAGGAAGGAAATTCTGATACATGCTACTACATGGATGAACCTTGAGGACATTATGCTAAATGAAATGAACCAGTCACAAAAAGACAACTACGTCATGATTCAATTTACATGAGATATCTAGAGTCATCAAATTCATAAAAACAGAAAACAGAATGGTAGCGGCCAGGGGTTGTGAAAAGAGATTGGATAATTATTGATTCGGGTAAAGAATTTCAGTTTTGTAACGAAAAAGTTGTAGAGATTGGTTGCACAACGATATGCCTACACTTAACACTACTGAACTGTTAAGATGGAAAATTTTATATGTATTTTACCACAAATAAAACTGTTTAAATTTAAAAATAGTTTCAACCTAGCACAGTGGCTTATGCCTGCTATCCCAGTACTTTGTGAGGCTGAGGCAGGAGGATTGCTTGAGGCCAAGAGTTCGAGACTAACCTGGACAAGATGGCAAGATCCCTGACTCTATAAAAATTTTAAAAATTAGCAAAGTATGGTGGCACATGCCTGTGATCCCAGCTACTCAGGAGGCTATGGTGGGAGGATCCCTTGAGCTTGGGAAGTCGAGAGCTGTGATCGTGTCACTATACTCCAGCCTGGGTAACAGAGCAAGACCCTGTCTCAAAAAAAGAAAAAACAAAATCGAACATCAAGAGATTTGCCCTTTTTTTTCCCTTTCAATCAAAAACTTCCAAGCCACATGTAGAATGTCATGTGTATCTTCCTAAAACTAAATTGGGCCACTTTAATCAAACCTAATGATTGAACAGTTCAAAAAACTGCCGTATTTTTTGAAAGATTTTCAAGCCAGTCAGAAATGTTGGGAGTTGATACTACATTCTTAAAGCTACCTTTATCATTCCTTCTTTTGAACACCATGCATAGACTTCGTGTAATGTTTAGCTTCAGAATACCAAAGTGCCATTTATAAACTGTGGTTGTTAGCCCACAAGCCTTCAGTTAAAATGAGCATTAAAGTTTTATGTTTTCTAAGCTCTTTTAATTGATGATACAAATGAATGGGGGAGGGGTGGTGGTCAAGTGTGTGTTATCTGTCTGAGGCTTAAATAAATGTTTCAGTTTCAGAAAGCTAACATCTTTAAAGATGCCTTGTAAAATAACGTTATTTGGTATCATCAACAAATACTGGTCAATCAATCTTAGGTATCTTGGTAGCTACCAATAAACAAACAAAAAAATACATCCTATTTTTTGTCTTCATACACATATACAAAATTAACCCTGGGAAATAAAATAGCAAGAAATTCCACATGCTTATGTCAGAATGTGTAAGTGTCATAGCACAAAATATAAATGCTATCATATCTAACCCAGTACCTCTTTTCTAAGAGGTGGATTCAGGAAGAGCTTACTGGAGTGTCCAGGACCCCAAACATGTGGTGGAGCAAGAATGTTGGGGCTAAAAAACAAGCTGGCCTGGCGAAGGTCACTAAGTGTGCAGGTGAGACACATAGACACTGGAACCAACTGATATTGCTAGGTTAAGTGCCATTGCTGGAGTGAAGGAGACAGCAACAGCAAGCTTACAGGACGTGGTAAGTTCTTTCTCACCTCTTCCTGTCTCCCAATATCTTCTAGGTCCCCCTATTGTTAGCACTAAATAGAGAGTCAACTGACAAAGGAGAAAGACATTTGCCCCATTATCACCATGGAGAATATAGATGGTAGATTTGGAACTGAGAGATAAATGCTTAATAACTAGCACAGGAACCCTCTTAAATTTCTTTACGATCAATTCTCAATGGGTATTATACGCTCTGCACTCCACAAAACGATTCCTTGCTGACTGGCATACAGAAGTGCCTAGCTTTGGTTCATCCTGAAAGTCCAAAGAATAAACCTCCACACTGAGAAACAGCAAAGTAGGAATCTGTGAAACTCTTGCCTGAGTTTCCTGCCTGTCATCTTATCCTATGGAATTCAGATGTGCCAGACCCCACAATTACATGAATCAAGTCATTATAGTAAATTTTTCTCTTTCTCACTCTCTTTCAATAGATTAGATAGATATAAATAGATAGATTAGATAGATAGATAGATAGATAGATAGATAGATAGATAGATAGATAGATAGAGTGAGCTATCGTTTGAATGCTTGTGTTCCTTCAAAACTTATGTTGAAACAACACTATTCCAATGCAATAGTATTAAGAGGTGGGGCATTTAGAAGGTGATTAGGTCATGAGCACTTATGAGGGATTAAAGGCTTTATAAAAGAGACTTCACACAGCATTTGACACTATTGTCCTTGTATCCCTTCCACCATGTGAAGACACAGTGTTTGTCCCTTCCAGAGAGTGCAGCAACAGGATACCGCTTTGGAAGCAAATAGCAGCCTTCACACAACACCAAACCTTCTAGAACCTTGATCTTGGACTTCCAAGCCTCCAGAACTGTGAGAAAAAAATCTATTGTTTATAATTATATATGGTATTCTGTAATAGCAGTACAAATGGACTAAGATATATAGATGATATATGATAGATAGATAGATAGATAGATAGATAGATAGATAGATAGATAGATAGAAAGAAAGATAGAGTTCTTTGGCATATCCTATTGTTTGAAGAACCCCAATTAACACAGTTCTTTACCTATGCAGGAAATCAAGGGTCAGGAAGTAGAAACCTCAGCTGCAGAGACAATAGTGGCAACATCTTATGTCATACTCTCCCTGGGAGAGATAATGCTGCTTTTTCTCCCTGATAATTATTTTTGCTTGGTAAGGATTGAGCGGAAAAATTATTTCTCAATGTTGCTTGAATCCAGTGATCCCACAGAACTGGAATCATGTCAGTCTCCTTCTTTCCATCATTGCCATTGCCCTTTAAATATTGAGGGAGTGTTCTATCTGGTTATCGATGATGTGTCTTGCTGCATAATTCATTCTGGAGACTGGTGACACTGTGGCCACTTCTCTTCTTGAGATGCCTAAGCCTGGAGAAGTGTAAACATACATGTGAGGACTTCCCATCAGACTTTGCAAATCCTTTCCCAAGCGAGACTCATAAATAAACATAAGCAGTAGCCAAAATGTGGTTAGCCAGCAGGGAAGTGCTCACGAATAATAGCTTTATTGTGGAGTGCAGCAGACCATAAACACAGAATGCCTGTGGGCAGCCTAATGAAACATGAAGTAATTGTAAGATGGAGTAAATGCATTTCCTTCATCTACCCTTACTTGTAGGATAGATTAAATAGCTTTTCTTAAAACAAAAACGATATATTTTCTTATTTAGGAAACTCAGTTTCAGTTCCCTAGGTGAATAGTAATTAAAACCAATGTCCATAAAGGAGATACCACAGTAGATTTGGACATTTAAAAACAGAATAACTAGTTTGGAGCATAATCTTTGGGGTTTTGTCTCTTCAAATATGCTTTCTGTTGACAAAGGTGAATAGCTTCCAGTTTATTCACTGAAACCACTTCTTTACATCTCATTTGCCCTTATTCTCTCTTATTTTTGTGGGAATTATCACACCCAGACCTTCAAAATTTCTCACTTGACTTCTCAGTCATTGCTGTGGAGTTTTGCAGGTATTTCTTGGTACCTATATTATTAGCTAGGACACTAGAAAGTGTCAAGGGATCCAGACATCTCTCTACAGACCTTGTAGATAAACATCATTCAGATCACCTAGATCTTTCCCTCCCAAAGGATCATGGTATACAGGAGGTAAAATATGTTGTGCAAACATCCTGCTAAGAAGAATAATGATAGATTTTGGGAGAAATATTTCCTGGCTTTTTAAATGCATTTTGCATAGTGGGATTCAAAATATTGTACTACAAAATTCTGTGAGCAAAGCAAAGTCCTCTGGAATGTCATGGAATTTATATATTCTATATATTTGCAGAATAGAATATATATATATTCTATTCTGCAAATATATAGGTAATGTCAGCTTTTATGGAAATAGTATAACTAGGCTTGCAGACAGTCATTTCTATTTCCATCTTTATGTTAAGAGAAAATTATTATTTAAAGGTAGATTCCAATCACAGGGTATCTTGTAAGCATACCTATTGGCATGTTCTATCAGAAATGACCCTAATAAACATATTATTTTATTCTACAAAGTCTTTTCATGTATGAAGAGGCAGAAGACAAGGCATAAAGTACTGTAATTTTAAAGCATCTTTATAATTACCTGAGTTCTTCTTCCCTCCCCATCTCTTCCCTGCCATCCTTTCCTATTTCTTTTTGCTTAGTTTCAGAGGTTTTTGCTTAAAACAATATAATGCAAAAGATATAACTCTCACCCCGTTGACCTCTTTCTACCTTCTATTTACTACCTCTATTTCTTTTCTAGAGATAACCACTTTTGTGAGGTTAGTGTACAATTTCCCCTCCTCTTTTTATAGTTTCAGTTACAGGACAGTGTATTATTCTTTTAATTTAAATTTTCTTTAGTACTAATCAGGCTCATTCATTCCCACAAACCTGTCTGTATCCTCTGGCCACTTTTAGATTGAGTTGTTTGTCTTTTATATTGACTTTTAGAAATTCTTTACATATTTTAGGTACAAACATTTAGTCACTTGTGTATGTTACAAATATAAACATTCCCAGTTCATTGTTTCTTTTTTTTTTTTTTTTTTTTTTTTGAGGCAGAGTCTCTCTCTGTCGCCCAGGCTGGAGTGCAGTGGCCGGATCTCAGCTCACTGCAAGCTCCGCCTCCCAGGTTTCTTACTTGCTGGTTTCCTTTTAATGAAGATGGTTTTAATTTGTATGTAGTCACATTTACTTTATTTAGGGAGGAAATCTCTGCATTCCTATTCCAGACACTAACTTAGTATTCCATGTGGTGAAGAGGAAAAAAGATGGAGGCTCAATAATTTGATATGCATCTTTTAATCATTCTTCTTCTGTTTCCTCCCTGTGTGTCTCTTATAACTATCATGTACCTTGTTTCATTGATTTACAAGTTTCTCAGGGTTAAATAATTTTCCTCCCCCTTGCCCTAATCACTCTCTACAAGTGTCTAAGATAAAGGATTCACCCACTTTCCATGCTCAATACCAATACTCTTCCATATGTGTTTCTGTGTTCAGAATTTCTGTGATTTATTCAAATACACCCTCCACTCTTCTCTTTATCATTTTATTATCTTACTATCATTGGGTGTAGGAATAAATAAATAAATGTGTGTGATCTATTTGCGCTTTTTAATGTAAAGACCACACAACTGTTGCCAATGCAAGGGATTTGTCTAATGCCCTCTCGAGATGGTAGGGAGATGTCCATGGTTCTGATTTTAAGAAAAATTCTTAGATGCTGTGATTGACTAATAATATAGTTTGGCTTTGTATCCCCACCCAAATCTCACCTTGAATTGCAATCTCCATGATCCAAATGTGTCAAGGGCAGGGCCAAGTGGAAGTAAGTGAATCTTGGGGGCGGTCTCCCCCATGCTGTTCTCGTGATAATGAGTGAGTCTCATGAGATCTGATGGTTTTATAAGCGTCTGGAGTTTCCCCTGCTTGGATTCACTCTGTTCTGCTGCCCTGTGAAGAAGGTGCCTTCTGCCACGACTGTAAGTTTCCTGAGGCCTCCCAAGCAATACAGAACTGAGTCAATTAAACCTCTTTCCTTTATAAATTACCCAGTCTCAGACAGTTCTTTATAAAAGAGAGTGGACTAATACAACAAGTAAAAATGTCCATAAAAATATAAAATGATAAACTACTGCTTAGTGATATGGAAAGTAAACATATTACAATATGTTTTGTATTTATGCATGCATCTTTAAATGTGGCTATATTTTAAACAACCACATCTGTTTATGACCGTACAACACTGCATTTAATATATTATTATGTGCATAACCATTCCCCTATTGTTGGACCAATTTAAAATTAGCCTATTCTTTATTTTGGAGATTCTAGAAGTGTGTGCTTGAGCAACTTACATTATAATTATCTTACATTATTTTGAAAAATCAGATTCCTTGACACCACCCAAGGCTTGCCATAAAAGAAGCACTGATAAAATCAACACTTGAACTTAGTTGATTTGCATATGTCTCAAATTTTTTATATTATGTCTTAATTCTGTGCTTGCTATTTTAATTATGTTAGTCCAGCACCACAATAGGGACGTTTGTAGAAAGAAATTGATGATAAAACACTGAGAATAGAAGCAGAGAGGCAGTTGAAGTGGGTAAATTTAAGTATATTCCTCTCCTTGACTACTCTACTGACTTCCAGTTCCAAATTTTTCATTTAATGAGAATACTAATACATGTTCCACTATCACTGCAAACCCAAAATGTTTGAAACAGATAATGAATTTTCAGTTATGACAGTTATATAAACAGTAAATTAAGCCCTCTGGGGACACAAAGTGTGGTTTGTGGATGCTGGGAGGGGAAGACAGGAGTGGCTTCTCTTAGAAGGTGAAATTTGAACAAGCAACAATAATTATGAAGCACCAAAATGTGTTCCACAAAAGGAGATAATATTAGAAAGAGCCTGACAATGGGGGAATGAGAGATAGGAGAGGATAAGCCAAGAACGATACAAAGGCTGGCCATATGAAATAAGAAAATCTGTGTTTGAAATTAAAGTGTTTCCATCGCTATGAGTCTCTTTAATAGGAGAATGATAGATTGACATTCTAAGAAATAACGTGGAGAGACTGTAGATTTCTGAACTGGTAAATAATATCTGTTGTGTGATCCAGATTATTCTCACTGAATGAAGCCCTGTTTTAACCATGGCAAAATCCAGGTGTAAAATGACGAAAAGTTGGATGGTGGTTTTGTGTTGCTAGATGAAGAAATAAAGAATAGGCAAAGAGACATGTGGAGCTCTTGCTGGGACTGGCAACCCAATCTGGAAAACTGCTACAATGTGTCTGCTAAATGAGCAGCTTCCTCAGCTAAACTGTATTACTAAAGTGACACAAGTATAAAATAATTACCTAACATGTCCAAATGCCTTCTCATTCAAGCCTGATACAGACAGCTGTTACTATGTCACTCACAGCTTGCTCTTGCGGATAGCTTAACCACCTTGAAAACCCATGCCCCTTCCATTCTTAGGCATCCATTAGTAGTCAATTTAAACCATCATTCTATGTCTGCATCCTCTGGGGCCATTTCATTAACTATGAGCAATGTTGCTAGTCAGAGAGAGGTGTAAATTAAAGCAGCCAAAATTGAATCTAGTAAATTTGATTACTTGATAATCATGCTCATGCAGATATTGAGATAGAGTTTGAGACTATTGAATGGAATTAGGTTTGAGATTTTCTGGAGATTTAACTTACCCTTATTCCTTTTGTTTATAATCAGCATAAATTACAGAGTTGAGCTTGCACTGAGAACAAATTGTACTTCTCGCCATACATAACACATTCATTTTTGCCAGAAAAATGGTGATGTTTCTGAGAATATAAAACCCAATGAGAATTTGTCTTGTACTATTTGTACCTTTCTAATTGTTCACATTTTTCTTATTTTTTTAAAATAGAGACAGGGTCTTGCTATGTTTCCCAGGCTGGTCTCAGACTCCTGGGCTCAAGCAATCCTTCTGCCTCAGTCTCCCAAAATGCTAGAATTGCAGGCATGAGCCTGCTCCTGGCCATGAAATCTCTTTTTCTTTACTTTCAATACTTTAGCTTGCATATTGGTCAGGAGAGATAAAAAAAAAAGAATGATAAAACAGTTAATTAGAAGAATGAGAGAGAAGTTCTACTTCAACCTCGTGGCACTCCCAGTAGTGAATATTACTTGAAGAAGCCTAAGGTGGTGAAGCAAGAAGAATTTTTGAAGAACCAGATTTCTTCTCAGTCTGTGACCTATTCATCTTGCCTTTATGGGGAGAAGAAGCATGTTTTGCTAGCATTTTAAAATCATCGACTGCAAGCCAGTTAGAGCATGAATCATAATCTCTATCACTCTAACAGCAGAAAATATATTTTGAATTGTCATATGTTCTTATTGACCATTTATTGAATACTACATGCATTAATCTGTGAAAGCACACAGAAATGAGAAAGACAAAGATGTTTCAGCAAATAGCTTGGAACTGGTTTTGGCCTTCTGAGATTAAAATCAGCTACAGGTTCTGTTCCTGTCTTATGAGAGTGGTAGATAAAAGAACAAATCCCTACTGTAAAAAGTGCCTTGTGTTATTTTTACGTAAAAATGTTGGACATATAAGGCTAACAACAATTTTGTAACACCTACCTGTCTTAAGCCAGGTCCCCAAAAGCAAACTTTAATAAGAAGACACACATGAAAATAATTGATTAATAAAGTAGCCAGGTGTATTAGTCTGTTTTTATGATGCTGTTAAAGACACACCTGAGACTGGGCAATTTATAAAGAAAAAGAGGTTTAACGGATTCATAGTTCCATGTCGTTGGGGAGGCCTCACAATCATGGTGGAAGGCGAAAGGCATGTCTTACATGACAGCAACAAATCTCTCCTCCGATACCCTAACTGCAGTCCTTAGCAGACAGTCCTTCTAAAGAAGGATGCAAGTGAGAGTGTTGGGAAAGAAACACATAAAGTTGGGGGGTAAGCACTCAGAACCAATTGTCTGAGTAGCTGGCAAGGCAGAACTGTCATTTCCTCAGCTGATGAAAACCAGTAACAGGTTTCAGGTAGGGAGATGAAGAGTTTGATATGGAGCTTGGTAAGTGAGAGCTGCCTACTAGACACTCAAGTGAAAATGCTGAAAAAGAAGTTAGATTTATGAGTCTGGGCTTCAGGGCTCATAATGTAACTTCAGGGCGGGAAATTTAATTTGGCTGTTAACATCATCCAGTTAACATTTTAATTTGAGATTATGTAAGATCATCAAGGCAGTGAAAAGAGAAGAAGAATAAACTGCCCAAGAAATAAATACTGAGGCATACTCCAAGATTTAGAATTGGGAGAGAGGAGGACAAAATGAAGGAGACTGATAAAAATTGACCACAAAAGTAGGGAGAAAATCAACAGAGTGTGTTCTCTTAGAATATAAATTAAAAATAACTATATTATGTAAGTTGAAGGACATCAATTTTCTCAAATATTGTTAAACTGAAGATTAAGATAAACTGAAGATTAAGAATTGGCCATTAGATTTAACAATATGAAGATTATTGGCGACTTTGACAAGGGATGTTTTGTGGGATTGTTAGTGGCAAAGGTTTTAGTAGAGCACACTCAAGAGAAAATAGGCATTTAAAAGATAAATTTTACAAATGTTAATGCTTTATATTTTCATCATGTGGTTACCATGTTTCTAGTAATGATAAAAAGTATTAATTGGTATATTAAGCTTACTGGAAGACTTTTTTTTGAGACAAAATCTCTCTCTATAACTCACTGCAGCCTCGATCTCCCAGGGTCAAGTGATCCTCCCACCTCAGCCTCCTGAGTACCTGAGACAAAAGGCACTTGTCACCATTCCTGGCTAATTTTTGTTTTTATTTTTTCAGAGACAAGATTTCACTGTGTTGCCCAGGCTGGTCTCAAACACGTGGGCTCGAATGATCCTCCCGCCTCAGCCTCCCAAAGTGCTGGGATTACAGGTGTGAGCCACTGTGCCTGGCTGTAAGATATTTTTCAACTTAAAAATATATATAATGCCAAAGGCATTTTTTCTCAGGATATATTCCCCTAAATTTTCAGGAAGCAGAGAAAACATACTCAAAGACAAGATATTTATATATCAGTATTCAGGAGCCAGTTCTCTGACACTATGGCCAAGAAGAAGAAAAAAAATGGATGGAGCTCCTTATTAGGATTCAGTTGGAGGGTGTTGGAAGACTAGCAGAAGACTTTAGTTCTAAAAAAGTTTAAAGAACCAAAGCAGGAAAAGGAGACAAGAAGGCCATGAGGATACCAAGCTAATGGCTGAGAGCTCAGATCAATAAGGATGTTAAAATGAGGTCCAAGAGATGAACTGAAGGCTTACCATAAACCAAGCAAAGACAGCAAGGAGCTGATCGGTGAAGAGAGAGTTCAGTGTGAATCTTGCAAACACTAAATTTTTGTCTCCACGTTTCCTCTCATTCAGGATTTGCCACTACTGCCCTACTGGAAGTTACTTTTTTTTTAAGGATCCATTTCACTGGAGAAGTAAGTGAATTGAGAAATTGAAAATATAAAATGAAAGTATCCCTCAGTCATGAAATGCATTATAACATTTCAATTGGCTTGGACCACAAGCAGATAGCATTTCGTTTCAGAGAGTTGTTCAGAGGGCAAAGGGAGTTTGTGTAAAGATTCCTAGGACTGCTCTCTGCTGTCCCTGGTCCTGAAAGTTGAATATCAGCGTGACAGACAATGTTATGGCAGTCAGGACTGCGTCTGTTCTTGTCAGCTCTGATTCATAAGGTACAAGGCAGGCCTGAATTGTCCTTGTCAGTTACCAACTAAGCATACAAGAAGATGGGGCAGATCAAATGTAGTTTTGGTGAATGGAATAGTTTAATTCATATATTACTTGCAAAGGATGCTCTTGGCTTTAACAGTTAATGCTACTCTTATATGTAAATGAGTTTAAGCATTATAGACCCAACTTTGATGGGTTACTAAGGGCTCTTTTCTTCTGACACTAAAATCATTTAAGGGACCTGCAGTTTTGTGTCCATTTGTAAAAGACTAAGATATATAACTGGTTTTTAAAAAGGGATCAATAATTGTAAACCATGGTGTCAAGAATTAGAAAAAGATTAATTGCATGTGGTCCTTGTTTAGGGTGAATTAACAACCCCAACTAGTAAGGTTCTAGCAATTACTAAAATACCCAGCCATAAGATTTACATTAGTGTTCAAAGGTCAATCTATTACAATGAAGGAGTGTATTCATTAGGAAAAGGAAACTTCAGGGAAATCCTATAACGGTCCCTCATTCTGCACACTTCTATCAGTCTTTCCACTGGCAAAAGCCTATAAAAAGAAGAACATGATGTTCCAGTGGTAATGGATATGAACTGCTCCTCACAAACACTGAGTAGTAATTGGATTATTTCTTAGCTCTTGAACTGGCTTTCAGGAAACACAATAAAGGCTTGAGGAAGCAAATATGTTGCTCCACTTTCAATAATACAGAAATAATGACTTATTTCTGTCAATGAGAACTGAAGAGGGCAGTGAGATATCTCAGAGCTTTCAAAAAATAAAATCTACTTGCTTTCATTCAAACCTTTTATCTTTTGATGCAGATGAGATGTGCAAAGTTGTGATGGCAAGATTTCCAATTTGTAGAGAAGCAAGCCAATATAGTTGTATGAAAACATTCAATTTAAAAATGATGGATTCTAAAATACATACGGTAAAGTACATATTACTTATACTATAGCTTATAATAAAACTGAGTATAGCTTGATTTTTTTTCTTTTCTCTTTTTTTTCTTTTTCTTTTTCTTTTTTATTTTTTGAGACAGGGTCTCACTGTCACCCAGGCTGGAGTGCAGTCATGCAATCATAGCTCACTGCAGTCTCAACCTCCCAGGTTCAAACGATCTTCCCACCTCAGACCCCTGAGTAGCTGGGACTACAGGCAAGCACCACCACACCCAGATAACTTTTTATTTTTATTTTTGTAGAGACGGGGTTTTGCCATGTTGCCCAGGCTGATCTCTAACTTCTGGACTCAAGCAATTCACCCACCTCAGCCTCCCAGAGTGCTGAGACTACAGGCATAAGCCACCACACCCAGCCTTGATATTTTTTTTGTACATATATACCCCTGTAACCAAATACATAAAACTTTTTCACAACCCAAAAACCCCTTATTTTTCTTTCCAATCAACATTCTCTGAAGTTAAGCACTGTTTTGACCACTAGTGTATGCTCTTGAAATTTACACCAATGAAATCATATAACATGTACTCTTTTGTGTCTAGCCTCTTTTATTTAATATTATATCTGTGCCATCCATCCATAATCTTACATGGAATCATTCATTTTTGTTATTATATAATATTCCATTTTAAGAATACAGAACAACTCCTTTATTTTAATAATAGACATTTGGCTTCTTTTCAGTTTGGGGCTATGATGAACAAAGTTCCTATACACATTCTTGTTCACGTCTTTTGTAGAGAATACACACTTATTTCTTGTGACCTAGGAGTAGAATTTTTGTATTATACAGTAGGTGTGTTTTCAGTTCAAATTAACACTGCCCAACAATTTTTGTAGCAATTTATATTCCTACCAGCTGTGCATGAAAATTGCTTCCATTATGACTAACTTTTGACATTTTCTTTCTTTTTAACTTTAGCCATTTTGATAGGTTAAAATGCCATACTTTTGATGCATATTTGGCTTGATTATATATGTTACAATATCGAGTTATTTTCATATTTTTCAAATTTAAGAAATCATGTGAAACATGTATTAAGATATGTATTAAATACTTTGTGCTTGATATTAAAGATGTTATCTCATATTAACCAACATTTATTTAATTACAGAAAATAGAGTTTGCAAGATTTATATTGCTTTCATTGCATTTAGTATGACTAAGACCTGGTTACATTTTCTCTCTAATGTCACAGACCATTACAGAGATTAGTATTTCTAAGCCCTTCTCATTTTTAACTCACTTTATTCCACCGCACCTGGCCATTTTCTCTTCTTTCTATTGATATTTTAATTTTTCTTTAATAAGCAGATGCTACACTTAACATTTTAGAAAGACTATGTGAAACATTTTTAAATAAATTATGTACAATTTATGAATAACTAGTGATTTAAGTTTCCTAAATGTCCCTCTTGAGGTCTTGGCATAAGTGTGCTTCATTTGGTAACAATGATTGCTGGTTTAGCCTGGTGAAAATGTGATATCTGTGTGGCATACTCACAAGGTATTTTATGCACAAAACAAACCTTGGGTCTCACAAATAAGTGCCAAACAGAACCCTAAACCTTTATGTGCCTTTAGCATGGCTACAGACCCTGAATAAAACAAGAAAACAATGAACTGGTATAAATTTGACTCATAGATCTAAATGTTAGTATATCAAAAATGACTATAGCCTTTTTCAGACCCAGCTGAGTAGCATTTTAAAAATAAAAGAATATCAACTCAAAGTTTCTACTGAAATCCTTAAAACGTATATTTACTGAGTGTTTTATAAAAATAAGAGAAAACAGTTCAGTATTCGAATGCAATACGTATTCACTTTTAAATTCATTCAACCAATATTTATTGAACACCTGCTAGTCTATGCCAGGATTACAAAGTGTGAGACTTTATTTCATGTTTACCTAGTTGAGGAGACAGATATTAAAGTAACCAAATACATATTTAACAGTTTCAGGTAATTATTCCTTCAGGTCATTTGGCAATAAAACTGGACATCTATGATTGCTAAATTTTAACCTGAGTCACTCACTGATATGGTTTGGCCGTGTCCCCACCCAAATCTCATCTTGAATTACAGCTCCCATAATTCCCACATGTTGTGGAAGAAATCTAGTGGGAGATAATTGAATCATGGGGGCGGTTTCCCCCATACTGTTCTTATGGTAGTGAATAAGTCTCACGAAATCTGATGGTTTTATAAGGGGTTTCCCTTTTCACTTGGCTTTCATTCTCTCTTGTCTGCCACCATGTAAGACGTGCCTTTCATTTTCCACCACAATTGTGAGGCCTCCCCAGCCACGTGGAACTGTGAGTCCATTAAACTTCTTTTACTTTATAAATTACCCAGTCTCAGGTATGTCTTTATCAGCAGCATGAGAACAGACTAATACACTCACTGATTTTAAGATTTTAAACTAAACATGGAATTTGATCTTTAGAAAAGTTTATCCCAAGTCAGGGATTTCAAACTTCAACATTTGGCATAATGTGCACTTTTTGTTTTGTTTGTTTGTTTTGTCTCCTTCCAACCAATATGAGTCACATTTTAGATGAAAAATGGACTCTAACAGGCAGCTTAAACATCACAGGTTGCTGATTGGTTCTCAGCAATGCAATTCTTACAAGTGCCACTTTCTCGAGGAGGCAATTTGAAAAATGATTTTCCAACACCATCTGCCCGAAGCACCTGAAGACATTCATGCTGAGCTATTTCATAAGGAAAATGCAGGATGAAAAAGACAGTGAGCTGAGGCACGTTCCTGGAATGTTCTGCAAGCGCCAGTGCACCAAGCTGATAGATGACTGTCATCTGCCGCTGGGGCTCATTTGTGCAAAAGGTTTTCTTCCTAGTTGATTTAATTTTTGTTAATTCAGCAACTTCCTGGAATAAATTTGTGGTGTGTGCATTTTCCTTACAACAGCAGCAATCCCTCCAGAGGATTTCCTCGGAATACAAGACTAACGAAAGTAATCCAGATTGCCTTTCATGCAGCAAACCATTTACAAGAAAACCACACGTGTGCACAGAGCATAAAAGCCCTCCTATTGAAACTGCCATTGTTCAGAAGAAGAGTAACTTTAAATCCCTAACTGAAGGTGAACTGGGTCAGGAATTGTGCAAGTTAGCACTGCCAAGGACTCAAGACTTCTAGGGAGGCTTCGAATACATTTTCTGAGATTCCCATGAGTAGACATTTTGCTTAATGTAGCCTGAATTTACTATATCTCTGAGCTATTCTCCCTAGAATAGTAAATGTGAGAAATAATGAAATAAGAAATGAAGGTTCCACATCAGTAATATTATATTTTGTTATAATTTTAATTGCCATTTAACACTTAGCTCAGCATGTTGATTGAAGGAGAGAAAATGCTTCAATTTTGTCATCACTGACAACATTTTACTGACAACATTTAACAGGCATAAAATCTATATGTCAAATAAGAGATGAAATAACTATAGGCAATTCTTCTCCATAAGTGACCTCCCGGTTATTGACTGATCTTTATGAAATATATAAATTCCATGGAGTGTGTGATTCTACTTATGGAAGAATTGAGATAAGGAAAGCATCATTCATATAGGTGACTCCACTGATGTAACTGCATGAAACTAACACTTCTTATGCACCAATATTTTATTTATAAAATGTAGATAAAATCTACTTCTTAGAAAGTTAAAAATATCATTCCCAAGTTTCCTTTGGTGGTCCATTTTTATGAAGCAACATTCATCTGATTTCTCCGTCTGCAAAGGTATTTTAAGACCAACAAAATCAGGGGCCAGAAATCTATATTTCAAACCCGGGTTCCACTTGTTTTTGTAAATAAATTTTATTGGAACACAGCCACACCCATTGATTTATATTCTGTTTACAGTGTCTTTTGAGTGCCACACCAGCAGAGTTGAATAGTTGCACTAGAGATAGTACAGCTCCCCAAATATTTACTGGCTGGCCTTTTAAGAAAAAGTTTGCTCATACCTGAACTGGCCCAATCCCCTCATTTAGTGATGAGGAGGCTGAGGTTCACATATATTCAGAGAGCCACCCTAGAACCAAGCAAAAACCTCATTCAAAAAAAATCCAGGCTGGACATGGTGGCCCATGCCGGTAATCCCAGCACTTTGGGAGGCTGAGGAGGGTGGATTGCTTGAGCCCAGGAGTTCAAGACCAGCCTGGGAAACCCTGTCTCTACAAAAATTACAAAAAAAAAAAAATTAGGCATGGTAGTACTCGCCTGTAGTACCAGCTACTTGGGAGACTGAGGTAGGAGGATCACCTGAGCCCAGGAGGTTGAGGCTGCGGTGAGCCATGATCACACTACTGCACTCCAGCCTGGACAACAGAGTGAGACTCTGTCTCAAAAAAATAAACAATAAATTCCAAGGCTACCTTTTGAACTTCATATTTGGATAGAACTGCAATGTTATATAAAATAATTGGTTTTCATTGGTGCCTTTCAAAGACGGGTAAAATGAAATATTAATACACTTTTTTTTTAGTGTAACAGGTAAAAAGGACTCTTTGTATTATTGTTATAACAAATAAATTAGCTAAACATCAATGTGAATAAGATGTTAGCACATATGTCAATTTAATCAAAC
Source organism: Papio anubis (assembly GCF_008728515.1). Lineage (NCBI taxonomy): Eukaryota > Metazoa > Chordata > Mammalia > Primates > Cercopithecidae > Papio > Papio anubis. The sequence continues at coordinate 138,402,500 of NC_044996.1, forward strand.
ACTTTCTATAGTATTGCATCTGAGGGGGAAATGGTGTCTTTCCTTTTCTCGGTGCACATTACCACATAAGAAGTATGAATGAAACTGATACCGCAGAACAGTGGTTGGCAAATTACATCCCAAGGGCCAGATCTGCTTGCTGCCTGATTTTATGCAGCCTACAAGCTAAATATCATTCTTACATTTGTAAATAGTGTTCCAAAAGAAAAACCAAAAGAAGAATATTTCATGACATGTGAAGTATATAAGGAATTCAAATTTTAGTGTCCACACATACAGTTTTACTAACATGCAGCCATGTGCATTGTGTATCATGTATGGATTGCCCACTGTGACTTTTGTGCTAAAATGGTGCAGCTGAGTATTAGTGGCAGAGACTGGCCTGAAAAGCCTAAAATCTGATAATAGAGCTTTTTGCAGGAAAAAAGTTTGCTGACCCCTGATCTAGAAGCACTTATGTCTCTCCTGGTGCCTGACAAGTCTCGCCTTTCAAAGCTCTGAATGCATAAGGAAAAGTTAAAACAGAGGCTTGCTTTGTTCTTGCTATAAAAATATAACTTCAGTTCTCAGCAGCTTCTCAAAGGCCACGTGCTTCTGACCTTGTGTCCCTGTATATCTCTCTTGTGTAGTTCAGACCCTCTCCCTAAGCCCTCAAAAGAGTTGTTTTTCTTTGCACAGCTCAATGCAATTGCACAAGAACCTTTTCTGATAATAACCTGTCCCACGGATGTTGGGTTGGAGCTTAACGATGGTTGATTTAAATTGAAGTAAATGAGCACAAAATGAAGATAATCACTGAAATGACTCCCATTTGATTACATAAGCAGAAAGCCTGAATTCTGCCATTCCTTTTCAAACAAGTTATGGAAGCATAATTTATGCTAATCAAATGGTATAGTCCTGACCTATGACATGGGAGTATTTGGAAAAGACTTTAATCCATTTACACAATGTGTGCATAAGTAGAGAAGATACCTATATAGTCAGGGGTCTCCAGATAAACAGACTTGATATGAGATCCATATGTCTCCAATAAAGATATACATATTAAGATGTGTCTGCGTGTGTGCATGTGTGTAGTCAGCCTCTATAACTGCATAAGCCAATTCTTTAAAACAAGTCTCTCCCTGCATAGAGAGATACAGGATAGATAGCTCCAGGAAAGATACATATGATCATACACACACACACATACACACAGAGAGAGACAGAAAGAGACTTATTATAAGAAATTAGTTCATGCAATTATAGAAGCTGAAAAGTCCAAAACCTGTAGAAACTCCAAATGATCTCCCAAGTGAAGTCCTAAGGCTGGGAGGCGGCTGCAGAACCAGGAAGAGTCTATGCCCCAGTTTGAAAGCTGACAGGCAGGAGAATTCTCTGTTACTCGGGGGAGGTCAGTCTTTGTACTTCTCAGACATTTGACTGATTGGACAAGGTCCAGCCACACTGGCAAGGACAATCTGCTTTAGTCAGTCATCGATGTAAATGTTAATCTCATCCTAAAATCCCCTCCCACCAGAGGTTAAATGCTGAAGGGAATGAATACCTAATTTTCCATGATGTGATTGTTATGCGGTGCATGACTGTACCAAAGTATCTCACGCGCCCCATAGTTATATATGCCTACTATGTATCCACAAGAATTGTAAATAAAACATCTAAAACACCTTCCTAGACAGACTCAATAAGTTTGATCACGTATCTGGGCACCCTGTGGCCCAGTCAAGATGACACATGAAATTAACCAGCCCAAGAAACTTGAGTAACCAATGACTCACACTTTCAGAGTCCAAGGACACTACAGATATGCAATAGATGATCTCTAAGCTTAGAAATGCAACAATTCTGATGGGAAAATAGAATAGGCTTGAAGGGAGGCCTTAGCAGTTTCAGAGCTTAATACACATGAAGTCCCTTACACTGCCAAGCCTGCCAGACTGTGTTGGAAATCAACACCAAGACCCAGAAATCATTGTCTTTGTTATTACTCAACCCCGTGAAACAAATAAACCTATCCCACTTTCTGAGTGTATTTCATCTTTTGCCCAGGGTTAAAAAAATTAATTTACATTTTATTTAGGCAATAAATCTGCTAATAAAGATGTGAAACTTAAATACTGTAAGAAAGCTATGCAAAATGTCGAGACCTTAAGGATGCTTCCAATATTAGTTTTCTCACTTGTCCATTCTCATAAATGCTTTTCGTTAACACACTTTGTCAAGTGTTTCAGTATGGATTGTTTATTATTATTTATTTATGTTTACAATCCTAACCCTCCTAATTATTTCTACTTCCTGAAACATTCCGCCTGGACCTGATTCAGCACATCAAAGTAAAACTCTTATGTTTTTTAGAGTATGTACCTTTAACTTCCTTTTTTTTGATATGTCTGAACATCCAATTACACTTACTAGGTTAAAAGGAGCATAAACACTCACTCAGGAGGCTGAGGTGGGAGGATCACCTGAGCACAGCAGTTTCAGGCTGCAGTGAACCATGACTGCAGCACTGCATTCCAGCCTGGGCAACAGAGCAAGATCCTATTTAAAAAAATAAATAAATAAATAAATAAATAAATAAATAATTTTTTCCCCAGGGCAATGAGGAAGAGAAGTCTATTTAGAAAATAAAGGAAAAGAAAAAAAGAAAATATGAGGGAAGGAAAAAAGGAAAAAAGAAATGGATGGAAAATGAAGGGAAGGAAAAGCAAAAGTATTTTTGTGATCTTCCTCTCAAAAACCTATAAACCCAGTCTAATCCTGGAAGGAAAACATCTCATTCATATCAATTGAGGGGCATTTTACAAAATATCTGATCTTCTAACTGTCCCCATAACTGTCAAGATCACCAATAAAGCATTTGAAAAATTGTCACAACCAAAAGGAGCCCAAGAAAACATGACAAATAGTGCGATATGTTATCCCGGATGAGGTCCTGGAACAGAAAAGAGACATTAGATAAAAACGTAAGGGAAATCCGAATAAGAAGTGGACTTTAGTTAACACTAACATGTCAACCTTGGTTTATTAAAATTTTGATAAATTTACCAGATGTTCACAATAGGGGAAGCGCGGTTTGGGGTATATGGGAACTCTGTGTACTACTACTCGTTGTAATTTTTCTGTAATTCTAAAACTATCCCAAAATCTTAAGTTTATTCTTAAAAGAAAAACAGAAGAAGAAGAAAACTAGAATTAGTTGAGCTACTACTAAAAGTAAGGATTATTCCAGGGGGATAATGACATTAGCCTCATTTTGTGGAAGATAATGACTTACCTTGGGAATTATCTTGGGTAACTTTTGTACCATCCTGCTAAGGGATGACCATTCTTTCCACTGTTGTAGATGAAAACAAAACGAAACAAAAGAACAACTGAAGCTGAAGGAAGGAATCTTTGCCCAAGTCCAAAGAGGTAAAATACCCAGCTCTTCCTACTTCCACTCTCATCTTCTCTCGACCATAGCAAGTATAGAAATAATTATTGTAATCTATCTATTAGAGTAATTGCAATGTTAATAAAATTTCAGACCAAGGATATTAAAGCAGTTCAAATGCCATTCCTTTTTACCAAGAGACTACGATTTGCACAACCAAGGAAAACTTTAGAGAACCACTCAAAACCTCATATAATTACATGCTAAGATGTACCAAGTGATAAGACTGCCAATGATTGTTACTTTGGAATCACACACCCTAAAATAATCAGTGTGAGCCAGAAGGTAACTGAGCGGTAAGTGGGAAGATGTCTTAAAACCAGAATTGATTTTCCTCACTGAATTGTTAATGCCTACAGAGAGGTGGTTCTTAAAATTGTGGAGCTGTGTTACCCTCCCTCAAATGAAAAGGCTGCGAGTATGCCAGTATTTTCTCAGTGATTTGCTTTGAACTTATCTGTGCAGAATCATCTGCAATGCTCATTTACAGTGCTGGGAGTTAGATATGCCACAGTGAATTTCCTGATTTTCTAATTCACTGGTGATTATTAGCTAAGGAACTACTTGCAGACAATAATACAAATTTGAAGTATGACAGTCTGTGAATGGAAACATCAAAAAGAGACTGTTTCATTACGTGTCTTTTTTTTTCCATATAGGAAGGTAGTCCCTTAGAATAGTATTTTAAGTAACTGTGATTTTTTTAAAGCCATCACAAATAGTTTTGAAAAAAGACAGGTGGCTCTCAAAGACAAATAGCTAGAAGCCTCCACTAATGACTTTAGGATTTCACTTTTTGTACAGAAGAGAATGGAAAGTACAAGGCACTATTTAAAATTTAATTCTAATAACAACTACCAGAAGCCAATACTAATTCCACCCCATCTCCAGCCCTGTCTGTCTCACAAGATGATGAATCACGAATAAAATGATAACTTTGATTCAATGTGCTCTATTTAATATGGCAGGAAAATGTGGTGGTACCATCTTGAATTTTTTGCAATCACAAGAGTAGAAAGAAGATGTCTCAATGTCCTTAAATGAAATGGAACATTCAAATAATCAGGTCATCTATTCTCAAAGTATAGAGAATGTACATTATTTTTAAATTTTAAATCAGACTAATTTTAATATATAAGTGAGGACAAAAGTGAGCTAATTTTATGCCGAGATAGGTAAACAAGATCCTTATAGATATGTATGTATATGTAAATATAGGCATAGATTCAGATGGAAATAGGTCATTTCCATGACTAAACTCAGGTTCTCTCTCTACATGTGACATTAGACATGCAGCCTTTCAGTGGGTGGTGAAAATTACTACAAAATGCCTGTAAATGAACACTTGCATAATCCTCTGATTTCAGGCTCACTCATTTATACGTCTGTCTTGTCCTCTAGAATGGCAAGAGGGAAATTGCCAAATAACATGTTAACATCTAGACAAGTTATATCCAGGGGTTTTAATAAAACTGGCTTGGTAGGGACATACTTTGAGCAAACCCATCGAGCCTCTGGAAATTGCTATTTCATTTACTGTGGGCTTACAAGACATTTGTTAGGTTATCTATTCTAGAACACAGAGAATTATTGTCAAATTTAATAGTCTGTAATTTCCAGAATGCTATCCTTTTTTAAGAAAAGAAAAGAAAGGGGAAATGGGGTTATATTTACCCATCTCTTATCTCTCAATAGTTCTGTCGTCAACCATCATTAATCAACAAATACTAGCAAATATTCTCCATTCTGGAGATAGAATTCATCTGAGTTGGAATTTATTTTAAGAAGCTTTGTCCTCTCATTGTTTCTTCACCTATCAAAGGCTTAAATCTCTGTCACCTCTATTTGCTTTCACCTTTAAAATTTAAAGGCCATTTTCTTTGGTGTAGAAATGGAAGAAGAAAGTCAGTATTTGAAAGAGCTCTGAACTCTTTACAGCTGCTACCATACCACCTGCTCTCAGAAATAGGCATGGGTTTTCTTGGTCTTCTTACCCAAAAGCTACCACCAAAATACTTTTTAGCTTTCCTTAGCATTTTTCATAAGCCTGCGATTCAATGTTCTTGACATTCATTTACTGTGATCTGATCACTGCATATTTTAAAATGTCATTTTGAGTGTCAGTTAGGGAACATCTTGAGTTGCCACACACTCTCCCAGCCCCGAGAACTCTACTACTCCTGTTAGCATAAAACATGGTATAATTGCTTTCATCTTCTTAATAATAAAAAATCCCTGTTACTTCTATTGCTTCCCTTTATAGCAAACTTTGTATTTTTCTTTTTAGAGTATTTTAAACTTTTTATTGTGAGAAATAACAAATACAGGAAAAGTAAACAGACTGGTTTATTGACCCTCCCCCAAATCCACCACCACACCTCAGTGCTATCCATATTCTGCCATTCTCTATGATCAATACCTCTACCCATTCCTAAACCCTATGTAATTATTATTTTCACAGTGCTTTTTTTAATGGTAAAGTATGTAGTGCCAAAACACACAAAAAGTAACTGCACAATTTTGACAAACAGATACACTTCCATAATCCACAACCTTGTTACCATATAGATCATTTTCATCCCTTTTACCACTTCCCAGTTAATCGTCCAACAAGAGACAACCACAGTTCTGATATGGTTTTCCTTCTGTTAGTTTTGCCTGCTCTAGCAGTTTGTGTAAATGGAGCCATACAGTGCAAGCTCACTGTTATCAAGTTTCTTTTCACTCATCATCGTGTATGTGAGCTTCATAAGCATTGTTGATATGTCAGTCCTTTGTCCCTTCTGATTACTGAGTGGCACTGCAATGTAGGAACATAAAAACAAAAAAAAAAAAAACAAAAAAAAAACCACAGTTCGTTTACCCATTCTCCTTTTGCACTTTTTGGTTGCTTTGCAGGTTTTGGCAATTGTAAATACAGAAGTTATGATGATTCCTGTACAGTTGTTTTTCATAGATAAACACCTAGGCATGAAATTTTAGGGTCAAAAGGTAGGTGCATATTTAATTCCATAAGAATTTGCCAACAATATTGTTGGACCATTTTATACTTCCACCACCAATGCAGGAGAGCTTCACAAATATTTTGTTCTCAACTTCAAAAAAAAATTTTAGCCATTCTAGTTGCTATACAAATGGCATTTTGTCTTGTTTTTAATTTGCATTTCCCTGATGACTAATGACATTGAAGACATTTTCATGTGTTTATCAGCTATTTGTGTTATCACCTTTTATTTAAAAAAATTGTTTTGAACTAATGTTAGACTTACCCCAAAGTTGTAAAAATAATATTGTCCTTACCTCATACCCCAATGTAAACATCTTACATAACCATAATATAATTATCAAGCATATGAAATTAACATTGGTAGAATGTTAAACTAGATCTTACTAGATTCAGTGTATCTTAGTAGATAAAAATTTATGTGGCTCCAAAAACACGGTACAAAATGGCATATATTGAGTAATCTCCTACCTGCTAATCCCTCCTCTCAATTTCTGGCCTCCCCATTCTATACGCTTCCAATGTTTATTCAAATATGAATATATATTATTACTCCCCTTTTCCTAAGCAAAAACTGGCATACTGTATATACTCTTTTTCTGTTCCTCACTTTTTCTATGTAAAAGCTTTCTGGAGATTTTACATATCAGCACATAAAGCACTTTCTCATCCTTTTCACAACTGCACATTATTTCATTGTCAGGATGTACTCTAGTTTATGTAACCACATGTATTTTTAAAGGTTCCTCCACCTTCCCATTTATTAGAGTGATCTTTTATGATGGTGGTATCAGAATTGCATCTCGTTTAAGAATTTCCAATCAGATTGAAATCCAAGCACTTTGGGAGGCTGACGCAGAAAAATCACTTGAGCCCAGGAGTTGAAGAGCAGCCTGAACAGCATAGTAAATCCTAGTTTCTACCAAAAACTAATAATAATAAAATAAAAAAGAAGGAAAATTGGCCTGGTGTGGTTGCATGCCTGTAGTCTCAGCTATTTGGGAGGCTGAGGCAGAAGGATCCATGGAGCCCAGAAGGCTGCAGTGAGCCGTGATTATGCCATTGCACTCCAGCGTAGGCAACAGAGTAAGACTCTACCTGAAAATAATAATAATAATAATAATTATTATTATTATTATTATAGTTTCTAGTCAGAGGACCCTAACCACATAAGTTCTGGTGTTAAGTACATGGGGTTAACCTTGTTAAGCTTTTGTTGTCACAAACTCTGAAAGAGGGCCCCTCATGGCAAAAACCTCAACTCATTCACAGCGAGCGGCTGAACTCCAGAGAACAAGGACTCCAGGGACAATGGGAGGGTGGCCCTGCTGACTGCTACAGGAAGCAGAATGCCTCATGAAGACCCCAGCCCATCTGGTGGACATATTAATATACACTGACTCAAATATTGGAAGGTTCTAGACACAAGAGGACAGAACCTTCTACCTCCAGGAACTGTTTACTGATCTACCTGGCCTGTAAAACAGAGAAGGTCCTCTCTTCGTCACCTCCCACTTACCCTAGACAGATCTCACCAAGTAGCAAAGACACATGCAGAGGAATGGGGTTCATAAGGCTCTGGTCCAGAATCCAATCCCATAGCACCCTTGAAGATGTCCAGCATGTGGAGTGTCAGGCAGTTCTTGCCATCTTCTTTCCTTCTCCAGCAGGACCTACACCAAGCTTTAGCAAGAGCTCTGGAGCTCATTTCATTTCCTGTCCTCATGCAGCGTGACTTGGAGGCAATTCCTTAACCTCACTTGTTCTCTATCGTCTCGCCTTTATATCTTGAAGTTCTTGTGAGCCACTTTTCCTTTTTGAAGAGCTCACAAATCATACTGTAACACGTCTGTTTTAGAGTCCTTTAGTGATTAATTTTGAACTCAACAGCATAAATTTCTACAGTAATTCCCCCATTAATGAAAGGATAAAACACAGTCTTCATTGCAGAAGGGTGTATGCTATAACTCTATATTTATAAACCTCTTAAATATGTAAAATTATGTAATTTAAGAGTGCACATCTCTGTTATAAAAGTATAAAGACATGAATAAGAGTGCTAAACACCCATTCAGGATAGTGCTCATATCCAGGGTGAAAAAGGAGGGGAATGAAATCAGGGACGGATATTTAGAGTGCTTCACTTAATACACAGCATTAAATAAAAGAGAGAGCCTCCTCCTCCTTTGTTCTCCAGAGATAAAAATAATCAGCTACCAGCCCTGGTTTGGTTGCATGGTTCCCATGTGTGGGGTAGACTAGCTGAACCTGCCTGGCACGGAAGCCAGCATTCACGTGATTCTAAGATGTTACAGATGGCATTTTCTGGACTAACAATGATTTCAAAAAAAATCATGTGAACAGCACAAAAGTATTTGTTAGTAAAAGTAAGCATAAGCCAAATTTTAACTTCAAATTCCATCAAGAGCTGGAGAATTGGAACTATTTTTAATTTAAGTTTGATGTCATGAGTGTAAGCATGGGAATAATATACTATTCACAAGTCGGTGGGAAATAAGAGTTAAAATACACTGTTTTGTGGAGTAGTCAGGGGAGAAGTTGCATTCCTACTGTTTTTCCATTTATTTAATCATTGGAGTGTAGGCTTTCTTATCCCCCACTAAGTTTTTAAGTTGAAACAAAGAAAATCATTTTTCAGTCTAGATGGATTAAACCTACATCCTGTTTTTCTCCAAATGTGCAAATGACTGGAACAATTTGATTAACACATATTCGGAGAGGTTGAAATAAAAAGTGTTTACTAAGAGAACACTTAAAAAGCCTTAAAAGTTAAGGCTTTGACACTCATAAAGCCTTAACTTGTGGATGTGCCATTTGTATATTGATGGAATTACTACACATTCTGTATTGTCTTCTTTTAGCTACTTTATTCTAAAAATGCAGAGGGAAAAAAGAAAGAAGGTAGGAAAGAAGTAAAGAAAGAAAAAGAAAGATAGAAGGAGAGAAGGAAGAAAGAATGATGGAAGGAAGGAAAAATGGATGGAAGGAAGGGAAGAAGAAAGGAAGGGAGGAAAGGAGAGAGGGAGGGAGAGAGAATAAAAAATTAACTTTATCTACCATGTAATCTACCCTTATCAAACATAATATGGTGGTTGGGTGGCTGGGTGTTGTTTGCTGTTTCTGAACCACTGTTATTTTATTTATTTATCTGAGATATAGATCAACACTAAGACAATCAGTTCCTTATTAAGTTGTCATGTCAAATGCCCTAACAGTATGCACAGATTTACTCTGTGAACATTTATTGGGCATTCTGTATCTGGCTGGCTGTTTAAAGCCATCGAGAATCCAAGGTAGAATGAGACATGGAACAAATACTAAAGAGTTACAACAGTTAAATCTCATTTTTAAAACTATGCATGGATAATTTTTTTTCTTGATTCTTTCTAGAAAACTTATATTTCAAAAAAAGCCAAATTCCTTTTTTCTGGGCTAGTTTGGGATTTCTTTCAAAGAAGAGCAGGGAGGGGAGCAGATCACAGAGTCACCAGTTGATGTCTTGTTAGGATTTTCTATTTTGTGCAGGGTATTTGTGCGAGGGGCAAAAGGTGGCATACTAAAATGGAATAAGTAATTGAGATTTAGTGAAGAACTATTCACAGATGTGGAGGAAGCTGGCTTGTGAGAGTAAGAAAACACATGGGGAATATGGAGCACCCTGAGTTTAGGGACTGGGGAGCCATTCTTATCCTGAGTCTGAAGGATCAAGAGGAGAGAGCAGGTACCAGAATTAGAAACAACCTCCTTCAGCTCAGGAATGCAGCCAGCAGCGGGGTGTGGTCTTCTAGCCAGAGAGCACAGAGGATGCAGAGCATGGCTTCACTCTCAGCTCACCTTTGGATACATTACTAGCTTACCCGGAGAGTTCAGATGACAGAAAGCAAAGGGCAAAGGGACCTGTTAATGATGTCCACTGTAGGTTGGCTGAGAGCAGGCTGAAGAAAGGTTCAGAGGACATCCGAGGTGAAGAATGTCCAGGAAAATATTCAGGCATCGAGGGAGATTGCCGAGACTCCATTGTTCCTACTATGCACCATGAAGATCCATCTGCAATTTTTAACTGAGGTGTCCCTAAAGAGACCACATCTTGAGAAGCAGAGATTCCACTAAGAAGAGTTTGACCTATTGGCTCACTTATTATTTTTCTTCCATATTAGACTCGAAGTAAGATGTTCATTTTCTTTCATATATCCCCAGCAGTTATTAGGACAGTGACTGCACATCACGGGTGCTCAAAAAAATAGCTACTAAGTCATCTGGCATAAATTCAGAAATATCAAGAAACAGTGAGTATTTTGTTCTAGTTGCATCTCCATGGTGCTGAGACTTGCTCTCACAGAACCTAGTTCTGTAAACCGAAGTTAAATAATGTGCAGTTGCAATGGAATCACAGCAGCTTGCCCTGGTTCGCAGGAGGACGGAAGTATAAGTCAATGGTTAAAACTTGTCAGTTCTAAGTTTTTTCCAAAAGCTTTTCTCAAGTCACAGGAATTTGCTACTGCCTGTCTACTTGTAAAAGACAAACCACTGTCAAAGAAGCAAATAGCCTCAGGAAAAATTCAGAACCAGCCTGTTATAGATAAGCACAACTGCGGCTGAGCTTTGGGACTGCATATAGAACATGGTCATATTTTATTATAGAATTTCTCTTCAATAATTTCATGGAATTAAAATATCAACATCCTACCATGCCCTACAAAGAACATTATGAATTTCAGTCTCTCTGTCAGCTGAAAACAGCTATGCACCACTTTCAGGACTCATGTCAGGGTGTCCGAATGTTCTTTTTTCATGTCCCTTTCATCCTGATAAACAGATCCTAGGTGGAGCATGAATCAAGAATGTGACACTCATAGACCCTTCAGGAAACGTGCTGTATCTTCCCTGAATTTCTCCCAGGCAAGAAGATTTTGGTTGGAATTACAGGTATGAGTGACTGTGCCTGGCCCCTAGTTGTTGGCAAAGATGGGAAGGTGGATAATGAGCTCCACTCTCAAAAATGAGACAGAGTGATGAGGCTTAGGGAATAGGTGCCAAGCCCATCAGAATGGGTAAGTCGAAATAGTGACAAGGAAAATTCAGTAGGGTTCTTTTCATTCATTCATTCATTCATTCATTCAACAAATGAGTAGATTATATGACTATATTAGAAAGTCATAAACATTACAGGGGAAAATAATGCAGGGTGAAGAGCCAAGATTTATTTTTAAGACTTTCTTCTGGCTAGCCATATGCAGAAAACTGAAACTGGACTCCCTCCTTACACCTTATACAAAAATTAACTCAAGATGGATTAAAGACTTAAATGTAAAACTGAAAACCATAAAAACTCTAGTAGAAAATCTAGGCAATACCAATCAGGACATAAGCAAGGGCAAAGATTTCATGACAAAAATGCCAAAAGCAATTGCAACAAAAGCCAAAATGGGATCTAACTAAACGAAAGAGCTCCTGCACAGCAAAAGAAACTAGCATTAGAGTGAACAGGCAGCCTACAGAATGGGAGAAAATTTTTACAATTTACCCATCTAACAAAGGTCGAATATCCAGAATCAACAATGAACTTAAACAAATCTACAAGAAAAAACAACCCCATCAAAAAGTGGGCAAAGGATATGAACAGACACTTCTCAAAAGAAGACATTTAACCAGCCAACAAACATATGAAAAAAAGCTCAGCATCACTGATCATTAGAGAAATGCAAATCAAAACAACAATAAGATACCATCTCACGCCAGTCAGAATGGCGATTATTAAAAAGTCCGGAAACAATAGATGCCGGTGAGGCTGTGGAGAAATAAGAGTGCTTTTACATTGTTGGTGAGAATGTAAATTAGTTCAACCATTGTGGAAGACAGTGTGGCGATTCCTCAAGAATCTAGAACCAGAAATACCATTTGACCCAGTAATCCCATTACGGGGTGTATACCCCAAGGAATATAAATCATTCTACTATAAAGACACATGCATACATATGTTTATTGCAGCACTATTTGCAATAGCAAAGACATGGAACCAACCCAAATGCCCATCAATGATAGATTGGATAAAGGAAATGTGATACATATACACCATGGAATACTATGCAGCCATAAAAATTAATGAGATCATGTCCTGTGCAGGGACATGGATGAAGCTGGAAGCCAGTATCCTCAGCAAACTAACACAGGAACAGAAAACCAAACACTGCGTGTTCTCACTCATAAGTGGGAGTGGAACAATGAGAACACATGGACACAGGGAGGAGAACAACACACACTGGGGCCAGTTGAGGGGTGAGGAGTGAGGGGAAGGATAGCATTAGGACAAACAGCTAATGCATGCAGGGCTTAAAACCTAGATGACGGGTTGATAGGTGCAGCAAACCACCATGGCACATGTATACATATGTAACAAACCTACATGCTCTGCACTTGTATCCTAGAACTTAAAGTAAAATAAAAATAAAAACAAGAAAAGAAAATAGCAGGTAAAAGCAGATGGAAAAAAAAAAGACTTTCTGTCCTTAGGATGTAGCAACTCTTTCTAATTTATTTGTGTGTTTTCATCTTTATTTTTATTTTTTTAGTTTTGAGATGGAGACTCGCTCTGTCACCCAAGCTGGAGTGCAATGGCACCATCTCGGCTAACTGCAACCTCTGCCTCCCAGGTTCAAGCAATTCTTCTACCTTAGCCTTCTGAGTAGCTGGGATTACAGGCGTGCTCCCCAACGCCTGGCTAATTTTCGTATTGTTTGTAAAGATGGAGTTTCACCATGCTGGCCAGGCTGGTCTTGAGCTCCTGACCTCAAGTGATCCGCCCGCCTCGGCCTCCCAAAGTGTTGGGATTACAGGCATGAGCCACCATGCCCAGCTTATTTGTGTGTTTTTAATTACCCTTGCAATTGTTTTTATTTAACCTCAAACAGAAAACCCTTTATGTAAAACAGTGTGGTGTGTTTTCATGACACCATGTCTGAGGCAAATCCATTCTACATTCTGCTGGGGCCAGGATGTGTGGGGACACCAAGGAGATAGAGTGAGATTTTTACTTAAATTTATTTAAATAAAATAAATTGCATGTTTGAACGATTTCATATTTTTATAAAGAGACAGAAAAGAAGATCAAGCTGTCTCTAGGTCCTTTGGCTTGGAAGCCAATTGGAACAGAGAAGTGGGCCTCGAATTTTAACTCTGAAGCCAGCTCTGTCAAAATGAACTTTCTAAGACAAGTGTTCTCCATCTGATCTTTGCAATGCGATAGCTTCTAGCTAGTATAATATAACTGAATAATATTCTTATTCAGTTGACAGCTACTAGCCACTTGTGGCTATTGGGCAGATGACAGGTGGCTCGTGCAACCGAAGAACTGATTCTCACATTTATTTATTTTTAGTGAATTTAAATTGAAATGGCTACATGTGGTCAGTGGCTATTGTATTAAAGACCACAGGTCCATATAATCTCTCCTGCAATTTTTGGAATGTGGGGGTTTATTTCTGATGTGCAATACCATTCTTACGATTATTGTATATTTCATAAGAAATCAACAGATAAACCAATCTCATTGCAATCCACTGCACTTCAGTTTCATTCAATTTGATTAAGGAGTGTGTATTGATCAACTATCTTATGCCAAGTATAATGCTAAGCACTGGAGACCCAAAGATGAAGGAGTCTTTGTCCTTGTGTGTTTGGAAGAGTTCTCAGACCACATCCTGCATTCTCTCTACTCATGTTTGCATTCCAGGCCATCAGCCAGTTTATCTACTCTTCACCTCTGTCAAATCAGATAAATTTTAATCGGTAAGCAATCCTTTAAACCTAGTTTACCCACTGTGTATTGTAAGGTCCCCATAAAAAGGATTCTTAAAATATATAACTGCTGGTCGGGCACAGTGGCTCACACCTATAATCCCAGCACCTTAGGTCAGGAGTTCAAGATCAGCCTGGCCAACATGGCAAAACCCTGTCTCTAATAAAAATACAAAAATTAGCCAGGTGTCGTGGCACATGCCTATAATCTCAGCTACCTGGGAGGCTGAGGCACGAGAACCACCTGAACCCAGGAGGAAGAGGTTGCAGTGAGCCGAGATCGCGCCACTGAACTCCAGCCTGGGTGACAGAAAGAAACTATACATACATATATATATAGTTATAGTTATAAAGTTATATATGTGTGTGTGTGTGTGTGTGTGTGTGTGTGTGTGTGTATCTGCTATTCCTATTTGGTAGACAGAACTATGTCATATCAGGGAGAAAATGAAGAAAAGTCATTTCTAAGAAACATCTGGTGAAGAAAAGTTCCCTACATATGCAAAGCTGATTTCAAAAATTGTCAACATTTTCAGTCTCTCCTCTGACACTATTAAATAGAAGGAGGTTAAGTTAAACCTCCTTCTATTTAATAGATAAAAGGCAAATTGGGATGCTATTGGAAACTGGGTTCCCCAGAATAGGCCCTTGAGATTAAAAAGTGATTTTTTTTTAGAAAGCATTCCCAGAAAATCCATTAAGGGTGTGGAAAACTGGGGCAAATCACAAAAAGATAGCAACAAGGGTACAGTAAGCAGTAGGTTTACTGAAGCTTGATCCCACAGAGGAAGATTAAAAACAGGGCAGATGACACCTCACGGTTGTCCCCAGCAGGAGCAGAAGGAGCTGAACTGTTTCTACTTGCATGCTGTTCGTCATTGGGTAAGGGCTGCCCCTGGGAAATTCCCAGAGATTTCCTTGTCTCCACTCAGGCACAACAACCCTCGGAAGCCTGAGGCTTCCTAGGTAAAATGGGATCTGAGAAATCATCTGTGGTCCACTGACAGCATGCACCACAGTTGCAGAAGAAACTAATTTGAATGAAGCCCTGCAGATGCCCCTTTGGGGAGAAAACGAAATGTAACAACAACAACAACAACAAAAAGCTAACGAAAATGGGCTGCAACTAGGCATCTCTCCTAGTAGACTATTGCAGTGCTCTGCTCCTTCCTCAGAAAGAGGAAAACTTGACAAAAAAAGGGTCATGTGTCATGGGACCATTGGGTTTTTACTTCCAAGAATCTAAAAGGCAAAGTTTCAACATGCGACATCCTTGTCACTCGATGGAGCTGCAGGTCCATGCCTTCCTGGGCTCACTGCTCCTGTTTAACCGAACTCAAACGCCAAATATAAGGGCAGAATCTTCACAATGGAGACCGCAATCCAGAAAATGGCTTAGCATGATAACCAGACAGCGCTGAAAGAGAGATCGGTCACATCTTGGGAAACGGAAATCCACGCAAATACTGTGGCAAGAGAGGGTTGCCTGGAGTACTGAGTGAAAAGCACCCAGTTGGGTTTGTTTATAAGATCTTGCATAATTTAATTTAATTTAGCATAGCCACACTTAATTTAATGAACATTGCAGAAATTGTGTTACCCACTGACACGCAAGTGATTCAAAATCATGCCAATAGGCCAGGTAAAGTCTTGGGTGGTAGCACCTCTCTTTCTGCTTATTTTAATAACAGTGACTTTGCATTTCAAAGTAAACAGAAAACATATTCTCTTCCCCCAACTGCTTCCATGACAGAGCCTCTCTCCAGCCAGAGAGACTACTACGTGTTTTCTCATGAGATCACAAACTATTTACTTTTACTAGTGTTTGGGTTTTTCTCTGAGGAATTTAAGGGAATATAGCAGGGAGTTACTGATAAAGATTTCCTAAGAAAATAGTCCATCAAAGGAGAAGAACATTTAATAGTCTTGCCTGCTGTGGGCAGATCCCGGAAACAGATGTTATATTAGGCACTATACCTGAACCAGGTTTGAGGTGGAAGTCCGTGTGCAAGAATTCTCTTTTAAGATATGACACCACTGTGAGTTTGTAACAAGCATTGCTTTAAAAGGAAGAGTCATATTTTATCCTCTCAAGGATCCCTCAAGAGGAGATGGCCAAGACATTGATTTAAAGGGGTGCTTGATTTGGGAACGTGACAGGTATGAAGGACAAAGTTCAGGACTTGGCGTTGTGTGGTGCCCAAGCATGGAGGCTCTCAGACAATTTAGACTGCAGGGCTACCCTGGAAAGCTCATTCTCCCTCCCTCCTCCCTCTCTCCTTCCCTTATCTCCTTCCTCCCTCTCATCCCCTTCTTTCTCTTCTTCCTCCCTTCCTCCTTCCCTTCCTCCCTCCCTTTTTCCCTCTCTTCTTCCTCCTTTCCTTCCTTTCCTTCCCTCCCTCATCTCTTCTTCCTTCCTCCCTCTTTCCTCTCTCCTGTCTCGCTTACTCCTTCCCTTCCTCCCTCTTCCTCCCTTCCTTCTTTCTTTCCTCTCTTCTCCCTTACTTCCTCCCTCGATCCCTCCCTTCTTCCCTCTCTCCTGTTTTCCTTTTTCCTTCCCTTCCTCCCTCCCTTCCTCCTTCCCTTCCTCCCTCCCTTCCTTTCTCCCTTCTTTCTTCCCTGCTTCCCTTCCCTCCCTCCCCTCTCCTTTTTCCTTTTTCCTTTCTTTTCCTTCCTTTCCTCACTTCCTTTCCTCCTCCTTTCCTTCCTTTCTTCCTTCCATCATTCCTTCTTCAAACCTCCCTTTCTCTTCTCATCCTAAAAACATTTCACTTGTAGGATTTCTATAATGTATTATGCATTACGAAATCTACGAAAACATATTTATGACAACAATACCAAAAAAAATCTACCCACAAACTGAAACTATTATGAGAGGAGTTAGAATAGAGGCTGCAACCTGGGGATCTGGGTAGAAAAGAACATGAACAAGCTTCCCAGGGTGTCAGAAATTGCCCATGTCTACATTTGGGTGAATGTTACACAGGATTCTCATAGGTAAAAACACATCCAACTGATCAACAAAAATGTTTGCACTTTTAGGTATTTGATACCTCAATAGGAACAGAAATTTTAAAAATAGAAATGTAGACCAGGCGTGGTGGCTCATGCCTGTAATCTCTACACTTTGGGAGGCTGAGTTGGGAGCATTGCTTGAGGCCAGGAGTTTGAGACTAGCCCAGGCAACATAGTGAGAAATCCCGTATCTGCAAAAAATAAAAAATTGAAAACATGAGCCAGGTGCAGTCGTGTGTACCTGTAGTCCCAACTACTTGGGAAGCTGAGGTGGGAGGATCACTTGAGCTCAAGAGTTCAAGGCTGCAGTGAGCCACGATCAAGTCACTCTAGCCTGGGCAACAGAGAAAGAGCAAGCCTCTGTCTTGGAAAATAATGTGTGTATATATTCATATAAATGCCTTACTCTTACCACCAAGAGGAAACTGATGTGTAGCTGTTTCTGATCATGTGTTGCATGAGTGTGTGTGTCCATTTGTATGTGTGCACATGTATGTATGTATGGAACTGCATGCACATAAGGTTTTCAACCACTTTTTCCTCCCCTTGACAGTAAATGAGAACATTTAGTCACATCCCTTCTCCTTCTTCTCCTTCTTCTTCTCCTTTGAGACAGAGTCTCCTTCTGCCACCCAGGCTGGAGTGCAGTGGTGCAATCTAGGCTCACTGAAACCTCTGCACCCCAGGTTCAAGCGATTCTCCTGCCTCAGCCTCTCAAGTAGCTGGGAATACAGGCGCCTGCCATCACATCCTGGCTAATTTTTGTATTTTTAATAGAGACAGGTTTTCACCATGATGGCCAGGCTGGTCTCGAACTCCTGACCTCAAAAGATCCACCCACCTCTGCCTTCCAAGGTGCTGGGATTATAGGCATAAGCCATCACACCCAGCCCCTTTAGTATTCTTACTAATTATACCTTTTAAAGATGATAATATTCCATTGTCTGGAGTGCTCTCTATAGTAGGACCCTTAAGTAATCTTCTGTTTTCAACCATTAAAAATAATACTCTAAGAAACATACTTTCAGCACATTATGTGTTCAGTATGCTGTTATTTTGTTGCATAGTTAAAATATTTTTTTCTAAATTAGTCCTTTGAAATTGCTGCCCTTAATGAATCTTCTGATGTCCCTACAGAATGAAGGGACTGTAAGTTTAATGTTGGGCATCACTATTTTGTATTTGAATGTTGAAAAGAAAACCATATTTTATTTTATAGTAAAGAGAAAAGTTATTTTGAAGAAGTAGCTGAAGAAAATAAAGAAGCCCTTTCCCTTCCTTTTTGCTCTTATATATACCAATACATGTTTTTAATGGAGTTTCCATTTTTAAAACCCATTTAACCATCTGGGAGTTTTTAAAATTATTTGAGAAGTTGGACTGGGAAGGAGATTTTTCTCATAAAAAGCCAAAGCCTATTCCACACGAATAAAGAGCCTTATTTTTTAAAAATAAAAAAAAAAACCATATTATTAAACCGATTATTCCCTAACGTAAACAGAATTATGTTAATTTTTAAATTATTAATGGATGAGTAAGGGCTCAATATGATTCCAAGGTAACCAAGGGGGATTTGGAAAGGAATGAAAGACTGAAATTGAATTTGAACACTGGCAAAGGAAATAACAAAACAAAATATACAAGGCAGGTAATGCCACAGTCATACAGCAGAGAGCAGGAGGTTCATTCTTTCCTGGCCTACCATCGTGGACACTAGGGCATATCTGAAGTTGCAGAAAGAGTAGGTTCTGGGATTTACAGGAGCAAAGTTGAATCTGATTCTTGAAAATGAGGGAGAACAGATTTCACAGGGAAATGGCAGAACTCACAGAGACACTGTTTTTGTAAACGGTGTGATCTGCAATGATACTGGTTATGACCCCATCATCCATGTAGAATGCCATGCTACATCAGGGTAAACCTGGTAGCAGGAAAGAAGTGACAGGGAGTGAATTATTTTGTGGATAACATGGTTTAAGCAAGAAAAGAAATTTAGGAAATAACTGCATAATATTAATTTCATTCTATACGTCTTAAGGATCTGTTGGTGTCAGGCTCTTTAATGGGAGGAGGGGAGGAGGAAGACTCCAAGAATGAATAAGATATGGTTCATGTTCTAAGGCAGGATTCCTCAATCCCAGTTATTATTGACATTTTGTGCCTGGTGGGTCTTTGCCATGGGGGCTGTCCTGGGCATTGTAGGATGTTTAGGAGCATTCTTGGCTTCAAAGCACTAGACACCAGCTCTTCCTAATAGTGACAACAAGAAAGTCTCCAGATATGGCCAAATGTTTCCTGGACAACACGCTTATTCCCAGTTCAGAATTACCATGCTACATAAATCATGTCAATGTAATGTGTTAGGTGCTGTAGGGAAGATATTGCAAAGTGCCTGAGGAGAGTAGAAAATAATTCTGCTAAAGTTAGAAGGAAAATAGATCAGCAAGTGTGATATTTGACCTGGATTATAAAATAGGATTTCCCCAGGTGAACTAGAAGGAAAAAGCTAATCTAGGTAGAAGGAAAATGTCAGGCTTAAAAGGGTCTTTTGAAGGGGTAGGTGCAGACCATTGGGGACAGGGCTTTTAATTGGTGAGGCTTTCTAGGCTAACAGTGAAGGCTCTTGTATACACCATGGGAAATTTGAGCATTATCCTCTAGAAAATGGAAAATACTGAGGGTTCTTAAACAGAGGAGTGATAATCAGAGGTCAAATAGATGACTTAGAAAGTCATTTTGGCTGCTAACTGCTTATTTGAAATTAGGATAGGTGACGGGGAAAAAAGGCCTTTGTAAATTTCCAGAAAAGCAATCAGTCAATCTCATGTAACCAAAATGAAAACATGGTAACATACAGACTCCAAACAAAAAGTGATTTTTTCCACTTCCTGGGTTAGAAGAAACAAGAAAAAAATCTTGTAAGTGAAAATCTTTAAGAAATTATTCCTTTTCTTTCTCTACCATACTAATTCTCAGTATTTATATTTATATCCCGGCTGTTAATTAGGAAATCTAAGAAAACAGTTTTACAACCTGAATTATGTCTGTGTAAGATTTTTGGGGGGAGGTTTTATCATGAATGTATCTGAAGGGAGAGAAAAAAGCAATATGAAGGCCCACATTCATGGAACAAAGCTATTTAAAAACACACTGGGCCGGGCGTGGTGGCTCACGCCTGTAATCCCAGAACTTTGGGAGGTCAAGGTGGGCAGATCACTTGAGGTCAGGAGTTTGAGACAAGCCTGGCCAACACAGTGAACCCCATCTCTACTAAAAATACAATAATTAGCCGGGTGTGGTGGCGTGTGCCTGTAATCCCAGCTACTCTGGAGGCTGAGGCAGGAGAATAGCTTGAACCCAGGAGGCGGAGGTTGCAGTGAGCTGAGATCATGCCACTGCACTCCAGCCTGGGCGACAAAGTGAGGCTCTATCTCAAAAACAAACAAGCAAACAAGTAAAAGCACATTGGATCCGACCTAGCATCCCATTCGACCTAAAACACAACTAGTAAATTCACTCTCCTCTGTATACTTCTGTAACATTTTGCTAGCTTTAAAATGTCTGAAACAAATGATTCCTCTCTGTCATTCATGAATCTAATACATCAGAATGATATCAGCTTCCATTTCTGTATTCAGCAAGAGATTTTAATATTTTATAAAGCAGAGGCTGAGGTAGGATGTGAAGCCAGGAGTTAGAGACTAGCCTGGGCAAAATAGTGAGGCCCTATCTCTACAAAAATAGAAAAATAAAATTAGCTGGGCATGGTGGCACGCACCTGTACTCCCAGCTAGTTACTGGGAAGGCTAAGACAGGAGGATCACCTGAGCCCAAGAGTTCAAGGCTGCAGTAAGCTATGATTGTGCCACTTTACTCCAGCCTAGGCAACACAGCAAGCTCTGTCTCCAAAAAATGAAAAAGAAATTTAATGTATTCTTTCGCATGGGCCATTCCATTTTTTCTCCATTGGGGATAGGGAAACTTTAGTGAAAGATATATGAAATTTGACATTAGATTCCAAAACCCAACCCAATTGTCTATTACAAAAGTGTTAATGAGGAAAGCTAACAGAGAAGAAATAGGAGCTACTGTCAATAGTAATCACTCAATAATCAGCTACTTAAGTTTGATAGCCTCTTTCCCACTATTATATTGTTAATTAGCTTAAGTACTGTTGAATATCCTACTACTAAAATGTCTATGTAGAACTATATAAAGATCCTAGGGAAAAAAGAGTGAATCTCATTGACAAAATCAGCATCAATCTATAATAACTTAAACAGATGTTCTATTTTAGCCAAAGAGTGAATTTCTAACTTGCAAATCATTTTTTAATTTTAATGCTATCATTCACAGTGGATTCTCAGGCAAATGACTTTGTTGTAACTGACTTGAATTCGTCCTCTCTTTGAATTCCACAAACAGGATGTGACTTACTACAGTGCAGCCTGAATTTAGATATTACCAAGAACACATTGAATCTATCTTTCAAGAGAATGATTTTCAAACTGTGCTTCAAGGATGGGCAGAAGAGAGAGAATATGGAAGAGTGAATAACGGAAGGGGAGAGATGAGTGGGTGGGCTTAGAATCCCCCATCTCCTCAACTTCCAAAGAAGGGTGGTTTATTATTATTTTTTTAACGTATTAACCATATTCTAAAGAGATTTCAGTACAGGGTAAATACTGGAAGAATGTCTCAGAAGAACAGTTTGTCTTCTTAATCATTCCCTGAGCATTATGGGATTCTAAAATAGACAAGGGAATTGAATTTGCTTTCTACTTTTATTTTCCTCTCAGGTTTTCACTCAATAACACGGGAAAATCTTATGTGTGTAGCAATGTGGAGTTGCTGGATTAAGAAAAGTAGAGCTCATTTTCAAGTGTCTGCTTGCTTACTTCTAATACAGGGATTGCAATATCCACCCCCAATTTCCTTTACAAAAGGTTGTAAAGTCCAAATGAAACACTATTTTAAGAATGCCTTATAAACTATAAAGTGTTGTGCAAAGGATGGTATGATTTCAATAAAATCCCAAAGAGTAGGCGATAAATGATTCTTCTCTCCAGAAGGTAAGGATATTGTGTCTCTGACGTCTTCCATATTTTCTGACTTTTGTGTAAGTCATGAGAATATTTATTTGATATATTCAGTGTTGGAGTACAGTAATTTTCTCAGAATCACTAATAACATGAGTTGGCAAAATTCTTATAAGGGCCCTGTGTGTATTTCTGTGAATTTGACATTGGTGGTACTTTGAAACTGCAACCTCTTGCCTTAGACTGCATTTCCATAGACTCTGATTCCATGTTAAAGGTAAGCCCCTAAGGTTTTCGTAATAAAATCTAGATTTTTCCTAAGAAATCCTACATTTTCCTAGAAAGAACATCTGTGCAAATTTGAATGGGAAAGAATTTTCCAGTTACTAGTCTTTCTTTCTCCGGTAATGCTTTCACATTTCCAGTGGTCAGATGTACCGATAACCTCAGTCAGACATACAGTAGCTTCAGACTGTGAAACAATTGCAAGGAAAAAAAAGGGAGGAAACATTGTGTTGGCGAACTTTGCTGCAAAGGGAGGCATGATGCCAGCCCAACCACAACCTACCAAATGGGCAAGGCATATAAAGTCACTATTTTAATGATGTTGATGATGTCATTTCTACTGCAGTACTTTTCTAAGCTATATGTGTTAGGCTGAGTGTCAAGGAAGACAGAAAATAAAATTTAAATTTAAAACTGACAAACTAACAAATAATAACTCAAACTGAGAGCACCCTGGAATTCTAATGGCCCTTTGAAGACATCTAGTTGAGCAGTCAAAAGCTTTATAGATCTCTCTCTCTCTCTCTCTCTCTATATATATATGGTATATATTGCTATATATAGTTTAATATATACTGCATATATATACAGTATATATACTGTATAATATATATACTGTATATATAATATATACTATATATTATAATACACTGTATATATAGTATTATATATTACTATATATAGTAATGTGTAGTTATATATACTGTATATATACTGTAACATAGTTATATATACTGTAATTTTTGAAGGAGCTTCTTGGAATAGTGTACTTTAAAAAATCAATATGCAATATCTAGAAAATTCACTTTTAATGAGTACCCTCCCTCTTCAGTGATGATGGGGGAAATAATCTTGTGTTCATTCATTTATTCAATAAGTATGTTTAAATATTTCCTACATGAGTGACAATAACCCATGAGTTAGAAATGTAACAGCCTCCAAAGGAGCCAAAAAACTCCACCTGCATGCAAATGTCAGCCTGTGGATAATGTCACATTAGTCTACCAGAAGAAATGTATATTAAAAGACAGAAACTGTTAGTGGTGGCATTACAGTGCATACAGTGTACAAGTGGCATTACTCTTAGTGATGGCATACAGACTACCATCTATAAAAAGTATGCTTTCTGTTGTCAATCCTTTCCTCCTACTATACAGGAGACACTGCTATCTTCAGATGGCATATGTAGTGTGTGTGTGTATATATATATGTATATATATGTGTGTGTGTGTGTGTGTGTGTATATATATATATATTAGGATATACAATTATCTTCCGATTGCATCTTCACCTTTCAGGGTCAGAATGACCATGATCATCCTATAACATCTAAATCATCCTTCTAATTCCTAGCATCTTCTTCACTATACCCATAGGAATCTAAAGTTCACTTTGTCCAACACAAAACTAATTTTCTTCTTTCTCCCAGTCCAGATCCAGTTATTAGATCTCTTTTCCCATTCAACAATGGCACCATTCACACTTGCTGGAAATATCCACTCTCATCTGTGCCTTTCCTTATGGTGATGATTTTTTACCAAGACACTAGGGGTTTGGTCTAGTTCCTGCTGCTTATCACATGGAAAGCCAATCACTGAGACAAGTATTGCCAAGGAAGAAGGCTTTAATCAGGTGCTGTAGCCAAGGAGATGGGAGATCAGTCTCGAATCCATCTCCCTGACCAACTAGAATTAGAAGTTTATATAGCAGGGAAGAAATGTTAACTATGCCTGGGAAAACAGGAACTTGGGAGGGGTAAGAAAGCAATCTTAAGGAATGAAGGGCCTGGAGCTTATTGTCTAGATGCAGTGGTCTGGTGAGTTTCAGCCCTTTGATACTTTTTGAGAGGCTTGGGGATCGTTTCCTGAGGATGGAACTCAGATAAAACAAATGTAAGTTTCAAGCTTTAATACCAGAAGGGCCCATTTTTATGTTTATCAAAAAAAACTCTGTCTATGCAATTATTGAGGTTTCAGATTCATATAGTCTCCAATCTATCAGGTATACGTTCTTCACATGACCTTGTTATGTTTTTAAAACACAAACACCATTGATGCAGGATATTTTCTTGACCCCTTGGCAGGACTCTTCACAGGGGTGCCCCTGCCTTGCGGGAGGGAGCGTGCAAGTGAACAAGTGCAGGAACCAGAGGAAGCCAGTGCAGGAACCGGCCATCAGCCTGGCAAGAGCAAATTCCATTCACTCGGGTCCGCTGAGCTCCAACCCTTGTGAGAGGGGGCATGTGAGTGAACAAATGCAGGAACTGGTTGGGCACTTCAGCGCCAGCAGGAGCAAACTCTGTGCAGGCCCTGTGGCAGCATCCAGGTTGGGGTGCAGGCGACCCCAAGGCCCCAGAGGGCGTGTTACAATGCTCTCTTAGCTCCACCATCCACGGACAGCAGTGTGTTATCAGCTCAGTGGGCCCTTTGTTCATCACATGGGGTGGCTGCCCTCTGGCAGCGAGGGCAAAGGGCCAGTGTGACAGCCTTTTGGGATACCCCACTTGGTGCATCCCAAATTCTTGTCTGGTTCCCAATTTCTCATGCAGACAAATTGAAGGATGGTGAATGTGGAGAATTTTGTTGAGTGATGAAAGCAGCTCTCAGCAGAGAGGGAAGCTGGAAAGGGGACAAGAAGGGTAGTTTGCTCTCCCTTAAAGTCAAGCCATCTTTCAGTCTTTCTCTTCCAAAGTCAAGTTGCCTCAACCAGCCGCCAACTCTGAAGTTAAGTCTCCTCTCCCCGATGTCCAGTTGCTTCTCTTTTCTGCAACCTGAGTCTGTAGTCTTTATAGGCACAGGATGGGGGCAGGGTGGGCTGTAGGTAGTTTTGGAAAAGTCAACATTCAATTGGTAAAAAGACATTATTCAGAAAGAACCAATTGGGAGACAGCAGGCACACAGGGACGGAAGGTCTCACTTTGGGCCTCAGGTTTCAGGCTTTCTGGCTCAAAGATGAGGTTTTGCCAGGGACCCACTCCTATCTACTAAAATTTCTCTGCCTCCTGTAGCTATCATCATCATATATTGCTCTGCTTAAAACCCTTCAAGGACCCTATCTTTTTTACCTAATAAAAGTCAAGCTCCTTAACATGACACACAAGTTCCTCTCATCCTTTCCCTAGTCTCTCTACTCTCCTGCTCTAGAGTTCTCATCTTCTTTGTCTAATAATTCAGCAGCCACTCTCTCCTAGCTGTTATCTATCTAAAAAGAGCATTTGCTTTTGCCTCTGAGCCTGTTTCTGGAATACCTTTCTCCTTCTTTGTTCAATGGAGATCCCTCCTCAGTCTTCAAGACCTGGCACTGTTGTCAGCCTCTGAGTCACTTGCTGACCTTTCGATTGGTGTCCTTATTAAAATCACCCTCCCCTCTGCACTGGGTACACACTTTGATTTGCACCTGTGACCAGGCAGTATCACAAACCTCTTTTACTTCCTTTTCCTCCTACTCCACAGAGTCATTTTTATGCATAAAAGGCACTCAACTCATCTTGGCATCTGCTGTGTGTGGTCCAGCCCTTAAAAGGAGTAGATGCCCTATTCAGAAAAGGTTGGTAGAAGTAAAGAGTTGAATACAAATCACATTTTAAAAATTATATCATGGTGTATATCTAAAAAGAAACTTGACTGTTCAAAGTACTATGCCAGCCTCAACTAATCTTGATGGAGATTCCTTGTGAATTGTGAATCTCTCCCTCAATTAACTATTCTGAAATTTTTAATGTTTCCAAAAATAGACTAGCATCTGCATTTGCAGAATTATTGGCAATAAAAGTGCTTTACTTTGGTGGTTTGCTCCACTAGAACTTGTAGTAAACTACATTGCAATACCTCATGGAAAGTCCTGAAGAGAACATCTGGGCTTGTCCTCGAGCACAGAATTAAAAAGCTCTAAGGAATTTATCTAGTAGGAACACTGCTTATCAAAGCCCTATTCACATTCTAGTTAATAATAAAAATAATTTTGAATAATCTTTCCAAATTGAGGGTTTGTGGGAAGCAGCACAAAACCAGATAGGTCCACATGTTCCTGATGCAAATGTGACTTGGACATCCTTGGAAGCTTATTCATTACTGGCCTCTTGGCTTATTTTGTGCAACTCCCATTTCTTTTGCTCAACTCCCATTTCTTTTGCTTCAAAACAAAGAAAATATTCCACTCTGCATCTTAGGAAAGCAGAGGTGAGGAGCTCAGTGATTCCATAAAAGATCAACAGACAAGTGGGACGTAGACCAGTAAAGGATGTATTATATAAATTCTTATATTGTTGGTGACAGAGAGAAATCATGGAAGTAGGAAATAACATGCAGACAATCAAAGATAAATTTTCCTTCAAATGTGCAGGTTTTAGAAAATATCTTCTTAGAAATCTGGATATTAATTTGTCAATGTTTAAAAAATAAAACACCTATCTGCTATAGTGAGTTGATTCATTATGAATACCTCTGGGCTAAAGAAAAATCACACACACACACACACACATGCACACACAAACCTATGTTCACACTATGCATTCCACATGTAGATAACATAGAAACAGATCATGTGAAGACAGAAAGAATGGAAAGTGTATTAGTCTGTGTTACTGGCAAACAGTGAGAACTTAAGCAACATGCATGCCCTCTCTGGGCTTCTGTTCCTCATCTGAAAAAACAAATGAACAAAAAAAGTCTTGCACCAGAATATCTAAGGGTCGCAAACTCAAGTGCCTACAGCATTAAGCAAGGTAATGGAAATGAATCTGCAAAGTGCTTAATTTAAGGCAATAGGAATGCTGCACTTCTTTCTTGTTTGGATGAGACTGTCTTTGGGCTGGATAATTACTCATGTAGTCAGGTAGGGAGGGAATGTCCTGTGCGTTATAGGGTGTTGAAGCATCCCTGGCCTCTACCCACCAAATGCCAATAACCTCACACTCCTCCCCAACTTGTGACAACCAAAAGTGTCTTCAAGCATAACCAAATGTCCTCTGGGGGATAAAATAGCCCTCCTTCATTTAAGAATTTGTTTTCTAGATATAAAGTCAAAGGGAAATGACTTTCTTTTAGTATCAATTGACTATATCTGAAAATAGAGAAGAATAAATAGATTTTTTTTTATTTTCTTGTTTCAAAATCATTACAAAAAAATAATATTTATCCTTCTGGCCCTTTCCTTTAAATTGATGAAGACAGAGTCGGATTAATCCTTTGGCTTCTCAAGCCCCGGCAGAAGGACGGTGAGGACATTCATATTTTCGCTGCCCTCTTAACCTTGCCATGACTCCTTTCCCATTGACAGAGCAGGCAGGCAGGCAGCCACAGAATCTTACCATCTGTTTGCATCTAATTCACACAATTTCCTTCTGTGAAATTTTTTTCTCACATTCAACAAATGTCTAATTTCATTTTTATGATAGTTTTTTTTTTTTTTTTTTCCCCAGAAAGATTGGACTCACTAAAAAGTCAAAAGACACATTCACGGTAGAAGACTAGATAATGTTTTTTTTTCCCATGACAGTGCCAGATTTCTCATTAGGGAATCAAATTACATACATCTTTAACACTCATACAGCCGTTTGTGAGAACATCATGCTGTATTATTCATTGTGACACATAAATCGCTAATGCATTTAAATTTTAAATAAAAATTCGTGCCAACACTAGATGCCTTTGATCTTGTATGGGTAAGTTTTCCTCCTAGGTCCCGGCTGGAAACAAAGCTCTTATGAAGGAAACGCATCCAGTTAGGCATAAGCACAACAACTGTGGAAAAGAATACATTGTTTTGTGTTTGTGTGGCATGTGGAGGGCAAAAGGGCCTGAGCAGAGTTGACCAGCAAACCTTTGTGTTCCTTTTTGAAGGTTTCACTCACAGCTGTGCGAGAAGAATTATTCCACACAATATATGACACCCTGGGGATTCCATTGGCATGTAATTAATTTTCTTGCCTGTATTATGAGACCATTTGCAAGCTGTTTAGAAGCCAAGTGTCTGTCTTTTGAAATCACTTTTTAAAGACCAGTTTCCAGTTGTCCCTCACCATTATGAGATGTCGATTTTATCTGAAGTTATTGGCAATGGGCTGCAGGTAGGATCAATATCATGCATTGCTAATAAGAAACAAACAAGCCACATTTGCAAGGAAGCAATGTTTTTCTTGATTCTTTCTGTCTTGCTTGGGTATGTTGAGCCAGCATTCCCAGGGCCCCCGGCGATTGTTGACTCTGAGCTTCATAATGTGTCTGGCTTAGCCATCACATGAACACATGGACAGTGTGTTCATTCCTACCGACAACAGCTCAGTGTAGTTTTGCCTTATCCACCAGTTTGTCTTTTCCTAAGGAATGTGCCATGATGTCAGTGGAAGGATGTGATGAGTAGAGTCGGCTGCAGCCCCAGTTTCAGAATTCTTGCACAGTTCCAGAGCTTTCATACTTTGAAGGATTTCCTTCTGTTTTTCTTCTTTAAATAGTTTACCAGCTACCAAGATAATAAATGTGACAGGGAAAGATAAGAAGATCTCTTGATTATAAGCTAGTTATGGTTTTTTTATGGTAGGGATTTATGGATTGCATACTAAATCATACTAAATCAAATATGACATGTGTTAACCTATAGTTTCTTAGGTTTGAACTGGAGGTCCTTGCAGATTTTTCTCATTCACACTTGAAATAGTCTACCCAAAGGAAGACTAAACAAAAAGAACAAATCTGGAGGCAGTGTACTATCTGATTTCAAACTATACTATAAGGCCATAGTCACCAAAATGGTGTGGTACTGGTATAAAAATAGACACATAGATCAATGGAACAGAATAAAGAACCCAGAAATAAACCCAAATACTTATAGCCAACTGATCTTTGACAAAGTAAACAAAAACATAAAGTGGGGGAAAGACATCCTTTTGAACAAATGGTGCTGGGATAATTGGCTAGCCACATGTAGGAGAATGAAACGGGATCCTCATCACTCACCTTATACAAAACTCAACTCAAGATATTAAGGGCTTAAACCTAAGACCTGAAACTATAAAAATTATAGAAAATAACACTGGAAAAATCCTTCAAGACATTGGCTTAGGAAAGAATTTCATGACCAAGAACCCAAAACAAATGCAATAAAAACAAAGATAAATAGTTAGGACCTAATTAAACTAAAGAGCTTTTGCACAGCAAAAGGAACAGTCAGCAGAGTAAACAGAGAACCCACAGAGTGGGAGAAACTCTTCACAATCTATACATCTGACAAAGGACTAATATCCAGAATCTACAACAAACTCAAACAAATCAGTAAGAAAATAAACAAACAATCCCATCAAAAAGTGGGCTAAGGACATGAATAGATAATTCCAAAAGAAGATATACAAATGGCTGACAAACATGAAAAAATGCTCAACATCACCAATGATCAGGGAAATGCAAATCAAAACCACAGTGCGATACCACCTTACTCCTGCAAGAATGGCCATAATCAAAGAAATAAAAAAACAGTAGATGTTGGTGTAGATGCAGTGAACAGGGAACACTTCTACACTGCTGGTAGGAAAGCAAACTATAATATGGAAAACAGTGTGGAGAGTCCTTAAAGAACTAAAAGTAGAACTGTCATTTGATCCAGCAATCCCACTCCTGGGTATCTACCCAAAGTCATTATACGAAAAAGATACTTGTACACGCAACCCAAATGCCCATCAATCAACGAGAGGATAAACTGTGAGATATATATATACACACACACACACACACACACACACACACACACACAATGGAATACTATGCAGCTATAAAAAGGAATGAATTGACAGCATTTGCAGTGACCTGGCTGAGACTGGAGACTATTATTTTAAGTGAAGTAATTCAGGAATGGAAAACCAAATGTTATATGTTCTCACTTATATGTGGGATCTAAGCTATAAGGACGCACAGGCATAAGAATGATACAATGGACTTTGGGGACTTGGGGGAAAGAGTAGGAGGGGGGCAAGCGATAAAAGACTGCAAATATGGTGCAGTATATACTGCTCGGGCGATGGGTGCACCAAAATCTCAGAAATTACCACTGAAGAACTTACTAATGTAACCAAATACCACCTGGACACCAATAACTTATGGGGGAAAAAAAAAAAGAAATACTTTCTCCCAATATCTACCTTCCCTATCACATGGGAAAGTTTCCATTCACAGGCACACCTAAGACTTCAACAGAATATTGAAAAACTATTGTTTCCAAAATTCCATCATCCCTTCATCCTGTTCCAAATTATTTTAATAGGACTCATGGTATATTTGTTTATTTTTTCCTTATATTTATTCATTCTGAAACTAAAATTTAAAAAAAAATACGCATCTATTGTTTTCCGAGAAAGAAAGGGTGTGTCTTCCTTGGATCTATCTTTTGGAGGATATCAGTTGCATAAATTGTCTTCCCAGAGTTTACAGATATGGGATAGTGGCTGATATGTGGAACTCCTTACTCAGTCTTCCATGTCTAGCAGATTTTTCTTCTACATCAGAGCTACCAGTTCCATCATGCTTCATCATCATGACATTCTATTCAGATGGGCACATGGAAATGGCCACCAGCAACAGTACTTCACCCCAGAGACAGTACAACCCTTGCAATATCTAACACTAAGGAGTGCTAATGGTGTATCAGGCACCATTCTGGGCACTTTACACATGTACCTCAGGCAATGCTTTTAGCATGTCTATGAGGAAGGACTTCAAATTATTCCAAACAAAGAGATTAAGAAACTGAGGCACAGAGAAGTGAAAACATTTGCTGCAAATATTAATGTTGTTAAGTGGTGGCACCAGCAACAGGAACAGACATTTTTATGTCTAAGGATCATACACTTAATTTGTACCCTGTGGATATCTCCACCAGGTCCCCTCCACTCTCCTTTCATTGTTCACTCAACTTACTCTCCATGGCTAGATTTATTTGTTGATTCAGAAGTATTTATTGAGTAGAGATTGATGGAAGGATGTGGGAATAATTCAGGGTGATTTAAACAGATACAGTCAGTCCTGGCCTCATAGAGCTAAAGTGCTACTAGGAGTCAACTAGAAAACTAACAAACTACTATAGTTAATACTAATACATTCTGCTAGAGCAAAATTGTAGTCAACACATTGCAGGAACACGCAATTCAGCCTGGGGGATCAGAGGTTGCTTCCATGCAGAAATTACATTTTTGCTGAGACCTAAAGTTAGAATTAAAGTGAAAGGGTTATGACCAGGATCAAGTGTGTTCCAAAAAGAAGGCATGATTTTTGAAAGCCCCCAGTTCAGGAAAAAAAAAGTTTCTACCCTTATTTATTCATACCATTGTGGTCAGAAATGATACTTAAGATGATTTTAATTTTTAAAAGTTGATTAAGTCTTGCTTTGTGGCCTACCACATAAACTACATTGAAGGACATTACATGTGCACTAGAGAAAAATGTATGTGCTGCTACTGTTGGATATTAAGTTCTGTATATATATTTTTGGTCTGTTTTGGCTAAAGTAGAGTTACATGCACACATACATCCTGTACACAGCTAAGGGCAGAATTATTTTTCCTGGTATATTTATCATTGAGAACAATGCCTGGCACATAAGAGTGTTCAATGTATTCATGTGGAATGAATAAATATTAGAGGCAACTAATTATTTTTCTTGTCAGATAAACACTCGGTGAATAATTATTGAATGAGTTTCACTGGGTGTTCTCTAAGACCCTGAGTGGTCTCTGTCATCTTTCATTCCACAGCCAAGAGGGCACTGTTATCTTTTTGCCTTCTTTGGTCCCACTAATCATAACAAATCATACAAGGGCAAATTGAAGGGCACAGAAGAGAGATTCCAAATCTGCTTATGAACGTACAGACAATGAGAAACAGTTCCTCACCAGAATGAGTCACCTAAGTGTGAAACACAAATGACACTCAGTAGTTTATTTGTCACATTCAGTGCAGAAGTGATATTCCAAAGGAGAGGATGAGGAAATTCCCGCCCTTCCTGAACCGAGGCTGGGAAGATTAGCAAACAAGGCACTTGCTTTGGATGTAAAATTCAAGAGGGCACAAAAAATAAAAAACCTTCAATCACAAAGATTATAATAGTGTAATGCATTTTTTAAAATTTAACTTTAATTTTAGGTCCAGGGGTACATGTGCAAGTTTATTATATAGGTAAGTGTGTGTCATGGGGGTTCGTTGTGCCAATTATTTAGTTAATTAGGTTCTAAGCCTAGTACCCACTAGTTATTTTTTCCTGATTCTCTCCCTCCTCCCACCCTCCATCCTCCAATAGGCGCCAGTGTGTGTTGTTCCTCTCTATGTGTCCACATATTCCCATCATTTAGCTCCCACTTATAAATGAGAACATGCAGTATTTGGTTTACTGCTCCTGCATTAGTTTGCTAAGGATAATGGCCTCCTGCTCCATCCATGTTCCTGCAAAGGACATGATCTCATTACTTGTTATATCTGCATAGCATTCCATGGTGTATATGTACCACATTTTCTTTATCCAGTCAACCACTGAGTATTTAGGTTGATTTCATGTCTTTAACGCAATTATTTCTTAAAAATCAGAATTAACACAAAACACCCATGAATAACAGAATACCAAAATTTGAAATGAAAGGAACATCAAAATTGATTTTTTATTTTTTATTTTTTTGCCTTAAGCTCCAATTTGGCTCAGCACAGAAGGGCTACTGATTCTCAGTATTGAAGTTTGATATTTTGTTGTTCTTGAATGTTTTACATTAAATTTTTTAAATATTGCATTAAAATACCATTTATCTCTATTACAGAGTTGAATTTTGCACTACAGGTAAATGGTCAATAAATAATAACACCTCATTTACCACACCCTAATCCTGGCCCAGTTGCCAACTATCACAAAAAAATCCTGTTAAAAACCTTAGCAAGTCCTCCAAAATTTTTCTGGCACATTTGGAAAGAATTAAACCCTCCAAGAAAAACAGACTTAAAAAAAAAAGAATAAGAAAGAAAGAATAGTAAATGTGAAGTATACGTTGATAGTGTACCTCAATGATGCATATTACCCCCCACCCCAAAAACATCTTGGAGTGTAAATCAAAACTATCTACATTAAAATCTGAATAATTATTTTTACAAGGATCTTCCTTGAGTAACTAATTAAAGAACAACTCATGAAAGTAGACTTTATGCTGTAAGGTTTGCTGAGGAAGCATTATTATTATTATTATTATTATTATTATTATTATTATACTTTAAGTTCTAGGGTACATGTGCACAATGTGCAGGTTTGTTACATAGGTATACATGTGCCACATTGGTTTGCTGCACCCATCAACTCATCATTTACATTAGGTATTTCTCCTAATGCTATCTCTCCCCCAGTCCCCCACCCCCCAGCAGGCCCAGGTGTGTGATGTTCCCCTTCCTGTGTCCAAGTGATCTCATTGTTCAATTCCCACCTATGAGTGAGAACATGCGGTGTTTGGTTTTCTGTTCTTGTGATAGTTTGCTGAGAATGATGGTTTCTAGTTGCATCCATGTCCCTACAAAGGACACGAACTCATCATTTTTTATGGCTGCATAGTGTTCCATGGTGTATATGTGCCAGATTTTCTTAATCCAGTCTGTCATTGATGGACATTTGGGTTGGTTCCAAGTCTTTGCTATTGTGAATAGTGCTGCAATAAACATACGTATACATGTGTCTTTATAGCAGCATGATTTATAATCCTTTGGGTATTTACCCAGTAATGGGATGGCTGGGTCAAATGGTATTTCTAGTTCTAGATCCTTGAGGAATTGCCACACTATCTTCCACAATGGTGGAACTAGTTTACAGTCCCACCAACAGTGTAAAAGCGTTCCTATTTCTCCACATCCTCTCCAGCACCTGTTGTTTCCTGACTTTTTAACAATCGCCATTCTAACTGGTGTGAGATGGTATCTCATTGTGCTTTTGATTGCATTCCTCTGATGACCAGTGATGATGAACATGTTTTCATGTGTCTGTTGGCTGTATAGATATCTTCTTTTGAGAAGTGTCTGTTCATATCCTTTGCCCACTTTTTGATGGGGTTGTTTTTTTTTTTTTCTTGTAAATTTGTTTGAGCTCTTTGTAGATTCTGGATATTAGTCCTTTGTCAGATGGGTAGATTGCAAACATTTTCTCCCACTGTGTAGGTTGTCTGTTCTCTCTGATGGTAGTTTCTTTTGCTGTGCAGAAGCTCTTTAGTTTAATTAGATCCCATTTGTCTATTTTGGCTTTTGTTACCAGTGCGTTTGGTGTTATAGTCATGACGTCCTTGCCCATGCCTATGTCCTGAATGGTATTGCCTAGGTTTTTATGGTGTTAGGTCTAACATTTAAGTCTTTAATCCATCTCAAATTGATTTTTGTATACGGTGTAAGGAAGGGATCCAGTTTCAGCTTTTTACATATGGCTAGCCAGTTTTCCCAGCACCATTTATTAAATAGGGAATCCTTTCCCCATTTCTTGTTTTTGTCAGGTTTTTCAAAGATCAGATGATTGTAGATACATGGTGTTATTTTTGAGGCCTCTGTTCTGTTCCATTGGTCTATATATCTGTTTTGGTACCAGTACCATGCTGTTTTGGTTACTGTAGCCTTGTAGCATAGTTTGAAGTCAAGTAACGTGATGCCTGCAGCTTTGTTCTTTTTGCTTAGGAGTGTCTTGGCAATGCAGGCTCTTTTTTGGTTCCATATGAACTTTAAAGTAGTTTTTTTCCAATTCTGTGAAGAAAGTCATTGGTATTGATGGGGATGGCATTGAATCTATAAATTACTTGGCACAGTATGATCATTTTCACAATATTGATTCTTCCTATCCATGAGCATGGAATTTTCTTCCATTTGTTTGTGTCCTCTTTTATTTCACTGAACAGTGGTTTGTAGTTCTCCTTGAAGAGGTCCTTCACATCCCTTTTAAGTTGGATTCCTAGGTATTTTATTCTCTTTGCAGCAATTGTGAATGGGAGTTCACTCATGATTTGGCTCTCTGTTTGTCTGTTAATGGTGTATATGAATGCTTGTGATTTTTGCACATTGATTTTGTATCCTGAGACTTTGCTGAAGTTGCTTATCAGCTTAAGGAGATGTTGGGCTGAGACAATGGGGTTTTCTAAATATACAATCATGTCATCTGCAAACAGGGACAATTTGACTTCCTCATTTCCTAATTGAATACCCTTTATTTCTTTCTCTTGCTTGATTGTCCTGACCAGAACTTCCAACACTATGTTGAATAGGAGTGGTGAGAGAGGGCATCCCTGTCTTGTGCAGGTTTTCAAAGGGAATGCTTCCAGTTGTTACCCATTCAGTATGATATTGGCTGTGGGTTTGTCATAAATAGCTCTTATTATTTTGAGATATGTTCCATCAATACCTAGTTTATTGAGAGTTTTTAGCATGAAGGGCTGTTGAATTTTGTCGAAGGCCTTTTCTGCATCTATTGAGATCATCAGGTGCCTTTGTCATTGGTTATGTTTATGTGATGGATTACGTTTATTGATTTGTGTATGTTGAACCAGCCTTGCACCCCAGGGATGAAGCTGACGTGATCATGGTGGATAAGTTTTTTGATGTGCTGCTGGATTTGGTTTGCCAGTATTTTATTGAGGATTTTTGCATCGATGTTCATCAGGGATATTGGTCTAAGATTCTCTTTTTTTGCTGTGTCTCTGCTAGGCTTTGGTATCAGGATGATGTTGGCCTCATAAAATGAGTTAGGGAGGATTCCCTCTTTTTCTATTGATTGGAATAGTTTCAGAAGGAATGGTACCAGGTCCTCTCTGTACCTCTGGTAGAATTCAGCTGTGAATCCGTCTGGTCCTGGACTTTTTTTTGGTTGGTAGGCTATTAATTATTGCCTCAATTTCAGAGCCTGTTATTGGTCTATTCAGAGATTCAACTTCTTCCTGGTTTAGTCTTGGGAGTGTGTATGTGTCCAGGAATTTATCCATTTCTTCTAGATTTTCTAGTTTATTTGCATAGAGGTGTTTGTAGTATTTTCTGATGGTAGCTTGTATTTCTGTGGGATCGGTGGTGATATCCCCTTTATCATTTTTTATTGCGTCTATTTGATTCTTCTCTCTTTTCTTCTTTATTAGTCTTGCTAGTGGTCTATCATTTTTGTTGATCTTTTCAAAAAACCAGCTCCTAGATTCATTAATGTTTTGAAGGGTTTTTGGTGTCTCTATCTCAGTTCTGCTCTGATCTTAGTTATTTCTTGCCTTCTGCTAGCTTTTGAATTTGTTTGCTCTTGCTTCTCTAGTTCTTTTAATTGTGATGTTAGGGTGTTGATTTTAGATCTTTCCTGCTTTCTCTTGTGGGTATTTAGTGCTATAAATTTCCTTCTACACACTCCTTCAAATGTGTCCCAGAGATTCTGGTACGTTGTGTCTTTGTTCTCATTGGTTTGAAAGAACATCTTTATTTCTGCCTTCATTTAGTTATTTACCCAGTAGTCATTCAGGAGCAAGTTGCTCAGTTTCCATGTAGTTGTGCGGTTTTGAGTGAGTTTCTTAATCCTGAGTTCTAATTTGATTGCACTGTGGTCTGAGAGACAGTTTGTTGTGATTTCTGTTCTTTTACATTTGCTGAGGAGTGCTTTACTTCCAACTATGTGGTCAATTTTAGAATAAGTGCGATGTGGTGCTGCGAATAATATATATTCTGTTGATTTGGAATGGAGAGTTCTGAAGATGTCTATTAGGTCTGCTTGTTGCAGAGCTGAGTTTAGGTCCTGAATATCCTTGTTAACTTTCTGTCTCGTTGATCTGTCTAATGTTGACAGTGGGGTGTTAAAGTCTCCCATTGTTATTGTGTGGGAGTCTAAGTCTCTTGGTAGGTCTCTAAGGACTTGCTTTATGAATCTGGGTGTTCCTGTATTGGGTGCATATATATTTAGGATAGTTAGCTCTTCTTGTTGAATTGATCCCTTTACCATTATGTAATGGCTTTCTTTGTGTCTTTTGATCTTTGTTGGTTTAAAGTCTGTTTTATCAGAGACTAGGATTGCAACCCCTGCTCTTTTTTGCTTTCCATTTGCTTGGTAGATCTTCCTCCATCCCTTTATTTTGAGCCTATGTACATCTTTGGACGTGAGATTGGTCTTCTGAATACAGCACACTGATGGGTCTTGACTCTTTATCCAATTTGCCAGTCTGTGTCTTTTAACTGGGGCATTTAGCCTATTTACATTTGAGGTTAATATTGTTATGTGTGAATTTGATCCTATCATTATGATGTTCGCTGGTTATTTTGCCCATTAATTGATGCGGTTTCTTCATACCATTGATGGTCTTTACAATTTGGCCTGTTTTTTCAGTGGCTGGTACCAGTTGTTTCTTTCCATGTTTACTGCTTCCTTCAGGAACTCTTATAAGGCAGGCCTGGTGGTGACAAAATCTCTCAGTGTTTGCTTGTCTATAGAGGGTTTTATTTCTCCTTCACTTATGAAGTTTAGTTTGGCTGGATATGAAATTCTGGGTTGAAAATTCTTTTCTTTAAGAATGTTGAATATTGGCCCCTACTCTCTTCTGGCTTGTAGGGTTTCTGCTGAGAGATCCGCTGTTCGTCTGATGGGCTTCCCTTTGTGGGTAACTAGACCTTTCTCTCCGGCTTCCCTTAACACTTTATCCTTCATTTCAACCTTGGTGAATCTGACAATTATGTGTCTTGGGGTTGCTCCTCTCAAGGATTATCTCTGTGGTGTTCTCTGTATTTCCTGAATTTGAATGTTGGCCTGCGTTGCTATGTTGGGGAAGTTCTCCTGGATAATATCATGAAGAGTGTTTTCCAACTTGGTTCCATTTTCCCCATCACTTTCAGGTACAGCAATCAAATGGAGATTTGGTCTTTTCACATAGTCCCATATTTCTTGGAGGCTTTGTTCGTTTCTTTTTATTCTTTTTTCTCTAATCTTGTCTTCTCACTTTATTTCATTAATTTGATCTTCAATCACTGATACCCTTTCTTCCACTTGATCGAATCAGCTATTGAAGCTTGTACATGCATCACGAAGTTCTTGTGCCATGGTTTTCAGCTCCATCATGTCATTTAAGGTCTTCTCTACACTGTTTATTCTAGTTAGCCATTGGTCTAATCTTTATTCAAGGTTTTTAGCTTCCTTGCAATTGGTTCGAACATGCTGAGCAAGAATTTTACACACCCAGATGAGAGAAATTCTCATTGGAGAATAATAGTTTTAGCAGCAGAATTTATAGTCATCTCATATCTATCTTAATGTTTAAAAATTGACGAAATTAGGGCAATCTGAAGTTTAAGAGAACTTTCAGGTTGCACTGCTTTTTGTCATTGTTGTGAAAGTTGAAATTTTCCAAATTGTCCACCCAAAGGTTGATCAAGATTTACATTCCCACATACCTTCAAATGTGTCTATGATTTCATGTTTTCTTTGTTTTTTATGTTTATGTATAAGTGGATCTCCCCAACTATTATTTGTTTTATTAAAAGCTACCTCCCCTTATTTATATTGTCATATGGACAGCTTGAGTCATCTCCTCCTTCTCTAAACCTTGGCAGGTTTTTTGTCTTACAGGCATAATTACCACTTATTTTCATATGTGTGGGTCTTGCCTCTCCAATTAGTTTGCAAGCATTCTGTGGATTAAAAGCTTTAAGTTCTTTTATAGCCAACTTACACTGGTATTAAAACAAAGAGTTAACAAGGTGTTTGTAGTACACTCTTAGTATATGATCTCTAAATGTTTCCATTTATTTTTAAATTGAAAAATCCAGAATGCAAAATTAATAATCAGGAATTATAATATTTCTGCTTTGTTCTTCATTCTGGTTAACATACAAAACATTCACTTAGAAATTGCATTGAAGAGATTTTTTAAAATCTACTGTGTAACAATTTTGCAGATTTTCAACATATGTGAAAGAGAATCTCTTTTTTGGCAAATGAAAGGAATATAAAACAATAGATTGACTTTCTGGGCATGAACTTCAGCACAAGAAAAATATAGAGTTACATACTGTGGACGAGAAGAAAAAAAATCCCAAATTCTCATGAATCATGTGTAATGTTCAAGTGCTAAACTATTGATACTTCATCACTGGAAAATAGTAAGCGAAAGTTGTAACTTTGATTTTCATCAATTTCTTTCTCTCATCTAGCTTTACAAAACACCTTATGTGGAATATTCCATGCCTTTTATCTGTTTTAATAATTTACTTCTACCATGTTTTATTTTTGGTTAAATGTGTGAAAGCAAAACCTAAGATAGATATTCTGAGCTGATCTGGAAGGTAAGCCCAACACTAGACTGGTGTCTCTGGCTCCTAATTTATGTTTAGGGGCATAGAATCTTCTTTTGATGCATCCTATAATTCCTTACAATGATAGATATGCATATGTCAGCAGTATACATTGCTCTCAGTTCAAGGGTATTTATTTGAATTATTTATCCACTGGGCTGTTGGCCATTCTTTCTGTGTACAAAGATCCTCTTCTGTTTTATTCTAGTGCATAATTCTCTCACTCTCCTTCCACTCTCTTGCACACATTGTCACGTGTGTAACTTTATGATCTATTCTGATCTTTGTGATCTGTTTATTCAAGATCTATTTAAGATTTATTTATGATATATTATTTAAGATATTTATTATCTATTCTACATACATGTATTAAGTACCTGTCTACATAGCCATGATAACTACATGGATCCAATGGCCATGAGCATCTCCTCTTTTGCACGCATTTGAAAGTTCTTGTGGGCTAGGAGTGTGATTGATGGTGATATCCAGTTTCTTTCCATCTTGCCATGTGGCTTTCCAAAGTGATCGTTGATGGTGAATTGCTAACAGCTCACTGATCAGCTGGCTGTATTTTGAATGGTACTGCAGGCAACAGCATATCCCCAATGAAAATCTGCACATAGGCTCAAGAGTCATTGGGAATAACCCCTTGGTATGCTCAAGCCATTGGCTGTTTAGTATGATTCTACTCTGGCACACATTAAGGTGCAGTCTAGTTACCAACTCTATATTCATGTACTGTGCACATGCACAGTGAATCATGCTTTTGATACATGCCCAATCCAATATGGTACATACAGCTGCACAACTTGTCTGTTCTCCTAGCTTGGCCAATCATCTGTTTCTAGGCTGGCTCATCTGGGTGTCCTCAGTTATTTACAAGCTAAATTCAATCCCACTTGTCAAGAGCCTCTCTGTCTTGACTAATAATCTAGGAACCTAAAGCAGAGCTGGGAAATAAGGAGAATTGGAAGGATTCCTAAAATTAAAAAAAAGAAATCTCCTCCTGTTTCTGTTTTCTAACGTGTTGTGGACTATATGGATGGATGAGCCACAGTGTGCATATTAAAGGCACCTGCATGGACCTAAATTGGAAGACAAACTTTGCATTAGGTTCTGGGGCCACTATCCTCTGTCCCCATATGTTCCTACAATGACAAACAACGGAAAACATATTTGTATGGAATATACAGGAAAGATTCAAATGCCATTGTCCCAAACAAGCCACGTGGTTACATTTCACTTCCAGTGGACATGAAACACCAGGTGCTTCCAAAAGAGATTTAGAATGTTTGCAAACAGGCTTCATGACTACTTAATTGTGTTTCTCTTTTAATTCTTCTCAGGAGGTTTTACTTATTTATTTATTTGTAGAAACACAAGTTTATATTTTAACTAATTGACTGTATTGAATGTTTTCTTTTGCAGTTCAGTTTTTTTTGTGTTTTATGTAAGCAACTCTTTCTTACTTGAAAGTCATAAAAATATTCCCATCTGTTGACTTCTAAATATTTTGCAGTTTTGCCTTTTACACTGATCCCTATGGGAGTCATTTTAATGTATGGTGGGAGAAAATGATTTTTTTTCCACATACAGTGAATTGCTACAGCAACAATTGTTAAGTGTTTCTTTTCTCAACCCTTGACTTTGTGAATTCTTGCTATAAGTTTGTCTAGGCTGCAGCGTAAGGTTGTTCAAATCTGAAATAAACAGTGTAGGGTGGAGTATTGTATAACTACACTACAATGCAAATAATGTTCTCTAGATTTTGGCTATGCAGGGTCCTTAGGGTTTTGCTATGATTTTAACGTTCCCTTCAAAACTTGTGTTGAAATTTAATTGTCATTCTGATGGTACTTAGAGCTCAGACCTTTGAGTGGTGATTAGATCACAAGAGCTCCACCTTCATGCAAGGACAAATGTCATTACTGGAGGAGTGGGCTCCTTATCATAGAAATTATTTTTAATAAAAGTGAATTCTGCCTTGTTTTCCTCTCTCAGTCTTTCCTCCCTTGCCCTTCTGCCTTCCACCATGGGATGACACAGAATGAAGGTCCTTGCCAGATGCTGGTGCCTTGCTCTTGGAGTCCCCAGTCTCCAGAACCATGAGCCACATTAGTGTATATTGTTTATAAATTACCCAGTCTGTGGTATTCTGTTATAGCAACACAAAACAGACTAAGACAGGTTGCCTGTTTCTTTATTTTGCTTTGCTTTTGTTTGTTTTTACATTCCATTAGTTTCTACTTTTACCTTCATAATTCTACTGTTCATTTTCTATACTCTTAAGTTGGATGGTTATTTATTAAGCTTTGATTTATTTTCTTCTCTTTTTCTAACAATCATTTTGGTCTATAAATTTCCCTCTAATTTTGTTTTAGTGAAATGTACTGATTTTCACATGTAATACATTTATTTAGTCCTAATTATTTTCTCATTACTATTTCCCTTTTTACCCATGAATATGTATCATTATATTTTAATTGTGAAAAATAAGAGATTTTAATTATATTTTCACTTGATTTGAAATTTTATTTTATTGTGTTCAGAGAATGTTATCTGCTTGATTCTTGTTGTTTCAATGTGTTGAGATTTACCATAACAAATATGTTCATTTTGTGTTAAAATCATCAATATCTCTTTTAAATATTTTATTTTGAAAAAGTTTGAACTTACAGAAAGTTCATATATGCTCTTCATCCAATTTTCCCTAATATTAACAACTTATATAACTGTAATATCATTGTCAAAATCAGGATACTAACAATGATGTCCTATTTTGACAATGAACACTAACTATTAATTAAACCACAGACCTTAACATTTCACCAGTTTTCCCCTTTAATTCCCTTTTTAATTTCTAGGATCCAATCCAGAATCTCACACTGCATTTTGTTTTTGTATATATTTATTCTCCTGCAGTTTGTGTTTCCTTATTCTACTCTAATTTATTTCCTTGTCTTTCATGTCCTTAACACTTTTGGTGAGTACTGATCAGGCATTTTGTAGACTGTCTCTCAGTTTGGGTTTGTCTTAAGATTTCTCATAATTAGTTTGAAGTTATGCAGGTGATGTTGTGTTTTCAGTGCATCCTACCAGGATACAATGTTTTTAAAGGAGAACCTTTTTATTTTCAAGAGTATAACAAAACTTCATTTATATTGCCTTGTTCCCTCTTGTATTGTATAATTTTACTTTTTACTCCATGTCCTATGAGTTATTCAAAAAGGTAAGTTATTAGAAAAGGCTGGGCATGGTGGCTCACCCCTGTAATCCCAGCCCTTTGGGAGGCTGATGCAGGAGGACCACGAGGTCAAGAAATCAAGACCATCCTGGCCAACAAGATGAAACCCCATCTCTACTAAAAATACAAAAAATTAGCCGGGTGTAGTGGCGGGCGCCTATAGTCCCAGCTGCTTGGGAGGCTGAGGCAGGAGAATCGCTTGAACCCAGGAGGCAGAGGTTGCAGTGAATCAAGATCACGCCACTGCACTCCAGCCTGGTGACAGAGTGAGACTCTGTCTAAAAAAAAAAAAAAAAAAAAAGGTAATGTGAATTTTAAAAATATCTTCTTCTTATTTACTTGTTTTGTGCAATATTTTTATTTACATACAATTTAATAATATTTTTATATTTTCCTGATGAATAAAATGTCTTTTTTGAATGTGGTATGTAGTGCCCTTCTCTGTTCCTATTAGTGAGATTTGCCTTGAAGACCCTTTTCTCTGATAGTAATACATTTGCAGTAGATATATTTACTTTAATAATCATCTAGTATATATTTGTCCATTATTTACATTCCATTCAAGTAAGCTACACCTTTGTATTTGTAAAGTGTACTTTATTTATATAATAATTATATGTATAATTATTCCTGAGTCAATAAAACCCCTCTATAATGCAACTGTGTTCTAAAAATCTCATATGAGGCCGGGTGCGGTGGCTCAAGCCTGTAATCCCAGCACTTTGGGAGGCCGAGACGGGCGGATCACGAGGTCAGGAGATCGAGACCATCACAGCTAGCTGCAGTGAAACCCCGTCTCTACTAAAAATACAAAAACTAGCCGGGCGCGGTGGCGGCGCCTGTAATCCCAGCTACTCGGGAGGCTGAGGCAGGAGAATGGCGTGAACCCGGGGAGGCTTGCAGTGAGCTGAGATCCGGCCACTGCACTCCCAGCCTGGGCGACAGAGCGAGACCTCCGTCTCAAAAATCTCCTTATGAATGGAATGTCTGGGGGATAAACATGTTCTTCTGAGCATAAATAATGTCTCTGGTAAGTGTGAGTTCCTAATGAGACACGTTTTAGACAAAGGTCCTATAACCTTCCCACTCCTGATGGTGATTTGCCATCAGTGGGTAGTGGTTTACTCCAGATTAAATAACAATGGTGGAAGCTCTGGGTCTGTGACTGGCTAGGAGAGTACCACTGAGTCCTGTAGTCATCCAAATAATTGGTGCTCAATTGGATGTTTAAAGATTTACATACAGTTTCTTGCCATTTTTTGCTCTTAATTATCCCCCATAAAATACCATGTTTCAAGACATATTTCTTACTTATAGAGATGTAGCACACATTTTTGTTTTGATAAGTTATAATTAATATGAAAGCTCAGAATAAAATGTTAACATATGAGTCACTACTATTTTAGGAATCAAAAAAGTTAAATTTTCAATTTCTATACATACATGAAAGAACATTATTATAATCAATATGTTTTCAAAAAATCTACTACATTGAGGTTAAAATTCTTTGGCAAGGATAAAATATAACTAATAATTCAGGGAGGAGAGAATAAGAACATAAAATTTCTAACTCTTAAAGAAAACTTTTATC
This sequence comes from Papio anubis, assembly GCF_008728515.1. NCBI lineage: Eukaryota > Metazoa > Chordata > Mammalia > Primates > Cercopithecidae > Papio > Papio anubis. Next base: position 138,447,214 of record NC_044996.1, read on the forward strand.
ATATACTATTAAATGGATAATAGCTTTAAAGTTACTATGATGTGAAAATACAGTTGGATACATTTCTAAGAACAATGTAAGAATTTTATTTTAATATTTTAAAGTTACACACAACTGAAAACTATGTTGTTTTCAGACATTCAAATTCATAATATAAAAATTTAAATGCTAACTTAAAATGTATGCAGGTGAATAATGAGAGAATATTCCAGACCAATATCAGTTATGAATACTGATGCTTAAGTACTAAATAAAATATTGTCAAAAAGAATCCAATATCACATTGAAAAAAATGCCATGACCAAGTGAGATTCATGCTAGAAATGCAAGCCAGAATGTAAAATATCTCCACTGCTATTCAACATTATCCTAAAGGTGTTTTCTAAACAAGGAAATAAAATAAACCAATTAGAGGCACAGGGACTAGAAACAAATTAATTCCTATTGTTTTTCAGATGATATCTGGAAAGCTTTAAAGAATTAATGTTCAAATTAATTCACAAAATAATATAATTCAGTAAAATTAGCAATAAAAGTAGCATATGTAAGTCATTAATATAACCCTAAAATAAAAAATTATAGAGTATTTAGCATTAGAGAAAAGTCCATGTACAATTACACCAAAGAAGATGACATACTACTTAAGAATAAATACAGTGAGAACTGTGCAAACTCTATATAGTTTTTAAAAACCTTTAAAATCTCCTGGAAGAAATAAAAATAGTATGAACAAAAGGAAAATCATCTTTGAATAGGACGGCTCAAAAATATAAAGAGGTAAATTCTAAGTGGGTGAATTTATAAAAGTAATGTTATCAAAATTTATGAAAATTACAAATTGTCTTATGCAGTAAGATTACTTGACATGGAAGTTCATGTGGAATAACCAGCAGGCAAGAATAGCCAGAAAAATCCTTAGTAGGGTCAAGCCCTTTGAGATTTTAAACACATTATTAACCAACCTACAAAATGGCAGAAAATGTTTGCAATCTACTCATGTGACAAAGGGCTAATATCCAGAACCTACAAAGAACTCAGACAAATTTACAAGAAAAAAACAAACAACCCCATCAAAAAGCGGACAAAGGATATGAACAGACACTTCTCAAAAGAAGACATTTATGCAGCCAACAGACACATGAAAAAATGCTCATCATCACTTGCCATCAGAGAAATGCAAATCAAAAGCACAATGAGATACCGTCTCACACCAGTTAGAATGGCAATCATTAAAAAAATCAGGAAACAACAGGTGCTGGAGAGGATGTGGAGAAATGGGAACACTTTTACACTGTTGGTGGGACTGTAAACTAGTTCAACTATTGTGGAAGACAGTGTGGCAATTCCTCAAGGATCTAGAACTAGAAATACCATTTGACCCAGCCATCCTGTTACTGGGTATATACCCAAAGGATTATAAATCATGCTGCTATAAAGATACATGCATACGTATGTTTATTGCGGCACTATTCACAATAGCAAAGACTTGGAACCAACCCAAATGTCCATCAATGACAGACTGGATTAAGAAAATCTGGCACATATACACCATGGAACACTATGCAGCCATAAAAAATGATGAGTTCGTGTCCTTTGTAGGGACATGGATGCAACTGGAAACCATCATTCTCAGCAAACTATCACAAGAACAGAAAACCAAACACCGCATGTTCTCACTTATAGGTGGGAATTGAACAATGAGATCACTTGGACACAGGAAGGGGAACATCACACACTGGGGCCTGCTGTGGGGTGGGGGGAGGGGGGAAGGACAGCATTAGGAGATATACCTAATGTAAATGACAAGTTAATAGGTGCAGCGCCACCAACATGGCACATGTATACATATATAACAAACCTGCACATTGTGCACATGTACCCTAGAACATAAAGTATAATAATTAAAAAAAAGAAAAAAGAAAATAATATGTTATAGGTGCATGAGAAGACAAAAAGACTAGAGGAATATAAGAGAACATCTGGAAACAATTAAGATGGTATCTCAATTATTATTATTTCAATCCATTATTGCCCAGTGGTGCCCATTTCAAACCACTGGGCAATAATGGATTTTTTAAAGAAGAGTCTCACTCTGTTGCCCAGGCTGGAGTGCAGTGGCTTGATCATGGCTCACTGCAGCCTTGGTCTCCAGGCTCAAGCAATCCTCCTGACTTAGCCTCCAGAGTATCTGGGACTATAGGCATGCACCACCATGCCTGGCTACTTTATCATGTTTATTTTTAGTTTAGAGACAGGGTCTCAATATGTTTCTTAGATGGGTCTTAAACTCCTGGGCTCAAGCCATTGCGCTGCCTCAGCCTCCTAAGTAGCTGGGACTACAAGTGCGCACCCCATTGCCTGAAATAATGGATTCTTAAGTAAATGTTGGTGGGACCACCTGGAAAATGATATATTTAGATCCATAGTTTGTTTATACACAGGAATAAACTCCAAATGAATCATGTATCTAAACATACATACACATACACATACACATGCTTAGGGGTATGCACACCAACATACATACAGTCATGTAAGTACTAGAAGAAAAATGAATTAATTCTTCTATAATCTCGGTGTGCAGATAGGTTTCTAAGTACCACTCAAAATCCAAATGCAATCAAATATACAAAATTTGAATATACAATTTTTTAAAAAATTTGCTAGGCAAACAGTGCAATTAAAAAGTCATGAGAATTAGAGATGTACGACATAAGAATATTTCAGTCAATGACAGACCACCTATTTGACAATGGTCTCATGAGATTATAATACCGTATGTGTAGCCTACCTTATCTAGGTTTGGATATGTTTAGGTACATAAATATCACACGTAACATGTGTTACAGTTGCCTAGGGTATTCAGTGCAGTCGCAGGTTGCACAGGGTTGTAGCCCAAGAGCAACAGGCTACACTATACAGCCCAGGTATGCAGTTACTTTTGCCATCTGGGCTTGGGTACATGCACTCTAGGATGATTGCCCAAGGACCAAATCACCCAAGGATGTATTTCTCAGGATGTGTTCCTGGAACAGAATTGTATAAGCTTCCTCATAGATAAAGAGGCTAATGTTAACACATTTTTTTAAAAAAATTGAAAATGGAAGGAAAAAAATTGAAAACATTCATGAAGAAGTCCAAGTAAACTGATTGTAAAATGAGCACAACAGGAAACACAGACACCATTCCTCCCCTATCATAATGGGGGGAAAAATTAAAAGTTCTGCCACACATGAGCTTTGGGAGGCATTGTTATGCATTCTCAGATGAGCTGAAACTTTTCCTGAAGGAAGGATACACATGTGTATAAAGATATGTGTATGTATTTGTGTACATATTTACGAAAATAAAAATATACTTTTATTATCAGCAATCTCCCTTCTAAGATGACTGAGGTGATGAAGAGATCAGTCCAGGAAAAGCAATCAATGACCGAGTCACTCCAGGGAACATAATCAATAACCAGGTCTGTCCAGGGAAAATAGTTGATGATCGAGGGATTCCAGGGAAAAGAGGTGATTACACAACAGTTCAGGGAAAAGAAGAGATGACCGAGTCACTCCAGGGAAAATACTGACGACAAAAAGAAGAGGAGATGACCTCAGCCTGGGAAACACAACCTCTGACAAAGTCTCAACAAGGGAAATAAATAGTTGACGAGGTGGCAGGGCATGATTTCTTCAATTCATTAAAAAAAGGCAGTTACCAAGTCACGACAGAAAAAATAGTGATCAGAACTCATTCCAGAGATTGGAAAATAGTGATCATAAGTCATTCCAGAGATTAGAGTCTATGACTGAATTAGTCCAGGGAAAGCATTGATGATAGGATGGCATGGAGATGCCCTCAGTGTGGAAAATAGCGAATGACTGAGTCGTTCCAAGTAAAACAGGAAATGAGGGCCAATGACTGAGTCAATCCAGGGAAAAGAGTTGAATACCAGACAGTCCAGGGCACAAATCATTTCAGGGTAGAGTCAGTCCAGGGAAATGAGTTGAATACCAAGTTAATCCAGGGAAACAAGTTGAATGTGTTGTCAATCCAGGGAAACCAGTTGAACACCAAGTCAATACAGGGAAACGAGTTGATTACCGAGTCAAATCAGGGAAATGAGTTGGGTACCAAATCACTCCAGGGAAATGAGTTGAGTACTGAGTCAATCCAGGAAAAAGAGTTAATGACTGAATTAATCCAGGAAAAAGAGTTGATGACCAATCAACCAAGGGAAATCAGTTGAGTACCAAGTCAATCCAGGGAACACAGTCAATGACCCAGTAAATTCAGGGAAAAGAGTTGATGACCAATCAGTCCAGGGAAAACAGCTGAGTACCTAATCATTCCAGGGACATGAGTTGAGTACTAAGTCAATCCAGGAAAAAGAGTTAATGACTGAATTAATCCAGGAAAAAGAGTTGATGACCAATCAGTCAAGGGAAATCAGTTGAGTACCAAGTCAATCCAGGGAACACAGTCGATGACAGAGTCAGTCCAGGCAAAAGAGTCTATGACCAAATCAGTTCAGGGAAAATAGTTGACTACCAAGTCACTCCAGGGGACACAGTTGATGGTGAACTGAGTCAATCTAGGGAAAAAATTGATGATGAAATGACAGGGAGATATCCAGGAAAAACAGTGAATGACTGTATCCCTCCAAGGAAAACAGTTGTTAGAGGATGACAGGAAGTGATTTCCTCAGACCTGGGAAGACAGTCGACACTTGAGTCACTCCAGGGATAACAGTCAATCACTGAGTCAGTGGAGGGAACACAGCCCAGGACAGAGTTGGTCCAGCGGAAACAATTGATGACCAATGACTGGGTATTCCCCTCATTCCAGGGAAAGCAGTCGATAACTGAGTGGCTCCAAAGGAAACAGGTACATGATGGCAGACAGTGATGGTCTCACTCCAGGGGACACAGTTTCTGATAGAGATACATAAATATTAAACATGCATTTAATAAAGAGACAAAAGCACACTGTGTAAACCAAACTCCTACCAAAGTAGAGAGCACAGGCTTCACCAGAGAGTTTCCCTGTGTCCATTTTCAGTAACATCCCCAACTGTCCCAGCAAGCACTATGCTGACCTGCTATTTTTCCAACAGGTATTGTTTTGCCTGTTCTAGACACTCATAAAGATGGAATCCTACAGTGGATGGTCATTGGTCAAATATTCATTCAGCATATTTTTAATAAAATAATCCATGTGGTGTGTATCAACAGTTTGTGTCCCTTCATTGCCAAGTGTATTAAAATAGCAAAGCTTGTTTTCCCTTTCTCCTGCTCATAGATACCTGGGCCAGTTCAATTTTTAACCTATTATAAATAAAGCTACTTTTAATTTTCTTTTACTAGTCTTTTTCGATATAAGTTTTCATTTATCTTGGGTAAATAGGAGTGGAATGGCTAGGTCTTGGGTCATATCTAGAAGTCTATGTAATTTCCAGCAGTTTTCCCAAGTCATTGTACCATTCTACACTCACTAAATGTATATAAAATTTCCTTTTCCATGTGGGCACGGTGACTCACTCCTGTAATCCCAGGACTTTGGGAGTTTGAGGCAGGCAGATCACCTGAAGTCAGGAGCTCGAGACTAGCCTGGCCAACATGGTGAAACCCCAAACTCTGCTAAAAAAAAAAAAAGTACCAAAAAAAACCCTTCTTTTGGTTCATGTCATCGTGAACATTGACATTGTCAGTCTTTTTAATTTTAATGTTGGGATGTTGGGTGTCTAGTGGAATCTTGTTGCATATACCCGATGACCAAGAAAGCTGAGTTATTTTCCATGTGCATATTGGCCATTTATTTATGTTTTTATGAGAATTGTTTAATTTTTTTGCCTTTTTAATGCAATAATTTGTCTTTTCATTACTGAGCTGTAAAACTTGCTCACAGATCATAGTTCTCAGTCTTTTATCCACAATTGATTTGGTGAGTATTTTCTCTCAGTCTTTGTCTTGAAGCTGTTGATGATTCTTGTGTATTATGAGATCTCTCCACTCTGGCTCTTGTGAACAAAAGCTGCTTTCATTCCAGTGGGAATTCAGGGACTCATTCAGTGGATTACTTCTGTTGTTCTCTACAATATTGTAGAGATCTGAAGAGAGAGGGTGGCTAGAGACTGCTCTGTAGATCCCAGGGGCTATTTCTCTGTAGTTATCCTTCTCCTCCAGCACTGTGCCTTGCAAATCAGCAACCTCAGCCTCCTAACACTTATAACTTGGGTCTCTGTGTCATCAGTTCAGCAAAATCACCAGCTATTTAGCTTTCTCCTCCTTGCGCTGAAGCATAGAAAGTGCCCTAGGCAATAAGCTGGGGCCATGTGAGTGCTGACCTTTGGTGTTCTTCATCTCAAAGATCACCGACATGTTTCCTGTCGTCCATAATCTGAAAACCATAGTTTCATATATTTCCAGCTAATTGTTTACAGTGTTATAGCAATTCCCTTAGCTGTTAATCTTTCTTGAGCAGAAGTAGAGTGTTACTAATTCCTTCATTATGTTTCTCTTTCTGTTGCAAATGTGGATCAAAAGTGCTAAAATTTACTATGTATAAATCAATTCTAATACTATAATATTCTTCTAGAATTAAATTCTTCATCTTAAACTTCTATTCTCCTTTACTCAATATATACATCTATATAACTGGTGACTCTTCAATTTTCTTTCATCTCAACACAGAGCTCAAGTCATGGCCCAGCACTTTGTGGATACTGGTAAATATTGTTGAACTACTGAGAGCCGTTAACTTAAGGCCATCAATTTACCTGTCAGCAATCCAGTTTTATTTTTCCTTTTAATTTCTTATTCTTTTGCCCATGTTCCCTTCTCCTGCCAGCAAATCTATTATCTCTGCATTTTATGTAGGTATTCAAACACTTTTCTTCATTATGTAAAGTTGTAAATTGTGCTTCCTGCTGCTTTTTTTTCTTTGCACTGACTACAAATCCTTTTATTAGCATCTATCCCCCATCACTTTTATATTTTGTACTATTTCGTGCAAAAGGCATAAATCACATGGCCTAGACCTTTTCAGAGTGCAAGAAAAATTAAATATTCTTTATACTGCGTTTTTTGTGCATCAACTGACATTAAAGTGTTATCTCTCCTTTTTATCCTTAAATGTATATGTAAGTAATTACATGTGGATAGCTTGCATTTGTAACTTCTCAAAATATAATTCACAGCTTGTTGACTACAAAATTGAGGCCTTGAAATTCTGTGGTGTTGGAGGCTTAGTAGATATCTTTTCTTGTCCAATGTAGCAAAAAAATGCCTTCCACTAACAACAAAAGGCCCGAAATAAAATGACTACAAATATAAGAAAAATGACTGAAAATTAGTTTACATAACAAAAGGGAAGATAAAAAGGTGACTCCAGGATCAACAATTTTACCTGTTCAATTTTCTTCTAATAGTATATATATTTTAATTAATCATCAAACCCATGTGTAATTTGCTTGTAAATATTATTGGCTGTAACAATGCAGGTATAAAGAATTTTTTCCATGATAAAGCTACTTATCAATGAAATCAATCGTATCAGTTTGTTTCCACTGAATTATACTGTTACCTTGATTACATATGTATTTAATATATATGTCATTTATTTAATAAGTATATATATGTATGTATGTATGTGTAAGCACATACATGTATCAGTAATCTCTTCAGGTTAATTAATATATTTATCCATTTCTTCACCAATATTATCTGCTTTAAATAGCAGGGACTTCATGGTAAGTGTTCATTTATGGTGAATTATGCACATGCACACATGCACAGAAGCACACACTCGTAGACACCATGGTACAAACACTATTATTTTTCCCAAGATCTTTTGCTATTAAGGTAAGCTAATTAAGATTCTTATCGGAACATTAAGAATATGTAATCAATTTCCTCTCCTTCTCCCCACTCATTGGGATTTTTATTGGAATGCATCTAGTTAACATATTTATGTATTTATAAAATTAAATATTCAAAGCCAGGACAATGAACTATCTCTACATATGTTCAGGTTTTGTATTTTGTACTTAACAAGATTGTCCAGATTTCTGCATGTAAATTCTAAATCTTTTTTTATTAGAATACTTTCCATGAATTAATTATTTTCAACATTAGTATGAGGTTTTTAAAAAATTCCTTAAAGAGATTATTATCACCATGGGGTGAAAACTATTTAACTTGTGTTGATGCTTCTAATTCAACCTGACAAGGTTTACTTAATTCTAGTTAGTTTTTATTAGTTTCCAAAAATACTCTGCAAATGTAAATAATTTTGCCTCATGTTCTTATCTTGCCATAAATTTTATCTCCTTCTTTTGTGTTTTATCATCTAAACTAAACCAAAAAAATGATAATAGTGATGACAACTAATATCTCATTTCTGTACTTAACTGTAAAATAAATTTTCTAGAATGTTGCTGTTAGACTGATGATTATTATGGGTAAATAATATTTATCATATTTAAGCAGCTTCTTATATCTATTTCACTTAGATTTTTTATTTGTAAGGGCTGTTTTATCTATCAAACACCTGTCTGGCACCCATTGATGTAGCTATGTGTTTTTTCTCTTTCAATTTTTGTTATCAATTATACTGATGTAATTGCTGATGTTGAGCCTTTTATCATTTATGGAATAAATTTTACTTGATTATAATATATTATTCTTTGGAGCTAGACTTGTGTAATGTCTGCCAACATTTTATTCAGAATTTTTCATCTGTGTTCATAATAAAAAATATTTTATTTTAATATCACCATCCGATTTTTCATCAATGTTATACTCATGTATAAAATGAATTTGGATAGTTTAAGTATTTTCTATTGTCTAGAATATTTTAAACCCGTGCTTCTCAAACTTAAGCATGCACAGGGCACCTAGAAAGCTTTTTAAATTACAGATTTCTGCTCCCATCCCCAGCGCCGTGTTTCAACTCAGTTATCCCCATGTGGGTTCTGAGGCTATAATTTATAACAAGCTCCCAGTTGAGTCTGGTACTTTTGGTTGACCAGCACTCTGTAGCATGTTTAGAAATACTGGTACACATTGCACTGAATTATTAATCAAAAGGATACATGTAAATCAGACATAAACCCATCAAATGCCATTTTTAATGACAGATTTTTTTAAGCTAAGATTTTCTATATTGTGTAGATTAATTTTGGAAGTTTATATGTTCCTAGGAAATCATTCATTTCCCCTGGATAATCAAATATGTTGCTACATTGAGCACTTAACATTATTTTATAATTGTTGTCTTAAGTTTTTAAAAGAACCTTGAATTAAAGGAGTCTCTGCATTGACATGACTTTGTAAACATTTTGTGAAGTATATGATACTTCAGTTTGGAGTGTGTGTGTGTGTGCGTGTGCGTGTTTTATTTTGTATTCTGCTTTTTCAATGATAAAGTTTTTATTTTCCAAACAATTATACTATTTGTTATTATAGAAGAATGTATACCAAACCCACGAGTCAAGGAGATATTTCTTACAGTCAATTAGAGAAAGGCGATCCATTATTTTCATAAAGTGTGTTTTCTGTCCCAAGAACATAAATATAAATCGATGAGTATAGATTGGTGCAAAAGTAATTGCTTTTAATGACCATACTTTTAATGGCCAAACCGCAATTACTTTTGCACCAACCTAATAAAATCCAGCACACCATAAAAAGAATCCCATGTGTCTATGCTGCAGAGCCTGGTCTGGAATCCCACATCTAAATAAAATGGCAGGACCCCATAAAATCCTTGAGATTGTGAGCCATAAAAATCATCTTTGAGTCTTCTTCACTGGCAGAGCCTACCCTCCAAAACGTGAAGCAAGTTTAGCTATAATAGCCTTCTAGAATGACAGCACCAATAGAAACCCTGGCTCTGAATCTGAAGTTGACCAGTTCACCTGGCAAGGGCAGATGGTTTTTCTGGACTTGGTAGGCAGCCTCATCATAACTAACCATATTCCATGAAGTTCCTCCAGGTCAAAACTGGATGCAAATTGTTTTTGTAAGTCTTGTTAACATTCCATACTCTGTGGGTGTTGAAAGAACTACTCTTCCATAATAAAATGCCACAAATGACAATGGAAATGGCCTCCCAGGAAAGCTGATCCATCTTCTTTAAGATTTCAGGGGTCTTTCACACCCACCAATAACTGTCAGGCCAATAACATGCCACAGGAATTGCATTTCCTATTGAGGAAAAGCAGGCAGACATGAAGTGCTTTGCAGGATGGTAATTGGAGATTGGTCTAAATTGCATGAAATCTAAAAGTAGATTCAGGAGCCTTTGTGAATCCTGATATCAAAGCTTACAAAGTGGGATACCCTCAAAATCTATTCTAAGACTCAAGTATCTCTGCTTCTGTTTCCACCCCTACAGAGTCATCTCAAAGATGGCCAATTGTTGTCTCTCCTGAAAATCATAGAACAATTTTACTCACTTTCCGTCTTCCTTACAAATCTCATGGTCCCCCACAATCACTGCTCAGATGATGATGTTACTCCTTCTCTCATACGTTTCCATTCGTTACCAAGTTTGCCCTATGGCATTTATTACCCTAAATCCTACCTCCTTTTTCATTTTTTGCTGCTGCTTAATCTTGTCTAACACCCTTTCTCATGATTTCCATAGTGCAATGCTGCCCTAGTCATGCTTTGGAAACACTTCTAGAATATTTCAAATTATGTGCAATGGTCTCCAAATTTCTCATTCTTGTTCTAGATTTGAAATTCTTGGGAAAAAAAAAACCAACTATATTCTATGCATCTCTCAGTCATAGTCTTGTGGTAAAATACACTACAAGTGTGCAAAGGTTTTTTCAATCAAATTGAATCTTGGTGAATTCTTTTCCAGAATGCATTTCTGTTTCACCAAGTCATTTATGATAAATCCTTTCCTTTGTGAATTCAACCCAAATCATTTTACCTCCTCTCCTCACTATTAATTATTCTTTAAGTCATTTTCTAGATTATGAAACAAAATGTTCATCTTCGTTCCTCAATTTATTTAGTTTCACACAAGAAGATGAATAACATAGGAATTACAAAGAAATTATGTCTTTAAAAATGTACTATGTTTTCTTTAATTGGATAGACTGCACTTAACAAGCTGTTCTTGTTTAGTTATAACTAGTTTGGTAAACAACATTCGTGTTTTATGCCTGACCGAATAAACCAAGTACGGACACACACACAAAAAAGGGATTTCATATTCTGAGCACTGGAGCTAAGTAAAATGACTCTAAGCCCACATGTGCCATTATACAAGAGACTGATCCACCCACCTGTTAAAAACATAAAGTAGCAACCAAGTCCCATGAAAGAACAGCAACAAAAGATCATTTATAGTTTCCCGAACAATAGCCATGTCCACTTATATTAGGAAATCTAAAAACCAGTAGTGTAGAAAGCATAAATTAGCATATTCTTTAAGATTTTCAAAAAGCATGGTATAGTACAAAATTTCTATTTTACTTTCAAAGCTTATCCCACGAATCATGCCTCTAAATACCACAGTGAGTATGTTCACCCTGGCAAGGTTAGTGACACTTGACTTGAATCACACCCCAGAATTAGAATTTTCAAAAACTGGAGCCAAAGATTACACACCTAGAAAACTGCTCCATTGATTTCAATGATCGACTCTGTTTCGGGATCATTATTTTAAAACTTGAAAGTTTTAGTCTCAGAACCCCTTTATTCCCTAAAGATTGTCAGGGATCCCAAAGAGCTTTGAAGGATACCCAGAGCATATATTTATTGTTATTTACCACCTTGGAAATTGAAACTGAGACATTTCTGTAACATGGAATGAGTAATGCTATGTCATAATATAAATAGCACATTTGTAGTTTACAAAGCAAAGTTAAAAAGTCAGAAGGGTGCTATTGGTTTACACTCTTGCAAATCTCTTAATAGAAATGGTGGGATTCTAATACCTGCTCCTGCAAGCAACCTTTTGTCATATGTTGTTTTGGTTGGAGTCTATGAACAAAATCCAGTCTTGTGCAAATATGTATTAGGAAAAGAGAGGAGGCTTTAAATAACCTTTCAGATGATTGTGGACATTCTTTGATATTAAACCCAAAATCTAGAAAGAGAAGGTTTTTAAAGATTACTTGAAATCTGGAATCTGTCTTCAGTGTTCATAATCACACTGTTGTATTAAAATCCATGGATATATGGATTTAAATGAGTACTTCAAATGGGTCTCTTAGCTTCACTTGACCAGCCTAAATCTAAATATATATATTTTAAAATGGGTCTTTTAGTTATGCATGATTTTGTATCACAATGCATTCTTCATTTAAAAAATATTGTTTCAGTAAGTTTATTTAGATCTTCCAAATACACATTTTATTGTGTAGTATTAAAAATATCTTGCTGGTCAATATCACCATTCATCTCCTCAGAAAAGTCTTTAAGTATTGGAGAGCTGTTGAACATTATCATTGATAATTACTGTCAGGAATTTATCATTGGAATATATCCTTGGAATATATCCTTGGAATATATTGAAAGAGAACAAAGTGACTCACTTTGGTCACTTTCAAGAAAATGTCGACCAAATCCTTAAGTCCAAAGGACAATAGTTTATCTGGAGTGATTATTTCAAGTGAAAATTGTGCGTCTTTTAAAAAGTGGCAAATTTAGCACACACCTCCCACATCTGCACAAGTGCTTTCCTTCACATATACACGAAATGACACTTTGGTATCTGGAGAACTATTTTGTGCACAGTTCTTATCTTGTCATACCAAATATTGAATCTATGTTTACCCCAGGATTAAGGTTGAAGACAATTAAGATTATTTTGTGCTTCATCAGGGACATTCTTCAGTGATATTGGCTTTTTATAAACTAATAGTGCAAAGCAGGGAACCATACTATGGCAACTAGCACAGTTTAGTAAGGTACTAGCAGCTTCACCCTGCACTGTTTTTGTACTGTCAGTACAAGGTAAGGTACCAGCAGCTTACCTGGTACTGTCAGTACAAAATAAATCCAGTAGGAAAAAGAAAAATATTTTCTCATCATTATTATCAAAATAGTTTTGGCTTAACCCCTGAAAGTGTTCAGAGACTCCCCGGGGTCTGTGAACCACACTATAAAACCCTCAATTTAGTGTCAGGAGTGTTTGTTTCCCTTGAAGACTTTGGACTATATAAGGTGTGTTTTTGTTTTTGTTTTGTTTTTCCTGTTATTACCAAATAATTGCTCTTGCATTTGACAAAGCTTTGAAGGTCCTTGTCTGAAGTTTGGAAATTCCTCTTGTTTTATGTCTGGTATCCTGCAATGGATGAAGCACCTGTATTTGCAAAATGCACTATAATAATTGCAATGCATAATCACCTTCCAGTCTCCAAAATGAACAATGTTAAACTCTTATGAATTACATGGTCATGATTTGTAACAGAATGATTGATCTATAAAAGGTGTTAGGGAGAAAAAAACTGCTTGCCCAGTGAAATTGAATTAAACTGGGCACAGGAAAGAGCAGAATAAAGTCAGGTAGGGCTCCGTGTTCTTGCCAATCCATCACTGGATGTCTTCAGGAAGCCTCACAGTTCCAAGAGCAGCTTCTCTGTAGAATGGAGTTCTAAAGAGGAATTCTAAAGGAAAAGGGTATAGCCCAGGGAGAAGAAGTTCAGAAAAGAGAAAAAGCAAAGCTTTGACTAATACCTCCTATAATCACCCTTTTGTGAACTGACAGGTCAGCACAGCCATTTGACAACTTGGATAATCCAGAGATTTTTGATAGTGGCAAAGAATGCTGAAAAGACCATTTGCTACTTTCCCATGGAAGCAGGATTGTGTAGACAGCCTACGTAAAGACCCCAAGGAACCTTTCCAATCTTGAGTGTTGCTGTGTATGTTAAACTTACTAGAACTACCGAATCGATAAGCTGGATTCTAAACAAACTTTGGACATCAAAGCTGCTTGGGTGAGATTCATAGTGTTCTGATCAAACTGTGGTAGCGTTTTTTGTTTTTTGGTTTTGTTTCATTTTTACCTCTAGAATCAGTCCAGAGAATAAACAGGTCTCTGGAAAAACAGTGCATCCTTTCCTCTGTATACTCTCGAAACACCTCCCTCAAGAATTTGATGATGTGTATAACTCCTTTAAATACACAGATGCACATACATAATTTTATGTATGTATGTATGTGAAGCCTTGAGTTTCACATACCCGCTAAAAAGTTTATCCACAAGAAACTTTTTTATCTAAGTTAAGAACTTAGCCAGGCGTGGTGGCGGGCGCCTGTACTCCCAGCTACTCGGGAGGCTGAGGCAGGAGAATGGCGTGAACCCGGGAGGCGGAGCTTGCAGTGAGCTGAGATCCGGCCACTGTACTCTAGCCTGGGTGACAGAGCGAGACTCCGTCTCAAAAAAAAAAAAAAAAAAAAAAAAAGAACTTCAATATAATGGTATCAGACGTGTTTAATCCAAAGCTGGATGTACCTAGAACGTTTTCCTAGCACTCTTTAATTGCATTTGCTGGGATGTTGTAGACTGGCTGGTGTGTGTTGGGATGTTATTATAACTCCTTCCACAACAACACATATCACTTCTCTTCCACTTGGAATATTTACATTTTGGAATATTTAAATTTTAACAATGAAATTTGTTAATGTGAACTATATTGGAGCAGCCAGAACAATTCCAAAGCAGTTCAGCACCTCATTTCCTCTGCCGTTCTTCAGCTTATAATTATGCAAATGAACCTTGCCTTTTGCTAGCACTCATAATTCACACTCTCAGGGCTACCCGTCGACAACTGTTTATTGAAAAACTGCCATGTATCCAGGGCTCCGCCAGGCACTCTCAATCCACGACACAGCCCACTATCAAAGAATGCATAATAGGAATGAAAAGTCAAGGCTCGCTTTAGCAGGAAGTAGTGGAAAGAAAAAAGGCTAGATGGAATCAAGGGTTGAGTATGAAATATCAATAAGAGGTGCTATAGACATCAGGAAATGGCATGTCCAAGTAAGGCTCCATCCTCCTTTGCAGAAATTGGGTCTAGGCTTAATGGTTTGGGGCAAAGTGCAGATACTGGCTAATTTTTAGCTCTGACTTTCAGGGTAAGGTGTGTGCCATTCCATGAAGTCTATAAGGATACATTATCTGAGGTCCACAGGGCATTAGCCTGATGAATCAAAGATGTTTAGAATTTTTTTCTTAAAGGCAAGAAGTATTCCCATGGGAGTGACAGGAAATTTGAGATGAAAGACACAAAAAGATGCATCCTATAAACAGAATGGCAATGCATTCATCTTCCAGCTAAGGAATTCTCTTACAGATTGCTCTTTTTTCCTGACCTCTTTTCCATAGCCTCTCCAGACTAAACAAGAGGTAAGGCATATTTACATACCTAACCAGACAAGCGATTGCCTACTTCTGTTATATCAGATCGCAAACAGCTTGAGAAATGATGGGGTGACATTATTTGAGTCATTTGATAAGCAGGGTCTTCTACTAGTCCAGAAATGCAGTCTGTATGACGTGTGGATCTGTATGTGCAGATTTTGGGGAAGTTAGATGGGAAGAGAAAGATACAAGAATAAATACCGTAAGAGTTCACAGGCTAACAGACAGACAGCTGCAGAGATGAATAATCATAAAATAGTGTCATGCTACAATGGAGACACGCCTAAAATGCTGAAAGAGCACTGACAAGCTATGTTGAAGTTGCTAACACCTTATTGACACTCTGTAAATTGGGAACTGAATGAAAAAAAGGAGTGCAAATTAAAAGCCAAGATCCCTGAACTGCAGAAAATACGCCATCCAGTGGAAATCAATACAGAAGACAGTATTGACAGTTGGTGGTGATGTAACACTTAAGTGACCCTCAGACAAGTCCAGCTGCTAATTAATGTGTGGCATGTTCCCAAGAAACAGAAAGGTACACTTTCTTATTTAATGCTGTGTGTTACTTGGGGATAGGATATATCAATAAATACTAACAACAAAATAAGCTAAGTATTGTATTTGCTAACAAAACAAGTATAAAACGCACAGAGCTATAATCTGAGAGCCACAAAAACAGAATGTAACATATTTATGACATGGTAACACAGTAATTCCATGTAAAAGGCAGATTAAGCTATGGTTGAGTAAACTGACATATATATACATATGTTTATATGTATATAAATATATACATGGGTGGTAGTTGGTTACACAAATAAGTTCTTTGATGGTGATTTGTGAGATTTTGGTGCACCCATCACCCGAGCAGTATACACTGAATCCAATTTGCAGTCTTCTATCCCTCACCCCCTTCCCACTTTTTCCTCCTGACTCCCAAAACAAGTAGTTTTAACCCACTACACTAACATGTAAAACACAGGCATTTTATTCCATAGCAATGACCATTACCTCAACTGCTGGTTTTTCCTCAGGTCTGTTCTACTGATGTGGGTTTCACTGTATTGCATCTATTTCTATCTTTTTGGTGGAAATTCATTTAGTACTTTGGTAGAAATGCATTCAGAATTACATACAGTGGTCAGTATATAATTCCACTAGATAGACAGTAACAAATGATTTTGTAACTCTGCTGTAAAGCTGCTTGTATTTCTCTCTTGTGCCATACACTTGTTAATGGCAATTTTAATAGGATGGTCACTCAATAGAATATCAAGATGTTCATCGTACAGCATGTATACTAGACAAATATACTGACTAGTGGGTCTATATATTCTTATTCTGCAAATGACCAAAGGGCTGACTTAGTAGAAAATGCCTTTCATCAAGGAAGTCAGCAGGGTTCATGCATTTTTTATTAGTGAATAACTAAAACCCAGCACTTTTTTTTCAAAGTCACTTATAAACTAATCTAACCCAGTCAAAATAAATTCACTTCACACTTGAGCTTTAAAATGTATTGATTTCAAGTTTCTCATTTAGGCCTCTCTTTTAACTCTTCATAATCTGATTCCACCATAACATGAACTTCCACCAAACCAGGTTCTTTCTCCCTCCGACAAACGCCACAGCCTTGTCCCATCTTTGCCATCATTTCCTCTCATTCTCCTGCTTGGAATGTCAAATTTCACAGAGCACAAGAGTGCTATCGACAGAGCTAATTCTCGTTTTGATGATGAGTATGATGCTTGTTCTTTATTTTAAGCTTCCTTTGACTACAAAGTCTGATCTTCATGACTTTGAAACCCAGGCTCATTCCAGATCACTATTCTAACCTTAGATTTTGATTTTTCCTTTCATGCATTCTAATTGTGAAAAAAACAGATAACTAACTTCTCTATGAATATAATTTACCTTATTACTCTTTCTTCTATGTTTCTCCAAGCCAGAATATGTTTATCTCATAGACGAGCATGAGCCCTGTCTCACACAGGGACCCTCCTGGCATCCCCTCTTTGCCTCTGATTTCAGCACTGTTGAAGTGAACAGCTCCAGGAACACTACCTCTGCCCCACCTTTGACAATCTCTGTCCTGTTCCATGGCTTCATTCCACTTCAGCTCATAGAAGTGCAGGCCAAGAATGCCAATATGACATAAGTTTCATTGCTTTACATTATCTACAATAGCAAAGTCATAGAATCAACCTAGGCACCCATCAATGGTGGATTTAATAAAGAAAATATGGTACATATACACCATGGAATACTACACAGCCATAAAAAAGAATGAGATCATGCCCTCCGCAGCAACATGCATAGTGCTGGAGGCTATTGTCTTAAGTGAATTAATGCAGAAACAGAAAGTCAAATACCACATGTTCTCACTTATAAGCACTTACGAGCTAAACAATGGGTACTCATGGACATAAATGATGGAAACAATAGATACTGAAGACTTTTATAAAGGGAGAGGGAGAGAGGGAAGGAGGTAAAAAGAAATTACTTATTGGGTAGTATGATCACTATTTGGATGATGGGTTCAACAGAAGCCCAAATTCCAGCATTATGCAGTATACCCATGTAACAAACCTCCAAACATACCACCTGAATCTTAAAAAAAAAAAAAAAAAAAAAGACATTCATGTTAGGAAGTTAAAACCCTGAGAATCACCTTCAAACCAATAGGAGATGGAAATCAGTGGGCAAATATCCTAACTTCCTATCTTTGTTTACCAAAATTTTTTTACTAAAAATATCTCAATGGACTTTTGTAAGAGCGGTTGAGCAATGCCCTTTCTTTCTGATCCACCTTAATGTCAAATGGTAGGATGGCTAGCTAGATACTGACCTAATGGCCTACTGGCATTTCTTTTTACAAAGAAACACAAGATACATAAGTTTTAGAGGTGTCTTTTCTGTAAGCAATATTTCAAAGGCTGTCAATACCTGAAGATTTGGGGTGACTTTGTATTCAGAGACTGGTTAAATAGAAAGGCAAGCTCCACTGTAATTTTATCTGAAGGAGCAGTTGAAACAGAAATGGAAATTACCATCAAACATAGAAGATTGCTTTCGTGCAATTTCTCTATTTTATGTTCAAAAGCTTATATTTTCAGAAACATTGTCTGTCTTTTCCTTTCCAAGTGATCAAATTCACAACTTGTTCTTGAGTCTCTTTTGCTTAAATTGCCTTAGCATTAAACTGTACAATTCCTGGTTTCTTCAAAGCACCCACGTCCTGTTTCAGTGAAATTCCTGGAGAGACCAAGGGTTGTCTCTTAGAACAGACAGCACCAAAGGGCCTTCATTAGTTTCTCACAGAAACCTGGATGGTGAAAGACATCACACATGTCTAACTAGAGTGCTTCATCTTCTATTCGTTTTCTTACAAATGCCTACAGGTAAGACAGCACATTATAAGGGAGAAGGCCTTCAGAGGTGGATGCCTGGGGTCTCATGATGCAACAGCATTAAAAACCCAGACAAAATAACCCCACACAAAGAACTCCTGAAGTTAAACACCTTGATCACCCGTGGGCAGCACTGAGATGTAGCAAATTGCACAAAGAAAAGCTCCTATTCAGCTGTGTATACTTTCCCTGAATCTCACCTTTCCCCAAAATCATCCAATAAATTGCCTTCCAATTGCTAAAATTTCCTCTGGGGAGGTATTAGATACATCACTCTCAGAGTTTGTTTCTATACAAAATCAACTCTTACAATGGCTGACTATTCACTTCCTGAATGACTGTTAAAATGACTGACTATTCACTTCCTACCTCTTCCTCAACTCCCTGAGTTCTACACCCGTGCTCACTCTTTGCCTTGCTGACTACAGTTTCTGCTACAACTCTTTAGATATACCAGAGAAAAACAACAACAACAAGGGACAAGACAGGGTTTTCTGGGAAAGTGGTGCTGAATTTTTAATTTAAAAAAACAAACAAACAAAAAAAACCAGCAAACATTACTCTCTTATTCTTTGAGAAGTTAACCATGATTATTCCCTATTCCCCCCAAATAGAAAAAGCTATAGTGAAATATGAAAATTAGCCCGTGTCAGTAATAATTATAGTGAGACGTTCAGCCTGTACCTACTCTGTCCATCTGCATCAAAAACCATCTCAAGTTTGTGGAAATAAATAAAGACCTCCCCTTCCTTTCCAAAATGAGAGCAGAGACTTTTTAGTCAGAGCTTGCTCTAGCAAGGGAATCCGGCACTATCACTTGCATTTGGCAGAGACTCAAAGACCAGTGGGGAGTGGGAATACTGTAAAGTGCTACAGGTAGTTAGGCGTGAACTGGACAGGAGAGAGTTCTCCTCGCCACCTCCACTAGAAATATCAGGTGACGGTTCAGCAATTATGGCATTGCCTCTCTTAAAGGGATAAATTGCCAGCACCAGGAAGAGGCCAGTTGCTGCTGGTCCACACCTGTTAACATTAACGTGTTCATTAAAGTCAGGCCCCAGGATGAAGCAACTTCCTGGGCATGCACATTAAGAGACAAAAATGGTGAAGTATGACCTTCCAGGTATACTCCACTGGAAGAAGGAAGAAATCCTCAGATGGGCATACATACAATTCCCTAAACACACTGTGCATGCTCATTTCCTGAGGGTAAGGAGGACACTGTGCAGGTGGAAGGCCCACCCTAAGGGGAGAATCATGGGAAAGAGAGGAGCCTATAAAGTTCAGGATCAAGATTAAAGTTTCTCCTCTTTTCTCGTTGACCTTCAGGCACCCACTTGGGTCTCTTCCAAGATTTCTTTCCTTTCTTGACTGTTCTAAAGCCTTTTTAATAAACTTCCACTCCTGCTCTAGAACTTGCCTTGGTCTCTTTTTCTGCTTTATGTTCCTCAGTCAAATTCTTTCTTCTGATGAGGCAAGGGCTGAAGTTGCTGCAGATACACACGGATTTGCCGCTGGCAACTCAAGGTAACTTGGATCTCTTCCACCGCTAACAAAAGGAGAAGGCTGTAGGTGTGCTGTGTTTGGAGTTTGCTGGCATGGGGGAACTTCAGGTGAGCTGTCCGAAAGTGGGGAATCTAATGTCATTGGTTTGGGGAGCATATTTCTCTTTCCCTGGTTGGTTCTGAGTTGGAAGACGGGAAAAATATAGGAAAGCTGGCAGAAATGGATGAAGTCTTGATTGCTGGGATGACTGTTGCAGAGATTGTAGTTTGGATCCCAGAACTGGGTGCTGAATGGGTGGTAGGACAGAGTTCTGTTGTCATATATGGTCTTACCATTGTCCGTTGGTGTACTTGGCCTCTAAAGTCCATTTGCAAAACTCCACCATTGAAAAATGATTACCTGCTAGGATTAGTAATGAAATATTTGTTTACAAGAACAAAATAGATTCTTAAGAAATTATAAACTGCCAATAATTTGTTAACCAAACCAATATAATTTTAGAATAATTTTAAACATATATATACACACACACACATATATACATGTATACATATGGACTTATAGAAAATACAAAATATATATAATACACACATATATAAGACACTATATATATAATACACATATAAACAATACAAAATATATATAATTACCATGATTATTGCTGGCTATAGGCATTGGAGGAGATCTCAATGGTATTGGGATATTTGGGGGCCAATTCTTTAATTTTCTAAATAAGGAAACTAAGGAATAGACAAATGTATGATCTTGTGCAAGATCATACAACTAGAAAAAGAAAGAGCCTAAACCACATATTCAAATCTTTTCACATGGGGTATCCTGGGTAAGGTTCTTACTCAATTATGCTTTACTCTAAATTTGAAATCCACATGTCAAGTTTAGTAAAACTAGAGTCTCAATCACGCATAAAACATCTACTTGGTATTGCGTTCACTTAATGTAAACTATTTGACTCCTAGTTTAAAGTGGTAACACCAGATTCTGCATAAATGTTAGAACAGGCCATTCAGCAAGTGGACAGGGAATACAAGACTTTTTGTATCAACAATAACAACACATCTTGACAGGCACATTGAATGTGTTTGCAAAGTTCCAAACTTCAATATGGATTGAAGATGCCAAAAAACAATTATTAATTAGTTATATTAAATAACATTATAAAACAAAAGATGAGCCTGATCTTAAAATTAAGAGAGTCTTTAGATAATTGTCTATGGGGTTGGGGGAAGTTTAAGCATTATTGATGTACAGCAGTTACTCATACCCCCTACTTTGATTTAGCCTGCATCTTCAAAGAAGCCAGGTCTATTTCTGGAGAGGGAATCTTGCAAACAATGATCAAAGTGTAAATGTATGCAAATACAGTGCTTCACCTTAATTACCTAGCTAGCACTTGTCAGCAGTCTCTTCCTTGGTTTCGCTGATTAGCAAGCAATCACAAATAATTATTGTTTCATCTACAATTACAATGATTCTGAGTTCTGGCTTCCAGCCCAGCAACTGCATTGCCTTTTACCCAAGTTCACTCTTCATACATTCTGAATTAGCAGTGACCCCACCTCATCTTAAAATAAATCTCCATAAAGTCCATAAATTCCTTTATGATTTTGCAAGCCAGGATCTCTCCACCACCAAAGGTAAAGAAGGTGTCTAAATCTGACAAATAGGTTCTGTACTGTGGCCAGGAAAACCTTTGTGCTTATGTGATTTCCAGCTGCTCAGCAAATACACCCTTTTCGGTTTGCTGTAGCATGCTTTGACTTTCAAAGTTCGCCTTTGCTGACTGAACTCAGAATCCTCAAAACTCTCAAAACAATGTTCCAAGAAAATAATTTCAAAATAATTACAACATGAGATGGAAGTGTTGGGGCACATGAAATCAGCACGTTACTCTGTTCCATATAGAAAGGACCAAAAGTTATGTTTCACACTCAAGAGGAGCCAATTGACCTAACAGCCTGAACCAAGCGGAGTGTGTTTTAAGAACCCAGGCACTAGTATTAACTAAAGTTGGTGAGAAACCACCACTGTAGCTGGGAATTAGTTGTTAGCCTTTAAAGAAAAATCTCCCTTTTTGAAAGCTCATCCTTGTTTTAGCTCAATGCAGACAGAGAAAAGATAAGACCTAGCTCCTGCTGAGTATTTAATATATATGTGTGTGTGTTGAACAGATGAAGAACAAAGGAATAGCCACAAAGAGAACAGAAAAGGGATGAATAAATGCCAGTTGAATTACTATGTTTCCAGAATCCTTTGAGGGTGATAATGAAGGGATATTAGTTATATTCTTGCATTGGTTACACTGATTGGCAAAGTTTATCAAAATTTAAAAGTCCTTGCATAGCCTTTCAAGGGTCTTTGTGGTACATATTCACAACCTCCCGTCCCAACATCATATTCTCCCACTATGGGGTATTGGTTAATGTGGCCGCAGATGACACCAACCCACGATGTGGTCAGGGTCCTGAGGAGGAGGTAGCTGCTTTCTGGACCTCCTGCAAATGCCTTTTGCCTGTGAGCCTCCATTTTCTCATCTGTATCATGTGTGCTGCACAATTCACTTGCAGGGTGGCGGTAAGGCTTAGCAACAGTTTAGGCAACATTCCTCAAACACACCAGGTTGTCAACAAAAATAGCTACTTCCACTGAACCTATCTGAATACAATTTCTTTTTATTGAGACAAATGACTTTACGAATTTTGACACGGAGTCTAAGAATATGTGATTATCTTCTCTATCTGAATAAGCAAATGGTTGATTTAGGGTACACTTTTCTTTGAAGTCTCTGTTTTTCTTTTTTCCTTTAAGTAAAAAGTTTAAATGTTTTGAATTTTTCTTGAAAATTCATGTGAACCACCTTTTGAAACATATATTTTCCTCATTTAATATATTCTATTTGTTATATTACTATATTAATACCACATGTTTATTAATAGAAAAATATGGAGGCTGTGTTTTGTTTTTTTCTGTGCAGCATAGTTTCTGAAAGGTTTAATGCTTTTTTGTATTCTTACATTTGTTTCGATAGAAGGATTTATTAAGACACAAAATGTCACTTGAACACTGAGTGAAATATTCCAGGTTACCAACCAACTTTATTTGTAACAGTATATTTTCAAAAACCTCCTTTAAACAATAAAGCTTAAAAAGATTGTTGAATGTAAAATATCAAAGGTTAAATAATACCACTGATTAAGAAGTGATCCATTGACACAGTATGAAATTATAGATTTCAAAAATTAGAAAACAAGATTTTTGAATATACATGGGACTCCTTAAAACATTTAAATCAATTCCATCCACCTACTATCAGATCCACTCTCAAAAAGGTCCTAAAATGTAACAAACGAGTCTATTGGTGCTGGCACCTAACTATGGAAAAGTGTTTATTTTGTTATTTTTTCCTCAATTCAGAGTTGAAGGTGGAAAAAAGCACTTGGAGTTTGACATGGAATTTTAAATCCATTGGGTGTGCAGGTATACCTGTGTCTCCTTTTGCTTGTGTGTGTGTGGATTTTTTGTTTGTTTGTTTGTTTGTTTTTGAGACAGGGTCTTACTCTGTCACCCAGGCTGGAGTGCAGTGGTGCGATCTTGGCTTACTGCAACCTCTGCCTCCCAGGTTCAAGGAGTTCTCCTGCCTCTGCCTCCTGAGAAGCTGAGATTACAGGCATGTGCCACCATGCCCAGCTACCTTCTGTACTTTTAGTAGAGATGGGGTTTGTTTCACCCTGTTGGTCAGGCTGGACTTGAACTCCTGACCTCAAGTGATCTGCTCTCCTTGGCCTCCCAAAGTGCTGGGATTACAGTTGTGTGCCACCATGCCCAGCACTTTTGCTTGTGTTTTGTTCTGCTTTGCTTTCTATGGAGGTGGCCTTTGGCGTGACTTTCTGCATCTGCTCTTCATGCCTGTCATCGGAATGATGACAATATTTGAGACATGCACTGCAGGGTTCTCAGCCTAAGGTGGGGGGCATCACAGATCCAGGCCACAAGGGCCCTTTTACATCAGCAAAGGTCTGGTTCTAAAGCCTCACCTCCTCCTGTACCTTCCACCACTATGCTAACCACGTCTCTAATCCTATGCCCTAATTATATAGATGAGGAAATAGGCTCAGGAAATCACATCGACCCAGCAATCCCATTACTGGGTATATACCCAGAGTAATGTAACTCATTTCACCATAAAGATACATATATGTGTGTGTTCATTGCAACACTATTCACAATAGCAAAGACATGGAATCAACCTAAATGCCCGTCACCGATAGACTGGATAAAGAAAATATGGTACATACACAACATGGAATATTACGTAACCTTGAAAAAAGAGTGAGATCTTGTCTTTTTGCGGGCACATGGATGGAGCTGGAGGCTATTATCCTTAGCAAACTAACACAGGAACAGAAAACCAAATACCACATGTTTCACTTGTAAGTGGGAGCTAAATGATGAGAACTCATGAACTCAAAGGAAACAGCAGACACTGGGGTCTACTGGAGGTCGGAGGGTGGGAGGAGGGAGAGAAGCAGAAAAAATAACCATTGGGTACTGGGTTTAATACCTGAGTGACGAAATAATCTGTACACCAAACCCCCATGGCATGAGTTCACGTATAACAAACCTTCCCATGTACTCCTGGGCTTAAAATAAAAGTTAAAAATTAAACAAAAAGAAAGCTCAGTGCCTGAGGTTCTAATGAAGAATGGAAGAATTCAAGTTATACACATCTGCAATTCTGTGATGACTTGTATGTTTTTTAATGAGCAATTAGAAGGTATGAGAGGCACAGTAATTAATATCAGTAGACATGGTACTGGGGTTGGAATCTTCCATCATGAGCTTTGGTGTGTACCTTAGCATAAAACATCCTATAGCATACAACATCTTATTACTGTTCAATGGGCTTTAGGCACCAACTTAGCTGTTGCTTGGAGCTGAATTTAGAATCAGGCAAGCTCCTAAACTGTTAGTTGTTGATGCAAATAATGCTCTAATTTTTGGTTCAAAGTAAATTAGTTCTATTCTTTGCTAGATGAGGTTTATTGCCTTTTCTGCTAGCACCATAAATTGAGAAAGGCCAATTTTGGCTGCTGAAAAATCACTGGTGAGTAAATTTTCAAGTGTTGATAGCCTAGGTGAAATTGCTTTAGAATCTTTATCAGTGAAAGAACAGTTAATAGAGTGTTTCTCTTATTGAAATAGTCCCACTTCTAAGAAACTACTATAATTTCAATTTATCCTGTATTTTGCTATTTTTTGGTGAGATGTTCTTACTAAGTAGCCATATTATGTAAAATTAGATGTAGTTTTAAAGCACCTTTATAAAGATTAATTTCCTTCAGTCATTATAGTTCCTCTTAAATGTAACAGGAAATTCACCTTATATTGTAAATTTGTGCCTTTTTATCTATTTCAAAGTTTCCTGACAAAACTAAGAACTCTGTGAGAAAAAGCTCAATATGACAAACCATGTTATTTCTTACATATGAAGGAGGGTATGAACTTGCAAATGAAGTGATGTTTACTGTATCCCCATTAGTGGAAACAGAATCTGCCTAAACATAACACTCTGGCTTCCTGATAAAGACACGGTCAATCTTCTGTGGCTAAATAATAATTACTCATATTTTGTGCAGAGTTGGTCTGGTAAAATAGAAAATCCAAGAAAAAATGAGGTAGAGAGAGAGAAAAGAAACGAGTGAGAGAATGATGAAAAAAAATTGGAAGTCCAATCCCAAGGTCAGTAGGTCAAAGAATTAATTGTAAAATATGAGTAAAAATGAAATAGGAAGATCAAACGTCCAAAGATCTAATCAGCCTTGAGAAAACAGGTCATTATCCAGTGGGGTCAAATGTGTTTTGGGGTCAGTATATATATATTTTTTTGTTTAAAGAGAAAATGCAGAAATCTCAAAATCTCCATAAATCCATGATATAAAATAGGCTCTGATCATCTAGTTAATAATAAATAATTTGTAAGGAAATTTTTAAGTGACAGAGTGTCAACTGAGTCAGTTGCAGCCACATTTACCTCCTTCCCTCCTGGAAGTTATAAAAACAATCATCAATTCTGCAGTCGGGTAGAAAAGAAGGAAGAGTCCACGAGTCTCCCAGGATATTTGAAACAAGCAGAACTCACCCATCATAACAGATATCAGAAGAGTATTACCATTTTGGGGTCTGTAGTGGTTTGGAGCGGGCACAAATGGGTCTTCCAGAAGAGTCATGTTCTAGTGCCCTTTTTTGTCTTGTTGCTGGTGACATACATCTGTCCCTTTTGTGAAAATTCATCAAACTGGACACTTACACTTTGCATACTTTTCTGTGTTCCACTATAAAAGAAACTTTACTTAAAATAGCAATAAATAAAGGGATTGTCTCTCGTGTCCTTTAAAATCTCCATGAGGTTGTCAGAGCTTATGATGTGCATTTTATACTGAGAAAACTGAACATCCAAGAGTGAAAGAAATACCACATCTGCAACACAAATCTGCACTTTCTCATAACCAGTCAGTGACTTTGAAGCCCAGGTAGAGGTGGAAAGATGCCAACAGTTTGCAAAGATGCTACATGTTGTGGACAGCAATTTGGTCTATGAGGGCCGTAGAAAATTACCTTGAAATCTAAGGTAAGCATATTTCAGACAGACAAAGAAGTGAGCTTTTGTGATTGAAGGTACTAAATAATGTTTTTATTAGAGAAAAACTCCACTGACCAGCATGGGAGGAGACATTTAACCAAGATCACACATAACCTGAGAGGCGGATTTGGGGGCTAGTCAGTAGGGTCATGCCATGGGAAGAAGGAAGCCCATATTCTTCCTGTCTTTATCTTTGCAAGGACAAGTAACCTCTGGCTCCATTTTCTCATGAGTCATTGTAAGCAATTCAAAACTTGGAGTGAGTATCTGAAAGAATGCATACCTCATAAGAGTGATCCTAATAGCTAGTCTATGTCTCAAGGATGTCTTATCATCAGGGATGCATTGATTAATAAGAGTTAACATTAACTGAACAGGCACTCCATTTTAGAGCCTGTGCTACTCACTTTATATCTATTGTGTCTTTCTCTAAAAAAATTATTTTTTAAATTGACAAATAAAAATTGTATGCATTTATGATGCACAACATGTTTTGAAACATCTACACATGGTGGAAAGGCTACATTAACCTAATTGACATATGCATTACTTCACATACTTATTTTTTGGAGGTAAGAACATTTAAAATCTACTCTCTTAGCAATTTTCTTTTTTTTTTTTTTTTTTTTTTTTTTTTTTTGAGACGGAGTCTCGCTGTGTCGCCCAGGCTGGAGTGCAGTGGCCGGATCTCAGCTCACTGCAAGCTCCGCCTCCCGGGTTTTTACGCCATTCTCCTGCCTCAGCCTCCCGAGTAGCCGGGACTACAGGCGCCTGCCACCTCGCCCGGCTAGTTTTTCGTATTTTTTAGTAGAGACGGGGTTTCACCGTGTTAGCCAGGATGGTCTCGAACTCCTGACCTCGTGATCCGCCCGTCTCGGCCTCCCAAAGTGCTGGGATTACAGGCTTGAGCCACCGCGCCCGGCCTCTCTTAGCAATTTTCAAGTATACAATTCCATTACTAACAGTAGTTACCATGTGTCACAGTATTTCTCCTGGCTAACTGACATGTTGTATCATTTGATCAACAGCTATTGTCACTTTTAATCCTCATGGTATCAGAATGCCATAGAGTCTATTGGGTGTAGATCTTACACATGGACAAAAAGTAGCTCATGAAGGTGGAGTTATTACACTTGGAACAGGTGTGTGACATTGGCATTCTGACTCCAGAGCTTACTGCTATGAACTCTGCCAATGCATTAACTCTGGATGAGAGGAAAAGGAGGACCATGTGGTGTTTAGGTCCCCATCCTCTTCCTACTAAGAAAAGGCCCTCCCTCTAATCTACATGGCTCTGGTGGAACCACCAGGCACATGTATGTATAAGATGACAGATTTTCTTTATTGATTAAGCTGGCCCATGAAGGTATCTGTGCCTTGCATACCCCCGTCCCCAGCCTGACTAATAATGTGATGGACCTTGATGGACATTTGAGGTATTTTTGGAACAGACACTTATTCCCATTTTGAAATAATGAAACCATGCTTCTTTTTTACACAAAATTTATTTTAAGATATTTACTAATCCTAGGAGATATGGAAATGTGAGGCTAAAAAAACAGTAGATGAGAAAGAAAGCTGAAAAAGTCACAGGTTCTGAATCACAAGCAAACTCCCAAGGGCAGAAGTAAAACATGAAAGCCAAGTGTAGTAGAAGAATGCTTACAAACCTCACGTCCCAGCAAAAATTCGAGTATTAAACAAAAAAAAATAGTAATTGGTAATTAAAATCTGTATTATGTATAACTCTGAGTAAAGTCATCCACAGATTCAAACACATCAGTATTAGCTCTGGGAGGACAGGAGTTTTTGTTTCTTTGTACGTTGCTGTATAATACCTTGCACCTAGAAAGATGTTGTCACATAGTAGGCACTCAATAAATACATGTCGAATGAATGAATCATCCCACATTTCCCATCAACCAATTCATAAGTTCCCTATGGTTTGAGTGTTTTGTGACAGAAATTATGTGACCTTAAGGAGTTTACCTTACAGCTGGAGGTTAAAGGGTACATATACAACAGCGGTTGGTTATGAAAGAATGAGTTACCTTGATAAAGTCCAGTGAGGCTAGAAACACAAAGCGGGCAAGGACATAGTCACTGTACTGAAAAGATCATACTTCACATGTGTTTCCAGAGAGAATGGATTTAGATTGGGGAACAAAAGACAGAAAAGTAATTCCTAGGAGGAAAATAATTAGGAGAAGGAGGAGGAGGAGGAAACCACACTTTAGGGGTAGAATGTTTTGACTTCCTTGGCTCAAAAAAGGAGATGAGAGATGATAGAGTTTTCAAGATCAGCCTAGAGCATATAAAAGGAAAATAATACATGTACATTACGGAAAACAGGCAGGAAGACAAATTAAGTTCAGAAGAGGGAAAAATAACTACATGAAAGAGAGTATCGATTTTAAAACCATCGGAGGCGGAGCAAGATGCACCGAATAGAGGCTCCAGTCTCAACTCCCAGCCTAGCTGCATATTGAGAAGACCGTGATTTCGGGCATTTCTAACCGAGGCACTGTCCATCCTCACCGGGGAGTGCCCAGCGATCTGTACTGGCCGTAGCTGGGCTGCAGCCCCGGACCAGCCGAGAGCTGGGGCTTGGTGGCTGGTGCACTGCCTCACCTGGGAAGCGCAAGGGGAAGGCAACCCTCTCCCAGCCAGGGAACTTATATCAACAACAATCTGACAACCGGGCAACCCCACCCAACACCGACAAACAGGCACAATTCAGGAGATCATATCCCACACCTGGCCGGGAGGGTCCTACACCCACGAGCCTCCCCTACTGCTATCACAGCAGTCTGTGATCACCGCAAGCAGCGAGGCTGGGGGAGGGCGCCCGCCATTGCTCAGGCCATGGTGGTAAACAGCTGCTGGGAAGCTCGAACTGGGTGGAGCCTACAGCAGCCTGGGCGCTGAAAAACTCCTGGGTTTGTCTCTTGTAGGACTTCCACCTCTGGGGTAAGTAGGGCAGGAGTAACATAATAAAGTAGCAGGATACTTTCTAGAGACCTAAACGACTCCTGGTCTGGACAGCCTGAAGAGAGCAGTGGATCCCAACACGGAGGCTGAGATCTGAGAAGGGACAGACTCCTGCCCAAGCGGGTCCCTGACCCCGAGTAGGCCTAACTGAGACACATCCCCATTAGGGGCAGTCTGACACCACACCCCTACAGGGTGGGAGTACACCCCTGGAGAAGAAGCTCCAAAGCAAGAATCAGACAGGTACACTTAAGGTTCAGGAAATATTCTATCTTCTGCAGTCTCTGCTGCTGATACCTGCGCAAACAGGGTCTGGAGGACTCCTCAAGCACCCCCAATAGACTTGATAGCTGAGGGTCCTTGACTGTTAGAAGGAAAACTATCAAACAGGAAGGACACTCTACACCAAACCTCCCACTCAGCATACTCATCATCAAAGACCAGGAGGCAGATAAAACTACAAAAAGATGGGGAAAAAAAAGCAGGGCGAGAAAAGCTGGAAATTCAAAACAAGAGCGATCTCCCCGGGTAAAGGAGCGCAGCTCATCAAGCAGCAACGGACTGTGCTGACGGAGAATGACTTTGACTAGATGAGAGAAGAAGGTTTCAGTCCATCAAATTTTCAGAGCTAAAGGAGGAATTACGACCCAGCGCGAAGAAACTAAAAAATCTTGAAAAAAAGTGGAAGAACTTTGACGCTAGACTAATTAATGCAGAGAAGGGTCATAAACGAAAATCGAAAGAGATGAAAAACCGGCGATTAATGAGAAATACCGGATAAATGCACAAGCCCAGCAACCGACCCGACCAACTTCGGAAGAAAGAGCATCGTTTATCGATGACTCAAACGAACGAAAACGCAGCTTATAAATATAAAACCAAAGAAAAGAAGAAAAAGAAATGAACAAAGCCTGCAAGAAGTATGGGATTGCGTAAAAAGACCAAACTCCGTCTGATTGGGGTGCCTGGAAAGGAGGGGAAAATGGAACCAAGTTGGAAAACACCTTCTGGTGGATATCATCCAGAGAACTTCCCCTTAACCTAGTAGGGCAGGCCAACATTCAAATCCAGGAAATACAGAGAACGCTTTACAAAGATACTCCTCGAGAAGAGCAACCTTAAGACATTACAATTGCTGGGATTCACCAAAGCTGAAAATGAAGGAAAAATCCATAAGTAAGCCAGAGAAAAGGTCGGCTGACCCACAAAGGAAGCCTCCATCAGACTCATACAGATCCCCAAGAAACCCGCTCGCAAAGAGAGTAAAATAATATCCAACATTCCAAAGAAGAACCTTGAAACCCAGACTTGCTATCCAGCCAAACTGGGCTCCGCTGCAATATTAAATGTCCCTACGCAGACAAGCAAAATGCCCAGAGATTCCTTGGTCACCACTCAGGCCCGCCCCATGACCCGGAAGGCCACTCAAACACGGAAAGCGAAACAAACCGCACCAGCCATCCTCAAAACAAAAAGACTATCGAGGCTAGGGAAGAAACTATATCAACTAATGAGCAAAATAACCAGTTAATATCATAATGGCAGGATCAGTTCACACATAACAATCTTAACTTTAAATGTAAATGACTAGCTGCTCCAATTAAGAGATACAGATTGGTGCAACTGATAAAGAGTTGAAGACTTATCAGTCTGCTGTATCTAGGAGACTCATTCTTACACGTAGAGATATATATAGGGTTTCAAAAACAAAGGGATGAGGAAGATTTACCGCCAAACGGAGAACAAAAAAAGCGGGGGTTGCAACTCTAGTCTCTGAGCAAAAACAGACTTTAAACCATCAAAATCAAAAAGAGACAAAGAAGGCCACACAAGGGTATGGACTCAATTCAACAGGAAGAGCCAACTATCCCAAATATATGCACCCAATACAGGAGCACCTAGGATTCATAAAGCAAGTCCTTAGGAGACTTACAGCAAAGAGACTTAGACTCCATACAATAATAATGGGAGACTTCAACACTCCACTGGGTCAACATTAGGACAGATCAACGAGACAGAAAGTGAACAAGGGATATCCAGGGAATTGAACTCATCTCTGGCAGCAAGTAGACTTAATAGACATCTATAGAACTCTCCACCCTAAATCAACAGAATATACATTCTCTCTTGCACTACATCGTAATTTTATTCCAAAATTGGACTACTTAATTGGGGCGAAAGCACTCCCTCAGCAAAATGTAATAAGAACAGAGAAATTATTACAAACTGTCTCTCAGACTACAGCAATCAAACTAGAACCCAGGGACTAAGAAACTCAATCAAAACTGGGCTCAACTACATGGAAACTGAACAACCTGTCTTGAATGACTACTGGGTACATAACGAAATCGAAGGCAGAAATAAAGATGTTCTTTTGAAACCAATGAGAACAAAGATACAACACATACCAGAATCTCTGGGACACGCCATGCAGAGTGGAAACTTACAGCACCAAACGCCCAAGCCGCTATAAGCTAAGGAAAGATCCAAAACTGACACCCAACACTCCAAATTAAAAAAGAATTAGAGAAGTAAGAGTAAATATATCTGAAAGCTAGCAGAAGGCTAGAAATACCCAGATCAGAGTAGAACTGAAGGAGATAGAGACACAAAACCCCTCCAAAAAAATCAATGAATCCAGGAGTTGGTTTTGAAAAGATCAACAAAATTGACAGACCACTAGGCAAGACTAATAAAGAAGAAAAGAGAGAAGAATCAAATCCCATTTAATTAAAATGATAAAGGGATATCACCACCCACCTACCAGAAACAATAAACTACCATCAGAGAATACTATAAACACCTCTCACGCAAATAAACTAGGAAAAACTAGAAGAAATGGATAATTTCCCCTGACACACTTACACTCTTCCAAGACCAAACCAGTGCAACAGCTGAACTCCCCGAATAGACCAACAGCAGCACCCGGAAACTGAGCAACACCATTAGCCTACCAAATCCAAAAAGTCCAGGACCAGATGGATCTCTCACAGCTGACCCTCTACCAGAGGTACAAGGAGGAGCTGGCAACCATCTCCTTGAAAACTATTCCAATCAATAGAAAAAAGAGGGAATCCTCCCTTAACCCTACCTTTGTATGGAGGCCAACATCATCCTGATACTCAAGCCTGGTAGAGAGATACAACAAAAAAAGAGAATTTTAGACCAATATCCCTGATGAACATCGATGCAAAAAATCCTCACAAAATACTGGCAAACCGGGATTCAGCAACACACTAAAAAAGCTTATCCACTATGATCAAGTGGGCTTTCATCCTTGGGATGTGGGTTGTCTTAATATTCGTAAATTAATAAACATAATCCAGTATATAAATAGGATCCAAGACAAGAACCATTACGGTTATCCTTCAATAGATTTAAGTAGCAAAGGCTTTGACAAAAACTAACAGCCCTCCTCATGCCAAAAACGCCCACCAAATCTGCATTGAGGAACGTACCCTCAAAAAAATAATAAGAGCTATTTATGATGAAACCCACAGCCACTATCCCACTGGAATGGGCAAAACTGAAAAAAAAAAAAAAAAATTCCCTTGAACTGCACAAGACAGGATGGCTCTCTCTCACTCACTCCCATTCAACATAGTGTTGAAGTTCTGGCTAGGCAATTAGGCAAAGAGGAAAGAAATCAGGTATCTAGTTAGAAAAAGAAGAAGTTAAATTGTCCTTGCTTGTAGATGATACGATTGTATATTTAGGAAAAACCTGCATTGTCTCAGCCTAAATTCCTTAAGCTGAAAGCAACCCCAGCAAAGCTCTAGGATAAAATTAATGTGCAAAATCAAGCATTCTTATACACCCCAGTAACAGATGGGAACAGAAATGCCAAATCAAGGAATGAACTTCCATTCACAATTGCTTCAAAGAGAATTCCACCAGAACTAAATCCCATAAGGGATGCAAAGGACCTCTTCTAAGGAGAACTACAAAACCACTGCCTACTGAAATAAAAGAGGACACAAACAAATGGAAGAACATACCATGCTCATGGATAGGAAGAATCAATATCGTGAAATGGCCATAATTGCCCAAGGTAATTTATAGATTCAATGCCATCCCCATCAAGCTACCACCGAGCTCTTCATTATGAATTGGAAAAAACTGCTTTTAAAGTTCGTATGGTCTAAAAGAGCCCAGCATTCCCAAGATAATCCTAAGTGCCAAAAGAATAAAGCTGGGAGGCATCATACCTAATTTCAAACTATACTTCATAAGGCTAAGAATTAAATAGTATGTATTTGTACTAAAGTAGATATATAGACTCCACTGGAAATAGAAATAGAGTCCCTAGAAATAATTACCATTGATTAATTCACAGCCATCTGATTTTGACAAACCTGAGGAAAATAAGAAAATGGGGAAAGGATTCCCTCATTTAAATGGTGCTGGGAAAATTGGCTAGCCATAAGTGCAGAAAGCTGAAACTGATCCCTTTCCCCTTACCCTTATACGAAAATTAATTCAAGATGGATTAGAGACTTGGGTCGCCAGACCCAATGCACCAAACCGAGAAAACCCAGGTGAAAGTACCCATTCAGGACATAGGCATGGGTAAAGACTTATGTCTAAAACACTAAAGCAACGGCAGCAAAGCCAAAATTGACCAAATGGGATCTCTATTAAACTAAAGAGTCGTATTGAGCAAAAAGAAACTACCATCAGAGTGAACAGGCAAATCCCATAGAATGGGGAGAGCAAATCTACCCATCCGACAAAGGGCCACATCCAGAACCCAATGCGAACCTTCAAACAAACTTTACAAGAAAACAAACAAACCCCATCAAAAAAGTGCCATATCACCAGACATTTCCTCAAAAGAAGATATCTACAGCCACAAACACATGAAAAATCGCCCATCACCGCCACAATCGGTGGAGAAATGCAAATCAAAACCAATGAGATAACATCCTGGCCACCAGCCAGGAATGGCAACTACTAAAGCCCAGGAAACAACAGGTGCTGGAGGAGGATGGGTACAACAGGAAACACCCCTACACCGCTGGTGGACTAAAACCAGTCCAAACCAATAAGGAAAACAGTACATGCATTCCTCAAGGATCTAGAACTAGATGTACTGCCATGACCTGCGCCATCCCATTACTGGGTATATACCCAAAGGATGGCAAATTGCCGCTCTAAAAGACACACGCACACGCATGCTTCATTGGGTAAGCACCATTCACACCCAGCGACTCGAATCAACCTAAATGTCCATCAGTGACAGATTGATTTTCAAGAAATGTGGCATATATACACCATGGAATACTATGCATTACAAAAGTGATTGAGCTTCTAGGTTCTTGTAGGGACATGGATGCAGCTTTTGAATCCACTATTCTTAGTAAACTATCATAGCAAAACTAAACACTGTATGTTTCCTACCTATAGGGTGGAACTGAATAATGAGATCACTTGGACTCGAAGGGAAACATCACAATCACCTACTCATGGGAGGGGATGGGGAGGGATTGCATTGGGAGTTATACCTGATGTAAATGACGAGTTGATGTGGGTGTAGTATACCAACAGGGTAATAAGTATACATATTATGCAAATCAAAACCTGCACGCTATGCACATGTACCCTACAAATCCTATGCATAATAATAAATAAATAAATTAAAAAGAAACTAAAAAAAAAAAATAAAAAAATAAAAATAAAAAAGAAAAGAGAGTATCACTGTTCATCTTTTCCTCTAATTCTCTCCCCCACCGGCCCATATCAATGTCTCCATTATAAGGTGATTTCCCAATATTTATAATGGATGGGCTGAGGGTTTATACTTCTTGGATTTCGATTGGCACTTTCTTTTAGGGATCACTTTATATATTGAGTTTTGTAATATGTCGAATAAAATTCTTTAAGTTAGTGCATTTTACCATGAATTACAACGTTTGCCTGCATTGGACAGCAAGGCTACACATCAGCTCTCTTGCAGGTTAATGGGGAGATAGTTACTGTTACTGATGAGAAATAATTTTAAAGAAACTACTTACAAACATTCACTTAATTTCTTTTTACTTATAAAAGTTACAATAGAGAGACAACTGGATTGTCCACAAGATAATACAGAGCAGCTGTCTCTTTTCTGGACAATAATGTACCTGGGACCAGTGCCCTCCTCCTCTTCTCCCCAAAAGAGGGACTGTGCATAGGACACAAGACCTGCCTGTCCCCCTGCCTGGGAGCCCCAGCCTGCCCTGGGTGACATGGGGCTGTTTGCAGAGGCCCTTCACTCCACAGAAGAAATAATCAGAGAATGATTGATAGATAGGATGCCATTTGGAGGGAGAATGAAGTCAACACTTTTCTATGTACATAAAGCATTGTGTATGGAAAATGTAAAAAGATACTGCACGTAGACCTACAAGGTTGAATATTTAGTTTATCTTCAGGGAAGATTCCAGTACTTCTCCTTGCTGGTGACTCAGAATGTCACTCTGGCATGGAGAAAAATTCATTTATAGTCCATTTCTTGGACAGTTATTTACATATTTATATATATGGTATATAAATGGCTTTAAAGATTATCTATTTAGACCTTGGGCTAATAGTGAAAAGTTGGAAAAGGTATTCCTTTTCATAATACTAAGTATATCCAAATGATATGTGTGTGTGTGTGTGTGTCTGGGTGTGAGTATAACTATAAATGTATATATGTTATAACAAATGTAGTATTGTACATATACACATTATATAGAAAACACTATATACATGTATATGCTATATATAGTAAGCACATTACATATATAACTTATGAATTATAGTACTCTGAAAAGTATTGTTATATATATGCATTGTTATATAACAATTATACAATGTATATTATATATAGCATAATTTTTAATATTATATCTATATATGTAGAGAAAAAGAGACATTATACATTGCGTGTAGATAGATAGATAGACAGAAAATTTCAATTTAAAGCTCAACTTTTCCCAACTACCTTTTTCAAAAAGTTCTCAGTCTAAAATCTGACAATCTTTGCATGCTGCTGAATCAAGAAGAGGTTTAATCTCCCATTATTCTCTGTACACAGAACCAATATCTTTTTCTCAGTTAATGGGAGTCACAGAAATACAGAAAAAAATCTAATAAAAATGTCTTTTCATTTTACTTTTAGTAGTTTCATAGTGTAGAAAACTTTAAATCCTCTCTGAAACTTAAGAAATGCTTCTCTATGGCCTTTGCTGACCTCATTTTTCCACAGTCTCTTCCTTTTTGGTTTTGAACAAGCATGGATGATACACTAAACCAAAGGGAAAAAAAGGCAATTTGTTCACTCTCTTTGTCCTAAGGACAGTCAATGAATCTAGACAAGTTTAAAAAGATTCTTGAAGCAGATCTTCCATGACAAAATGAAGCAGATATTTTGAAAAGGGGAAGAGAAGAAAACTCAAGTGGACAAAATTACGAAATGTAGGCAAATCTCAGTTAAAATTCAGGCAGGGTGAATTAATGGCCTGGTTCTGTGCACAACATTAAACACATTTCTAAGATCTCTTTAGCAGATCTCAGAAAACCTCCATCAGTGGGATGTATGGATGCCCCTTGTAAACTGAGAAATACCTGCGCATTCTGCTTCCATGAAAAGTCCTCCAGAATGTGGTCATCTGGTGGTTTTCTCACGCTGACAATTCACTCTAGCTAAAGTATGCATACTAAGTGCAGCCCCCACAGCCAGGAGTTGCCGAATTTCCATCACCTCCTTCATCAGACCTGGTTTTGCCTTTTCCTTGGAGGAACACAGAAGAGTAGCCTTCGTCTGAAATAATATTTGCTTCCTTGCTTATCAACTAAACTCAACTACCCTGCAGGAGGAATTTGTTGCTGTTTCCTTACCCAGTTAGACTCAGTCTAACGACTGGCTGAGACCTTGAATCCCCGTTCTTCCCTGATTAGTAAGTTATCTCTAACTTTTGATTCTGGCTCCATTTATGTTTTCCCTTTAAAATAACAGCTGACATTTACAGAACTCTAACCACTTGCCAAACATCATTCTATTTGCTGGACAAGTATGAAGTTGTTTAGCTCTTCAAACACCCCTTGAGGTAGTTACCATCATTTTCTTCATTTCCCATTCAAGGACACTGAGAAGCAGGACTGCAGAAACTTGCCTAAAACGATACATCTAGGGAAGGGCAACACTAGGATTGAAATCTGGAGTTCACACAATTGTGACCCCTGAGAAGTTTCCATTCCTTAATCCCTGGGACTGTGAATATATTGCTTTACGTGGAAAAAGGGAATTTGCAGATGTAATTAACATTATTAATCATTTGACTTTAAGATAGGGAAATTATCCTGCATGGTCCAGGTAGGTTCAAGGTAATCACAGGAGCCCTTAAAAGTCAAGGCAGGGCAAGCACAGTGCTTCACATCTGTAATCCCAGCACATTGGGATTGCTTAAACCCAGGAATTTGAGACGAGCCTGGGCAACATAGCAAGACTCCATCTCTTAAAAAATAAATAAAACATAAAAACAAAGGCAGGAGAGGAAGTCAAAGAAATTCAGTTTCCTTGCTGGTTTTGAAGGTGGAAAGAGGGTATGAGCTAAGGAGTGTAGGTCACCTCTTGAAGCAGAGAATAATCCCAGGCTGAAGCCTGTGAAGAAACAGGGATTTTAGTTCTGAATGAGAAGAGAAGCAGATCCTCCTCCTCTGAGCCAGCCCAGACAACACCTTGACTTCAGATTTGTAAGACTCTACACCAGGAGCACAGCCAAGTCCATCTGGACTTCTGGGCTGAAGAACTGTGAGATAAAAAATTAGTGTTGTTTTAAGCTGCTTGGTTGGTGGTGATCTGTTAGGTTCTGGAAGTAATCGAAACCTAACACAAAATCTAAGCAAATTTGTAGCACAATGGTTGCATTTGACCCTGATGCTTCCATCACTGCCACCTTGATATTTGGACATACACTCAACTCCCCAGCATCTTGGCACCCAGCTCCTCTTTCCTAATCATCACTGAAGAAAGTGCCAGATTCCCTTGTATTCCCCTCATCATTTCCCCAAGCACTTCCCTTCTCTCCTATTCTCACTTTCCAAAGGCCATCTTCCTGTACAGCCTGTAGAATCATGAGCCAATTAAATTTCTTGTCTTTATAAATTACCCAGTATTGGGTATTTATTCATAGCAGTGTGAAAACAGACTAATACAACAGTCTATTTCAAGGATTGAGTTTTTCCTCAGTGTATCAGTCCATTTTCACACTGCTATAAAGATACTACCTCAAGACTGGGTAATTTATAAAGAAAAGAGTTTTAATTGACTCACAGTTCCACATGGCTGGGAAAGCCTCAGGAAACTTACAATCATGGGAGAAGATGAAGAGGAAGCAGGCACCTCTTTACAAGGCAGCAGGAGAGAGAAGCGAGTGCGGGAGAAACTGCCACTTATAAACCATCAGATCTCGTGAGAACTCCCTCACTATCATGAGAACAGTGT
This sequence comes from Papio anubis, assembly GCF_008728515.1. Taxonomy (NCBI): domain Eukaryota; kingdom Metazoa; phylum Chordata; class Mammalia; order Primates; family Cercopithecidae; genus Papio; species Papio anubis. Next base: position 138,486,629 of record NC_044996.1, read on the forward strand.
GGGGGAAACCACACCCATGATCCAATCACCTCCCACCATGACTTTCCCTGACACATGAGGATTACAATTCGGGATGAGATTTGGGTAGGGACAAAGAGCTGAACCATATCACCTAGGTATCATTTTGTTTTCCTCAAGGATTCCTATGGTATACAAGATTATGTTAAGATTCTGTAAATGAACCCAGAGAACCCAATAGGTCTCACTGAAACTCTCCTGGTGCACAAATATGAGATAACATGTTACGGTAGCTCATAGAATTAGTAGCCCAAACAGTGGAAATGTAATAGCAAACATAATGCAAGGAAACTATCAATCCTTTCTAACCAGGTTTGGTTTTCAGGCAGGTGTCCCTGGACCAGAGTCTCTGCTGTGCTCTTGGTCAAGAAATCTTAGTCACCCGAATTTTCTGTCTTGGACTAAGGTGAAACAGTACCCAAATGATGATACAAATTACTCTCAAAGACTAAGAATCCAAGTGTGTGACATTACATAGCTTTGCATCTATGGAAACCTAAATCATAATTGTTTCCACCGCCCAATTATGTCCCTTTTCATAACATTTACTATTCTGGCTATATTTATCATAGAACCTAGGAACCTCAGAGTTGACCTGAATCTAATCAAATTTCAGACCTCCTCGCCGAAGACCCTAATGGAAGAGCAAAACTAAATCAACGTATTACCAATCTCAAGTCTCTCTCTGAGGACCCAGACCACTGAATTTTTGTTGTCATTTTCAGGTTGATCCTATAACTGCATGTTCTACAATATCTGTGCTCCACCAGCTCAGTGAGGAATCAACTGACTATTAAAAGTAAATGTTGGTCTCCATATACCTTTTGGCACTAGTCTATGAAATAACTGACTGAGGAACTATTTCAGATTAAGGAAAAGCTAAAAGCAACGTGTGACCTTAGATTAGACATATGATTGGAACACATGTATATTTTATATACAAAATATTGAGGAAATTGACAAAATTTAAATACAGAATATGGATTAGATAATAGGAATGTATGAAGGTCAATATTTTAAAAAGATAATTTCAACTTTTATTTTATTAAGTGGGTACATGTGCAGGTTTTTTTTTTACATAGTACCCGACAGTTTTTCAACCCTTATCCCCCACCCTCTAGTATCCTGCAGTGTCTATTATTGTCATCTTCATGGCTATCGTACATGGGATTCCTTACTTGATTTTGCTCTCAACATGAACATTATTGGTGTAGAGAAATGCCACTGAAGTTTGTACATTGCTTTTGCATCCTGAAACTTTGCTAAAGTTATTTATCATTTCCAGGAGCCTTTTGTTGGAGTCTTTAGGGTTTTCTAGTATAGAGTCATCAGTGAAGAGAGATAATTTGACTTCTTCTTTTCCTTTTTGGGTGCCTTTTACTTCTTTCTCTTCCCTGATTGCTCTGGCTAGGACTTCTAACATCAAATTTTTTGATGTTGGTCATTATACTGTAGTTATGTAGGAGAATGTCTTTGTTCTTTCTAAGAAACATACATTGAAATGTTTAAGAATAAAAGATCATTATATGTAATTTACTCTCAAATGGTCAAGAGAGAGAAAGAGACAGAGAGAAAGAATAAGAAAACAGAGTGAGTAAATGGGGCAAAATGCAAACAATTTGTCAATCTATGTAAAATGTGTACAAGAGTTCTGTGTTATATTTTTGCAACTCTTCTGTATGTTTAAAATAATGTTAAAATAACAGTTTTCCCAAATATTAAATGTTGCCTCATACAAGCATTTATGAGCGTGGAAAATGTGGCTCCTGAATGATAGGATACAAAATCTGGTGATGAGCGAATACACTGAAAGTATCAAGAGTTGAGTTGCCATCTTAGAAGAATATTAGCTATAAATCAAATGATGAATATATCAATTTTAAATAGACTAGAAAACCAATAATTATAAGGTTACAAGACTGCAATAAACGTGAATTATCTCCATTGCATGTATTTTCATCTCTACTTGCCAGTTTTATGAGATGCAGTCCCCAGTACATTTTCAATTAATTCAACATAGAAGATTCACTTCTAGTATGTTTTCAAGTTGTTTCAAACCCTGACCATCTTTTTGATTGCTCTACCTTCCAAAAGAAAAGAAGTAAACACTAATTTTCTTTCCTGATTTACTTCATTGTTTTCTTCTTTTAAATTAACATTTACCTATAAAAGATTGTCTCTTGACTTTATATATATATTTGAAGAGGACATGTGCCTCCATAAAAGGAAATAAAATAAGAAAATAAAGTATTGATTTTGTGAAATCAAAATATTTGAATTATGGTTTCTCAATATCCAAAAAAACTCTTGCAGTTTCTGTACTTATTTCTTCTGATGCATAGAGTTTCAGGGACTACATATGTTTCACAACCACAGATATCCACTTGAAATAAAAACATTATAAAGTTAGAAAGTGACTCTGTCGAAGTTTTTATTTTAACTCTCCTACCAACACTTCCTAGCCATGACTCTTGTCTTTCCCATTCTTTCTCCTTGGCCATTGTATTCATCATTTATACCCACACCATGTGGCCGTGGACTACAGAGGTTGATTTAAATTCGAATCATTGTCTACCTTTGCAGGCTTATCCTGTGAAAGTTTAGCAATGGTGCTACACCTACCCGTGAATTCCATTTGTTGCTCCCTGCCTTCCCAATGAATAATAGAAATTTTGCTAGATTTTCTTCTGCCAGGGCACTTTTCAATCTTCCATGCCCTCAGGATTCAGATTTCATGTTAAGATGCTTCTATATGAACACAGCAATCAAATTGTCTCCCTGGTTAGAGAGAAATCTCTCACTCGGCTGTCTAAATTTCCGCAATTGTAAAAGAATAAATAAAAAATACATTGTTTTATAATGCCAAAAGGACAAAAACAGCTAGTAGAAATGGGAAATATTTTTTATCATACCAAACTCTAAGCAAAAGAACTCCTTTAAGTTTAAAGAATGCAGTTCTGGAGCTGTAAGAAGTCCCAAAAATGTTTCTCCTAAAATTCACCTCAATCTGCTTTATTTTAGATATCAGATTCACAGGTTTAAAGCTCCCTTGGGAGAAACTATGATGTCATAAATTTAAAGATTCTTGGCATTTTGTAAATTGAGCCTTATCTTGCCTTTACTGGCCCATAGCTATATAGTGTCTCACCTACATTAATGATGTAAATCAGACCTTCCAGAAACTTTCTGAGTTTTGTCTTTTAGGAGGTCCAACTTCCCTTTCCTGCCACAGGATGCCCCTTTGTCCTTAGAATAAACATGTTTTTATTTGATAAAATTAACTTGACTTGGATTCTGATGTTTGCATCCTTCATTGAGGGGGTTCAGAAAATCCACTCCCAAAGCTGGCCGTGAGCCCTCAGAAGAATCGTGCTTTGTATTACAGTACGTAAATCGGTCCTCACCCCCAAACATGAATATCTCTTCACCCAGCCTGACCAATGTGTCAATGCGCTCAAACCATTCACACCTCCCTGCTTCCACCAAATAATTCTTTGCTTCTGAACATTCTGAACTTTGGCTTGGGCTGTTCCTGCGTATAGAACATGTGAAACTTTTCTAATCCCTACTATCCCTACCACCACAACTTTGTCATGCATGTTCTGACCTGGTCTCTTATTGATGGTCTTCACTGAATGCCATTTATACTATAAAGCCGAATTTAATTCCCTCAAAGAGGAAGTCATATTCTTGTCTTCCAAACTCCCATAGAACTTTATTCCAAACTCTCATAAACCTGGAATTCTATAGGACTTATCACACACTGAATTTATTTTTTAGAGACAGTGTATCACTCTGTCCACCAGGCTGGAGTACAGTGGTGCAATCATAGTTCACTGCAGCCTCAAACTTCTGGGCTCAAATACTCCTCGCACCTCAGCCTCCAAAGTAGCTAGGGCTACAGACAGAGCCACCACACCTGGGTGATTTAAAAAAAACTCATAGAAACAAGTTCTTGGTATGTTTCCCAGGATGGTCTCAAACTCTTAGCCTCAAGTGATCCTCTTGCCTTGGCCTCCCAAAGTGCTGGGATTACAGGCAAGAGCCACCACACCTGACCACTAATTTGAATAACTGTGAGTCATGTGTCTCTTCTGTGTTCCCTTCATACGCACAAGAGCCTCTAGCAATGGGTTTACATAGTAGACATAATTTAATGAAGTTTTGTGAGGTGAAGGATGTGTGCTGTTTGTTCCTGTTTGAGGTCCTCTTTGGCCCCATAGATATCCCAATTCTGTTTTTACAGACATTTGTGGCAATCAACTTGTGCTTGACTATCTACTGTGCAGAAAAACCACTCAGAGCACCCAACCACTAAAAGCTCATGCACACACACACATACACACAAATACAAATACACACTCCTGAGAACGTCTCCCTCCACATCCCAACATTCTGGGCTGTGTTATCAAACATGATAGTAGGTAATGCAGGCATCACCCTCTGGTCACGCTCGATTGTAGTAAGTGTAGAATCATGCCAGCTGGACATTTAACAACATATTTTTTCATTAGGAGGAAATTATAATTGAGATTTAGAAGCACTGTTCCTTTGAAGCAAGGTCTTGCAAAGTCAGCATGGGATGAAGTAGCCATGTATCTTTGTGCATTCAGAATTAGTAAAAGCAAGACAGGAAGAGGTACTTTTCAGAAAAAAAAGATAAAAGCATGACTTTCATACAGGTAAAAAAAAAAAATGAATGCATGTAAATGATTTTATTTTACTTATTAATCAATGAGACAACTGGACAGATAATACGACTGGTTCAAGTGGGAAAATGCACAAATTCATATATAGCAAATGAGTTGAATTGCAAAGGAAGGCAAAACTGTAGACATTTTTGAGAATCAGTTGAAACTCTATCATACAAGACAGAGTTTGCATATCAGTTACCTCTGATTTACAAAGAGTTACAAAATAGCTCAAAGTCAATGAACGGGGATAGAGTTCTACTGCCTGGAAAAGTGTGTAAGAGCCAAAGCATGTGATATGGTTTGGCTATGTCCCCACCCAAATTTCATCTTGAATTGTAACTCCCAAAATCTGCATGTGTCATGGGAGGGACCCAGTGGGAGGTAATTGAATCATGGGGGCAGTTACCTCCATGCTGTTCTCATGATAGTGAGTGAGTTCTCACAGGTTCTGATGGTTTTATAAGGGGCTTTTTCCCTTTTGCTCAGCATTTCTCTCTTCTGCCACCATGTGAAGAAGGGTGTGTTTGCTTCTCCTTCTGCCATGATTGTAAGTTTCCTGAGGCCTCCCCAGCCATGGGGAACTGTGAGTCAATTAAACCTCTTTTCTTTATAAATTACCCAGTCTCAGGTGTTTCTTCATAGCAGCCTGGGATCAGGCTAATACAGCATAGTTTTTCACTGAAGTACATTTATTCCCTACAGTGCCATATGGGGAGAGGGAGAGAGCTAATGCCTGTTTTCTAACATATTTGCAGCACCTTGTTTCAGTTCTCAAGAGGCTGAGTTGTACATCCTCCCCTGAGTTTCTGAAGAATGCTATAGTTTCCTTGTAATAAATTCTTCTTCTTTGGTTAGTTCAGCTTGTTTAAGAGATTTTCTGTTGTGCATTTGGTAAGATAACATTCATTTCTTCAGAAACGAAACATATCAAAACAAAAAGCACCAATACTTGCCAGGCATACTCTGAACCCTGGGTTGTCTTCCCTTTCTGGTACAGGGTTTCTGGAATTTATTTGGTTACATCAAGACTGAGGGCACCCTGGATAGAGACACTCATATAATTTCATATCCTTTTGGGGTAGCTCAGTGCTGGTCTGTGATTTGGAAAACCATAAAATAAAATACATAATGGAAAGAAGGCAATGGTCTTAGATAATTGTACTCAGAACAAGTGAGGGGTAATGACATCAAGATCACGGCAGAGGGTGGGCACATGTTCTTGGAAAGCAGATGGCCTAGTGACACATGACCAGCATTTCTACTGAGCAGCCGTGGACTGAACCTGAGTAGGTGATCTCTTTAGACACTGCACACCTGCCACATCTCACCCAGGTGCCCACTCCACCTATTCCATCCTTTCAGGTTTCTCTTTCTGGCCCAAGAATACATCAGAATCTCCAAGTCCTTCTTCTTAGTCCCCAGAGTCTGACTTTTAAAAAACTCTGACTCCATTCATGCCCACATCCAAAGACACACCCTGCCGTGATACAATTGCTATTCCTTTTCAGGCTGCAATGAATGTTATGAGCTTCTTTTCACCTGGGATGAACCCCACCTGCATGGAAACCTTGTCCCCATTGTTAGCATCCCTCAAAGATTATCCTGCTTTGTGGATGAATGAATGGTTCCCAACAAACCCCCATGTGATGGCAGTTCCTGACCTGCCACCCAGACTCAACCTTCTCATCAAACTCACTGATGCTAGGTGGAAAAAAAAAGATAGCGTTATTTAAATACACTTTGACCGCACCATATAAATCAATTTTTACAAAAGTTCCAGGGAAAATGCCACTTCTTACTCTAGTGAAAACACTTTTTAAAACATATATTCTAAATTTTAAGCATCTGTTAATTTTGTTGTGCTTTATAGTGTCCCAGTTTCTTATTTCTTACTAATCATTTAGTCATTTTCAAAGAATGGCTTAGCTACCTTTATTATTTTTTCATAGACATGCTTGATAAAAATTACTAATTAAAATAGATAAAATGGTCTTTTGTTATAAAAATTATACATGCTTATATTGTTCTAATTTATATATCTTCTTCATAAAAATAAAAAGCTCAATAGAGAGTTAAAACAGAAAGGCTTCTATTTTTGAGTCGTATTAAAAATTTGGTTCAGATTACTAGACTCAGAACTGGAAGTTACCCTAGAAATAAAAATAATTCTATGGTTCTTAAATCTTGTATTGTTCCTTGTTTAAGAATGCCCTTTTGAAATAAAATCAAACAAAAAATCAACCTGGTATATGAAGCAGATCAAAGCTGAGCCCATTTTATACATTGGAAAATTGAAACACAGAAAAATCAAGTGACTTTTCCAAAGGTCCAATTGTCACAGAAGGCACGAGAACTCAGATGTCTTGGCTCATATCTTTCCTTTACACCAATTAAGAGTTGACCCTCCCACTGTGTGTGTGTGTGTGTGTGTGTGTGTGGTCTATCTTTTAATTCTGTTCAACTAGAGCTATCACTTACTACTTACAAGAAAATAGCCAGTGTTTCATTTAAATTATTTCTTTGGAAAACAAAATACTTGTGGGTTATCTGCCATCAATCATGGGTTTATCACCCAGTTTTAGGTGGCAACAGAGAGACGACGGTGAGAATGGGATACAGAAGGAAACAGTGAAGCATGGTCCAGAACAACTCAATGAAAGGTGCTAAGCCAGCAATATATGGATGAGATACACATGTGTAAAGGATCTCAAAATCACCACGGGTGTGATAACAGGGACCAACCAGCAAAGTAGACTGCTCTGACATTTACATAAACCACCTAACTCAAGGTTTAGCCTTAAATGCTTGCAACCATTCTACAGAGTGGGGATTATGAACACATAATCCCGAATTTTTTTTTTTTTTTTTTTGAGATGGAGTCTCTGTCACCCAGGCTGGAGTGCAGTGGCGCAATCTTGGCTAACTGCAAGCTCAGACCCCTGGGCTCACACCATTCTCCTGCCTCAGCCTCCTGAGTAGCTGGGACTACAGGTGCCCGCCACCATGCCCAGCTAATTTTTTTTTGTATTTTTAATAGAGACGGGGTTTCACTGTGTTTGCCAGGAAAGTACTGGGACTACAGGCGTGAGCCACTACGCCCAGCCCCAACTCCTTTTCAACAGCTCATAACAGCCCAGTGGGCTCTGATTCCCTATTCTGTGGAAGAGACCATAACAATATCCCCAACCAACAAATAAGTACACAGAGGAGGTCTTAACAGATACCAGTGAAGGTAGAATCAAACTTTGTCTCAGTATAATAAAGATAAACTACAACAAGCCCACCAGGAATTATTAGAAAACTAGGGAAAAGAAATAGAAAACGTGTCATCTATGGCAAAAAAGGAACCTCTTTTATCACAGTTCAGGAAAAACAATGGAATTTTAGAGTTTTCTCATGAATCTGGATAAGAAAAAAGTCACCATTTTGATAACTAAGACTAACAAAGATGAAAAAAGTTGATAATGCCTAATATCAATATACAGTCTCAATAGTTGCATAGGACAGTTGGAAGTAGGTTTCAAAAATCTTAATTGTGTATGCACTTCTTTCTACTCAGAAACCTCACTTTTGAAATTTATCCCAGGAAAAAAAGTCTGACAAATGTAAAACAGAGATGTACAAATACACTCATCACATTTTTGTTTAAAAGAGTGAAAAGTTTAAAAACACTTTAAATGTTCATCAATAGCGTCGATTAAACAAATTATAGTACAATGAAACGTAGGGAGTTACTTAAAATGATAATAGAGACAGATGAGATAGATGATAGATAGATAGATAGATAGATAGATAGATAGATAGATAGATAGATAGAAGATAGGTAGATACATAATAGAAAGATAGGTAGATAGATACATAACAGAGAGGTAGATGATAGATAATAGATGAATAGGTAGATGAGGTAGAGAATAGATTAGATGGATAGATAGACAGATATTAGATAGATGGTTGAATGGAAAGATAGGTAGATAGGCGATAGATAGATAGATAGATAGTAGAGAGATAGACAGATAGACAGCAAAACTGAGCAAAACTGTCCTTGATGTATTCTTGGGAGGGGGAAGCAAATTTGAGAGAGCATAAAAATAACCGATGTATCTTTCTGTACAAATGTATATGCACATGTGTAGAGAGCTAAGCAACACATTCACCAGTATATTTACAGTGACTGTCTCTGGGAATGAAATTTGTACATGCAATTTTATGTCTGCTTTACTTCTGTGTTGTTCAGAGTATTTCACAGTAAACCTATATTTATTTATATAATTTTTAAAAATAAAGCAATTTTCATTGTAATGAAGAAGGGAAGGCCCCTGTGAGTTTGAATCAATGTCCTCCAGAGACTGCATAAATGTTGTATTCCATAGAAAACTGTTGTTTCATATTTATTAGAGCAGCCTATAATCATGCCAATAATCACATTTTTTCCCTAAAATAACTGAGGTATCATTCAAAGATTTGACATAAATAGCCCAGGAAACATAAAAGTGGATGCAGTGAGCCACAAGGACATAGCCAAAAAAACCCAGGATGGTGTCAATGACCTAACAACACCCCCGACATATCCTACCAATGTCAGGTGGTTTAACATGGAGACAGTGCTGTCAGCAGTGGCCCACGTATCTGTTGGAAGATCACAATTCACGAAGACCTGCAGTGAGTGCAAGGTTCTCTCACACCAAACAAGATCAACTCTGCATGGTCCCATTCAAGTAATCCCAGCTGAGGCATTTTTGCTGCTATTATAAAGTTTAAACAATATTCCAGAGATTTCTTTTATTTTTCCTTCTCTGAAAGACAAGAATGTGAACTTTCAGGGTCTAACTCAAGTTCCTCATTCGTGCAAAACCCTTCAGTTACTCCTACTATACCTATTCCTATTACACATAGCCTTCTCTTGACATGTCCTCCTGATGCTAAACCTCATGCCATCAGAACTGTGTTCTCTCCCTGAAAATCTGTGACTACAGAACAGTGCAAGGTGAAAACATGATTCCAACATGTGTGAGTCTTAATTGTCATAAGAGTGTGCAAAGTGAGGACTGCAGATTGTCATCAACGGTAATACTGGCATTAACTGTAATGAAGGTTTGCTCTGGTAAGACCTACCCATGAACCATATCTTGTGCTAGGAATTTTATATTGATTCTCTCACTGAATCTCTACAGTCTCTCATGAATGGAGTAGCATTATTGTTAGCATCTTACAAATTATTGCATAAAGGTGTGATGTAGCAGGTGACTTGTCATGAAAACTTTGTTCAGGGGCACATGTGCAGGTTTGTTACATAGATAAACGTGTGTCATGGGGATTTGTTGTAAAGATTATTCATCACTCAGATATAAAGCCTAGTACCCATTAGTTATTTTTTCTGATCCTCTCCCTTCTCCCACCTTCCACCCTCTGATGGGCTCCAGTGTGTGTTGTTCCCCTGTATGTGCCCACGTGTTATCATCGTTTAGCTTCCACTTATAAGTGAGAACATGTGCTATTTGCTTTTCTGTTCCAGCAATCCCATTATTGGGTATTTACCCAAAGGAATATTGTTCCCATTTTTATGACCATGTGTCCCCAATGTTTAACTCCCACTTATAAGTAGGAATGTGTGGCATTTGGTTTTCTGTTTCTCTGTTAGTTCACTTGGGATAACGGTTTCCAGATGCATCCATGTTGCTGTAAAGGACATGATCACATTCTTTTTTATGACTGAATAGTATTCCATGGTGTATATGTACCACATTTTCTTTATCCAATCCACTGTTGATGGGTACCTGGGTTGATTCCATGTCTTTGCTATTGTGACAAGTGCTGCAATGAAAATACGAGTGCCTGTGTCTTTTTGATAGAACAATTTCCCCTTCTTCCTGTCGGCCTTGGCAAAGAATTTATGGCTAAGTCCTCAAAAGCAATTGCAACAAAAACACAAACTGACAAATGAGACCTAAACTCTTGCCCTTTCTAAATTACTGTCACCACGTGTTATCTGTCCCACAGAATTGTGACAATACATACAGATTGCCCTCTTCTATTGCTCCATTTGAGAACATCTTTGCATCTGTTTTTGAACTAGATTATTATTACATTTAAATTTATTTTTTAAATTTAACTTTTAAGTTCAAGAATACGTGTGCAGGTTTGTTATATAGGTGAATTTGTGTTATGGGGGTTTCTTGTACAGATTATTTCATCACCCAAGTATTAAGCCTAGTATCCATTGGTTATTTTTCCTGATCCTCTCCCTCCTCACACCATCTTGTCCTCTGACAGGTCTCAGCATCTGTTGTTCCTCTCTAAGTGTCCATGTGTTGAACTAGATTATAATATTCAAGGATAAAGGAGCTTTGCCTTCAAAATTCCAGCATGCTGACTGGACCTAGAGATGGAACTCAAATTAACTGACTGCTGATCAATTACTTGTCCACTGTGAAAGTTCAGACACCACCTTCATGTGTCCTGTCAACATGTACCTACTTTTTGAAAAACTGTGTTCTTTATGTAGATATGGGAGGAAATGTGTAGAATTACATCTTGTTTGTTATTCATTGGAATTGTCTGGCCTCTGGCAATTATTTAGTCTCTTCAGGCTTCAATTGTTCTTCATTGGAACTTAAGCTCCCAAATCTAGGTTGGACATCCATTATATATGCTATATGTCCCTTTTTGCAGTTGTCAAATTGTCTCTCCTACTCATCGTAAGCTCCAAGGGTGTGAGGAACAGCATCTATGCCATTCTGCAGCTCAACATCTGGCATAGAGTAGATAAACAGGATGTGATATTTGCTATATCAAATGGAAATTATATGAAATATGTGCCTGCTTAGAATTATCACTTATCCCACAGTGGTTTTTAAATAAAATAAGATTATACTTGTGAAATTGTTGAGTTTCTTCTAAAGTTCAATAGCAATTGTATTTATATATGATAGAGGTAAATACTACATAATCCTAAGTTGTGATAAAAAAACAGCTTCCAGGAACAGATGTCTAGCAGAGGGTCTTTAAGAATTCCAGTGACATTAATTTTAAGGTTCCATTATGGGACTCAGGATCAAGGAAGAAGCTACTTATAGCCAGGGAACATCCTGGTGAAGCCCCATGAGTCCAAATTAGAGGGACAGTGTTCAGCTAATTTCTACATTGATAATAGGTATCAGTGTTTGGATCTATGAAGTATCTAGCATTCCTTAGAAACTCAGGTGAATCAAAGTTCCAGTTGGTCTTTGAAATTATCTGCACCTGGTCACCTGGGTTCTCCATCCATTAACAGGCAGCTCTGAGCTTGATGAGATGAGGGGCCACCATCAGCATCCTCTTTGCTTTCTCCCATGGCTGGTTTGACTCACTCCAAGGATGTATAGTCCATCTCATCTGAGTAATAAGCCCAAGTAGGATAATTTCAAAGAAACCATTCTTATCTCTTGTAATGACTATTTGTGAGTTTAGGTCTATTTCCTTCAAAAAAAAATAACACTGAAATTCATGAGATCCCACACAAAATACAGAGTTTACAAACTTGGGTCATTTTCCTGCATATTCTTTTAAAAATGATTTGTCCTTTCTTTTCTTTCAGTGAACAGATGGATAGAATCATGAATTTATCCCTATAATATAAAATCATGTTTGTTTAACATTTATGAAACTTGCTGCCTGGAAATATTTATCAGACAATTTGGGATTAAAACCAGATATGTGATAACAGAGAAATATTGGGCAGCTCCCATTTTTCAATTCGTGTTTATGACAAACTTATTATGAATTAAATAATAACGGCCCAAGGTAAAATTAAAAGAACATTACTGAAGGTTGAGAATGTCTCATTCCTTGAACCTTCTGTTCTCTTCCAATATTTCTAATTCAGCAGGAGTATAAAAAAGAAATGCCATGTTAAAAATTATTGGTTTTATTATTACAGTAAAAGTTTTCTTAAAATGACCTCCAATTAATCATCTTGTCAGATTCATCAACAGAGTCCATCACTTCTGTAAAATGTTTTGTTTAATTCAGTAATATGCTGAGGTCTTAGTATAAAAATGGCAGTCTCTAGTTTGTCTATAACTTTATGCTTCTGTGAGTAGAGTTGTTTGCCTACTGTAAATACATTGCTTTGATCCCAAAACTGTGTTACATCTTGTACTTGTTATTGTAATCATGGAATTTGATTAGCCAGAATGTAACCTAATCTTATTTGACTGCATAAAGAAAAAGAGCTGCTACTTTCAAAAGAACATAGTGGTGGGTTTTTTTTTAAACTAAGTAAAAGTGAGCTAAATATTTCTATTAAATTTGGTGGGGGCAGCATAACCATAAATGCTTGAGAAGAAAATCATAAAAATCTAGAAAAATTTTGCACTGAGATTTCTTTATATGTATCTTAATTTCTACCTCTGCTTTGAAAAAAAATACTGTCAATTTTATGTAATAGATTAGTTACCTATTACTATATAACAAATTACCACAAAACAAAACGTAGTGGCTTAAAACAACACACATTTGTTAGCTCATGGTTCCTATAGGTCAAGAATCTGGGCATGAGTTAGGTATACAGTTCCTCTGTGTCAGGGTCTGCCACTGGGCTACAAGCTTGGTGTTGGCCAGGGCTGAGGTCTCATCTGAAGGCTTGACTGAGGCAGATCCACTTCCAAACTCATATGTGTTCACTCAAAGGGACATCTTAAGCTCAGCTGCCCACAAAGAACATGGATATGTCTTATACAGAAAACAACTCCAATTTGTGAACACGTACTCAAAGAAAAAACTTGGTCTTATTTTTAAAATGCTGGTGGAGGATAGAGATTGATATATCTATCTATAAGTAGATAGATATAATATAGCTATAGATATAGTTAAGTGTACTATTTTAAGCATGCATACATCATTTTATGTGAATCTCCATTTTAGCTAATCATTTAGTAATTAAATGATTATAAACCTGGATCTCTTTGGATAAAAAATGACAAGCTCATGAGATTTCCTTAAAAAGATGCCTTAAGACATATTTTAGCTTTGTTCAAATATCCTTGCAAGGCCAGAAAGTATAACAACAATCCCAGCTTTGCAGTAACAGCAAAATTAAAGACCAGCAAATCTCCTAATTGTCCTTCCTGACTTGAGGAAGGCCAAGCCTTTCCTCCAAACCAAGGTGCATAGGAACATCCAGCCTGTGTACCTCCCACAAGAGGAGAGGAAGCGAACAAGACCTTGTTGACTCCCATACTCTGAAATACAGCAACCATGACCAACAGCATAGCAACTCTCCCATGTGAAGTAGCTATAAAACAGGGCAGGTGGAGGGGAAGAAATGTGGAAGGAAGATACACAAATGTCTATGTTCAAATGGAGAGATGGCCAAAAGTTCCCATTTCCACAGGCCCTACTGTATTGTTCAAATTGAGTGTATTACATAGCATATAAAATTCTGTTAACTAAATAACATGAATTTTTATGTAAATAAATGAAATATGACTTCTATAAATGTCATAGAATTTTGGGAAAAAAAAATAAGTAATTTGTAGCTACCGACTAAGGATTTTAAAATAATTTCCCCCAATATCAACTTTTTTAAAATGAAAGAATTTGCCTCCAAGAAAAACATCCAATGTACTGGATACCAGATGTCTCAGGAAACATTTCAGTCAAGAACCCATGTACCCTGAATCTGGTAGTATTGATAAGTACACTAAGAAATGTCTTTGGTTGTCATATTATTTCTGAATCAATCTGATGCTGTTATTCCCCAAACTATTCAAGTTGATTCATTTGATGAACACAAGCTTCCTTTTTCAGATTTTAGGACCCATTTCAGGATGGGTTATTTTCTGTCAATCCATCCAGAACAATGTTCCCAGAATCCCTAGGGCACTGAAGGCACAAAAAGGTGACAGTAACTCATTATTTTTCTCTCTGATCCATAGTGATCTAATCTTAGACCTACCATTCAACCCCATTTTCACTTAGCATATTGGATATGGAAATTTAATCACCTTCCTATAAATGCAATATAGTGGGTAATGGATTTTCTGAAAATATTGTGTTTATATTCAATATGACTTCCCCTTTTCTTCATCTAGTTTGAAACCATTAATTAGCAAATTCTAGTGCCATGTAAATTTGGCAGGTGAGATATCACACGGCAGGAATTCCAGACAGAAGCCGGAAATCTAGAAACTTAGCTAAGCTCTTTACCTGCCCCTGGCATTGACTGTTTGACGTTGAGACGTCATTTCAGCTTTTGTCTGTTTCTTCATCTCTGAATTGGGGCTGATCAAAACACAAGCAGACCGTGCTCACATGTGGAGACGAATAACTAACCAAAGCAGCATGAACAGTGCAGTGCTGTGCGACTGTCAGGGGTCATAAAATCCTGAACCTTCTCTTTGGGCTCCTTTGGAAGACACATGGATTTGCATTCCGAGCAGGAAGAACACTTGATCCAAGAGCTTGGCTGCTGACAGCACTTCAAATCCTTCTGAAGGACTTCTTTGCCCCCCATTAGAAATTACAATGCTGAGAGGATGAGATTTTAGGTGTTTGGAGGTGTAGGGTGTAAGTTCAGCTGGGAATGTATTCATTTCTTGGTTAAGAGGAAGGTAAAGAAGAAATAGGTAAGGGAAAAAGAAATGTGTTTTTTCACCTGACCTGAAAAAAAAATGTATCAGATCTACAGTGACCAGAATGAATTAAAAATGTGATGTGAAAGATAAGTGTTACTCATGTACCTTGAACATGCACCCTCAGATGCCTGGCATTGAAGGTCTTTGATGAACTGATCCAAACTTGCATTTCCAGCCCCACCCACCGTCCCCCTCTGCCTATGTCTGTGTAATCACTCTAGTGCTCTTGCACTTCTGGCTGACAGTTGAAATATGCAGCAGACATTTATAACTCTGTGATTGGCTCTCTCCATTCTCTTTGAGTAGAAAACTCTTAACCCCCACTGTTGCATAAAACACAATTCAGCATATAATTCACTCCTCCAGTGTAATTAGAAATCACCACATCTCTGATCCATCAAAGCATGTTGTCCACCCTGACAAAACGGCCATAATTATGTTGCCTGTCACTGCATGCATCTATACTTCATTGCACATTATGACCTCCAAAACATAGGGGATGTGCTTCAATCATTTTCATACTCCTAAGTTTGAGCACCATACCCAGAACCCAGTACCTTCTCAATTAATATACATGGGAGGAAAAGTGAGGGAGAGACAGACTGATGGATGAGGCCCATGAAAAAAAAGGAATTGCATGCATAGTCTTTGCACTAACAATTCCATTTATTATTACTATGAATATGTTTTATTTTGTTTATTTGGGCATATCATGCCAGAGAAGTCATTACTCCGTCTTAGTCATCTGAATGTTTTCTGAAGCTGTTGAACTGTTTCAGGTTTTGTTTCCCTCCAGTTTATTCTATGTGTCCCTGTTTTATTTAATCATGATCTAAACTGAATTTCCTCAGTCCCATGTTGTCAGCAATCCAATTAAGATACTATTCAAACCACAGTGATCCGAATTCTACTGGTTGGCTCACTCCATCTGCCTTGTTCAACCTTTTCTAGTTTTTCTAGAAATTTAAGGTGCTCATATCATGTAAATGCAAACACAAATCATTTCTTCCACCACAGTGCTTCACGTATGTCCATCTATGCTAAATACAGGGATTTCTGCTTCTAGTTGGTGGTTCCCCACTGACGTCTCCTGCTAACTGCTATGAATCACCCTAGGGGCCCAGAGCACATGTGGCCCACTAGGATCACTGGCGCATTAGTAGCACCCAAGGTCCACTATTCTGTGAAGTGCACTAAAGCCCTGAGAACCAGGAAGATGGGAGAAGGAGATTCCTGTCTTGGTGTAAAATATGGGATCATGAGATTCCAACACTGCTTTGTTTGTCCTTCCACGCATCACCAATTTTAGTGAAGTGTTTCTTTTATATTTTGCAGTCATTGAACACTTGTTAAATGTCAAGAACTAGGCAAAATGCCCAATAAACTCAAATATCCCCTCATTTAACCTTCACAACTTTACCTTGGGACAGTTAATACCTTCTAAATATTGCCTTCTTCTATGGTTGACATTTGTTTCTTGGAGCTGGACTGGAAACCACCTTTGGGTGTGAGTCATTCACTTAAAGTAGCTGCATCTCTCCTGAAGTCAATGTTTAATAAGAGGTTTTTTTTCCAGGCACTGTCTCTTCTTAGAGTGTGTGTGTTTACCAGAAGTCATTGAGCTGAATCCAATAAACGAATGTTAGGCCGACCTGCCCTGGTTGACCAGATGTACCTGGAGATGCTGCATCCAAGCAGTTGCCAGGTATTAATTTATTCTCCAGAGGTATCTGCAACCTTCATGCATACTGGCTCAGCAAATCACTGATTCATCACAGAGACAGTGATATCCCTAAACCTCCTAGACTGAATTGCCCCACTTCACTTGTTATATTTTGTCAGGCAGTGCCTCTGAGACCCCTTGGGTTCTGTAAAATGCCTCAGGCTTTGGCTTAAGATTCTAGGGTAAGGCAACGCTAGAACTGCTTCAAATTCCCTTTCTCCCCAACCCAAGGTTTCTCAATTTTGCCACTACTAATACTTGGCCTGGACCCTTCCTTGCTGTGACAGGCTGTCCCGTGCACTGTAGGATGCTCAGCAGCATCCCTGGCCTCTACCCCCTGGATCCCAACATCACCACCCCCTTCCAGAATGACAGCCAAAAATGTCTTCAGACATTGCCAAATAGCATACCAGGAAAAGCTGTAGGCTAGCACCCTCTCTTGAATATTCACAAAGAACAATACTTTAATAAATGCTCTGAAAACTCCTGTGGTACAAAAACAAGTCAGGTCAGCTGCATTATCCAAATATATGGAGCCATTTATCAGAAGACAGCCCACAAAGATAGCCTTGAACAGAATAAAATCATAGAACTGCTCTTCTAGAAAAGCTCCTTTCAACCCTATTTTAAGCACGAGACCAGCACTTGACCTAACTCAACGTACTTTTGAAAATACAGCCCATAATCAAATGTCTATTTTTAAAACCTCTTATTATTTACTTATGAATATTAATGCATGCCTAATAGGTACATTTGTAATGGAGATTATCACTCTAAAATTACTTTAATTACTCCATGATTTATTATTTGTTAGCATATTTATTTGGGATATATTTATATATATATGTGTGTGTATATATATATGTACACATATGTGTGTGCATGCAATAAATACATTACATATTTTTTCTGGCAATAGGCAGTGTCCCAATAGTAACAACCTGTTGTGCTCTTATTGTGCAGAGAACATATTATTTGGTTAATTATTAGCACATACCTCATAATGCTTTGAATTCATTTAGTACTTGGTAATTTTTATATAAGTGATATGCTGCAAAGACCACAAGCATTAAAGTTGGCTGTGCACCCAACTCTTTCTCCTTCCCTAGCAAACACAGCAGTGCTGGATAAATCACTCCAGCCTTTCAAAGTAAGAATGGTGATATTTATTCCAGAAAATTATTGCCATGCTCGTGGAGGAATAAGTACAATTTTCCTGGCACTGAAGATGCCCATTAGAAATGGATTTATGTCCAAGATCCAACCCCACCACCTACTGATTACAGAGAAGGAATGCTCTGATATTTTTTACAAGTTCGTAGGGTTTTTTAAAAAATATTTTTTATTATAGAAGGTATACTTCCATGCTTATTGTTAAAATGCAAAAAATATATAAATGTGCAAAGAACAAAAAAATACAGCTATTACTTTACTTCCCAGAGATGAATCATTGATGAGAGCTGGCGTGTTTCCTCTCCATTATTTTTCCACTCTGTATGTCGGAGACTTTTAATGAAAATATTAGACACTAGGATATGTTGTCTTTCCTGAGATAAATTCTGACCTCTTATCTTCTCCCAGGATTTTGAAGGATCTGCTCAGAGGTCTGTGATTTTTCTATAAAGCAGATGAGGAAGGAAAGAGGTGCTGTAGGTTTTGGCATTCAGCCACATCCTAATGCAGGGGTCAGCAAACTTCTATAAAGAGCCAATACTAAGGATTTCAGGCTTTATGGGACATATGGTCTTGGTCACAACTACTCAGCGCTACTCTTGTAGCACAAAGTAGAATGAAATTGCAGCCATAGGCAATACATAAATGAATGGACATTGTTGTGTTCCAATAAAACTTTGTTTACAAAAGCAGAGGATGGACAGAATTTGGCTTCTGAGCTGTAATTGGCTACTTGCTATCCTATGGTGGCAAATGATGACAAGCAATGAACAAGTAATAAAGTTCCGGAAATAGAACAGCACTTGTATCTAACTGTGAAAACAGTTCCTGTTCTGTAAAAAAAGGAATACGAAATAACATCAAGGGGGGAAAAACCATCCAAGTTTATGACTGAAAAATCATTTATTAAAACTTTGTATCAGGAAAAAATGTTGCACTTCTGAATACTTTTCAAATTGAAATGCTGTCACGTGCTTCACTGACTGTTGTTTTGTTCGCAGACAACCCGTTTGAGGGAGTATCGATCCTACTTTAATCCCCATGATTCAGTTTTTTCTGGCTGCTTTCCAAGTTATAACCATTTCTGTCACTACATAAATCTCTTCATAATTTTCCCCCAAAATTAAGTCCCCTCTGTCTTTTCTGATCAACCAAGTTCTCTCCTACAAACTCCAGATTCGACCAGTCACACGTGGCTGACAGAATCTGTGTTTTTTCTGTTTTGGAGATGGAGCTTCGCTCTTGTAGCCCAAGCTGGAGTGCAATGGCGCGATCTCGGCTCACTGCAACCTCCACCTCCTAGGGTTCAAGCGATTCTCCTGCCTCAGTCTCAGCCTCCTGAGTAGCTGGGATTACAGGCACTCGCCACCACACCTGGCTAATTTTTGTATTATTAGTAGAGACAGGGTTTCACCATGTTGGCCAGGGTGGTCTCGACCTCCTGACCTCAGGTGATCCACCCGCCTCGGCCTCCCAAAGTGCTGGGATTACAGGCGTGAGCCACTGCGCCCAGCCCACAATCTGTTTTTAAAAGGACATTTTGTGATTAGACAATTTTCTTCAAGGATGATTTGTGAAAAAAGCCATCCACAATTATATATATATATATTTTAAGTCATCAATTTGCTATGGATTTAATCATTGCAGAGTCTACAGGCAAATGGGGTTTTAGTTCAACAGATATTGAGTGACCACTGTAGCCAAAGTTGCTGCTCTGCCAAATTCTCAGCAGCTCCCTTTTACCTATTCTGTGTGGCAACCACTCGCTGCTGAGTGCTTTTTTCTAGCACTTTTATCAGCGGACCTGCTGTCCTTGGGTTGCTGGAGCATGGAGAAATGCCAGTAGTTAATATCACTTCTCATTCTGCATCTCCATCCTCTCACTCACCAAAGCCCCAAACTGCAGCCAACATAGTCAATGACTGAATGGGGGTAGATAGAAATGCCCAGTTCCCTTCCTCTAGGCAAAACAAACAAACAACAACAACAACAAAAGCCCCCAGAAATCCTCTAAGACGTTGTGTAAGCCTCAGTGCTCCCCAGAGATCAGACTGAGCCTGGGACTTTGCAGGAATCACATTCTGTTTGACTTTCTCCCTTTTTCTATCCAGCTTTCTCACTCCTTTGCTGGTTCCCCACTCTGAGATCCCAAGAACCCCAGTTTAGGAGCCACCTTTTGGGACCCTGACTTAACTAAAGCCCTAAGCTGTAGTAGGCACTACACTGGTTACCTGCAGCTTTTCCTAACCTCTAACTACTTATGGGTCCATGCCAATCTAGCTAGAATGCCATAACCTACACAGAGGGCTAGGATTAATGCACCAAACATCTGTGCTAAGAGAGAACTAAAGCATATGCATTGATCAGGTAGGTCTATAATTATTTGTATTTTTTTT
Source organism: Papio anubis (assembly GCF_008728515.1). Taxonomy (NCBI): domain Eukaryota; kingdom Metazoa; phylum Chordata; class Mammalia; order Primates; family Cercopithecidae; genus Papio; species Papio anubis. Next base: position 138,507,246 of record NC_044996.1, read on the forward strand.
CTTCAGATTTTCCAGACTGGCTACAAGCCATCGTATGGGTAGAATAAAGTACTAGTCAGGGTTCTCCAGAGAAACAGAGTCAATTGGAGATTGGTTTTCCAACTGGAGAGATGGAGATAGATAGATAGATAGATAGATAGACAGACAGACAGACAGACAGATAGGAAGAGAGAGATTATAAGAAATTGGCTCAAGAAATTGTGGAGGCTGAAAAGTCCCATGATTTGTCATGTACAACCTGAAGACCCAGTAAGTCCAGTAGTATCATTCAGTCTGAATCTGAAAGCCCAAGAACTAGGGAGCTGATAGTGTAAACCCCTATCCAAGGTAGCAGAATATGAGATGTCTCAGCTCAAGCGGTAAGGCAAAAGAAAAAAGGAGAAAGGTGAATTCCTCCGTCTTCTGCCTTTTGTTCTACTGAGAGACTCAACACATTGGGTGATGCTCGCGCCCACACAGCAGAGGGCAAACTCTTCGCCTGTACCATCCACCAGTTCAAATGCTAATCTCATTCCAACGAGCCTCACAGACACACCTGGAAATCACGTTTAACTAGATACCTGGGAAGCCTCTGATCCAGCCCAGCTGATACACAAAATTAGCTGTTGCAAGTTTTTTGGGTCTCTTCCAAGGCATTATAAGAATTATCTGGGCGGTTAACTGAGTGTCTTTTAACCACATAATACTTGCATCTGGTCCTGCCAAGTTATTGTGATGGCAAAAAGGCTAGAGCTTACATTGATGAATACTGTCACCTCTGCTCTCAGATCAATACAGTCTGAACCTGTCCCCAAACACAATTTTTTTCTGTTTACCCAGCATTGATCAAGCCCTGTTAAACTGATTCTAAATGATGATACAGAATAATTTATGAAACAAAATGTCAGCTTGCATACTAGCCATTAAAAGAAATCGAGTTTATTTATGGGGGCTTTTGTACAGCCCAGCCCATCTCTGCTGGTTAGTTATGTACATAGGAACCAAGATGTATTATCACATGGGAAATTTTGTAGAAATCAGACTAAAATGATTTAAGAAAGGCCCCAGCTAGGCTTGGTATGAGTGCCCTAAACCCTTAAACAGGAGGGATTTGTATGGGAATTAGTTCAAATAGTCGTTGCCATGGAGTTCTAATTGTTTGCATAATGGAAACTGGCTGATACCAACAAGAGTTCAACAAAGGTGACTTTGTTTTACCTCCGTTCCTCTTCCTGTTCGGGTTGTTAAAGATACTTTAGAATTAAGGTGATTATCTTCACTTTTCATTAGCAATTAAGCCTGAGCATAGTATATACATTTTATTTTCTATTCCTCAGCTATGATAACACTTCTTGCAGCCTAAATACCTGACTTGATAATGATTAGAGTTCAGAAGCAGATGACTTTACAGGAAGGCTATTTTGAAAAGATATATATAATTAATTGTACCTGAGTAAAATAGATTAAAATGTTGTGACTTTGAACAGTAAAAGTTTTCTTAGCTAGACATAAAGAACACGAATCCAGTCCAGGTATGGTACAGTGTACACCCGCAGTCCCAGACACTTGGGAGGATAAGGCAGGAGAATTGCTTGAGCCCAGGATTCCAAGGCTGCAGTGAGCTATGACCATATGATTATACCACTGCACACCAGCCTGACCAACAGGGTAAGACCCTGTCTCTCTCCCTCTCTCTCTCTCTCTCTCTCACACACACACACACACACACACGGAAATGATTGATATTTTGATAGCCTTAAAAGTTGTACAGTAAATTGTTTAGCCACCACTCTGACAAACAACAAAAACAAGACAGAAAAATATAAACCACCATTGTTATCAGGGGTTTTTGTGCATGTAATTGACAAATGTTTTATATTAATAATATATGTATATAAACATATATACTATGAAAAATTTTATATTCATAATATATGTATATGTGTGTGTATAAATGTCTATAAATCTATTAGAGAAAAAATGGTCAAATAATCTGAACAGGAAATTCTCAGAAAATCCAAACGACCAGTAAGCATGTAAAATGATATTTGACTACACCAGTAACAAGAGGAATGCAAATAAAAACAATAAATGAGCTCTGGGAGGTGGAGGTGGGAGGATTACTTGAGGTCAGGAGTTCGAGACCAGCCTGGGCAACCTGGTGAGACCCCCGTCTTTTACAAAAAATAAAAATAAAAAATAAGTATGATACGTTATTACATCGTAATAATCAGATCAGCAAACATTTAAAAGTCTTCAATTTAAATTGTCAGCAGGTGAATTGTTTCAAATCCCATATTTGTAAGCAATACTAAATAAATGTACCTGCCCTCTGAGCCAGCAATTTCATTCCTAATTATATATGCTGAAGAAGTTCTCATATTGGTGTTCAAAATGACATATATAGGAATGTTCCTTGAGGCATTTTCTATAACAGGAAAAAACTGGAAACAACTTACGTTTTCATCAATAGAGAAGCAAAACCATGTGTTGCATAGCCACACAATAAAACTATGTACAGTAGAACAAATGAGTCAACATACACACACAAAAATCTAACAAATTGAAAGCAACAGAGAATGGCAAGTACCAGGAGGCTATGCACAATACAATTGTATTTATTTACATAAATACTTTACATTATTACAGTTTTTAAATCAGGCAAAGCATGTCTACATGTAGGTTCTAAATAGCTAATACATAGCAACAATTTTAACAATTTTAACACATGTATAAAAAGGAAATACCAGATTTATGGTCTAGATTTTGGGGGTGCAAGGGGAGAAGACAGTATGGAAATAAGTGGGGAAAAGGTACCAAAAAATTCAAGTGTGTCTGAAATTTTCTATGATGATGATGATGATGATGATGATTTTGTGAGATGGAGTCTCACTCAGCCGCCCAGGCTGGAGTGCGGTGGTGCTATCTTGGCTCACTGCAACCACTGTCTCCCAGGTTCAAGCGATTCTCCCATGTCAGCCTTCCAAGTAACTGGGATTACAGGCAACCACCATCATGCCTTGCTAATTTTTATATTTTAGTAGAGACAGGGTTTCACCGTGTTGGCCAGGCTGGTCTTGAACTCCTGACCTCAGGTGATCCACCCGTCTCAGCCTCCCAAAGTGCTAGAATTACAGGTGTGAGCCACAGTGCCCGGCTTGAAATTTTCTGTTATTAAACATTGATAGAAGATACATAGATAAACAGATAGATGATAAAATCAATAGATTGATAGACAATAGATAGATGGATAGATGATAGGATAGATGGATGGATGGATAGATAGATAGATAGATAGATAGATAGATAGATAGATAGATAGATAGACAGACAGATGGATGATAGGATGGTATATTAGTCTGTTTTCATGCTGTGATGTTACATACCCCGAGACTGTGAAGAAAAAGAGGTTTAATTGACTTACAGTTCCACATAGCTAGGGAGGCCTCAGAATCATAGTGGGAGGCGAAAGGCACTTCTTACATGGTGGTGGCAAGAGAAAATGAGGAAGATGCAAAAGCAGAAACCCCTGATAAAACCATCAGATTTTGTGAGACTTATTCACTACTATGAGAACAGTATGGGAGAAACCACCCCCATGATTCAAATTATCTCCCACAAGGTCCCTCCCACAACATGTGGGAATTATGGGAGTACAATTCAAGATGAGATTTGGTGGGGACACAGAGCCAAACCATATCAGATGGATGGATAGATAGATAGATAGATAGATAGATAGATAGATAGATAGATAGATAGATAGATAGATAGATAGATAGATAGACAGACAGACAGACACAGGTAAATTTTCATTTTTTATTTGTAATTCCTTGAGCAGAGTCATTCAATATTTGTCAGACAGTCATGAGGCCTAACTCTATGCCAGACACTATTTATTTAGGGAAAATAATTCAGCCACTTCATTTTCTCAAGGCAAATGATGGGTCTCTAAGACCATGCATGTCTTAAGCAGAGCTCTGGATCACAGCCAATGAGCTGACCCTGGGTTTTGTTCCACTTCTGCCCAACTAGATGTGTTCTTAGTCATTAAAAATTAATTTTATCTCACTTTAAGAGGATTGTGGTTGGGAAGTTGATTGTTATGCTAAAGTTAAAAATAAAATCACAATAAAAGCAAAGCTACCATTGTCTTCTGGATTCCTGTTGGCATGGCATCTTTTCATGAGTATAGGTTTCAGAGGGTTAAGGGTTTCACAGAATTCTACTTTTGGGAATCAATATTCATCCATGTGATTTGAAGTGTGGAGACTATCATTGTAAGCAGGTCACTACGAAAGGAAATCCAAACTTGAACATTCATAGCGAGAAATACATACAAGAGAAATTTTCAAAAGACAACCAGCAATTAACGTGCTGCTCTGTAACACAGTCTATGCAAATTATTTCCAGAATTATTAATAAAAAGGTTAGCTAACTCTCAGATATTAAGATTAAAAATAAAATTATTTAATATTTACCATCTATGAATGTCATCAACAATCATAGAATTATTAATCTGAAGTAAATATCCCAGAATTACAATAATTTGGTATTGTTGAACTCACACTTGCCTAATTTCAAACATTTCCAGAAAGATACTTCAACCCAAACAGCATGGAGCTGCAGATTATAAAGTTTACTCACAATCACAGTCGATTCTATTAAATAAATTATGTTTCCATTTGAGCTATTGGCCTATGACCCTCTATGTAACATAATTTGAGTGTCATGTTTTATTTAGATAACTGACGTTTTGACCGACATACACAATATTTTTGTCACTCATGAAAGTTTATATAATTTACTCTCAACTCTAAGGCTTACTGAATCATAAAGATGTGATTCATGCATAATAAATGTAACAAAATTAAAAGAAAGAAAGTAGCCTCAAGGTTACAGTTTGGTTGGAAGAAGAAAAAAGAAACAAAGAACTACTTACTCTTGTAAAGAAGACATAAATAAGTGTTATATCTGGTACCATATCAATATATTTTTTTGTGGGCTAGACTTTATAATATGGGCATTGGAAAATTAGAGGTGAAATACACAAATACCCATTGCTTATGGACATACACACATAAACACATAACTATGTGGTGTGTGTACACATATATTGTTTTATGGATGAAAATTACACAATTGTTCTGCTTGAATGTACCTAGTGGAGGATGCTTAGGACAATACATGAAATCAAGTCATGTTTGAGTGCCAGTGGGGCTCAAGTAATAGCATCTTCTTTCCATGAAAATTCTGAGCTAATTAAGAAAAAAATACATAAGGTTTATGGACATCAAAATGTCACCTTGATGGTCAATATGGGAGATCTTAAAAAATGTCATTTTTGTCTGAAGGCAATCTAGTCCTGACCCCCAAATCGTTCCCCTCCAGGGAGTCTCAGCCAGCATAGAACTGAGGTAGACTTCCCTAGTAAGACTGCCCTCTTGAGACTCACAATACTGAAAGAGAAGAATGGCTGCTCTCTATGGAGCTGCTGACTCCCAGTAGAAAGGGAAGGAGCATGCCCTGTTTCTCCTTACAACACAGGTAAGTCATTCCACTCCTCATGGGGGTCAGGAAGTAAGTGAACAGCAAGAGAAGCTACACAGACTGCACCCACTATTGGAAAGACACACCAGCCATGGAGAAGTGTCCTCTCTTTTCTCAAGTTAGGAGGCAAAAATTTATGTGAGGACCCGAAATCCATGGCTATTCGGCATCACATCTATCCATTGCACAAATATGTATTTGAGCAGCTACCACGTGCCATGTGTATATTTGCTGAGAATGTACGCTCCTGTGTTCATGCCCCTTGAAGTCTGTGGGTCACACTGGCATGTGCATTGAAAAAAATTTATTTGCACCCATTGTGTATTCATACAACACCCAGAGCAATTTCAGCCCAAGAAACATAAGATTAAAGTAGCTAACCAAGATTTACAGACAGACTTTCACCATGGAACAAAGCCAAATAAACTGGTCTTGACAAGGCTGGATGGGAGTCTTACCCTATTTAACAGGATACCAAAACCACTATAAATTTAGAGTTACCCAATGAGTGGGACTTATCTTCTGTTGAATCAAGAAAGGAAGGCTAGAAAGAAAGAAGGAAGGAAGAAAGGGAGGGAGCAAGAGAGGAAGAGAAGGAGAGAGAAAGGGAGGGAGAAAGGAAGGGAGGGAAGGAATAGGATAACATGAAGATTTGTACGTCCACATTGCTAATAATGCCATCATACCCAAAATCAACTTCTCCAACATTTTTCATAAGTCATGGCAAAGATTTAATAGACACATTGAAGAAAAATACAGACAAAGGGCTTATCGTAAGTCAGAAATACTTGAAGAGCTAGTGAATGGAAAATAAAAATATTAAAATCTGATTTATAGCACTGATATTGCTCATTGAAGCGGTAATGTACTGAGCTATCGGATTAATCATCACCATTATTGGAATGCAAAGAGGGAACTAGTGGGCTATAAAGATACCCTTGTCTTCCTTAAAGAATGATGCTGTTGAATTTTCATAAAACACTAAATTAAGAATAACTTTTTTGTGTATCTCTGTGTATTTGCAATGAAATTTTAAAGTCAGAAGGCTCTATAAATTTTAATCTATGAGATATGCATAGCTCTTTTTGCACAAATAATTTAGTGAGGTCTTTTCTGCTTAACTTTAACTGCACAGGTAAGAATAAATGATTTTTTTTTTTTGTCACCTACATTAGTAGACAAATTCAAGTAAACTTCAAAGGAGCTGATTCAGGCAGTAAGTTTTTCTTCAGTTTCATAAACATCCTTCTATGGTTTGGGGTACGACTACTTCATTTCATGCTCCAGTGTTAAAGAATAAAGTAGAAATTATAGGGAAAATATTCAGTAACTGCACGATACTCTCTTACCTAATTGACTGTGAATTTGGGGAATACTAATTGAAGAATACGATTTAAAGTCTAGAGGCTCCATTGCTAACATTATGTCAGACTTCATGTTGCAGCAACTGTTTTTCCAGGATGGAACCTCTAAAATAACAGGTAAAATGTAACTATACTTTTATTTTTTAAGTAAATCTGATCTGATGGTTAACTAAGAATCAAGTTCTTGCCCTTAAGTAGTCTTCCAAATCCTGACTACCATTAAGTCTCTCATTTAAGGGTCTCTGTGCTGAGAACTTAAGTCCAAGGTTTTGGCCTGAAAAATGGATGCGCAGTTTGAAATTCTTGCATAAAGTCAAGATTCCCAAACAATTACAACCACCACGGTAAGTTAGTGATCAGAAAGTACTCCATCACAGTGGCCAAGTTACCATTTCTTTACAATGCCTCCAAATTTGTAAGGACCAAGAGGTTCCTGGTAGAAGCAAGAACAAATCCTTACCAAAAAAAAAAAAATCATTTTAAACAGAGTTCAAAGAACTTCTACAAATCAAGTTCCAAAGAACATGAGAATGTGTTCTTTCTTTCTCTCCACCCCACCACACCAACACAATCATAACATACACAAGAAATATTAATCAATTAATTTTGAAAAATAAGGAAAAAATAAATGCAATTTATAAAAGCAACAAAGGCTGGGCATGGTGACTCACACCTGTAATCCCAGCACTTTTGTAGGCCGAGGCAGGCAGATCACCTGAGGTAGGGAGTTCAAGACCAGCCTGGCCAACATGGTGAAACGCTGTCTCTACTAAAAATACAAAAAAAAATAACTGGGTGTGGTGGCACACACCTGTAATCACAGCTACTTGGGAAGCTGAGGCAGGAGAATTGCTTAAACCTGGGAGGCAGAGGTTGCAGTGAGCCGAGATTGCACCACTGCACTCTAGCCTGGGCGACAGAGCAAGATGCTGTCTCAAAAACAAAAACGAAAATAAAACAAAACAAAAATAATACTAATAAAATAAAATCAACAAAAAGCATAAAATACCTAAAAATAAATTTGCAAGAACATGTATAAAATTTCTACACTGAAAACTACAAAATTTTGCTGAGAGAAATTTGTTAAAGGCATAAATCAATGGAAATATATACCATTTTTACAGATTGGAAGACTCAGTATTACTAAGATTTCTACCCTTCCCAAACTGGTGTACAAATTGAATTCAACCCCAATCAAAAAAACAAGCAGACTTTTGTGGAAATTGAGAAGCTTGTTCTAAAATTTTAGAAATTCAAAGGACCCAGCATAGCCAAGACATTCTTAAAGAAGTTGGAAGACTTAACATTCCACATTTTGAGACTTATAACAGTGGAAGTAAACAAAGACACTCCTAACCCAAGTGAGAACAGGAACTCTTTATTCAAAGCTTGCTATGGGAAGGGAGTCAGCCACCATTCCTTGGCCAGAACTTACATGCAGGCAGGAGAATGGTGCAGCTTTACCGTAAAAGAAAACAAGGAAAGCCTTCAGGTGTGAAGATTGGAGGTTAGTGGTGTGAGAAAACTGTAGTCAGACTAAGTAAAAGCAGCATGCTTTAGGTGGTTGGCTTGCAAAACAAATTTGATTTTCCCTGGTTGGATCTGATGTTGGAAGAAAAGGCAAAAACTAGGGAAATTAGTAGAAATTGACCAGATCCTGATCATTCTGGGTCAGTAGCTGCAGAGGCTGTGGTTGGACTGCTGGATTGGTCAGAGTTTTATTTCTGTACATAATCTGGACATGGTGCATTTGATACTCATTTTCTCAATGTGACACTACAGTAATTAAGACGGTGTGGTCACAGCACATGCATAGACAGACAAAATAGACTGGAGAGTCCAGAAAGAGACTCACACATGAGTTAGAGCAAAAATGTAATTGCAATTTCAATGCTGGAAAGATGGTCTTCTCAATAAATAAAGGGGGAGCAGTTGATTATTTCTATTTTAAAAAGTAAACCTTGATTCATTTCAGACTTTAATGAGCTAAATGTGCCTATTAAAATAAAAGCAGAGTGCACAAATGTGCATATAAAATAAAAGCAGAGTGCACAACTTCTAACTCTACAGGGGGAACAAATGAAATTTTAAAAGAATATTAAATCTAGGGTTCTGTACAAGGTTTTTCAGGGTTGCAATTTTTTCCTATGCACTGGTGAATGTAACATTTATGACCAAGAAAAAAATACTGCAGAATATCCAGGTTAATGAACTAAATTTAATTATTAGGTGCAGAAAATAACACTAGCGATTGCTAGTGGAATACAACGGCCTGGATATTTAGAGACAGGCAAGAAAAGGGAGTTAAGTCCATGAATAGAACCTGAGCTTGCAGATTGTAAATTGTTCTTGCTAATTATAACCTCAAAATGAGTTTGCTTTTAACTAAATGTACTCTACACAAGCATCAGGATGCTAGAGAGAGCATTGGATCTTAGAGCTTAGCTCCCACATTTTAAAGGCTGAAAGTATTTGAACAAAATGACATGAGTTAATGTGATAATTACTGTGATTGGTTTCACACTATTGTTGCCTCAAAGCTTCCCAAGGCAGGCAAGCATATTCTAGCTCCCTGCAAATGCATCTGCAGAACAGAGCCTAGCAGAAGAAATATTTCAGTCTCCACTGAGCACTATGCATGGGCCACAGTCAGGCAGAACTCCTGCAAGGGTGCATTGTGCACAGGGGATATTGCTGTAAAAAAAAAAATAGTAATGATACTCTCAGAATTGGCAGGGTTCTGAAGGTTAGAAGGCTAAGACAGCTGATTGTTTCTTTATCCAGTGCCAGATATGGGCAAGTTTCCCAGGCATCCCCATGCTTTTAAAACTGGGATCATTAAGGCTTCTAAACACCTAAATCTACACATGCAAAAAGACATGCACATATGCATACTTAGTAAAGTTTCTGAGAGTAGGTCACCCTTGTTTTTTAAAACCTCCAAGAAAAAGGATCTTGTTTGCCACTTACATCTGGAACATACCTTCATTATTCTGTGCAAGAAAGCTGAATGATAAAGAATCCAAGTCTTGCAGAAATGCAATCACTATTTAAATGAAAAGCTTAGGGGTAGATTTAGGCTTCTTAGTCCTAGGACAAAATCTGCTATAGCAATGGAGTCCACCGCTAGCAATTGTGTTTGGCACAGACTCAATGGCAGGTGGAGAAATAAAAAAGCTTTATAGTGGAAAAGGGAAGGCTTCAGATATGCCCCAAGTGGAGGTGGTTGGCATCGGGGGAGCTGCCAGTGGGCTATCTAAAAGCACAGCATCTCATGTGGTTATATGGGGGAGTATATTTGTCTTTCTCTGGCTCCTCCTAAGTTTAAAGACAGGCAAATATTTGGGAAGCTGGCAATCACTAACCCAATCTCGACCATTCTAGGCAGATTCCTGCAAAGACTGGAGGGGAAAGTTCTATTGCCCTGTGTGGTCTGGCCACTGGCTTTGTGTATCTTCAGTCTTGAGTATGAAACTCTAAGTGAAGTATTACAGGATTACAGAAGAATGATATGTTTTGAAACCACTCTCACAGGGTTAAGAATTCTAGATAGAAATATAGCCATAATTAAGCATTAATCAGGCTGCACTTTGACCCCCTTCCTTGTAACTGGAAGTCACATAGCAGATACGGACCGTTTGCACCCCCAGTGTTCCTATAGATAGGATTTCTGACACTAGAATCATAAGGATTTGTTTAAGAATCATTTTGCATCCCCATTGTTCTTATAGATAGGATCTCTGACATTAGAATTGAAGAGTTTTTGTTTAAGAATTGCTTAAGACTTTTCGGATCTTAAATTCCAGCAAAACAGCTGACGCCAACCAGTTTGAAGACCACCCCCACCCAACACACACACACACACACACACACACACACACACACACACACACACACACAGAAATGGGGTCAGCATGAGAACATGGCTTCTTCATCTCCCTGATCCATGACTTCACTCTACACACTTCCACCCACTCCAAAACGCTTATAAACCCTGGCACCAAACTCCTCATTTGGTGGCTCTATGATTAAACCTCTTTCTCTGCTGCAACCCGTTGTTTCCACATATTAATCTAATACATGAAAAGATGGGAGAGGATCAGCAGATGCCCTTTTACTCACTGAAACTAAAGACAGTCTCACAAAATCACACTTGATCATTCTAGGACTACAAAAAACGAAGATGTTAAACTTCACCTCTCTGAGCCTGGGAGTAAATATCTGGCTAGACTTCCCTTAAGGGCTCATATCCCCTGACTTGTGATGTTGGACTTGTGTGACAGTCACTGGAACACACAGAGGAAGCTATGTTTTTGTGTCTCATTTGGGCAGTGAGTAGTTCTGTTTTACTCATTGGTGCCAGGCTGGGTATGCCTGGAAGGTGGAGGGAAGGAGATCCAGGCATCAAAACACTCAAGATGTTAGGCGATCCAATCACCAAGATACCCAAGGTATTAGGAGATCTAACCACCAAAATATCTCATGATGTTAAAGTGTATTGAGGTATCTCCCTTAGAAGCAGAAAAGATATGCTCATGAATGTTGTTGTGGAAATTTAGTTAAAAAAACAAAATTTTCTCCCAATCCAGAAAACCTCTTCATGAAGGAAGAAGAGGAAGAAAACAATTTCATTATTGAATATGCATTAAATCAAAATGTAATGGACATCACATTCCACAACCTCTTAGAGATTGTGAAGATAGAAGGAAATATCACTCTTTGTAGAACCAAGCAAATATAAACCCCTTACATATACATTCCCAAGATAAACAATAACTAGTCCTCAAGTAAGAGGACTTGACAACATTGTTTATTACACATAGTTCACCATCAGTTCACCCCATAAATGGGGTGACCATAGTGTTAGTTAATTTGTTTTGTACAAAGCAAAAATAAACTCTGCTTACCTTTATGACACAGGTGGTTTTGCAACCAGGAACCAAGCCCTTCTGAAGTTAGGCTCCTACCTTCCTACAGAGACTGAGAGTGGGAGGTGCTAACTCCCTTGATGTTTACATTTCAAAGGATGTGGGAGGTGCTAACTCCCTTGATGTTTACATTTTGAAGGGATGGCTCCCAGGTCCTTAAGGAAAACATTGCTGGTTCCTAAGGCTGGAAAGAGTCTTTTTGAGCTTTCAAAATGATTTACGTATATTTCAAAGATACCAGGAAAAAAGTTACAAGTTTTCTAAAGGAAATGTTCCAAATAAAAATGTAAGGGCAATTTGGGCCTGCCCTCTTAGGTACGGTGGTCCTGGTAAGTCAACACATATCTTACAAGGGCAGCACAGTCCACTGCTGTTGCTCAAAGTGCCTTCACGTTTTCCAAAGTGAATTCACTTGTGCTGTCTTCCAAAGTGAATTCACTTGTGCTGCTTTCCAAAGTGAATTCACTTGTGCTGTCTTCCAAAGTGAATTCACTTGTGCTGCTTTCCAAAGTGAATTCACTTGTGCTAAGTACTAAGCCTATCTTTCAAATTTTAATTGGGTAAGAGGAAAAGAAAATATTTCTTTTAACTCTACCAGCCTACATTGAGATGTCCTCTCCCTAAAAATCAGCCCATTCTTTGGCTCAGTAACTTGTCCCTTCGGGTGAGATGGACTGAAGCTAAGGGGATAGGACAGATGAGCAATATTTATGTCTACCCCTTCTCCAAGCCTTTGAGAGAACCTCAAAAGAGATACATCCAACGTAGCCTGTAAGAAACATACCTTGTATGTCGTAATGTTGGGGTGCTACATGGATGTCAATTTAGGAATTGATTTCAGAATTATTTGACAAAGGAGGAACAGGCAGAAATCAAAACTTACGATTTCACTTATGATTTGATGAGCACATCATTTATACCTTTCTCTCTACCCAACATGGTATTCTCCAAACTCAGGTCCCAATAACTGTAACAATTTTTGCAAAGGCAGTTTTACTTACTGCCTGTTCATGGATGGCATATGCAGTGGCCCATGAGCACAGACTTCTGGTAAACCCACAGTGCATGGGAGATCAGCGAGACTCGGAAGGAGGACAACGTTAAGCATGGGACACCTACAAGTAAATGAGCTAACAGCCGAGCGAGGCCATGCTTTCCCTTGAAACTACAACTTCCTTCAAATTCAGAAAGAAGGCACAGGCATTCTGAGAAACATGCAAAATGAAAAAATCCTGGGTTATTACCCTGCATGAGCCAACTCCTTAGGATGAAAAATGATGACATAGAATAAAAGACTAAGAAGGGAAGCCTGTAATTCCTTTTCCATTAAGTCCTTCCTTACCAGTAACTAATCATAGTGAGGTACAATGTGCACATAGAAAGGAGCAAAATAAAAACAGTTGATTTAGTTTTGTGTAGTGTTTCCACTGTTCTGGTAAGAACAAAATACATATGTATGTACGCACCATGAAGCATAAATTAGGTAATTTTAGTGATTCTGTCCACAAGTTAAATGCTCTTATATTTGCATTTAAAGCTGGTATTACATCATATAAAGGTGAATGGTAATATGCTAATAATTTACAATTTTAATTTTCCTTTCTCAGAACAACATTAAATAGCAAATACAAAACACCATGACAAGCCAAGTGAGAGACTGCAGAAGACAGGTAAATGCTTTATACTTATTTTTCCTTTAATGGCACTTTGGGCTGTCTTTTGAATAAGGGGCACTACGTTTTCATTTTATACTGGGCCCCACAAATTAGATAGTCAACCTCATCAGGATATGTACACTTTACATCCTCCACCCAAGTTTCTAGAAGAATCTAGATATTATAAACCAAATTCTGCCATTTTATTCACTGGCAGCTTTTATTCACTTTGATACTCAAAAAACATCTTATACTCAAACATCCTGCAATTACATGTGCTCTTTGGAACATTTTAGAATAAATCACTTTAACATAAAAAGGTGAACTGACAATCTTGCTTGGAGTAGGTCAGTCTTATGGGAAAGCACATATCTCTTAAAACATTAATGGCTTCTATCCCTCTTCCCCATTATATAACTAGCATGCTTACTTGACGGAGTACTTGACATTTGCTATCAGCTTGCTTGGGTTTGCTGAGTATCAGTAGTTCTTAAATTTGGCTGCATGTTAAAATCACATGGGGAGTATTTTAAAAAAAGAAAGAAAGAAAAATCCCAGTCCCCAGGCTTCATCTCAGACAATGCACCTCAGACTCTATGGGAGTCTAAAATGTAACCAGGGTCAAGATTCACTCCCTAGCTATACGACAGTGCTTCTCAACTTTGCCTGAGCAAAAGAATGTCATGAAAGTCTTGGTGAAATTCTAGACTCCTTGGCTCCTCCCCCACCAAGTCAATGAGTCGTAAAGGTAGGAATTCTGTACACTTCACAAGCACTCCAGGTTATTCTTATGATTGGGGTCATTTAGGAAGCATGACTCTAAGATGAGTTGAGAAGGAAGAAAAAAGAAAAATGATTATTAATAAAGCTGCCAGTGATAAAAGGTTCTGAGAATCAAGCTGTTCTCTGGCCTTCCCTCTCTAATCATACTAACCCACCTGCATTACTTATCTATATGTGTGTAACAAATTACCATGAACTTAGTCGTTTAAACCAGCCCACATTTATTATCTCATGGTTTCTGTGGATCAGTAATCTGGGTATGGCTTGTGTAGATTTTCTGCTTCAGAGTCTCACAAGACTGCAATCAGCAATTGAAGTGTTAGCCAGCACTGTGGTCTTATCTGTGGCTCAACCGGAGAAGGATCCACTTCCAAGCTTGCAACATTGTTGGCTGTTGCAGGAAGTCAGGGACCCCGAACGGAGGGACTGGCTGAAGCCATAGCAGAAGAACATAAATTGTGAAGATTTCATGGACATTTATTAGTTCCCCAAATTAATACTTTTATAATTTCTTACGCCTGTCTTTATTGCAATCTCTAAACATAAATTGTGAAGATTTCATGGACACTTATCACTTCCCCAATCAATACCCTTGTGATTTCCTATGCCTGTCTTTAATCTCTTAATCCCATCATCTTCATAAGCTGAGGAGGATGTATGTCGCCTCAGGACCCTGTGATGATTGCGTTAACTGCACAAATTGTTCGTAGAGCATGTGTGTTTGAACAATATGAAATCTGGGCGCCTTGAAAAAAGAACAGGATAACAGCAATGTTCAGGGAACAAGGGAGGTAACCTGAAACTCTGACTGCCAGTGAGCCAGACGGAACAGAGCCATATTTATCTTCTTTCAAAAGCAAATAGGAGAAATATTGCTAAATTCTTTTTCTAAGCAAGAAACATCCCTAAGAGAATGCGCCCCTGAGGGTGGGTCTATGAACAGCCCCCTTGGAGGCAGCTTTCTTTTACAGTCTAAGCCAAAGGGATGAAATAAGCCCCGGTCTCCTGTAGTGCTCCCAGGCTTATCAGGACAAGGAAATTCCTGCCTAATAAATTTTGGTCAGACAGGTTGTCTGCTCTCAAACTCTGTCTCCTGATAAGATATTATCAATGACAATGCATGCCCAAAACTTCATTAGCAATTTTAATTTCACCCCATCCTGTAGTCCTGTGATCTTACCCTGCCTCCACTTGCTTCGTGATATTTTATTACCTTGTGAAGCATGTGATCTCTGTGACCCACACCCTATTCGTACACTCCCTCCCCTTTAAAAATCGCTAATAAAAACTTGCTGGTTTTACAGCTCAGGGAGCATCACGGAACCTGCTGACACGTGATGTCTCCCCCGGACACCCAGCTTTAAAATTTCTCTCTTTTGTACTCTTTCCCTTTATTTCTCAAACCAGCTGAGATGCTTAGGGAAATAGAAAAGAACCCATGTTAAACATCAGGGGTGGGGTTTCCCCCGATAGTTGGTAGAATTCAATTCCTTGTGAACTGAAGGGCTGAAGGCCTCAGTTTCTTGCTGGCTGTTGGCCAAAGATGGCCCTCCCTTCCCTGCCATGTGGGCCTCTGACATATGGCAGCTGATTTCTCCAGTGCCAGTGAGGGAGAGGAGCACCCAGCAATATGAAAGTTACAACCTTATGTAACATAATCACAAAGGAAGCATCACATCTCTTCTGCTGTATTCTACTGGTTAGAAGCAAGTCTCAGGTCTGGCCTATGCTCAAGAGAAGGGAATTAGGGTCTGCCTGCCACAACTCATATACAGCAGAGTACTATAGCCACAGCAACTGTCCATAAATTCTAAAGCCGTAACACATGGGTTCATATGCCTGGCATCCCAGCTTACCAACATTTATCTTCAACAGGCTCCTTAGCTTCATGGATCCTCAGTTTTCACATATGTACAATGGGGATAAAATAGGGTATACCTTATAGTGTCACCGTCAGAGGCATTGAATGATTACATGCAATGAGCTTGGCAAGCTGGTCTACACATACTATGTAAAAATAAAAGCAAGTCTTGTAATTATTTTTATATGACACATGGTTAAACCATATTCAAGGCACATTTGTCCAGGATTAGTGAACCAAAATCAACATGTTTTGTACACCAGTTTTATTGGAAAGTGGCAGAGCAAAGGGAAGCTTCTCTGACTCTCTTAAATGTGTGCATATAGATACCTGGCACATAATAAATGGCATTGTGCTTTTATCCTGTCTTTGCTATTGGCACTCAAAATGGATTCATTTATATATTCAGGGAACACAGATTGTATAAGGCACTGTCCCATGATGACCAGGCAACCCTGCCTCCAAAGCTCTGCAATGTACTCATTTTGTGAGTACCGTGGTATAACTGTAGTAAAAGGAATAATGTAATAAGTTGTGTAAGAGAGTGACAATCAAAATGCTATGGCAGTTTATAGCAAAGAGAATCACTTTGGGCTGTGGAGATAAAAGAAAATTCCATGTAGAAGGCATCTATGGACACAGCAGTAAATAAAATATATTGCTCTTAGAAAGTATATAAAAAAGCCAGTCATTCAAATATCGATGGGTGAGTGCACTATTTTGCTCCAAGGGGCAAAGTTCTGCTTGTTCTGCAAAATGATAGTGGCTCTTTATGGTATTGCTCAGGGCTGGGACCTAATACCCACTGTAGTCATTCCACAGAGGTGGGATGGCCCCTCCCTCCAAACACGCACACATCCAAACTTTGCTTTAGAGGTCAAGACTGATGACATTACATGCATAAAGAATATATGAAAAGGCTTATGACATAGTGGGGCTTTCTGGGAAGAGCAAGGAAGACTCCCAAGCTAGTACAAAGATGGCTTCAGCCACAG
Source organism: Papio anubis (assembly GCF_008728515.1). Lineage (NCBI taxonomy): Eukaryota > Metazoa > Chordata > Mammalia > Primates > Cercopithecidae > Papio > Papio anubis. The sequence continues at coordinate 138,524,358 of NC_044996.1, forward strand.
AGAAAGGAGATGACTCAGCTTTCATGGTGGTTAAGGCATGAGGTTGCAGGGAGCCTTCTTGAACACAATCTGTAGCTTGCATAGTTTCACCCCCTCAACCCCCAGGCATTCTTATTACTTACCTGGCTGTGGTGACAGAAGGGGAAGGGGAGTTGTGGGTTTGAATGCTGTTTGCAGTAAAACATCCAAAATGGATTCAGAATCTTTATTGCAGTTTCTTCTTTATGCACATAAAGTAACTGAATCACAAGGATTTATTTGTACGCCCTGGGTCACACATCAACTCAAGAAGCCCAGAAACAAACAAAAAAAAACCAGGCTTCTCTCTGCCCTCCTGGGCTCCAGGTTAAGCTTGTGTGTGCTTTCTATTTAGAGTAGAAAAAGAGAATAACAAAGCGTTTTCCCTTTCATGTGACCTCTTGAAATACATTTTCAAGACTGGAAGACAATGGACTCTACCTATCATATCACAGAAGAGGATGGGTGAAGAGACTTAGAAGTTCAAGGATAAGGGCCCAGTCAGTTACAAGGAGTATATTATCATTCCCTTTGTTTGTGATAATACCCTCCAATTAAATTCAAAGATTTCATGCCAAGATTCTTTTTTAAAATGACAATTTTATGCTAGGGTTATGAATTACACATCTCTAGAGGAGACAGTTCAAGATTTTTTATTATTAATATTACAGCATTACTATTAAATAAACAATAATCAGTATCATCCCCTCCTCTTCAGAGGGCTGGTTTTCTTACCAGACTGTGGAGCATAACAGAACTTTTCAGAGATGACGGTCCTTCCCTGGTACTGTGAGAAGTAAACAGAAGTCAGAGACAACAGACAAGGACTTCACTATCTGGGGTGTCTCTTACCACAATTTAGCAATGTCTTTTTGTGTGTGTGTGTGTGTGTGTGTGTGTGTGTGTTTGTGTGTGTTTATGTGACAAAGTCCCGTTCTGTTGCCCAGGCTGGAGTGCAGTGTCCTGATCTCAACTCACTGCAACCTCTGCCTCCTGGGTTCAAGCAATTTTCAGGCCTCAGCCTTCTGTGTAGCTGGGAATACAGGCATATGTCACCACACCGGTTACTTTTGTCATTTTAGTAGAGACAGGGTTTCATAAAGTTGGCCAGGCTGGTCTCAAACTCCTGACCTCAAGTGATCTGCCCACCTCAGCCTCCCAAAGTGCTAGGATTACAGGCATGAGACAGCATGCCCAACCACAAGTTAGCAATATCTTTTAATAGGAGATGAAAGAACTTCAAGGCTCATTCTCAAAATCCATTCATCTTTTCTCAGTAACCAAATCGTTAGCCGACATAAGTGTTAGAGACGTCACATAACAGATACTCTCTCTTGTAATAAAATCTCCTTGAAACATTTTGAAACGACCCTTTGAGTAAACCCCAAAGGAAAAAATAATACCAGGAAATGCTTCCACTGTCTGAGAAATCATTTTATGTATTTGTTTCTTGCTGGTTGATAAGTACATATGTAGTTCCATAGGCATGTATTCTGTGCTGGGCACTGGGTGAGCACCAGGAAATAACACCAATGAATGACCGGAAATACAGGTAAATGCAGGGTGCTTGGAGGCATGTTAAGGTAAAGAAATGTGCACCATGCTAACTTGAGCAGAAGCAAACTCAGACCAAATCAAGGATGAAATTCAACTCATGCTTCAATATCTAGTCCAAAAAACTTTTTTTTTAAATTCAAGACTTCTTCAGTGTTTTCTTATTCAGTCTATGGCTGAAAGAGATGGCTCAACTTTTATGGTGGTTAGGGCATGAGTCCTACTTGAGATGATTATAAACAGTGCTGCCCAAAACACTGTTTTCCATGCTGATGGTGAACAAATGTACAGATTTTTAGGATTGGAAATGTTGGCCCATAAAATATGAATACATTCTACAATATTTCAATACTGCCCAACAGTTTTCCAAAATGACCAATTTAGACTTTCACCCAACATGTATGAAATTTCCAATCGTTCCACATCTTCATCAAGATTTGATGTTGTTTGCCTTCTTCATTTTAGCAAATTCTGAAGGTTGTGTAGTGGTATCACATGGTTGTTTCAATTTGCATATCCCTGATGGCTGACAGGTTTGAGAAGCTTTGAATATGTTCATTGGTTTTCTAAATAGTCACTTTTTAAAGGGCCTATTCCATCCCATCTTTCTATCGGGTTGTCTACATTTTTTTTATATTGACTTATAGAAGTTCTTCATATATTCAGTCTTTCATTGGACATATGTTGTAGTTTTTCCAACTCTCTAATTGGCTGCATCACTTCTTCAGTGGTGTGTATTGAGGAATAGAAGTTAGGCATATTTGTATTTTTGATTTTGGTATAATTTACATTTCCCCAGTGACTGTCCCTTCCATCTGTGACCACTGAAAAGCACATATTTCAGTAATAGTCTTTATTAAATGCATCATTGTAGTTTTAAACAAACTACCTCCTGTGTACTTGTTCATGTATTTAAATCATCGTACACAGAACATGAACTGCACCACAGCATGGCTGTCTTCATCATAGTAGGAGTTTAATAACTCCTGATAGCTATTTTTATAGATGTGAAGATTTAAGCAACACTCAAGAAGTTTACTATAAAAAAAATCAGCAGGCAGTTTACACTAAAGTCATATGATAATTTCATATAAAATGAATATCCTCAAGCTATTAGCGGCAGTTTTTGTTCAGTCAGTGACTCCCAAATCCACCTGGATTAGTCACCAGACTTATTCTTTGAGCTGCAGTCAATTTGCTTTTTTTCAGATATCTATCAGAGTTTGACTCTAGAAACTTGTAATTAGGAATATGTTATCTCTTGAGAAGCAAGACCATGACAGTATTTCTGCTTAATCTTTTACAATCAAGGTGCTTGAACAACTAGTTGATAGGTAAACTGCCTACTTAGCATTCTAGTGAATGGAAACAAAAATAAAATGTAAGTGTGGAGATATTCATCCTGATATTACCTTGTGTAGGATAAAAATAGGGCTGAGAGGCTGGGAGGCGATGGCTCACACCTGCAATCCTAGCACTTTGGGAGGCTGAGGTGGGTGGATTGCCTGAGCTCAGGAGTTCGCGACCAGCCTGGGCAACAGGGTGAAACCCCGTCTCTGCTAAAATACAAGAAATTAGCCAGGTGTGGTGGCATGCGCCTGTACTGTAGTCCCAGCTACTCGGGAGACTGAGACAGAATTGCTGGAACCCGGAAGGCAGAGGTTGCAGTGAGCCAAGATCACGCCACTGCACTCCAGCCTGGGTGACAGAGCGAGACTCCGTCTCTAAACAAACAAACAAATAAACCAACCAAGGATCTGGGTGGGAATGCATCAAAAAGAGTTTTATGAGGATGAGAGAACCCAGATTAGAGAAATGGAGGATTGGCTATTAACTGGCCCACAAATTCCCCAGAGCAGTTATCAAAGGGAAGTGTATCAGTTAAGGCTTAAAGCATTGGCAAAATAAGAGAGGAAGGAATGGCTGGATTCAGAGGATCATAGACGCTAGCAGCTGACAGAAGGTACAGCGTTAGAGACTCAAGAAGAGGAGAGGTTTGCAGGATGAAAGAGGATTTTAAGGCAGTTTTATAAATTTCTAATACTCCCTAGCTTCTGATCTTGGTCCAACTTCTCCAGAACAGCGGCTGGCCCACCCTGCCTGGAATAGCGTTAACAGAGAAAAGAGTTTGGAATGGAAAATGCCAAGATTCCGGTTAAAGTCACTTTGGCTCCCAGGAATTTCCCTGTCAATATCGCATTAACATAATCTTTACCATCAACAAAACAGATCATGAAAATGGCATATATTTAAAAAGTTTCAAATGGATAAAGATTATGAAAAATTATATACTCTGTAGTAGAGCTAAGAGATTTGTCCAAAAAAGTTTCATTTTTTAATTGATACATAATAATCATACATATTAATGGGATACATAGTAATGTTTTGATACATATAATGTATAGTAATCAGATCAGGGTGATTAGCACATCCATCATTTCAAATATTGATCATTTCTTTGTGTTGGGAACATTTAGTATCCTCCTTCCAGCTATTTGAAACAACACAATATATTATTGTTAACTATAGTCATCCTACACAGATAGAGAACACTAGAACTACTCCTCTTATCTAGCTCTAATTTTGTACCCTTGAACAAATCTCTCCCTATCCCTCCCTTCCCACTTCCCTTCCCAGCATCTAGTATCCTCTGTTGTACTTTTCAAGTCTATGAGATTGGCATCTTTTTTAGCTTTCACATATGAGTGAGAACATGAAGTAGTTAACTTTGTTTCAGAATTATTTCACTTAAGATAATGTGCTCCTTGTTCCACCCATGGAGGTGCTTATGACAAGATTTCATTGTTTTTATGGCTGAATAGTAGTCTGTGTGTGCATATAGTGCATTTTATTTATCCCTTCATCTGCTGTTGGCTATTGTGAACAGCTAATAAACACAGGGTTGCAGATGTTTCTTCCATATACTGATTTCCTTTCCTTCCCTTTGGACAAATACCCAGTAGTGGGATTGCTGGATCATATAATAGTTTTGTATGTAGTTTTTTGAGGAACCTCCATTCTGTTTTCCATAGTGGAGATACTAATTTACATTCTCTCTAACCGTGTATAAGTGTTCCTTTTTCTGCACATCCTCACCAGCATTTGATTTTTGTCCTTTTGATAATAGCCATCCTAACTGGAGTGAGATGGTACCTCATTGTGACTATGATTTGCATTTCCCTGATGATTAGTGATGTTGAACATTTTTTCACATATTTGTTGGCCATTTGTATATCTTCTTTATTTCATCTAAATAATTTTACAAACCTCTCATGATGTTGCTAAATAAAAAAGATAGTACCTCATCCTGCCTGGATCTCTGAATGAATAGAGGTAGCTGTTGGGTGTGTACACCAATTACCTGGGCATCTTATCCAAATGCAGATTCTGATGCAAGAAGTCTAGGGTGGGATGTGAGCATCTGCATTTCTAACCAGCTCCCAGGTGATGCCTAGGTTGCTAGTCCACAGACCATACTTTGTAGAGTCAGGGTCAAAATCATTTGAGGTTATCAGGTAGAGACCCAAAACAGTGGTAAAATACACCTGTATTAGTTTTCTACTGCTGCTGTAACAAATTTTCACAGTTCAGCACTTAAAATAATACCCATTTATTCATTCTCCATTCTGTAGGTCAGAATTCCTGGTGGCTCCATGAAGTTCTCTACTTAAAGTCTCACAATGGTGAAATCAAGGTGTCAGTTGGGCTGGGATCTTATGTGGGGGCTCTGGGAAAAATCCATTTCCAGGCTCATTAGGGTTGTTGGCACAATCTGGTTCATTGAAGTAGGACTAAGGTCCCTGTTTGTCCTTCTGGCTGTTAGTGGGGACTGACCTCTGCTCCTAGAGTCATCTTTAAGACCTTGCATGCATGTAGCCAGCTACGTCTCAGAACCAGCAATGATGCACACGTTTCTTTCTTTTATTCTTCTGCTGCATCTCTCAAACAGACTCTTCTTAGACGTTAAAGGGATTGAGTGATTAAACTGGGCTCATTCAGATAAACCAGGATAATCTCCCTATTTTAAAGCCTGCAAGTTTAATCACATCTGCAAATTCCCTTTGGCTGTGGGAGGTAACAACTGCACAGGTTCTGGAGACTGGGGCATGGAAATCTCTGGGCAACCATAATACTATTTACTGCCAGGCCTGACGGTATCATTTTGTAATTACCTGTAGTCCACATCCTTGTGTCAACAAGGGCAGGTGTGAGTTAGGTCTCTTGATCCGACTTTGAAAGACAGCTACACCCAAACACACTCTTCTCCCTTGTCAACCCTTGCCCGCAACACAGTGTCCTTTTCTAGTGTATTGGTTCGCTCTCACTATTATAGCAAAGGACCACAGACTGGGCAGCTTAAACAACAGAAATGTATTCCCTCACAGTCCTGGAGGCTGCAAGTTGGATACCAAGGTGTGGGCAGGGCTGGTTCCCCCTGAGGCCCCTCTCCTTGCCTTGTAGATGCCATCTCCTCCCTGTGTCCTCACAGGGTCGTCCCTGTGTGTGTGTCTGTGTCCTTGTCTCTTCTTGTGAGATGTCTTAGTCCATTTCAGGCTGCTTTAACAGAATACCATAGACTGGTGGCTTATAAACCAAATAGATTTATTCTCTCACAGTCCTGGAAGCTGGAAGTCTGAGATCAACGTGTGGGCAGGGCTGGTTCCCCCTGAGTCCTCTCTCCTTGGCTTGTAGATGCTGTATCCTCCAGTGACCTCACAGGATCGTCCTCTGTGTGTGATTGTGTCCTCATCTCCTCTTATAAAAACACCAGTCCTATTGGATCAGGGCCCACCCTAATGACCTCATTTTAATTCAATTACCTCTTTAAAGACCCTATCTCCAAATAAGGTCACATTCTGAGGTCTTGAGAGTTAGGGTTTCAACATATAAATATTATTCGGTGGTGAGGGTTAGGGGGTGACACAACTCAGCCCATAACATACAGGAAGGCACTGTTACTGGTTCAGTCCCCTTCACTCCCTATGGATGCTTTTGATCAATTCTAGGGACCCATAAAACTGCGTCTAAAGCTTAGTTTCCATTCTCATTAAAGAGAGTAGCCAATGTTCATCCCCACCACACACACACACGCACACACACACACACACACGCACACACACACACACACACACACACACTGCAGGTACGTGTACATTTTGTTCTTGCAAATTGACCCTTTTCATGTCGGGGTCACAGAGAGGCACTTAAAGAGAAGAGCTGGTCCCAGCAATAAATAAAAGTAGACTAAAACTCACTGCTTCAGCCGGGCGCGGTGGCTCAGGCCTGTAATCCCAGCACTTTGGGAGGCCAAGACGGGCGGATCACGAGGTCAGGAGATCGAGACCATCCTGGCTAACACGGTGAAACCCCGTCTCTACTAAAAAATACAAAAGACTAGCCGGGCGAGGTGGCGGGCGCCTGTAGTCCCAGCTACTCGGAGGCTGAGGCAGGAGAATGGCGGGAACCCGGGAGGCGGAGCTTGCAGTGAGCTGAGATCTGGCCACTGCACTCCAGCCGGGGTGACAGAGCCAGACTCCGTATCAAAAAAAAAAAAAAAAAAAAAAAACTCACTACTTCATAACAGGTTTGCAAAAGACCTGAAATGGCTTCAATTATATAGCAGTGCACTTTTCTTGAGAAGTGAGGGTAATTTGTACTTGAGTTATTCTCTGATGTCAGATTATAGGATATGCAAATCAATTAGTTGAAAGGGTTTGCAAGTATTCAAATGCAAAGTTCAACAGCAACAATCAATATGTTGCATTTTCTGTCAACAATAGATGAATTTGCATAATTTTAAATGTGAATTTCAGGGTCCTATGTAACCAGGCTGATTTTGTTCTGTCCTTCCTATTAAGGGACTACTGACAAGACAAGGTGAGTCAGCCATTTCGCTTGGAATGAAGTCATATTGGCATTATTCCATGTAGACACAACCTCAGGCCCTTTAGTGAGGACTGATGTGTGAGTTTAAAGACAGATTCCAGGGTTAGGGTTTGCTAATGTTACAAGAGCTTTTGAAACCAGCCACAACTTAAGTCACTTCAGATTTCAAGCATATTCACAGCTATCAAAATACATTTGACCTCAAAGTCTATGATCTCAAATAGACTTTATATTTTGTCTTTATTAAGGTTAAATTCCAACTGCTTAATGTACTGATTAATGTATATCTGAAAGAAAAAAACCACCAGGTGATAATAATTTTGTTACCGTGCTGTTTTGCAGAATCATGCTTGACCTTTATCAGATTCTCAGGGAAATTATTTCTATAAAAAGAAGCAGCATTCTCCTTTATAGACACCAAGGAGGAGAGCTGACTGCGAGGACTTCGGAAAGAGAGCTTGTCTTGTGAAGCCGACCAACAAACTCGTGGTATTTTAAGTAAACTAAGCACGATGGAGGAGGCAGGTGATGGTGATAAACTTTGCCTTGAAGTGAGTTGGAATTAATATGCTGTGCCCATATTGGCTAAGCAAAAGCACTTAGTAATTACTTCTAAGCATGAGCAGATCACGTGCATGCAACACAAGACGGCTTCAGGGCGCTAAAGGTGCAGGCATTTTGCATACCTGTTTGCAAGGTGTCAGGTATGCAAAGGCCTCCTATACTGGCCTTATGTGGTACCCACCCACACTGACTGGAATGCAAAAGCAACACTCCAAAGAATATGCTATTGGCCATGGCCCTTGTACTCCAGTCTTCCTCTAATTCCTTATCTCTTGATTCCTCTCTCTACTTTTAGGGTGACACAGAGCAGGGCCCAAGCCCCCAGATAAATTCCTTTAAGTCAAGGAAGACACCTTTCTTGAGGACTTTTCCACTGCTCCCCTCTCACAAAAGTCCCCTTTCAAGTCCAGGGAAGAAGACAGGTGGAATATCACTCTCCAGAGATATCACTCTCCCAGTGGGGCTAGAGTTCCTTATGACAAGGTAGAATTTGTATTAAGTCTGAAAATTCTGAGGCCCAGCATGGTGGCTCATGCCTGTAATCCCAGCACTTTGGGAGGCCAAGGCAGGAGAATCACTTGAGGCCAGGAGTTCAAGACCAGCCTAGTCAACATGGCAAAACCCCATCTACACAAAAAATAAAAACTAGCCAGATGTGGTGGCATGCATCTGTAGTCGTAGCTACTCAGAAGGCTGAGGTGGGAGGATTGCCTGGGCTCAGGAGTTGGAGGCTGCATTGAGCGATGATCATACCACTGAACTCCAGCCTGGATAACAGAGCAAGACTCAATCTCTACATAAAATAAAATAAGCCTCAGAAATCTGACTCCTGGCAAATTCTACTGGGGAGAGGCCTTAGTACTCTAACATCAGCAGAGTGAGTATTTGTTAGAGCAGCAATTTCTAATCTTCATCCTAGTAGAGGCAAGCCCCCAATGGGACCTGTGAATGAAGCAAAGAAAAGGGAAGATTCCAGGGCATGAAAGCATGGCTTTTGGGAACCCCTGAGCTATTTAGGGACAGAACCTAAGGCACAGCCACTGGGGAGCAAAATGAAGGGGGATGATAGAGAAGACAAGTTCTGCCTGCATCATAATATTGACTTTCTTTAAAGTATCATATAGGCTGTCTCTCTCTCCTAGGTTATGGAATTGTTTCATTTTCATGAACAATAATTTTAAACGACCGAAATTTTTCTGTCTAAATGTGACATGAATAATCAAGCATTTCCAACTATTATTTCTCTTTCAAGAAGCAAATAATTTTCTTTGTGCAAAATCATATTTCTTAAAAATGAAAGCCAGGTTCATTGTCCATACTAAACAATTCTAATTCATCTCATGCCATTTTTTTCTTTTGCTCCATTTTAATAACAATTATTTTAATTTCAAATTAGGTTGAGACAACACAGAGCTGGAAAACAAATGCTGTCATAGGCTTTATTATCACAAAAGAGAGACTTGAGCAAAAGTTGATTGCAAAATCCACAGCTTGCTTAAAAAGAGTAGCTAGAAATAGGAGCAAAGCTTATGTTGTTCATTTCTGGATGTCTTGTGCAAAAAGGTTTTATCTTACCCAAAACTGTGCAGCGTGGGCTTATTTCTATTGTGTTTGTTGTCAGAGACTTGGTCTACTAGGTTTATTAAAATTGAAAAGAGGATTAGGCTACATTTATAATTGTACCTATAAATACAGTGCTTGAAAGGACTTTTTTCTCCCCTTGGGGAGGAAAAAAACATTAGAGTAAATGCTCTGTAGAAATTCACATTTTCTTCTTTTTTCTACTGAAATCCACTCTTTCCCCTTTCTGTCATGTCTGTCTTTTAATTTTTCCCAGTGGTCATGATCCTAATTTTACCTAACTGAGTCATTACCACATATGCTGAAGTGACAGCTGTGTTTAATATTATTGGAATTTAGCTTGTCAAAATAGCTTCACTCCAAAAAGATGACATTTCCATATATTGACTTTGGATTGTCACTTCTGAGTGCCATTTATTATTAATTACTAGTGATATTAGGAGAGTTCATTAATGCTCAAGATGTTTCTACAATTCCCTATTGCTCAGACAAAACCAAAACTGTATGCTATTCCAAAGACTTTCACCCTACCCTACCAGGGTTTGACTTAATGAAATTTATCCTAACCAAATGTTAAGCAAAGGAAGGGTTTAACTACTTGAGAATTCATAATGTCAGGAGTTTTGATAACTTCCCCAGAAAAGATGTTTCTAAACAGGATTTCTAGTGAGTGGGAATTCCTGGGGTCAGAGGTTTTGGAAAGGCCATTCATGCCCTCTAAATTTTAAGTTGGCAAATGTTGACTCTACTCTTATCATCAACAGCAAGCATTATTGAGTATTGCCTGCCATCATATTTTTCCCCCAGAGATCTTTTTTTAGTGAGAATAAACTGGGTTAATTATAGTATCTAACCACTCAAAAATTGCATTGGCTTAAAACAACAAAGATTTATTTCTTGCTTAAGCTGGCATCCAATGTGGTTGGCAGAGAGACCTGCTCTGCCCTTATAGCAGGTCATCATCTCAACATAAGGCATCATGGGAGGAGATGGCTGGAGAGACCAGTAAAGGTGATTAAATACTTCAGCACATGCAAAACACATCATTTCCATTCATGTTTCATTGTGAATAGTGAAGTAGTCACCTGAACACATCTACTACTTCCAAAGGCTTGAGTATAATTATAATCCTCCATGTACAGAAGTAGAGGAGATACAGAAGAAATTTATGACGCATACCACAAGGGAAAAGGAACCTTAAGTGTGACTCAGCCATGGCACTAAGCAAACACAGGTGCCCTGAGTCTCCTAGTTCATTTTTTAAGAATAGTCATTTATTTCTCTGAATTAATGCAGCTAACTTGTAGAGATATATTATGTTGAACAATATACAAAACTGTCATGGGTGAATATTGGCAAGTTCATATGACTCAGCGTAAAATTGTTGATGAAATGGTGTAAACATATCCAAAATCGACTTTATCAAATAATGACTCTTATCATGTACCTTGTTTAGGGAGGGTAGAGGGTACACCATGCTCTGGTGTAATAGCAGCAAGTTTAGAAGGGAGACACCAGTAAAAACAAATGGATAGTAATCATCTCTCTTTTTCAGGCTCTTTCTTTCAGCACCGTGGATTTATTTATACTTGTCTTAAGAAAAGCATATTGTATGGCCCCAGGAAAGTGAGGGGGAAAAAGAAGAAGATCTAGCAGCATGTAGCTTTATGATTTTTCTTATAATCTCCCTTTTTTATTTTTGATTCATCTCCTCTTCCTCTGCCTGCATTTTGCCTCTTGGAGAGCACGCGGAGTCAGCTTTGTTTCCCACAGAAAACTCCATTCCAGCAGGATGTTTTTCCTACCCAGTTTCAAGGAGACTGGCCATTGTGGTGGCTGAACCAATTATCTCACAGGACAGATTTCGACAAGATCCTTCCAGTGGACAATTGAGCCCAATTGGGCAGAGATTACAGGATTTGTTTCCAAAGAATAAATGTGTCTTGACCATCTAGTTCAATGAGATAAAATCCTCTTTCGAAAATATAGCACTAAACGTTTCTAACATTTTTCAAATTATAATAGCAATTAAGTTTCTTTTTCTTATACCACCTAATTTCAGCACTGTTACTGAAACAAGCAAAAAAATGAAATTCAAAAGAAACAGCTAGCAAAGGATGTTAAGCAATGTTTGGTTCGACTATATTCTAAATTTTAGCATTTTGAAATGAAAACATTGGTATTCAAATGCAGTCAGTTTGTATTGATCATGAGATTATGACCAGATGATGCTAATTAGATCATCCAGGTAATCCTCCAGGTATTTATAATCCTTTAGTTGAAAAAACCAGCAATATCTGTTGTGGCTTTTGATGTGACATGTCCAAGGTGTTCTCATGTATGTAGGGCATATGGCTGTGGTTACTAAGTAGGTACTTTTGGAGATATTAAAGAGAAACAACAATAACAAAGTATATGTGGAAGGAAAAATAATGCTACTGTAATTATTTTAGTTGTGCATATCCAAGAATGACAACAGATACGTGGAAACGTGGACAGTAGTTGGATTGCATCTTCCAGCCTCTGCCTTCCTGAGCTTGAAGACCAATGTTCATACCTTACAGATGGATAGATTTAAATGTTTATTCTTACTTTATTGATATAGATCATAGTTTTATGTAAGGAGTGATAACCTGTGTCAAAACTCCTTGGGTGTCATTCCTATCTGCAAGGAAGGGAAAGAAAAAGAAATATCTACTTGAAGGATTTAATGTTAGGAACTCATAAACTTGGCATATTTTCCAACGCAATTTAGGCAATGACTGAGTCTACACTGTATCTGGTTTTGCAGACCAATGCCCTCTAATAACTCAGTCCAGTGACCCTGTCTAAAATCATGTGTATTCTTGTCTTACGGTTTCTAGCATTTCTTGTTTGGTAAAAGTACAAGCCATGTATATGCTTGGGCAAGAAGAAAAAACACTTATAACACACAACTTTTCAGTTTTGCCTCCTTGAAATACTATCATTTCAAACACTTAGTAACTTTTGAAATGTTTCTCTAATTCCCAGCCTTTCTTCAGTCAATATGTTTATGTCTTTCTGTCAGGTCTGGGTTTGTTTGATTTTTTCTTAATTGTATGCATTTCTGAGTATATATGTTCAATGATTGATGTTACTGTAAAATACCCTTTTATAAGATTAAAAATGATCTTGTTGATTGAATATGCAAATCTAAAGCAACTCAATCATCTTTTCTTAGTTCTGATCAATTTTGTTGCCCTAAGAATTTAAGACACTTTTACATTCCTCTTACAGCTTTTCAATGGCTATGGTGAACAGATAGGACCCTGCCTTTATTTGCAAAGTAGTATATTTAAAGAGGTAAGCTTATTTCATGTTACAATTCTATACAGTAATTGTGTGGACAAAAATATGTTATTTCTAAGTTTCCTCTTCTTTCTTGATAGGGAAAAATCTAGAAAATATTAATTATTTCTATAATATTTATATGTCAAATACTATGTAAGTATATTAACTATTTGACATCTGATAATTATCAACGCTTGGTTTCAAAAACAATGATAAAAACAGGTTGGTAAGAATGAACATCTTACAAGATTGGTACTTGATACTGTATTATTCTCAATAATGGATGAACTCAATTTTGCTATAGGAGAAAAGATGAAAATTATGAAAAAGCTAGTTTGTTCAGGCTGCTATAACAAAATGCCATAAACTGGGAGGCTTTTAAACAACAGAAATGTATTTTTCACAGTTCTGGAGGCTGGAAGTCCATGATCAGGGTATGGCAGATTCACTGTCTGGTGAGAACTTGCTTCCTGGTTCATAGACAGCTCCTTCTCTCTGTGTCCTCACATGTTGGAAGAGGTGAGGGAGCTCTCTGGGGTCCTTTTATAAGGGCACTAATCCCATTCATGAGGCTCCTCCCTCATGACCTCCTCACCTCCCAAAGCCCCACCTCCTAATACCATCATCCTGGGGATAAGGGTTTCAACATAGGAATTTTGGAAGGACACAAACATTCAGACCATAGCAGGATCTATGCATTATGATAGAAAACTGGAGCACAGAGGATTAAAAGTTTTATGTTACTTTCTTTCTGAATTCATTGATACTTCCAGGACTCCATGCTGGGCAGACCAATAAAAGTCATTCACTCTACAACAAACATTTTTGAATATCTACTGTGTGCTAAGCACTACTCTAGCCACTGAGAACATAAAGTCCTGCTCTCATGGATTCATATTTAATGTAGAAGATAGATAAGACAGATGATAAACAGAAGATAAATAAATAAATAGAAAATAGATGGATAATATAGATTGATAAATAGAAGATAGGTAGATAAGATAGATGATAGATAAATAGAAGATAGGTAGATAATAGGATAGATGATAGAGAGATAGATATAGATAGATAGATACAGTAGATAGGACAGATAGATAGGATGGATAGATAGATAAATAGATAGAACAGATAAGATCAACAGATAGATGTTAGGCAGACAGATAAATAGATAGATAGATAGATAGATAGATAGATAGATAGATAGATGACAGATAGATAGAACAGATAGGATGGATAGATAGATGATAGGTAGGTAGATAGATAGATAGATAGATAGATAGATAGATAGATAGAAAGAAAGAAAGAACAGATAGGATGGATAGATAGTAGGACAGGTAGGATGGATAGATATAGATAGATAGATAGATAGATAGATAGATAGATCAGATAGGATGGATAGATAGATGTTAGATAGATAGATAAATAGAACAGATAGGGTGGACAGATAGATGTTAAGCAGGTAGATAGATAGATAGATAGGACAGATAGGACAGATAGATAGATGATAGGCAGATAAATAGATAAGATAGAAAGATGATAGATAGATAGATATGAAACAAACAGGACTGATAGGATAGGACGACAGCAGATGGACAGACAACAAGGCACGCGGCGCAGACAGACAGCACAGATGACAGATGACAGATGCGACAGCATGCGATATGACAGACAGATGACAGACAATTTGGTGAAGATGTAAGATGGTGACAGACCCGTGATGGTGACTCGACAGACACAGACAGACATCAAGAAACAAGACAGACTTTATCAGACAGACGACAGTGTTGGCAAGGCGCGGTGACAGACAGACTGGATCCTAACAGACAGACAACAGGAGACAGATCAGACAGACAGACGATGGCTGACAGTAACGGTGACAGACGGACAGATAGACGACAGGCAGACAGACAAACAGACACACAGATGCGACAGACAAGTGACGGATACAGATAGACGATGGTAAGCAAGATGACAGACAGACAGATAAGATTGTGATTATGGACGGATAGACAGATTATTATGATGTCGTTGTCAAACAAACAGGACGTGGGATAGACAGACAGCAGTAAGTAAGACAGGCAGACAGACAGATACTTTACTGTGACGGACAGATAGACGACAGATAGATGACAGACAGGACAGATAGATAGATAGACAGATAGATCGATCGACAGATCCAGGACTGGACAAGATCCAATGGTGATAGACGATGGTGAAGACAGACTAGGATATGACAGACTATAGATTGTAAGTTCACAGGATGAAGGGAATGACGATGAGCATAATTTACGAAAGACACAAAATGGACACAGACAGGGACGGGACAGACAGACGACACACGGACAGATGGACGGACAGATGACACAAGGGCATTAAAACAAACAGGACTTGGATATGAAGGGACACAGGGTGATGGCAGATAGGACAGATACGACAGATGTAAAGATTTTGGATAAAGTCAGGACGACAAGTAGATAGACAGGATATGGACATTAGGACGGATAGACATAGACAGACAGGCAGAAACGATAGGATGGATAAACAGATAACAGATAAGGCAGGCAGACAGACAGACAGGCAGGCAGGATAGACAGAAAAGACAAGATGAATTTTTTGACTGATTTGGATAGATCAGATAGATAGATGGGATAGACAGGATAGACAGATAGACAGATATGATAGAACAAGACAAGGATAGGATAGCCAGATAACAGGCATAGACAGGCAGATAGATAGACATAGATAACAAGATATAAAGGATAGAGGATACATAGATAGCAGATAGACGATAGAGAGACTAGGATAGGCTGAACAACAAGGTCCGAGCCTGGAACTCTGGGATCAGCTCATCTCTACACAGAGCCAATGGAAAGCCTAATAAGGATGTCCATAAATATAGAATGGAAGAAAATAAAGACTGAAAGAATGTGTGTCTCTCCAAACCCACACAGAAAGGTGGTACACACAAAGTCCCAAACGCTGCTGGCTCCATTTGAAGAGCAAGCAAAGCATGGGCAAGAAGGAGATGGAGGGGCTTGGGTTCTTTTAAGCAGAAACACAAACAGAAACCGGGAGGGTAACAGCAAACGGGTTAAGGAATCTGAAAGAAGGGACTGAGAGTCTTGATCCCAGAGGCTTCAGCAAAGGAAGTGTGGTCAATACATGGTAAAACATGGTCAATTAAATTGCTTGAGGACAATTATGTAAAACTAAAAGGGTTGGGCATGGTAGCTCATGCCTGTAATCTCACTGAGAGGCTGAGGCTGGAGGATCGCTTCAGCCCAGGAGTTCAAGACCAGCATGCAATATAGTGAGACTTGGAATTTACAAAAGAATTTTGAAAAATTGCTGGGCATGGTGGTGCAAATGTCCCAGTACCGCTTTCACTCAGGAGGCTGAGGTGTGGGAGAATTGCCTGAGTTCAGGGAGGTAGAGGCCGCAGCGGAGCCAAGATCGCACTACCGCCTCCAGATCGGGGCAAGGCAACAGAGCCAGAACTTGTCCCAAAAAAAAAAAAAAAAAAGACTAAAGATTAGCTTGGTGGAAATGGGTAACGGTGGGTCACACCTGCAACCCTGTTAATTTGAGACCCTAAGGCGGGCGGATCTACGCAGGTCAGAAGATAAAGACTATTCTTGGCCAACATGGTGTGAAAACCCTATCCTACTAACATTAAAAAAAAAATTAGCCGCTGTAGTCCCAACTACTAGGAAGGCTGGAGGCAGGGAATCGCTTGAACCCTGAAGCAGAGGCTGCCAGTGAGCCTGGGTCACACACAAAATTTCAGCTTGATGACAGAGGAGACTCCACTCCCCAAAAAAAAAAAAAAAAGGCCGGGTAATGTGGCTCAATGCCTGAAATCCAGCACTTTGGGAGGCCTCTAGGCCAGCAGATCATGAGGTCAGGAGATCGGTGATCATCCTTGGCTAGCACGGTGAAACACTGTCTCTACTGGAAAAATACAAAAACTAGCTGGCTGCAGGTGGCGGGCCTTTAGTCCCAGCTACTCTGGGAGGCTGAGGCAGAGAATGGCGCGAACCTGGGAGGCTGGAGCTTGGCGGTGAGCTCCAGACGGTGCCACTGCACTCCAGCTCAGCCGCAGGAGCCAAAACCCATCTCGGGGAAAAAAAAAAAAGATTAGCTTTAGATTTGGGGCTTATAAGGCAGATGGTGGCTGGGGTTTCATAGTCTACTTAGTCATGGACTAAAACGGAATGGATGAGACTAGACGAGATAACAGCAGAATGCCTTGATCCCCTCCCAGGGTTCCTCCACTGTCTTTCTCTACCCATTCACTCCACTCTCTTGCATCTTCAAAGTCCACTTTGCAGATGTTTTCCCACAGTCTGCATTCAGACGGAAGCTTCTCTCATTCTCAAAAAAAAGACCTCTTTCCCTGGCTTCCTCAGATGTGTCATTCCAGATCTCTACTGGACCTCTCACAGCATTCTAAAGGGAAGGAGAGTGGACCTGCCATGCCTGCCTATCTTCACATCTCACTGCCTAGGAATAGCTCGCGCTCGAACGTTCTTTATCTTAGCGCTACCTGCCAAACCAGGCTCTCACAGCTCACAGGCGACCTACAAATCCATACATCCACTGTCTCTCTGCGGTTCTCTCTCCCTCTTTTGCTCCCCTCCACCTTCTTTATCCTTTTCTCCTTCTGTGGGGTCAACACCAGCTGGAATCCTGGCCTCCTTCCTTTCCTCTCAAGGCTCCTTTTCTTTCTTCTCCCCTTTTACTTACTCCACTGAAATCACGTGTTCCCTCTCCTACTTCAATATGTTACCCAGCTGTGCAGGTAACGCCCACATCTCTATTCCAAGTTCTGTACCTTCTGGTGCCCACCGTATTCATGTTCTATTGCTGCTGTAACAAATCGCCATGAAATGGGCAACTGAAGACAACACAAATGTATCATCTCACATTTGTATAGGTGAGAAATCCAGATGGGCTCAGCAGGTTCCTCTGCTCATGGGCTGTCCCACAGGCTAAAATTAAGGTAATAAGCGGTCTGGGTTCTTATCTGCAGGCTCTGAGAGAGAATCCGCTTCCAGATTCATTGAGGTGAATGCAGAACTGTGTTTGCTCCTTGCAGTTCTAGGACCAAGGTCTCAGTAGGACGTCTCTGCTGCCACATCTCTTTCTCCTCAGCCAGCAAAATTCTCTGCTACTAAGGACTCCTGATTTCATTGGTCCCACCGTGATAAGCCAGGAGAAGCTCCCTCTTTTTTTTTTTTTTTTTTTTTTTGAGACGGAGTCTATTCTGTCGCCCAGGCTGGAGTGCAGTGGTGCAATCTCAGCTTACTGCAAACTCCACCTCCCAGGTTCATGCCATTCTCCTGCCTCAGCCTCCCCAGTAGCTGGGACTAGAGGCGCCCACCACCACACTCAGCTAATTTTTTGTATTTTTAGTAGAGACAGTGTTTCACTGTGCTAGCCAGGATGGTCTTGATCTCCTGACCTCGTGATCTACCCGCCTCGGCCTCCCAAAGTGCTGGGATTACAGGCGTGAGCCACCGTGCCTGGCTGAAGTTCCCTCTTTTAAGGTCAGCTGATGATAACCTCAATGACATCTGTAGACTCCCTTGGGTCATCGCATAACCACGGGAGGAACACCAAGGGCCAAAATTCATGGGGGCCAAAATTCTGCCATTCTGCCAACCATACCCACTTCAATATCTTTGCCTGAACTTCCAGTCTGTACCTCAAGCTCAGCAAGATGACAGTTTGGAAGCTAAGGAAAACATGATCAATACATGGTAAAATATGGTCAATTTATTAAGCAGAGTAAGTTTCAAGGAGCAGCTACCCTCTTAGGATACATGAGAGAGTTCGTAGTAGACAAACAAACAGCCTTCCCTTTCAAAATTATATGTCTTTCAATTTTCTAAATAGTTGCAACGGCATCTCCATTCTTCGTTTTTTTGTTTGTTTGGGTTTCTTTTTCCCCGCTTCTGTCTCTTCCATAATTTGTAAATTTTCTGGTATCCTAGCCTTTACATGGTGTGAGAGTATGAATATCGACCCTTTTCTTGCCCCCATTCATATAGAAAATAATCACATTGTGTGCCTCACTGGTGTCCATAAATATGGCTGCTCCCAGCCAGGAAGAGGGGAGCCCATCAGCCATCTGCATGGCTGCAGGGATCAATATTGCAGCATCACCTCTCACTGTAGGAGAGTGTCCTGATGACTTGCTCCTCAAACTGTGGTTCACGGACCAGCAGCGTCAGCATAGGCAGTCTCAGGTCCACCTCTGATGTACTGAATCTAAATCCAACATAATCCCCAGCTGATATGTAAGCAAGAGATACAGAAAGAGATCCTATGCCTGAGGTCTGGAATTTCCTTCCTCACCTTCAGGGTGTTGCAAAGAAGTTTTCCTGCCAAAAATATAACCAACCATTCTGATTTCTTCTCTCTCTTTTCTGGGTCTGCACATCCTATCTCTCATATCTTTAGATACGCGTGTGCATTCCTGCCATCCTTGACACTCTTAACCCTTTTCCAAAATCTCACACTCTGATTTTCTCTCCATTGTCAAACAGTATCTAAAGTTGATGCTTCCTGAAGGTTCTTTGAAGGCCATTGATAACACACTTAATCTTGGTGGATAATCACAGATCTGTGATGAATTCCTTCAATTCCTCAGGCATGCTCTCATTTTATTTTGTTTCCATAATTCACATTTGCTTTTTTTTTTTTCTCTCCCAGAGACAATGTCTCACTGTTACCCAGCTGGAATGCTGTGGTGCTATCATGGCTCAATGCAGCCTCGAACTCCAGGCTTAAGCAATCCTCCTGCCTCAGCCTCCCAAGTTGTTGGGACTACAGGTGTGAGCCAGCATGTCCAGCCTTTTTTTTTTTTTTTGGAGTGATGAGATCTCACTATGGTGTCCAGGATGGTCTCAATCTCCCCGGCTCAAGTGATCCTCCCACATTATCCTCCCAAATTGCTGGGATTATGGGCATGCACTGCTGCACACATCCTCATGTTGTTCTTTATCAGTGTTCATATTCGTTATTTCTAGATGGATTACTGCCTGGTTACAACAAATATTGTTATTGATATTTGTCTTTAAATGCTCAAGGTACAATTGAGTTGGATTCCTTTCTTATTTCTGTAAGGCAAAGGAGAGAATGAATTTCAATCTCAGTAATATATCTTCCAGTGGGTTATATCTGTATAGAAATGTGAACCTTAGACTTAAATAGTTTATGGTGATGAATTGCATATCATTCAACAGTCACCATTCTTTGTGTTCCATTTTCCTTGTATATTTATAAAATGAGATTTAATTGCAAATGGTTGAAATTATTATAGAAATTGTTTTCTATCAATGTCCTTTACATTATTGACTTTTAGGTGATAGTAATTTTATTCTAGTTTTAGAAACTAGTATTATTTCATAATCATGGTATCTCCCTTGCCAGGTAAGTATACAAACTAGTATTATTTCGAATCTTAAATTGCATAAATGATGCATGTCCTTATAACTATTAATGAAATGTCATTGGTTAACATAAGAAACTTGTATTTTAATCCTACTGTTAAAGTGTATAATTGCCATATCATCTCTAAATATAGAAAGCAAATATAGAAAACACTAGAATCTTAGAAATCATCACTAAAGAACTTTTTCATGTAACCAAACACCACCTGTTCCCCAAAAATCTATTGAAATAAACAATTAAATTTAATTAAATGTAAAAAAAAAAAGCAACTATAAAAAGCCAAAAAATAATAAATAAGTAAATGTACAGATTTCATTTTTATTCTGGGCTTCTCATTCAGCTATGTTTCCCATAACTGGGGAAGATTATAATTCAACCAGCAATACATATTTTATTGGAAACTATGAGAATACAAAAAAATTAATAAATAGGATGTAGAACCCACCTTAAAATCTTACAGTGTAATTGTCACATTGACACATGAAAAGTTGCAGAGCAGAATAAGTTTCAAAGAGCTAGTACTCTCTTAGCACACAAGAGAGAGCTCACAGCAGACAAGACTGACAAAGAAAGGCTCCTGGTGCCTGAAAGAATGAATAGAATTTGAATAAATGGGGGAGGTAGATGGGGAACTGAGGAAGAAATCTCAGTAATGGGAACATATGTCGCTTTGTAGAGGAAAGCCATATACATCAAAGCTCTCATTATGTGAGTAGCACCTAAAGATTGATTTTAATTCCAGAGAACCAAAATGGGAGGGACGTGGCGGGGCGGGGGTGGGGGTGGGGTGGTGGCAGGCAGAAAAGGGAAAGACCTGTCTTAAATATACCTACTTTATAACAGCCATTCCATTTTGCCTATAAAATGCTTATAAAGCAATGGCAAATAAGCCATGCATAATATGTAATCCACTGACATAAAACTGGAACATTTAATAATGGAATAAAGTTCAATGGAAAGATAGTCATTAATTGCCATTGAATATGCTCCTCTTGGCTGCATTCATTATTTAGGATCTAGAAATTCTAGGGGAGAAATGTGGAAAATTCATGTTCTGAGTTTTCAATGAGAGCAGAAGTTTGGTGGAGAACAAACGATACTAGCTCTCTGTGTTGACGTTTTACTGCAAGAGGAAAACATTCTCTTGGATCCCTGAGAGCTTTCCCCAACATCCACACTGGCATGTAAATCTACCACCTTCACTATCTTTTGCATTTTACATCTTTTCAAAAACTAATATCATTTGTCCTTTTTCCAATCCCTAGGTGGCTGGAGTGTCACATGATTTAGAGAGATGTGTAAAGGGCTATGGTTGTGTTGATTAGCAATGTGAAATGCTGTCACTTTCTTCCCATTGGGTTTACAGATTATTTGTTTCATGGCCTTCTGAGAAATTTTTTAAAAAATTGGGTCTCACTTGGTTGCCTAGGGTGGAGTGCAGTGGCACAACCATAGCTCACTGCAGCCTTGAACTCCTGGGCCAAACAACCCTCCAGCCTCAGCCTCCCGAGTAGCCGGGACTATGGGCACACACCACCACACCCAGCTACTGAGTGATTTTTATACCCAGAGGATCTGATACTTCTTGGCCTTTTTATATGCCTTTCCTAACATCTGCCTAACAATGGTAGGGTTGTTCATTTTTGTACATTTCTGCCTCTTTCAGTAGAGACCAAGCTTAGTGAGGTCTTTCTCAATTCTGTGACACTCATCACCTAACACAGCCTCTTACACAGTTACTGTCCAGCAGGCATGTGTTGCTTTGACAGGACATTCAAGGAACTATGACAGAAAATGGAAACTGTGACCAAAGAAAAAGAGATGTAAAGATGTCTAACTAGAAAGATGCTAAAGGAAAATGAAAGAAAAAACACAGAACAGATAAATATTTTCCTTTTTAATTTATTTTTAAGAAATAATAATTGTGTATACTTACAGGGTACAATGTGATGTTTTGATCTATGTATACATTATAGAAAGGTTCACTCAAGCTAATTAACCCTATTTCACAAATATGGTTTCAATACTCTTATCGTGCCTAGTAATGAAATGTGTTAGGAAGCATTGAACACATAACAACATGAGCTTCTGTAAGCAGCATTTAAGAGCTCTGCTTTTCAAGGTGGTTTTATGTGTAACCTGAAGGGCACGTTGATGTGGACAGTTTCCAGTACCAGCAGTTTTTATTCACTGCATTTGAAACCCATGACTCCTGCTTAATGGCTTTAAAAAAATGTAACATTAGGCTTTTGATAAAAGATTGAACTACATGAAATTCTTCTTCACAACTTGAGACAGAAAGTATGAGCACACAAACACATATACACACATACATCAGAAATATTGGAAGGAGTTGGAAGGAGATTAAATAAAATAATTACTGGATATTGAAAAGATTTTTTTCTTCTTTTGAGGGAAGGTCTCCCTCTGTTGCCCTGGCTGATGAGCAGTGATGCAATCTCTGCTTACCGCAACCTTTGCCTCCTAGGCTCAAGCAATCCTCCCACCTCAGCCTCCCAAGTGGCTGGGACTACAGGCGTGTGCCAGCAGGCCCGGCTAATTTTTGTGCTTTTTTAGTAGAGATGAGGTCTCACCTTATTGCCCAGGCTGGTCTTGAACTCCTGAGCTCAAGCGAGCTTCCTGCCTCAGCCTCCCAAAGTGCTGGGATTACAGACATGAGCCACCGTGCCCAGCCGCAGGAAAATTCTAACTAAATACTTTACAATTTTTCCTTTACCAAGAATGAGTTATTTCCTTACATGGTATAACTGTTCCCTGGAGCCTGAAATAGGTTTTGAAAACTGTGACACTGTAAACTGTTCCCCACATCACTGATATTAAATTGACATTTGCAGGGAATAAAATTGAGTACTTCTAGTCTGAGAACTGATACTTTCACACAATTCGTAAAAGGGGTCTACAGACGTGCAGATAACTTCATTCTAGGCTGGTATTGAAAACTTTTACACTTCAATAGCAATATGGAACTACAAGAAATATTTTATTTAAAAAAATAGCTTTATCACACTGTGGGTGGTCACACTTGCTTTCTCTCCTCTTAGGTTGATACACTATGTTTTGGTTTATGCTAGTTTATTTAACAAAAACATGCACATGCCTGCTTTTTCCCAAGACTCTCCTTAAAAAGTTTTTACTGGAAGTGAAGATGGTCGGGGAGAGGCTATTTTTCCTATGTCCTGTGTTCATCTGAATGAAACCAACATTTCCATCGTACCTATTTATTTATTGCTTCTATAACCTATCTCTTTAGCTTTTCATTAATTCTTTATTCTTACTTTCCTGGGGCAGGGGCTTGGGGGAAACTAGATCCCTCATATCTCAGGGGATTACCCCCTTTAGAAGCAAATATCCAGTCCCTGGCATACTACAAAGACTCAAATGGTAACTATTATTATTAGGAAATATCATTATTTTCTTTGTGATCAGACAGATTACATGTTCTCCAAGAAAATGGGCTCTCAAACAAGCTTTATACTTTATAACTAAAAATAATCATGTATTAAGAGCAGCTAGTTTTGAAATACACATTTTCCCCAACATCAACTTTTAGAGTTAAAGGTCAAATTATATGGGTAATCGGTCTTACATAGCAATAAATGGCCAAGTTTTTTTCCCCACAATGAGCCCAAACAGACATAAGTTTAAAACGTTTTTCTATTATCTGATGGTGTTTACAGCATCTTATTTTGGACTTGTGAATTTTTCCAAAGCCATTGTGTGAAAGTCACTCTATCTCTGGCTCCTATAAACTGACATAGCAAATTACTTCTACTATTTCATTGTAATTCACAGCCCAATAAGCTTGCCTAAAAATGTAACTATAACTTTCCAAAGTTTCCATAACTCGCTATGATCACCAACTCTTAAGACTGAGGGATAAATCATAGAGACAGAAAATTAACAAAGATATTCGGGATTTGAACTCAGCTCTGGATCAAGTGGACCTGATAGATATCTACAGAACTCTCCACCCCAAAACAACAGAATATACATTCTTCTTGGCGCTACATGGCACTTACTCTAAAATTAATCACATAATTGGAAGTAAATCCCTCATCAGTAAATGCAAAAGAACTGAAATCATAACAGTCTTGTAAATTAGTTCAGCCATTGTGGAAGATGATGTGGCGATTCCTCAAAGATCTAGAACCAGAAATACCATTTGACCCAGCAATCCCATTACTGGGTATATACCCAAAGGAATATAAATCATTCTATTATAAAGATACATGCATGTGTATGTTCACTGCAGCAATATTCACAATAGCAAAGACATGGAATCAACCCAAATACCCATCAATGATACACTGGATAAAGAAAATGTGGTACATATATACCATGGAATACTATGCATCCATAAAAAGGAATGAGATCATGTCCTTTGCAGGGACATGGATGGAGCTGGAAGCCATTAATCTCAGCAAACTAACACAGCAACAGAAAACCAAACACTATATGTTCTCATGTTCTCACTTAAAAGTGGAACCTGAAGAATGGGAACACATGGACATGGGGAGGGGAACAACACACCCTGGGGCATGTCAAGGAGTAGGGTGGAGGGAAGGAGAGCTTTAGGAAAAATAGCTAATGCATGCTGGGCTCAATACCTAGGTGACGGGTTGATAGATGCAGCAAACCACCATGGTACACATTTACCTATGTAACAAACCTGCACATCCTGCATATGTACCCTGGAACTTAAAATTAAAGTTAAAATTAATTTTTTTAAAGACGTGGGGTGATGATAGGGAAGTGAACAAACAATACAATTGTGTTCTACTGTGTAGGTTTGACATGCAGAAAAGAATTCTACACTCCTACGTCCTAAGATACTTTTACTAGGGCATTGCTGCATAATTATCTCTACTCAGCTTCCAATATTTTCTTCCTTTGTCTGGGAACTGGTCTCTCTCTCATTTACTCTTCGAAGTTAAGAATAATTAAAAAGCCATTAGGGTTCTCTTCTCACAATGACACTACATAAATTAAATCTTGGTAGTGTTGAAAAGCAACAACATGACCTAACCCTTCCAAAGTGTCACTTTATCTACAATTCAAATTTCATCTGTGCAAACAGGTCTCCTTCAAATGTTGTTAATTTGAAACTCAAGGATTTGGATGCAAATAATGAAAATATATTACTTATTAATAATGTGACAGCTTGGACAATCTTCCATATTGGAGATGTATATTAACAGGTAAAGAATAGTATTTTCTATGGTACCTAGAAGGGGCGGCTTTATTAGTATTTTAGAAGTTGAGTGGTTGGTTTCCTTGCATTGCTTGGTAGAAGACAGTTTCTTAATCCTTGTACTTTCTGTCAATTGGTATCTAGACAAAGAGGATATTTATTGGTTTTCAAGTAGAAAGGATTGACGCTAGAATGAAATAAATCCAGGGTGATTAGAATCACAGGCTACAAAGACATTGAAGAGAGTCTAAGAGAGCATTCTCATAAACACACTCTCAGTCTCCAAATCTCTCTATTTAACTCAATAGCATGCACCAGTTGCTGTGCCTAGCCATGAAGATTCAGAGTTGAATATATTATTTTTGCATGACTGAGTCACAGGGCCCAGTAGATACCACAGGAACAGAGATGCAATATAAGGTCAAGTGTGTAATGGGAATGATAGGCTCAAGATGGTACAGCAGCAATGAGAAGACAGCCCCAGGAAGAGCAGAACTGAAGGATCAAGGAAGGCTCCCCAAAAGACTGGGCTGAGTCTTTGTGAATGAGGAGGAATTAGCAAGAGAAAAAAAAAGGCAGAAAAAGTGTCTTAGGAAAAGCAGCAGAACAGAGGTGGTAACTACTATAGTAAACGTATCCAAGCAATGGTTTCTATGGCAAAGGTACCCAAGTAACCACTACAGCAAAGATACCCAAGTGACTATTACTATGGTAAAGGTGCCCAGGTAACTATTACTATGGTAAAGGTGCCCAGGTAACTAATACTGTGGTAAAAGTACCCAAGCAACTATTGCTGTGGGAAAGGTGTGCAAGTAACTATTGCTATGGGTAAGACACCCAAGCAATGAATACTTTGGTAAAAGTACCCAGGTAACCATTACTATAGTAAAGGTACCCAAGCAACTACAACTATGGTAAAGATACCCAGGCAACTATCACTATGGGAAAGGTACCCAAGCAACTATTGCTATGGGAATGGTACCCAAGCAACTAGTGCCATGGCAAAGGAACCCAGGTAACTATTACTATGGTAAAGGTACCCAGGCAACTAATACTATGGTAAAAGTACCCAGGTAACTACTACTATGATAAAGGTACCCAAGCAACTACAACTATGGTAAAGATACCCAGGCAACTATTACTATGGCAAAGGCACACAAGCAATTGTTGCTATAGAATAGGTACCCAAGCAACTACTACTATGGTAAAGGTACTTCAGATAACTATTACTATGGTAAAGGTACCCAAGCAACTATTGCTATGGGAAAGGTACCCAAGTAACCATTGTTATGGCAAAGGTGCCCAAGTAACTACTACTATGGTAAAGGTACCCAGGTAGCTACTATAGTAAATGTACCCAAGCAACTATTACTAATGGTAAAGGTGCTGGAGCAACTACTATTATGGTACAGGTACCCAAGCAACCACTATAATAGAGGAACCCAAATAACCACTATAGTAAAGGTACTGAAGAAACAACTACTATAGTAAAGGTACCCAAGTAACCACTATAGTAAAGGTATCCAAATAATCACTATAATAAAAGTACTGAAGTAATGACTCATATAGTAAATGTACCCAAGTAACTACTAATGATACTGATGTTTGTCCTGTTCATGTTTTAGTGAAAGGTTCTGGAAAACCAAAACACATTGCAACCCACAGAAAAACAATTGGCTGTGAGAATATTGTGACTACAAACTAAGCCAGGAGGCAGGTGATTGGTTGAAGTTGAATATCATTGCTGACATTCCTCACATACATTATGCACCTTCTAAAAGGCATGAAAAAAAATGGTTTTGAAGGAGGGATGTGACATGCATAACAAAAATGTGCAAAGATTCTATATATTGAGTTTAGGTCTCAGTGATAAAATCTCCATGGGGGATTATTTCAGGTTTCAGAAACAGCTTCCATGGTGTGTTACCGCTGCTGAAGAGCTTCAGTTCCTATCACCTACTCATTAGGTCTAAATTCTTCCACCTAGCAGTCAAGACATTATAATAATAAGACCCCACAACAGCATTCTCTGCCATGAAGTTGAGCCTATTTCTGCTTACCTTTCCATGTGGGCGCACTCTAGGGTCCAACTGCATGCGTTTGCCCACATTGTTGTTTTCTCTTTGATAACATCAGAAAATCTCCCTCCTCTGAGGACCCTTCCAAGTGATACCTGTGGTCATTGGACACTGGGGAGGATGAAAGTACTCTGTGCTAGGTAAAATAGATACTACCATTGTCCTCCAGCCTACTGGAGGAGAGAGGTATCCAATACTTTAAAAAAGAAATATAACTTCAAATTGAGCGCTGCAAGGAAAATGAAAAGGACTCTGAGAATGACAGGAAGGAACTCACTGAGATTTGCGCATGAAAGAAAGACTTTGGAAAATGAGAAGTCATTGAAAGTGAAGTCTTTGAAGGACTTTAAACAGAATTGTAATATAATCTAATTTATTTTTTTAATCAGAATCCCTCATGTCTTCAGTTTTCCAAACTAGATATTATTTCTCCAATAAAATGCTTGCTTAATTATCCTTCCTCCATACTGTCTCCTGCCTCTTTAATGTTAAAACATGTTGTGTTGCTATATATAGTAGGATTCTTGGTGAGTAACTTCTATGCCTTCTCTTTAATACCTTAACCCATCTCCTCAGACTACTAGTAAGTGTGGATGACAATTGATAGAGACTACCCAACCTGAAAACTGTTTTTCTGACTTGCCCCAGCTGTCAAATCAGGCAAAGGGACAGTTAGACAGAGAAAATTCTAAAGTAGGATTTCTCAACATCAGTAATACTCACATTTGGGGATGCAAGACTCTGTTATGGGGGTGTCCTGGGCATTATAGGATGTTTACCAGCATCCGTGGTCTCCATCCCTTCATGACAGGCAGCAACTCACTAGATACCAGTAACATCCCCCTTCCAGTTGTGACAAACAAGAATGTATCCAGAAATTGCCAAATGTCCCCTTGGCAGGGGGCAGGGATGACTGACAATCATTCTTATAAAGTAATAAATACATACAACTCACTCATGAATCATGAAAAAAACTTCTGTATGCCAAAGAAAATTAAGGTGTGCAAGATCATGTTAAAATATAAACATTCAAATTCAGAATATATTAAAAATTTCAGAAAATATTTAAAAATCAGAAGAGGTATTAGTTTCAGGAGAAAAACAGGTTTGGAAGAAACAAGTAATGAAAATATTGGTGACGAGTCTCTTAAAATTATATGAAAAGGGAAATGCAAATTAAATAAAAAGTACTCTTGCTTATCCTCCAATGTAAAAATAAAAATTATTCTTCAGGTTTCTTCCAGTTCTCAATGAACAAGACTTACTTTAGTAGTGGGTCACCTTCAAGTTCATAGAGCTTGCTCTCCTAAACTTGAAGGCATGAGAGAGCTAATCCTATTTATTCTACCATGAAATCCATTTTTCAAACATGGTAAGTCCATCCTAGATCATAATTCTCTCCACTTTCTGTAACTTGCTTAAAGATAAACATGTTTTATACCCACAATCTTTGCCATAGGTAACAAAAGTTACATCTTTCTCTTTGAATCTGATATGATTATAGTACACTGAAAAGAAAAATAGGATTTTGTGATGATAGGATTTCCTTTCCATCTATTTTCCCTTTACAATGTAATTTCTGAGCTTACTTTAGTTTGTAGTCAGTTTTTACAAGTCTCTTTTGTGAAATAACATTTAAAGATATTTGTATTCTGTAATGCTGGATAGATGTTATTATGTACTTTTCAAAACCCATAGACCTATACAACACAAAGAAGAAAGCATAACGTAAACCAAGGACTTTATAGTTGATAATAATGTATCATTATCAGTTCATTGATCACGAAAAACTGTACCACACTAATGCAAGAGATTAATAAGAGAGGAAACTGAGGAAGGCTAAAAGACAGCATATGAGAATTCTTGATGCTATGTGCTCAATTTTTCCATAAATATAAAGCTGTTGTTTAAAAAGAGTCTACTAAATGAAAAATACATACTGTATTTAATAACATTCAAACATATGGATAATGAACTAAAGGTAAATAGTAATTACGGAATGTGTATTCTCCCGTCATGTCAATTGTACCCAATACCAAGGAAGAATCTGAATAGTCCTCCTTTATCAGAGGTGGTCACAGATGGATGTGATATTATAAACCCTAGGATTCGGTGATTGCTGGGTGACCATCAGATATTGGCTTCTCATCTGAGAGATGTCTGGGGATTAGCTGAGCCTCAAAGCATCATCCAGTTAGTAAGATGTGCTATAGGTGCACCGTAGAGATGGTTCAATCTGAGTCCTTGCAGCTCACGACCACAGAGACAAACTGTCTCCTATGGTTACTCTACTCCAATGTTTCTACATCAGGCATGGATGTACATCTTTCAATGACCTAGCTTCTTCATTTCCCTGGTTGTAAAATGACTTGGAGGTGCTGGAAATCAAAACATTTGTCTTCTATGACCAGAATACACTGATCAACACTAACTAGTCCCTTTAGAGAACAGGGTTCTCTAGATGATGTGTTTCTTATACGACTAAGAATATACCTAGCTATCCTACTAATGCATGTTTATTCATGAGAATAAAAGTATATGTCCACACTTAGACTTGCACATGAACCTTCACAGTCACAGGATTCACAAGAGCCAAAAATAGGAAACAATACAAATGTCCACCAACAGGTGACTAGGCAGACACATTGTGGTATTTTCATTCAACAGAGTACTACTCAGTAATGAAAGATTTTCATTCAACAGAATGCTACTCAGTGACTAGTCAAATGATCCACATATGACTAAATCACAAATTTGTTATTGAGTAAAAGAAACCAGACTCAAGAGGGGATGTATAATACAATTCCACTTATATAAAAGTGTAAAAAAAAGTTGAAGCAAAAATTTAGTGCCTGAAAGCAGGCTGCTGTCTTCGTGAGCTGGGGAAGATGCTGTCATTAACAAAGAAACTTTTGGGTGTTTGGGGAATACTCACTGTCTTGTTTGTGGTAGTGGTTTTATGGGTGTACACAATTCATTTTATACTTTCAATGGATGCAGCTTAATTTACACAAATCATACCTTAATAAAATTATTTTTAAAGAGCCAGAGAAGCAAATTTTACTCAGTGGAGTAGAGTTAGAAGGACTATTGACTTTTAAATACTAAATATGAGAAATAATGACATAGAATACATAATAATAACTAACATGTAATAACTAATATAGAGACAACAAATCTAAATAAAGATGGAAACAAATAGATGAAAGAAAATAAACCTCATCTATACCAAATAAATAAAAACCAAATAAAAAATATTTTGTGCTATCAGGCAAAATATATTTTATAAATGAATTATTATTGAGTAAATGAAATATATAGTGAGAAAAATATAACAAAGCCCCAAAAAACACAAAGTAAAAGCTAACAGAACTAAAAGGAGTCATAGACAAATTTGTAATTATCAAGGAAGAATTTACTATATCTTTTCCAGCAATTAAGAGAACCAACAGACACAAATTTTAGTAACGATAGAGGAGATTAGAATGATTCGATTAGCACCTTTGACTTCATGGGCATATATCAATTATTGCACTACAAATGGAAAAGTGCATATTCTGTGCAGCCATGCCTAAAACATTCACTTAAATTGATGATACACTGCACCAAAACACAAGTCTTCAGATATGTCAAAAGATTGGAAACACACAATGCAGATCTCTGACTTTGAAATCCCCACGTTTGGAAATTTTTAAAAAGTCTCCATTATCCACAAGTAAACGAAGAAAGTAAAATGGAAGTTGGAAATATTTTTTAAACAAATGATCTGAAAAATATATATCAAACGTTTTAGGTGTATCTAGATCAGTGTCTAGGATAACAGTGTGTATTAACAAAGAAAAAAACAAAATTAGTAAACTCATCACATCTTAGAAAGTTATAAAATAAAAAGAATCAAGAAGATGGTAGAAGGAAGGAAATGTAAGATAAGAGAATTCTTTAATTAAATAGAAAAAATATATATTCTATAGGGAGAACTGACAAAACCAAAAGTTGATTCTTCAAAAAGTCCAATGAAATTAACAAATTAGCAAGTCTGATTAATAGGTAGGGAAGGAGAGAAGGTACAAATAACCAACATGGAAATGAAAAACGGAGCACCATAAAATCGTACCACATTAAAAAGATAATAGTAAAAACATGAAGCCAATAAATCCCTAGAAAGATGCAACTTAAAAACTGAAGGGATACATGGAAAGCCTCAAGTCATGTATTCATTATGAAAATTGCATTCCCAGTCCAAATATTTCACGAAAGAAAATGCTTGATCCTCATGGCTTCATTAACGAGATCTACAAAGCATTAGGGAGAACAGAGAAGGGAACATCCGATAAATCATTTTATGAGACTAACATAATCTCCATTCTAGTACCTGATAAGGCAGGATGAGAAGGAACACTTATGAGCCACTCTTTCTCAACAAATTCAAAAAGAATAAAGAAAATTTTAGCAAATACCTCCAGCAGTGTATTAAAACAATGGTAATACATCCTAACTAAGTGACTTTTCCTCAGGGATGCAAGTGCTGATTTGACATATTAGTATCATTCTGAAAACCTTTACTTATCAACTAAGTTTTCATTGTATGCATTTCCATTTTCATATGAAATTAATAACTTTATTGGATTCCTTGAATCAAATGATATGAAATAAAATATACTGTTTGTTAGGAAATATCGTTTGGAAAATGAGGTTGAAAGTAGATCATGTTTGAATTAGTTCAGTCTTCTAGGGGTTGAGGATGGGGAAAGATTTATTCTATTACCATTTTTTTTCCTACCTGGAGTGTGGAATGCTTGAGGACCCAAACTTTATGGAGCCAGATCTTCCATCAGACCCTAGTGAGCCTGGGGTTAACCCTAATATCTACTCCTGTGCCCCTTAAGACCATCCTCTCCAAAGCTCAAGTTCTCATGATTCCATGAATGTCTTCAAAGAAATAGTGTCTGCTCCCTTCTGCCTGCCTCTCTCTGCCTTTGTACCATCATGTCTTAGGGGTTACCTCCAAACTCCACTGTCCATCCATTCTCTATCTTCTTAATGTGCACTCCATTTTATAATTTCCCCCTTAAATATTAGTGTTGTGTGGAAATATTTCTGAGGTTGTCTGTCCCTCGATCATTTCCAGGATAAAATTCAATCTTCTTGCCTTTGCACACAGAGCCTGGCATGCCCTGGTCTCTGTGTACTCTTTAATTAGTATGTACTGCTTTTGCCAGTTACATAGAAACAACATTATTTCTTTAAATGCACCATAACAACGTTCAAAAAATAATTTAGTTTTCTTTGCCAGAATGTTTCTCTTCTTTGTCTAGCTAACTGCAATAGCTCACCCTGCCCCATTGCAACAACCTCACCCCCACATTGCAACAACCTCATATTTCCTACAACTTCTCCCATTGCATTTTATTTGGCAATTTCCATATCAGACTCTCTGTCTCTGTTATAGAAACAAAGAGTCTCTTCTCTCTGAAGGAAAGAGAATATCTAATTTGGTTTAGTATTCCCACACTTTATCCCAGACATGGTGCTTAGTATTTATTCATAATAGTCACAGTAATTATGAGAATGTGCTAATGGCAGGAGTAAGTCAGCAGTCGTGATAGGAAGAAGAACAGGAAGAAATGTTGTGAACTGACAAAATATTACTTACAGGCATCATTTTTACAGCTCCTTTCAAGAGGCATGTAGTAGAAAATAAAACTGTGTGAAATTCCCAAATGATTCAACCCTGTTCTTCCACTTGGCATTCTCTGCCATTGGACTCAGAGAGTGAAGCATCAATATCCAGTGAACAGGAAGCTTAACTGCCTAGTTTTCCACAAAATGGAGCTAAATATCCTGTGTTATGGAATTCAAGGAAATAGAAAGAAATTTTGCATCAACACTATAACAGGGCTTTGGACATGGCCACCTCTGAGGTTAGTCTACATCGCAACTGGGAACTTGTCATTTCCCAAACACGGTCCTCTTTAAAGAAGGAGAATTACATGACTCTAGAAGAAAAAGTAAGGCACATCCTCAGAAAACAGGGCAGCGTAAGTGTTTGACTTTAAAGCAATCATAAAAGGGTTTTTGAATGTTGGAAAAAAAATAAAAGCATTGTAATTTCAGTCTACCCAGAAACCATGCGGCTGAATAGGTTTGCAGATCTGTGGCTCAGATTTCAAGGTTATCGCTCCAGGCAGTGACAGTCTGTGTTTTGTAAAACTGACACAGAAGCATATTAAAAAAATTTTTTTTCATCTCTTTGCTGCCATTGTGTTTTGAAGGTCATGAATGCATGTAGGGTCTATTCACTGACAGCAATTGTAACAGGAGTGTGGGCAACCTACTTAATTTTTTCTACATGCTGTGATTCTAAAGTTGGAAGTCAGAAGGCAGTAGTACATGCATAGATAAGTTTGTGCTAAGTAGTTAGCATCCTGCCACAATGGTTGGACTCACGTATGCCAAAAGGTGGAAGGTAGTAGATGGATTTTGGGCAAATTGCAAAGGGGAAGGCTTCCATTCTTTGCACTTTTCCTATCTTGCTGTAAAACCTCAATCAATTCATTTAATTTGCTGGTCCTAATTTTGATATTTAATGAATCAGAGTAGGCATCTATGGAAGTCAGACTTCTAAGATGGCTTCCAGTGATCACCACTGCCTGATATTCACACTCTCTTGTGACACCCTCCCCTCAGGTATGCGCTGGGACCTAATGATTCACTTCTATAAGAATATAGTGAAAGTATAGTAAAGACATGGAATCAACCCAAATGTCCATCAAAGATAGATAGGATAAAGAAAATGTGGTACATATACACCATGGAATACTATGCAGCCATAAAAAAAGAATGAGATTATGTCCTTTGCAGGGACATAGATGGAGCTGAAGGCCATTATCCTTAGCAAACTAATGCAGAAAAAGAAAGTAAAATATCTTATGTTCTCACTTATAAATGGGAGCTAAATATGAGAACACATGGACACATAAAGGGGAACAACACACACTGGGGCCTACTGGAGGGAGTAGGGAGGAACGAGGGGAAGGATAAGGAAAAATAACTAATAGGTATTAGGCTTAATACCTAGGTAATGAAATAATCTGTACAACAAACCCCCATGACACATGTTTACCTATGTAACAAACCCGCATAACCTGTACATGTACCCCTGAACTTAAAAGTTTTTTTAAAAAAGAATACTGAGAACGTAATGGATGTTGCTTCATCATGAGGTTACAAAACACTGTGACTTCTATCTTGCTAGCAGACTTTCTTGGTGGCTTTGATGATACAGAGGCCATGTTGGAGACACCCCACTTACATATTTGAGTGCTACATGTGACAGAACTGAGGGTGACCTCCAGCCAACAGTGCACAAGGAACTGAGTCCTTCTGTCAAAGAGCTTGCAAGAAGCTGAATCCTACCAATAGGATCAACTGAGTGAGCTTGAAAGAAGATCCATCCCCAGTCAAGTCTTGAGATGAGAATGCAGCCCTAGCCAACACCTTGATTGCAGCCTTCTGAGAGATGCTGAGCTGGAGGGTTCAGTTAAGCCATGACGGGGCTCCTGATCCTCAGAAACTGTGAGATAATAAATGTGTGTTGCTTTAAGCCACTAATTTTTTAATTCAAAAAATCTAGACTGCCATATGCAGTACATTGATAGTTACCTACTAAGTCTTATATTTTTCCAACAGATCTTTCAACCTGGAAATAAAAGTAGAAATAATAACATGATTTCAGAAAAGAGTTTATATATCTAAGGCAAGATAACATAATCTGCTGCATCAGCATCCTAAATAAGGTACCGTATTTTTCAGGATTTATTATGGGTAATACACATACAGAGCCTGCAACATAATTTTGATGAAAGTCCTTCTATTCCCAAACTTATAGACATGCTTTAAGTATGGGGGCAAAAATAAAAGTTAGTTTTTAAAATTCCTTTCTAGAAAATTAAAAAATCCACTTGAAGCCACAAAATCTGTAACTATACAAGCCCAGCATGTATTATCCAAGAGTGATAATCCAGAAGGCAAAATTCATAACTTGCCAAGTCATTACCAAATATTCCATGAAGATCTAACAACTGAAGTAATTTGCCATCACTTTTCCTTCTAGATGAGAAAATGCCTTGCAAAATTGTAATCTGCTTGACTATTACTTTATAATCATTTGTTGCCTATTTTTGTTGGTTTATATTGTTTTTACTTCTCACAGAGTTTTTTTTTAATTCAAAAAATTTAATGTGATACTGTACTACTACTTCACGGTAGTTGGTGGGTATTATCATTTTCAGTTCTATGTAAATAATAATGAAAGTCATAAAAAATTTCCAAAGTCATATGACTGGAGAGTGGTCACTGCATTCCAATGTCTAATTGTAGGACTCCATCCAAAAATTCCTTTTTCAAATCCAGATATGTTGGATGTCACTCAGTCTTCATGGCATGCTTTCACGAGTAATCTCTATGCTCTATATTTTTCTGCCATTTTCTTCACTTAAAATCACTAGCTCCAAAAATGCTGTGGTCTCAACCTTTTCCTTCTTGATTTCTTTCCCTTTGGTGAAACATTGATGTTCTTAACCAAGATTGAAGAATACCCATTGTATTAGCCTGCTATGAAGACATACCTGAGACTGGGTAATTTATAAATAAAAGAGGTTTAATTGACTCTCGGTTCCTCATGGCTAGGGAGGCTTCAGGAAACTTACAATCATGGCGGAAGGTGAAACAGGCATATCACATGGTGGTAGGTGAGAGAAGTGAGTGCTGAGCAGAGGCGGAAGCCCCTTATAAAACCATCAGCTCTCATGAGAACTCACTCGTTATTATGAGAACAGCATGAGGTTAACTGCCCCCATGATTCAATTATCTCCACCTGATCCCTCCCATGACACATGGGAATTATGGGAACTACAATTCAAGATGAGATTTGGGTGGGGACACCGCCAAACCATATCACCCATGTTGTCTGAGAGGAGGCTAAGATACTCTATTACTTAAAACTGTCTTTCACCTCTTCTATAGAAACATGACTTCTGATCTAAGTCTTCAGCTTGCTCCCTAGTTGTCTGTGTCCTTGATGTGTTGGTTTCACTATTTGCAAACTGTTTGTCAGTCTCACACATACACCACACAAAGCTAAGAAATGGGATCAAGAAGCAGATGGGAGCACATGTGGCCGTTTTCCCTCCTGCAACAAATCCAATAAAATGCCAGAAACTATATTAAAAAAGCAAAACACTCCTTCCTTCCAGAAACCATCATAGCATGAAAGATAAGAAAAAGTATCATCAACAGACCAGGAATTTAAATAGATACCAGAAAGATAGAAAGCAAACACACCTACATGAAAGAGAACACAGCTATGGTGTTGGAATGATTCAAAATTACTCCAAGAGGCAACAAATAGAAGGGATTAATTGTGGAGAGGCGGTCAAACCTATAAAGCTTTATTGACATTTTTAAAAGAAGATTGATATGGAGAAGAATAACATGTTTCCAGACTTAATATTATAAATAAAAAATTTCTCCAAAACCAATCTATATATTCAGTGCAATCACAATTGGAATTCCAAAAGGATTTTTTATGAAGGTTTACAGGCTGATTCTAAAGTTCTTATCTAAATGAGATCCTGTCATTTGCAACAACATGGATAGAAATGGAGATCGTTATGTTAAATGAAAGAAGCCAGGCACAGAAAGACAAATATGGGATGTTCTCATTTATTTGTGGGATCTAAAAATCAAAATAATTTAGCTCATGGAGATAGAGAGTAGATGGATGGTTACCAGCGGCTGGAAAGGGTAGTGGTGGGAGGGGAGGTGGGGATCATTAATGGGTATACAAATATAGAAAGAATGAATAAGATAGCACAACAGGGTGAATACAGTCAACAATAACTTAATTGTACATTTAAAAATAACTGAAAGAGTACAAATAGTTTATAATACAAAGGGTAAATGTTTGAGGGGACAGATATTGCATTCTCCATGATGTGATTATTAGTATCTGGTATTTGATAACACAAAAGGGTGACTATAGTCAAACTAATTTAATTGTACATTTAAAAATAACTAAAAGGGTATAACTGGATTTTTTGCAGCACAAATGATAAATGCTTGAGGGGATGGATACCCCAATTTCCACGATGTGATTTTTACACATTGCATGCCTATATCAAAACATATTATGTACTTCATAAATACACATCTCTACTATATACCCACAAAAATTTAAAAAGAATCTTATCTATTTAAAATATGTGAGAATAGAGAAATAGTTTTGAAAAGATGAACAATTATGGTGGAAATTTTTCTTCTGAGATATCAAAACTATCATGAGTCTGTGTTGAGTATGAACTTGATGCAGGGGAAAAACAATCAGTGGCTAAGTAGTATTTTCTAGAAATTTAAGGTGACCTTACCACAAATTCCAGTTCCTTTCCACAACATGCAGGCCACAAGAAACTATCACATTTTTTTTCCTTTAGTTCTGCTAACCCAACTGCACATCAACAATGGGATAAAGAAAATAAGAGCAATTTCTGGTTACCATAAAGAACAATTTTAAATATTACTCTGATATGTAAGGTATAAAATAACCAGAAAAAAATAACATTCAATTAAGTGGTACTATTACTTACTATGTAAAAACTTTTAAATATTTTTTACTGATGTCAGAATATTAAAAATATATATTTCCAAAATCAGTGTGATATTTCCTTTAAAAAGATAATTATTGTATTTTACTAATGAGCAGAACATTACCAGCAGTCACTTTCCCACCTTTAAAAATGTTGTACCTTTTCAGTTAATTAAAGTAATTAATTAATTAGAGAAAGTGTCTCGCTCTGTTGCTCAGGCTGGAGTGCAGTGGTGTGATCACAGCTCACTGCAGCCTCAAACTTAGGCTCAAGCAATCCTCCCACTTCAGCCACCCAAGTAGCTAGGTCTACGGGTGCAAGCAAGCATGCCCAGCTAGACTTTTTATTTTTTGTAGAGACTGGGGTCTTGCTATGTTGCCCAGGCTGGTCTCCAACTCCTGGCTTCAAGCAATCCTCCAACTCAGCCTTCCAAAGTGCTGGGATTACAGGTGTGAGCCACCATGCCTGGCCCCTTTTCAATTTAAATTTATGGTGCTTTAAAAGTTGTTAATTACCTGGTAAGTATGAGGTATGAGTATGTTGGAAACATTTAATATAACATGACTGAGGATTACACAAATGCAAATACCTTGCAAAGCAAATCAGACCCCTAAACATAATGACACAATCCTGAAATCAAACGATTAATATTTAGCACACGTGTTACATCTGTTTTCTGAAATTATGTACCATAATGTAGTCATCTCCAAATTATTAATAATAAGCAGAAACATTTTTTAACAAATCACTCCCAAGATGAATTATTGCTTCTGGAAGCCTTGTTCAAAGGATTACTGGTAAATAATATGCATTTGTTATTTCAAGCCTTATTGAGGACTCACACAACAAGCTTACAGTCTCCAAAGAGAAACGGACATATGAACAATTCACCACAACACAAGGCCATGCATTCTACACCAAGGAAATAGCAAGAAAAGAATCAATTTCATGGGTTTGATGACATGTAATGCAGCCACGGCAGGAGAGGAAGAAGGAGGGAGTTACAAGAAAGGTAGGAGACATTAACAATGAGTCCAAGGTCTCCCACTTGATGACTGGGCATATGGACAGGAACATTCAAAGCCGTGGCAATGATGATATTCACGAGGGGTTGAGATGATTGAGCCTGGGTTCTAGAGGAAGCAAAAATCAAGAGGCACATAGGGTATTGGTGGTGTGAAGTTCAGAGATGAGTCAGGGGGCTCCCAGGAGAACCTTAAAGAGTCATGGACAAACTTAATGGACATGAGGGTCTGATGGAGTGGGGATACTGGATGATGTCCCCACGAGTAAGATCTACATTTCTGGAGAGCTCACCTACTGAAATTTCAGATTATCAAAGTAGGAGACCATATGCTGTTTATCTATATCTTCAATACCTAGCAAAATGTCTGCTCCATTCCAATTACTGATTAATATTCCTGACCTAGTCACATCTCCACCTGCAACTGACCTCAGCAACATTACTGCGGATACAACATGGATTGCAGCATCCTCTAGAGTTTCTATGTGTCTCAAGTCATCACGAACAATTAAAGTCCGATGCCAGGTGATACGGTTTGGCTCTGTGTCCCCATTCAAATCTCATGTTAAATTGTAATCCCGTGTTGGAGGTGAGGCCTAGTGGTAGGTGATTGGATCATGGGGGTGGTTTCTAATGGTTTAGCACTATCCCCCTAATGCTGTCTCGTGATAGAGTTCTCATGAGATCTGGTTGTTTCAAAGTGTGTGGCACCTCCTTCCTCACTCTCTCTTCCTCTTACTCCCACCATGCAAGATATGCTTGCTTCCCCTTCACCTTCTGCCATGGTTGTAAGTTTCCTGAGGCCTCCCCAGAGGCAAAAGCCTATACAGCCTGCAGAACCATAAGCCAGTTAAACCTCTTTTTATTATAAATTATCCAGTCTCAGGTATGTCTTTATAGCATTGTGAGAACGAACTGATACAGCAGGGTTGCAGATTTTTTACATTTATACTTAGATTATGTTGACAAAACCATATTAGCTTTGCTACATAAGTAGAGGAGTAAGGTGTTAATATTTAATATATTGATGGTAAACTAGTTGAATCTTTATTTTCCTTTATTTGAAACATAAGTCATTGGTGGCAACAAATTTTATTAATAGGTTAATATAGTATAAGAGACATTTCATGGTAGAGGAAATATATTTTCATGGACCAGACAGATTTTGAGTAAAGAACTGGATATGTCAGGATTATGAAAAATACTTTTATTTGTTCATTTTGTTTTTTATTTGGACAAAATAGCTTATAAACTTGTGAGTTCTAATATCATATTATAACAACAGCTGAGTTTGGAGCGCAAGGTGAAGTGGTATTTTGGGAGATTCAGGAAAGGTAGACTTCTCAGACCTCAAGACGGAGCTCAAGTTCACTTACTGGATGTCTATCATCTCTACTTCCCAGAGTAACTTGACAGTGAAATCTTTTTCCTCTAGAAATGAGCACAGCATGGCATATTCTAGATAGCTTAAATTTCTGGATAACTAAAGATTTATTAAATATTTTTTAAATGTCTTTCTGGTCATATGACAAGCATTGTAAAACTTGATAAATTCATTTTTCTACCTTGTTTTTTGTTTTTCTTTTTTGCCAGGGATGATCCTTCTTGCTGGAGAAAGACAATTTCAGGTAACCATGGTTTATATGAGGTTAGAAATTTGAAAAGACCTCAGAAGCTGCATGGCCTCGCCAGTGAAATGCCTTGGGTCACAGGTTATGCCTTGGGTCACAGGTGAGGATTCTCCAGAAATTCTAGTTTTGGGGTCATCTGCCATGCTTTGTTTCTCTCTCTCTCTCTCTCTTTCTCCTTGTCTGTCTCTCTGTCTCTCCTTTCCTCTCTTCTTCCCTCTCCCTTTTTCTCCCTCCCTCCTTCTTTCTGTCTGCATCTCCCTTCCTCCCTCCATCCCTCCCTCTCTCTCTTTTTCTCTCCCTCCCTCCCTTTGCCTTTCATTCTATTTTAAACAATTATGGATCATAAAATGGTGATTTTCCTAATTCCATCATTCCTTCAACATTTTTTTCTTGATTTTCAGAAAATAATTTCCTTCCCCCTCTTTATTTATTCACATATCTAAGCTTATCAACCTAGACTCATGGGCTCTTATTTTAGTCAAGGAGTTATAATCCCTTCCTGACATTATTTATTTTGATGCTCAACTCGTGCAGGTTTGGCTGGCAGGAGCGCCTCCACACAGGCTCCTCTGTCCTTTGTTATTTCCCTGTCGTTATTTGGGTACTTGTTACATTCTGGAATGGCAAGGTATTGAAAATCATCTTGTGCATTTTCTGTTCCCATAGGGAATGAGCCATTTCTCAGGAGCTATATCTTAAAGCACCTTAGGACAAATTACTTATTCATTACAAAAGGAAAATTCATTCCTTTACACCGGAGAAGCCTGTCAGATTATGCCTTAGCCAAGGGATCCAGTTTTACATCACCAGTAAGGGCACAAATCGACATCACATGTCTCCTGATGCAGCACACTGAGAGGGACAGAGCTACAATTCAAAGTATCAAAATGTCAAAGTCATAAAAGAGGAAGGAAGTCGGAGAAGCTTGTCTACATCAAAGAAGTCTAAGAAGCCATGGCAGCTAGATACAATGCATGAACAAGGTTTGGGTGCTGGAATGGAGAAAGGATTGGAGAAGATTTAAAAGACATGATGGAGACAACTGACAAAATTTGAATGTGAATTGTGGATTAGATAATGATATTCTAGGAAAGCTGAATGTCCTGATTTTGATTTTGCATTGTGGTTAGGAAAGAAAGCGTCTAGTTCTTAGGAAATATACCTAGAAGTATTTACAGCTAAAGGGGCATAATGTCTACAACTTGGTCCCAAATGGTTCAGAAAAAAAGTGTGTAAATACACACACACACACACACACACACACACACACGGAGGGGAGATAGTAAAAAAAGCTTAGTCAAAATGTTTATGACTGGTAAATCTAATTAAAGTGTTCACAGGACAGGAGATTTTTGTTTTCTTTTGTTTTGTTTTACTAGTCTTGCACCTTTTCTGTTGATTTGAGGTTGTATTAGGAGAAAAAATGACCAGACAAAATCCCTCAGAAGACGATTACAGACAAAGCAAGCTCTCTGTGGTTTCTTGGTGAAGTACCTTCCATTGCTTGCTTGCCCCAGGGTGCTTTTAAAGTTATGGTCAAGCTACTGGACATCAATTACCCACAGTTTCTTCTGCATTTCTGCCTGAAGTCTTCAAACGTATCTGCAGACCAGGCAGGAGCTCAGCTGAGTGAGTGAGAGTATCGTCATTTCAGCAGACAGTTTTTTTGTTTGTTTGTTTCTGTCAAACCTCTGAATCCACAAATAATTTTTTCTTTACTAAATGACTTGTATGCTATGCCCAAGCTATATAATTTTGTTAATATTCTTTTTGCCCCCAAAACAGATGTGGTTTCTAAAATAAAGAGGAATGGACTCAAAAATCACTAGAAATGGGTTTAGTTCCAGTTTTCTACCCACTTCATGAGGTTGAATCACTTTTTAAATTGCTATAGATTTTTTTTTTAAGCCGGGTGTGGTGGCTCACGCCTGTAATCCCAGCACTTTGGGAGGCCAAGGTGGGAAGTTCTCCTGAGGTCGGGAGTTCGAGACCAGCCTGGCCAACATGGAGAAACCCTGTATCTACTAAAAGCACAAAATTAGCCTGGTGTGGTGGCACATGCCTGTAACCCCAGCTACTCAGGAGACGGAGGCAGGAGAATTGCTTGAACCTGGGAGATGGAGGTTGCGGTGAGCTGAGATGGGGCCATTGCACTCCAGCCCAGGCAACAAGAGTGAAACTCCATCTCAAAAAAAAAAAAAAATTTTTTTTTTAAAGCATGACCTGGTTGTGAAAATCAAAATGCATCTATGTGAAAATCCTTTCGCAATGGTAAAACCCTACACAAGTATGAAGTTTTGGTATTTTGAATACATTTCTAATTGTTACACATGTTCAACTAGAGTCCCTCTCACATGGTTTGCTCCATCTCAATTAATAGCATCCAGCCCCTCCCAAGATAGCTAATTTATTATGCACACAGAATATAATTGCATGATGTTTGGATGGTTTTGAAAATCACCAAAAGGCCATTGTAATCTTGAGCCCATTTTGTGCGCAGTGCACTTCATCAGAGGTTTGGTGGGAACCATATAAACTGATCATTTATGTCCCTTTAGCGGGAGAAAACTCCGCATCACACTCAATGTTCAGTCCATTGAATGCATTAGCAATGACTAGTTATTAATCTTATAACCTTTTCTAATTAACTGAATAAACTGTAAAATGAAGACAAATTGAATGTATCCAAGGGTGAAACACAGTCAAGCACTTATCGCAAACTTACCCTGAAAAAGTAATCTATAAATATTTCACAACAGAAGGAAGCTGGTCTGTGCTTATTTATAGGAAAAATGCAAAAATGCAAACTAAGTCCTTTGTCATTTGTTTCTCTGTGCCTTCTTTCATGATGCTCTGAAAATTGTTAGGGATAAGTACCGTAAACATTGTCATTATTGTTATTTATTTTATATAGCGCCCTTATAAGTATCCCAGAGCTGCAGAATAAATAACAAACCACAGAGAAATAACAAGCAACAATAAACAAATTTGTAGCAGCAAAACACTTACCCACAGGAAAAAATAATAGACAAAGAGTTGAAAAGGCAAAGGAGACAAGAATCACAAAAATGAACTGGATTAAATGCTATGGCCATCAGTGTTGAATGCAGTATTTATATACGTAGAACTATAGCAGAATAGCAAAGGGATTTTTTCTTTTTTTTGCTTTTTCTAAAAATAATGTTTGAGAAACAGTTTATTAAGTCAAAATGTAGTGTGGAGTTTCTCAGCCTTAACATTGACTCTGTTGGCATTTGGGGCCAGATAATTCCTTGCTGAGGGGGTTTGGAGGGGTGCTGTGCATTGTGGGATATTTAGCAGCATCTCTGGTCTCTA
Source organism: Papio anubis (assembly GCF_008728515.1). Lineage (NCBI taxonomy): Eukaryota > Metazoa > Chordata > Mammalia > Primates > Cercopithecidae > Papio > Papio anubis. The sequence continues at coordinate 138,568,655 of NC_044996.1, forward strand.
CCCATTAGAGGTCAGTAGCAGCCCTGCCCCCCAGGTATGACAACCAGAAATGTCTTCAGACTTTCCAAATGTCTCCTGGCCAGTGGTAGAGAGAGGTGGGGCCAAACTGCCACTGGTTGAAAACTACTGATGTAGTGCAAACTAAGAGGGAATAATTTGTTACAATGTGGAATAGTTTCCAGAATGAGGCTTTCTGGCTTCATAGCTTAATGAATAGGCTTCCAAGGACTTAACAACCCCAGTTTTGATAATACGGGTTCATCAGAGATCATGGCGTTTAGGTCAAACCTACCTGGGTTTAAGATAGCTTATTAACTGAATGACATTGAGGCAGTCAAGACACTTGTGACCGCCACTTCCCTACCTGTAAAATAAGAATGAAAATTGATGATTTCCAAAGATCACTAAGGGGTGTCTTTTAAAAAAATTATTTTTAAAAAATTTTATTTTAGGTTCAGGGGTACATGTGCAGGTTTATTATATACATAAATTGCATGTCATGGGGGTTTGGTGTACAGATTATTTCATCACTCAGGTGATAGGCATAGTACCCAACATGTAGTTTTCGATCCTCACTCTCCTCCCAATCTCCCCCATTGTGTAGTCCCCAGTGTCTACTGTTTCCATCTTTGTGCCCATGTGTACTCAGTGTTGAGCTCCCGTTTATACATGAGAACATGCAGGATTTGGTTTTCTGTTCCTGTATTAGTTTGCTTAGGAAAATAGCCTCTAGCTCCATCCATGTTGTTGCAAAGGACAAGGTCTCATTCTTCTTATTGGCTGCATAGTATTCCATGGTGTATATGTACCACATTTTCTTTATCCAATCTGCTCTTTGTGGGCATTTACATTGAGTACATGTCTTTGCTACTGTGAATAGTGCTGTGATGAGCATAGGCATGCATGTGTCTTTATGACAAAACTATTTTATACTCAGTAACAGGATTGCTGGGTTGAATGAAAGTTCTGTTTTAAGTTCTTAGAGAAATCACCAAACTGCTTCACTTTGCATGTGAAAGTCCCGAACCCAGTGACTGGTACATAAATAGGAGACTCTCAATAATTGTGGACTTAATGCCTTCAAGTGCAGCCAAACTCACGTCTCAGAAGATGAAGAGAATAGAAGCAAGTATCAGTTTAATCATTCTACATTACAGGCTGAAGAACCAAAAACAGGAAATGACTTTATGTGCCCTGTTATTAAAAGTCACTAAATCACTGGATTGAAAACCAAACTTTTTGTTTTTTTGAGTCCGGTGGTTGCTGTATTGGAAACACCTAGAAAAGTGAAATCTTTATGATTGAGCAATTGGATGGACGGTAAATGCCCCAAAGGCTCACATACAGTTCAAAGCAGGTCAGGGCTATTTAGAATAGAATCTGTTATTTTGTTGACATTGCTCAGAAAGAATGATGGTGAGAAGTAAAATGCTAGAATTGTCATCTACATTGGATTTATCTTTAATCAGGACACAATTTCATGTGATATTAATGGAAAGATCCACTATCCATCTTCTTTTCCCACAGGGGAGATTTTGGAGGACTCTCCTAAGTGTCTATGGAGGAAGGTCTTAGGATAGTATTCATTGAATTGAATCTAAATGTATTGCAAATGTAAACTGCTGACCGGATAACCAGGTTCAGCTCAAAGTGGAGAGGAGCAGTGGTTGATTTTCCATCTGTGGTGGGACCATCTAGGGTGGCCCCCAGGATTTTCACCCTCTCGTACCATGCCTTTGTGTCGTTTTCTCCTTGGAATGTGGGCAGGACCTATGACCTTCTAACTTATAGAATATGGCAAAGAGAATGGGATATTACTCCCATGGTTATGTTTCATGGCAAAAGTAAAGTGGTTTTGCAGAAATAATTGAAGTTCTCATAATCAAAAAGGATATTATCTTGGATAAGCCTGATGTAGTCAGGTACACCTTTTTTTTTTTTTTAAACAGAATCTCACTTTACTGCCCAGGCTGGAGTGCACTTGCATGACTTTTGGCTTACAGCAACCCCCACCTCCAGGGTTCAAGCTATTCTCCTGCCTCAACCTTCCAAGATGCTGGGATTACAGGTGCACGCCACCATGCCCAGCTAATTTTTGTATTTTTAGTAGAGACAGGGTTTCACCATGTTGGCCAGGCTGATCTCAAACTCCTGACCTTAGGTGATCCACCTCAGCCTCCCAAAGTGCTGGGAATACAGGCGTGAGCCACCAAATCTGACCTAGGTGTGTCTTTAAAGGAAGACCTGGCCAGACATGGTGGATGACATCTTTAATCCCAGCACTTTGGGAGGTAGAGGCAGGTGGGTGGATTGCTTGAGCCTAGGAGTTTCCAACCAACCTGGGTGACATGGCGAAACCCCATCTCCACAAAAAATACAAAAATTAGCCGGGTTTGGTGGTGCACACCTGTAGTCCCAGATACTCAGGAGGTTGAGGCACGAGGATCACTTGAGCCCAGGAAGTCAAGGCTGCAGTGAGCTGTGGTTGTGTCAATGCTCTCCAGCCTTGTCAACAGAGTAAGACCCTGTCTCAAAAATAAATATAGTAAAATAAAATAGGACCTAGAACTACCCTGAAGTCAGAATCTCCAAGCAGCAGAATCTTTTATTTGATTCTTCCCCCTCCTTTCTCTTTTTCTCTCTCTCTTCTCAGTTGCTGGATTTGAAGGTGCAAGTTGCCATGAATTTTGTAGTCACCAGAAAATGATTTCTGCCACAACTCAATGGAGCTTGAAAGCAGATTCTTCCCCAGCCAAGTCTTCAGATGAGAGCACAGCTTAATGACACCTTGATTGAAGGCCTGAGATATTCTGAGCACATGACCCAGGTAAGTTGTACCCAGATTCCTGACCCATGGAAATGGTGAGAAAAATGGGTGTTGATTTAAGCTGCTAAGTTTGTGGTTATCTGTTGTGCAACAAGAGATAATAATACACCACCCATCCCCACTACTCCTTCACAAACACTCTTTCCTAAAGAATCAGAGGCTTCAATATCCACTCTGGCATGCTACATATTAAAAGACATTAACTTATAGTCAAGTTCAGTAGCTAAAACTGGACTGATACATAGGTATATAAAGAATGGAAACATTTATCTTTGCTATGCTAATGACAAGAGAAAATGTGTAAATCCCACCTCTTCTTCTAAATATTAATACAGAATGTTTACTAGGCTTCTCAACCAAGAACTAAGGAGAGTCTTACAGTTTTGAGTGCCTGGATTATTAAGGCTACATTTACAGTATGTCTGTTGATGGAAATGAAAATCCATTCGACAGCGCGAATATAGGTGGAATTCTTTCACATACAACATGAAGGGCTAACCAAGCCTCTCATTACGCACATAAACTTCCTCATCTTATATTTTCTGCATTTTACTCCTTCGGATAAAATCTCTTATAGAACTTAAGGTGAATTTTAAAATATGGAGCCTATGCTTTATCTTTATATTCCATCTTATGCTTAAATACAACTGGAGAATATCAAAGCTTCAGTCTCTAAGGCATTTCTCACCATTGGTGGAGCCTCAAAAAATATTGGACAAAATATTATTAAATACACACAAAAAACCATGTACAGTGCTCTTGGATGCATCAGTCTGGGAGAGGATGGCTGGTTCTATTGATGCCTGCTTGCATTTGACACTCTATTTTCTGCATTTCAAGAGGTTTTCTCCAGTGCTACTGCTAGGTTTTTTAATATATCTGACTTTGAGGGAAAGGCAGATATTTCCAGAAATGGGTAGAGGCTTAAGGGAGGAATAAATTCAGAGTGAACTATTGTGTTCTGAAACTGCCCTGGGAGACTCACTGCACCAGAGATAGTCTCCTGTCAATGAACTAGGGCTACATGTTTGAGTTCTCTGTAAAGACACATTTTTGCAGGTTCTTCCATGGTCCAACAGAACAAACCCAAAGTATTTCAAAGGAGATCCATGAATTGAGCTTCAGTTCAGACCCAGAAGGCAGCACTGCTACTCTCTTGTCCCCCACGCTATTATGAGTGACCTTTCCACAGTCATTCCAGCATCCAAACTGATATCTAATATCATGGGCTATTATGAAATGATCAGAAGATAATTTTTATCTCCAGCAGAAGGGCCACAATCAATGATAATCCTCTATGATGAACAGCAATACAGCGGTGGTCATGGTGGTGTTTAGAAACCAGGGAAATAATGTGCTGGGATTTCCCTGCAGCTGCTGGGAGAAATTGAAGAATTTCTTCTATTTCATTTGTGTAAAATTTTAAAGTGAAATGTCCTGAACTAAATAGCAAACCTAAATACAGAAGTAGTGTGTTTGCTATACTTATATGGCCAGACATACAACTTACTATCATAATTGGAATTAATGGTAAATTTTGAGTGTGAACCATCTATGCAAATAAAAAAGATTTACAGTCAAAGGACTTATTACTATACATATGGTATCAAGACTGTTACTATGCATTTGATATATGTTCATCTAAAGTGAGTGATGCTAGGTTAGATATGGTGGCTGACACCTGTAATCCCAGCACTTTGGGAGGCCAAGGCAGGAGGATTTCTTCAGGCTAGGAGTTCAAAACCAGCCTGAGCAACATAGTGAGACCCCATCTCTACAGACAATAGAAAAAATTAGCCAGGTGTGGTGGTGCATACCTGTGGTCCGTGGGAGGCAGATGTAGGAGTATCACTTGAGTTCAGGAGTTGGAGGCTGCAGTGGGCCATGATTACACCACTGTACTCCAGTGGGTGACAAAGAGAGACCATGTCTCTTAAAAAATAATAATAATAAATAATAGAGTGAGGAGTTGCTGACTATGTTCATGTTCAAAACCATAGGTGGCTGGGTGCGGTGGCTCACACCTGTAATCCCAGCACTTTGGGAGGCCGAGGTGGGTGGACTTGAAGTCAGGAGTTTGTGACCAGCCTGGCCAACATGGTGAAACCCTGTCTCTACTAAAAATACAAAAAATTAGCCGAGCGTGGTGGTGGGCACCTGTAATCCCAGCTACTTGGGAGGCTGAGACAGGAGAATTGCTTGAACCCGGGAGGCGGAGGCTGCAGTGAGCAGAGATCATGCCACTGCACTCCAGCCTGGGCAAGAGAGTGAGATTCAAAAAACAAAAACAAAAACAAAACTATACTTACAGAGCATGAACCTGATGTGTAACCTTACAACACAGCTCAGTACAATGATTCTGTGGCCAGACCTCAACATTTGCTGGTGCTTTTATATTTCAAAGCCTTTTATTTAATTAACTAATTAATTTAATTTTTAAGGTTTTGGTTGACAAGTTGTAATTACAATATATTTATCGAGTATAATGTGATGTTTTGATATATATAGTATGGAATAATTAAATCAAGTGTATTAACCTATCCATCACCTCAAATACTTTTTTTGTGTGTGGTAAGACCATCTGACATTTACTCTCTTAGCAATTTTGAAATATGCTACACATTATTATTAACTATAGTCACCCTACTCTGCAACAGATCTCATACACTTATCTGCACAGAGCTGTTTCAAGTAGCACATTTTATCCTGAAAGTCTGGCATTCACAGACCCACATTCTGTGAATCGTTCAGGAATTCATCACCTCGAAAGTGTGTCTGCCCATAGGGCATACTAGGAAAAAAATGTCCTAAAGAGAAACAAAGCGCATGTTCAAATCAGGATTATCCGTAAAAGGATTGTGCTGTTGTTTCAATTTATTAATTAGAAATGTGTGTAGGGAGGTCATAAACCATGCAGGAAGTCTTGGTGAGGGTCAGGCTCCTGATACCTGGAAGGAAAGCAGTTTTCCTCTAGCAGCCACCTCGAGAAGACACCAGGTGTCTTCTCTGTTGAGGTCATCCCAGCCCTAGACGTCCTCACAGGGAGCACGCTGGGGGCAGAGGCACCTATCTTTATTCTCCACCCTTCCTTGGATTTCTCATCAGTGATACAGTCCCCAAAACTTTACAAAAATAATCAAAGAAAAACGGAGGGGTAGAAACAAAAATAAAGCAAGCTTGCAGCATATTCAGCATTAATCTCTAGGTTAGCTTGCTCTCTGACCTGCTTCTTCATAGTGGTTTGGTATCTATTGCCCGAGTCTAGATTACAGCTCCCCGTAACTGCTCTATAGATAACAAATTAAGCATTGTGAAAAGTTAAGTTTTTCCTTTGAGATCTTCTTTCAGGTCCTGCATACCAAATAAATGACCAATGCCAGCTGGTCCAAAGGACCCTGCAAGGAGTTGACTTACCAAAGAATGCAGTTGCCACATCCTGATGATTTCATCCTCCTTACACTGACCAATCAATGACCCCAGTGTTCTAGCCCCTTGCCCTCCACAATTCCCTTAAAAGCTCCAGCCAAGATCTCTTTGGGGAGATGGATTTGAAGCCCCTCCCATCTCTTCACTTAGCCCCCTGTGATTATTTTTTTTTTTTTTTTTTTTTTTGAGACGGAGTCTCGCTCTGTCGCCCAGGCTGGAGTGCAGTGGCGCGATCTTGGCTCACTGCAAGCTCCGCCTCCCAGGTTCACGCCATTCTCCTGCCTCAGCCTCCTGAGTAGCTGGGACTACAGGCGCCCGCCACCGCGCCCGGCTAATTTTTTGTATTTTTAGTAGAGACGGGGTTCACCGTGGTCTCGATCTCCTGACCTTGTGATCCGCCCGCCTCGGCCTCCCAAAGTGCTGGGATTACAGGCGTGAGCCACCGCGCCCGGCGCCCCCTGTGATTATTAAACTCTTTCCCCGCTGCAAACCCTGCTGCTTTGGTGTATTGGTATGTTACTCTGCAATGGGTATATAAACCTGTTGTTCCTATAACAACAGGGCTTATCATTGCCCAAACCATGGGAGACATGGGATCCACTGACATAGCCCACATTGGTCGTCCTCCCAGGGCACAAAGCAAGAAGAAGAAGGAGGAAGGGCAATGGAAGCTCTAGAGAAGCAAGAGAATGATTAAGGATCATAAGGAGACCTTACACCCTGCATTAGAGAGCAATCACATGGCAATGTATAGTCCCTCCAGGAGCTACCAGATTATTCCTCATCATCAATGGAGCTCACAGTATTAGAATTCATGGTTGTATCATAATCATCATGACCACCACTGGGTAGTGCCTATCACTAACACCAGGTACTATGCAAATCATTCCTCATGAATCATCTCATTCTGATCCTCACAACAAGTCAACGAGAGAGGTATCATTCCATCTGCCCTGTTTCAGAGATGACAACAAAGAATCCTAGAGAACAGTTCAAGAACCTTCCAACATTGCAAGGACAGCAAAGGAAAGATCTCATATGGAAGTTTAGACAGCCTGAGTCCAAAACCAGAGCGTGTATTGCTACTTGGAATAGTAAGTAGGCATTCACATCATTGGGAGTGTGGTGAGGGTGGGGGGCAGTTCAGGATGCATAGTGAAAGACCAGCAGGAGAACTATATAAAACCACTTGAAGAAGATTAACCCAAGCTCTCTTCTAGCTCATGATCATAGCCATTGCTCAACTTTCTAGTAGACGAGTGAAGGGGAGAGACCACTGTATGTAGCCTCCAGATGGGTCTCTATCCTCCTATGATGAGAGTATTAGAGCAAGCAACATAGGGTGTTAAAGTTTCCTCTCTGCTGCTAGACATACAGCTTCAGCCAAGACGTAGCCTGGTGCATTCATGAGGCACCCTACCACAATATCTCACAGACCTTGCCCAAAGAGGACACACTGCCTCCTCCAGCACTAAATAAATGTATTCTCCATTTTCACCCTGGTTTTCCCACTCTGGGAGCCTTGTCCTCTGCAGCCAAACAAAAATCCTCTGAGATGTTAGCACATCCATTGGATACTTCTTGTTTCTCATGGAGATACTTCCCCCTTAAATTCACAAACTACAACATTGACAGAAAGACTGCACATCATAGGACTGGATAATAAAAATAAAAAGCAAGATCAATCATATCATATATTCAAAGATGGTTGGATGCAAGATTAAAAACCATATTCCACTGTTGTTCTCTCTCATCACAAAATGTCATTGTGATTTGTTAAACTCTACTGACTGTTGTCCTCTGAACTGCTTTGCCCAAAACAGCTTTGCCTTTCTAACTCTCCCTTACTAACAGATCAGCTCAAACTTCATCCTGCTACTGTAAAATATATCAACCCAACACTTTCTTTTCCACTGGGCTTTTCTAGAACTGAATATTTTATCACATTTATTTCCTGGACATTTTCTTGCCATAAGTTCTTAGCACTCATACTAGGATGGATATTATCCAACATAAATACCCTCACCCCAATTCTGACTTCTACCTTGCTGTTTCCATGAAACTCCTATTAACAATCTAGGGCCCTTATAGGCACTTAACACACCTTGAAGAACATCTCTTCCTAATGCCTTTCTTTTCATGTCAGATCTCTGAGTTGCACTTGATATTATTTTATGTTGTCCTGATTAGTCCATCTCTTGTCATTATTCAATCAAAGAACACATGACATTTTTAGTACTGTTATCTCAGAAAGTTCAAGTTTGAGGCCAGGTACAGGAGCTCACACCTGTAAACTCAGTACTTTGGGAGGCCAGGTGGGAGGACTGCTTGACCCAAAAGTTCGAGACCAGCCTGGGCAACATGGTGAAACCCCATCTCTACAAAAAATTTAAAAAATTAGCTGTGTGTGGTGCGGTGCACCTGTATGTCCAGCTAATTAGGAGGCTGAGGTGGGACGACTGCGTGAGCCCAGGAATTTGAGGCTGTCGTGAGCTGTGATCATGTCACTGCACTCCAGCCTGAGTGAAAGTGAAAAAAAAAAGAAAGTTCAGGTTTGAGGTCTTTAAGTCTTTAATTCTAAATCATATTGATAGAACATGTGAGCAAATGAAAACCAGGTGAAATCATTTCATCATGTGGATACCTGCTGATGTTTTTAAAACAGTCACTTATTTCCTACCTTAATTATCTTTGTGGACAATTATGAAAGGTAAAATAATACAAATGTTAGCACTTATTCAAACTCAAGCCTGAACAAAATTTTTTTTGTGGGCTTGGAAAATAGGAATTCTGTTAGATCAAAACTCACACATCTCTTTTGGGCTGTAAAGTGAATTAAAGATAAGACTGTCTGGATTTTAGGGTTTGATTTCTGCTCCATGATCAAGAAGGCTGAACCTCAGTCATTGTGTGTCTACTATTTCTATTCTATCAGAAGCCCTAGTTTCAAACCAAGAATCAACTCTAATACACCTTTTTGTATATGCAGGTTCATGCAGGGTTGAAGTTAAGGGGAAAGAAATCCCGACAACTTTACATTAAATTTGGAACACAGTTGGATTTCCTCATTTCATAGAAATCTAAAGAACCTATGATGTTTTCACAGTCAACCCCACAAAAAAAGCGAACTGTGTATGTATCACTTTTTAAAAGGAAAAAAAAGTGAAAGAAAAGAAAAAAACCTGCAGTATATAATCCATGTTTTCTGGTGAATCCTTGAAGGTTATCCATTTGATAGTGGGTTTTCATCCAACTCAAAAAATGTCATAATTATTGATGATGATCTACCACAGTCATTTTTCATCATGGACATTGCAGAAAGATAAGAAAATGCATGCTGTGGTCAAACATAGCTTATAAAAAAAGAAAATACATGCTGTCTTGTGAGCTAATGTCTTTTATGTTTCTGTGGAAAGAACTCATCAGTTTCTCTGGGAAAAGAGGAAGGCAAAGGTTGGCAAGGCAAAGGTTAACAGACTCAATGTAAAGAACTGATGCGTTATAGACTGTTTCCTCCTGTATATTTTGAAAATTCATTGAGAGGCTTTTCTGATATCCATACATCTGGGAAAAAAATAATGTGCACATCTGTATTTCCCCAGAGTGAAGATGACAGGTGGTGGATCTTCCTGGTAATACGTGAGCTGATGATTTTGCCCTTAGGGTGGGAAAGAATTTGAATCATTTTACTTGGGCACTGTATCAATGAGAGGCACAAGGTCAAGTGAAGGTTCAATTCAAAGGGTGAGGCTATCTTCAACAGTTCTTAAACACCACTTTGCTAGATTTCTGAGGTAAGAAGTGTGAATCAGTACACAGCTTTTAATGCTCTTGAGCTACCAAGGGTGTTTATTATGCCAAGGGGAGACACTCAGAAAAGAAAAAATAAAAGAATTTGAGAAGACAATGTGTGCTCTTCTAGGAAATTAGCTCACTGTGTCAGTTTCCTCTTGCTGCTGTAACAAATTATCAAAAACTTGGGCTTGAAACAACACACACATATATTGCTTACTGTTCTGGCAGTCATAAGTCTGAAACGGGTTTCAAAGAGTTAAAACTTTCTCTTTCAATTATAGGGACCCTTGTGACTATATTAAGCCCATCTGAATAATTCAAGATGATCTTTACATCTCAAGTTCCTTGTTCCTTGACTTCATCATATCTGCAGAGTCACAGTCCCTTTGGCCATGTGAAGTAATATATTCAAATATTCTAGGTATTATAACATGGACATCTTCAGGGTGGGTAGAGGAATTATTCTGCCCACCACACTTGGCTTAATGGGAATTTCCAAAGTTTTCATCTAAGATTTTGAGAGAACACTGTCTGCACTTGGATAAAACAGTGAATTTCCACTTGCCATGGCCTGGCCTTCTATTTGCAATTCTTCCCTTTGTGAATTTCCAACTATTTTTTTCTTCCATTTTTCTCTTCCATTTTTCTCTTTCCCTTTCATGATTCCTAGCTTCTTGAGCCCCATACTGAGGGTCAAATCTCTCTTCCACCAATCTTTTCTGGTCATACCTTAAGTTATATTTTTCTCCAAGAATTCCTTTTTAATATGTTATAATTGTCTTTAATTGCTGCCATTCAGTTGCAAGGCAGATTTTTATTATCAGACTTGAGGATATCGGCCCTATTGGGGTCAACTTTTCATTCCCAGCCCTCTGAGCCCAGCTGATTATACATGAGAGTTGCTCATTCAATCATTCATTCATTCACTCACTCAACAAATATTTATGGAGTGAACATCGTGTGCTAGACACTGTTCTAGGTGCCCAAAGAAGTGGATGCATTAGTGAATGAATAAGTAAATTAATTCTCTAATATTCCAATAGAAATGAGTTGTCAGCATAAAGTCGTCTTGGCTTAATTTGGAGCCCTCTCTCTAGAAGAGTTTATTATTTGAAAGGAATTAGTCCTATGAATATCCTAATATGAAAAATGAGAAAACAACTGCTTCTACCACTAGGAAAAGATTATATAGTCTGTGTTAATTTATAAATAAGTAGCTCATCACAAGTGCTTAAGGAATGTTAGACATCATTATTGTCATAAGAACAGGTTAGAGGAAAAATTTGTTAGAGCCATGCCAGTTTGTTTCACCAACAATATGCAAGCTACATGCCATGTGGGGAATCCATTTCGTTTTGCAACACTCTGTAATGACAGCAAAGCAATGTCAGTATACTACCTTAGTAAAAATTGTGGAATATATATATGTTCACACACAAATACACACATATGTATGTGTATATACAGCTTCCCCATTATAAGAAACATGTTTTCTCTTATCAGCACTTGGATTTATTTCATTTGTCAAGCTCTTACTCAATGGAAATTCCATGGAGAATTGTGCTCATTTTTGAACGGCCTGTCCAAAGCCTTTGGGAAAATGTGCGCAAACAAATCCCCAATTGGCTTGCAGCACATTCATTGTATTTGTAAACATGTTGATTTGTTCCAGACTCTCGTGAGAGGGCCTGGAAAAAAACTGCCTCTATTTTTAACTGAAAAAACAAATTTTACTTCCATTAGAACAGACTTTTCATGAGTAATTCCAATAGATGTTACAGACTCTCTGTATGCTCAAGATAATAGAAGGATTAAATGCAATGAAATTATACATGAGAAATATGAAATACAGGAAAAAGAATGTCTTGATCTATTCTTCAACTCCTATGGCATTGTCTTTCCCCTAACTTCTTCCTTTTCATCTTTCCTCCTGATTTCTTATCAGCAAAAGATAGAACCCCTATTCATTATAAGTAATTTCTCTCTTCCTAGGCTTTGTCAACACTCTCACACTCATGTTTGAGGAATTTTCTCCATATCATGCCTTCTCACTTCATTTTAGAAAGGCTTCTGGATTCCCTCTATGGGAAAACAAAAAGCAAAAACAGTCAAGTGCTTGAAATTGATTAGCTCAACCAGATGTACTTTTTCATATTACTCTCCCTACCATCCACGTCACTTTGGAGGCTAGAAAACGTAGTTTCCTATGTGCATAACTTAAAGAGTGAGCCAAAAATGAAGTAGAAATCTCTTTTTTTTGTTAGTAATTTTTTTTTAAAATGATGAACAGTCTTGAGATTATCTGAAGTTGGAAGGGATTGTATAGGGAGTAGGAAAAGGAAATGAAGGGTCCCCTAAGAAAGAATTCTTAGCTGCAGAATAGAACTATAGTTTTCCATCTCTGAATTGCTATCCACGGAGAAGAGGCCCCCCACCTGAGAGACTGCAAGTAGCTTCCTTACTTCCTATCTCCCACTAAGAAGTTTGCTTAAGAAATATCTAGCATGACTAAGACTGCTCTTCTCCTGGGCCTTATTTTATATTAAAAATCCCCTCTGGCTCTGACTTTTCTACTTTAGCAGCACCTAGCACTTCCTTAGATAAGGACAGCAAATTTAGGAGTTTACAGAGTAGCCATAAGGATCCCACGTGCATTTACACAGACAAGAATCTAAAAACAAGGTATAGGCAGCATGCATAGCTACAGCATGAAGCTTTAGTAGCAACTTCATGGACTGAGAGGATTACAGAGAATGAAAATGGAGAGGATTAGGAAATGCCCTCACACTCCACAGTTGACCTTTATCATAGTGGCTGTTACAGCAGATGGATTTACGAAGTCTATCAAATGGCATATTTTTCATGAGCCGCATATAACATTTCAATAGAGTATGTTGAAAAACAAGATATCTCCTGACATCTGAGAGGCTCAGAATATCAAAAGGACTGGAATTCAGCAATGTTGACTTTTGCAACAAAACGTGTCCGGCTGTGATTGCAGATGTTCTTTGGTTTCTGGTTGAAGCTAGGATGCCTTCAAGTGTGCAAAACAATGAAGAAATGAAATTAGAAAATGTGTTTCAAAGCTAACCAGTGATTATGTCTCAGTGAATTGGGTTGAGGCAAAAGCTTAGAGCTGGGTACACAGTAGTTGAATCAATTTGGTTCCCAGTAAACAATACCAGATAAAAATATCTCTTTAAGTTATTTCTCTCTGTCTCTCTCTCTCTCTCTCTCTCTTTTTGTCTCCTCCTGCTCCTTTCTCCTCTCCATTCACTCTCAAGCATTTCTCTTTGGGTCTTTCTCTTTACCCACTCATTAGATCATACTATCAGATCCTACTATGACACATGCATTTTTTCCCCTCTGAGCAAAAGTGAATTCTACTGGTAGAAATTGCATTTTACTCATGCATATGAGCAAAACTGCCACAGCATTAAAGCACAGGGCAGTAGATGGATTTTTCCCCACACACGTCAAACTTTTCAATCATGCAACTATAATCACCGTTCCTTGGGCATGTTCACACTATTTTCTCCTTTGTTAATTCTTCAGCCATTAAGCAGCTACAAGTGATGAAGTCAAAAGCCCTTCACTCTAATCATCCAGAGTCATACGAATCAACATGATTTTCCACTGACCTTGAAAACCATGAATATTAAGGAGACTGATGTTGAAATAAACACTGAAAAAAAAAACCACAGAAATTATGCAGTCCAATTTGCATGTAAACCTCTGGATTTCAGCACCTGTACCGTACAAGACATTTTGAATCTAGACATGCAGCTGAGGTCAGGGGTCGAAGGGCAGCTGAGAATAGGTTGTTGCAGGTAAGCCTCCAGAAAGAAAGGAAAAATCAGCATTTACTGAGAGTGTACCATGCCCTAGGCACTTTGTCATGCCGTATTGATGCCTCCTATGAATTCTGTCATGTAGGCAGGTGAAAATTATTCAGATTTTCTAGGGGAGGAAGGTGAAATTTTAACAGATGGAGTAATTTTTCCAGGGTCACACAGCTAGTGGTGCATGACCAACTAGGAATCTGAACCAAAGATTCCAAAGCTCAGTCTCTTTTAAGCCAGTTTTACTCTCTTATGTATTTTTTGGGTTCAGGAGCCCTTCCTAAGCCAATGTGGGTGAGTCAGTAGACACATGTCTTGGGGCACAATGGTAGTGCTGGAGGGAGGTGTGCATATGAGTGTGTGGTGTTACACCATCTATCTTCCCCCAACAACTACTGATAACGTACCTCCTAGTACCTACCCTGCTAAAAGAGCAGAGAACTGGAGTGGGAATATTCTAGCCCAGCAGAAAGGCAGGGACTAGGAGGCAAAGTGAGGATCAAGGCAACACCAGAATCAGAGCAGAGTGGGGAATGAGCCCCAATATAGAAACAAGCTAGGTTCTCCAGAGCCAACAGACCCACACTGCTCTTCTCTTTCCTACCAGGACTTGATGGGTGACCGTTGGTCCGGTATATTTCATTCCTCTCCTAGGGTGACAAACCCTGGACTGGCTGAATAACAACATGACCCCAAGAGCAAAGGGCTGGAAGGGCCTAGATAAAGACTGCAATTTGGGGTGAGGACTTGAGCACACCATAAGCTATAAAGAGATTCTGCCCATTGTCTTCAAGGATGAGATTGGCAACTTGTGATATTTTATTTATTTATTTATTTATTTATTTATTTATTTATTAATGAGACAGAGTCTTGCTCTGTCTCTCAGGCTGGACTGGACTGCAGTGGCGTGATCATGGCTCACTGCAACTTCCGGCCCCTGAGCTCAAACGATTCTCCTGCCTCAGCATCCCCAGTAGCTGAGGCGGCAGGTGTCCACCACCATGCCTGGCTAATTTTTGCATTTTTCTTTTGTAGGGATGAGGTCTCACCATGTTGCTCAGGCTGGTCTTGAACTCCTGAGTTCAAGTGATTCCCCCACCTCGGCCTCCCAAAGTGCTGGGATTATAGGTTTGAGCAACCGCACCCGGCCTGCAACTTCTGCTTTTTAGAGTTTATTCACACTCTCAAATCATGTCACTCTTTAGGGTATTACAGTTTGTAATTGCTACCTTTCCTAATTATAAATATATAAAATTGGCTTATTTTAATAACTAGTACTAAATGGGAAATCAGCAATTCCATAAAAAATACACACATATTCAGATATAAAGCTGATAATAGATCTGAAACAGTAAATCAAAATATATTTTCTTCTCCCTAGTTCATGACACTCCGCCAACTGAACCCATTGAACCAGGAGAGCTGATTCCTTCAGAAGGAGGTACACGTGCCTAGAATAAACATCTCATTGCTGCATTTTGGGTTCGCAAAGTGGATGTGTCTCAATCTTCAGAGATGGTCTAGTTTTGCATGCATGGTATTGACAGCAAAAGAAAAGGCTAAGTCCTAACATTTTTCTTGATAAACCAAGAGCAAAACCTGGAAGTACGATCCTGATATTTTGCTGTAAGCATTTAAAGAAGCACAGAAGTTAACATATAAAGAAAGTCCTCAAGAGACATAAAGGTGAAATAGGTTATTTGATATTGGAAGGATGAACTAAAGATGAGAAGAGGGAGAGGAAAAGTCAGGCAGTTGAGATGAAGGGTGGGTTAAGTTCTTTAAGCTGAGAACCTCGAAGAGAAAAGAGAAACTCCTGAAGTCTAGGCAGAGGAATCCAAGTAGAGAGTAACAGTGGCATCCCTTGCCTAAGCAAAGAAACATCTCCTGAGAAATACTTCTAGGGAAATCTCCCAAACAGCTACCCCTCTGACTCTCCAGTAAATTCTACACTTATTTGATGTGAGAGCCAGTAGTTCCTTCCTGCAAGACAGCTGGAGACAGTGTTTGGCATGCCTTTCTTTTGGATGAGGAGTGAAATTACTCCATATTGGAGGAATGCAAAGTGGGGTGCCCAGAACAAGAGACCAATGGAAAGAAGAGTCGAAATCTACAAGCAACAGGACCAGCGAGAGCCAAGGTGGGGATCCCTTTCATTCAGAGAACTGTCCCTGAGCTATGCCAGCTGCAGATGCTTCAGCAGGGCAAAAAGAAAGAGAGAAAAGGCACCTCACTACACAGGTCATACTCCCACATCTGCAAATGTAGAGAGGCTTTTCCTGAACCCAGACACCATTTTGTGATGAGGATGGGAGGCAGTTTTTGAGATGGAGTGGAGGAGGACTCTAACCTGATGAAGTTTGAATTCTGAGTTGACTGAATATTTACCCAAAATATAACACTGGAAGAGACTGTTACCCTGACTGGCAAGTTGAAGCTTGAGCTTTTTTGCCTGCCCCCATCAGCAGAGGAAATAGAGGTTTTGACAATAATATGAAACAACACAAACAATAATGCAAGTTCATTGTTTTTTCACACACCTATAATGCAGTGTGAAATATTTTGTCATGGCCGGGCGCGGTGGCTCAAGCCTGTAATCCCAGCACTTTGGGAGGCCGAGGCGGGCGGATCACGAGGTCAGGAGATCGAGACCATCCTGGCTAACATGGTGAAACCCCGTCTCTACTAAAAATACAAAAAAAAAAACTAGCCGGGCGTGGTGGCGGGCGCCTGTAGTCCCAGCTACTCGGAGGCTGAGGCAGGAGAATGGCCTGAACCTGGGAGGCGGAGCTTGCAGTGAGCCGAGATCGCGCCACTGCACTCCAGCCTGGGTGACACAGCGCGAGACTCCGTCTCAAAAAAAAAAAAAAAAAAAAAAGAAATATTTTGTCATGTGTTTATTTTTTGGTCTGGAAGTCTGTGGCTATTGCAACGAGCTTTCCTTCTGCTTTTGGGTGTTTCTTTTTTGTTTTGTAAATTCATCCAACAGACTGAATCCTGAGCCAAAGAGAATCACAGAATCATGACACTTACTCAGATGACTGACAAACTTGCCCTAGTTTTCTATTCTGCTTGGATTATTTCTGTGAATTTCCCACCAGTTGATTTTCATGTAAATGCATATACCAACTTTACACAAATGTGTGTAGTCATTTCTTTAAGTCTAGTTGTACACGTTTGATGGTTCATAGCTGCAACAAGATGTATATGCTGACAGCTCCATGCAAAAATGCTTAAAGTATCCAATTAGATTCCAGTTTTCCCAAGAGACCAGGCTGGGTTTTTGAAGCTGGCACATAGGACAGCCTATGCTGGTACGTCCATCATCACCAGGAAGATTTGTGAAAACTACAGCCTTTCCATGTCACCAGCCATGCGCCTATCAATATAATATGTGAAAAGTGTTAATTACCATGTGTATATCTACATGATTGACTCAGTAATAATATTAATAATAATAATTGACATTCAGATAGAATTATCAACATGCAGATTATATTTTTAAATTAATCTGCATACGTGCTAATGTGGGAAGAATATGTTGGTTTCAAGATGGTCCCCTTGACATGCAACTTGTTTCTCCTTGGCAATAAACCATTGGAACTTTGGGCACTATGAAGTCTTTTGATTTACATGAGAACACAACAGTGTAGAAGAATCCGATCCTGTCATGTGATGCATTCCAAACTCTGCATGTAGAATTTCTGGATGACCACGGAGGTTATCTCAAAGGATACTCATAATATGTAGTCCTCAGAAAATACAGGACATTGCTCTAAGAACCTTACATGTAGTAATCATACCTACTAATTCCAAGGTCATTGCCAATTATAGGTTTTGTGATGACACAGTAATACAGCCTTGCCTATGAATAAGTCACTTATGTGCAATAAGCCCTCAAAATATTCTGAGACTATTTAGTTGTCCATGGTTGTGTTTATTTCAGTACAGAATGACAAGGTCAAAAAATTCTAATCTAACAGTTCTCTTCATTTCAGACATATTTATTCAGCATCTATGAAATAATTACTACGTGGAAAAGCTATATGCTGCCAATTAGTTTGAAGGATTTGCTTCCTCTCTGCCTTAACTACTTTGGCAACGTGACTGAACTGACCAACTATTTCACCATTAGCAGGCAGATCCTGAATCTCACCTGACTTACTACAGTTCTGAGGGACTTGAGAGCCTGGGATATGAAAAATCCATTGTCATGAAAAGGCCTATCAAAGGACAGATTGATAAGAAAAAACAAAAAAGCCAGGCTCATTATGAGGAAAAAGAGCACAATCGTTTTCTTAAAATTAGATTACTGAGTTTAACTATTTGACACATATTTATTCCAATTAATTTCAATTAGGAAAAACAAGTGTAAATGGATGTGTAGACATAAACATACAAGGCAGCTTGACTGAGATCATTAGACACGATATTCATGTGTAACTATTAGTATAGCTAGTAGATGGTGAATCATTCCTTCTCAACAGTCACTTCTGTTTGCTGGAAGTCATGGTATGGTACTCCTAAAATTAAGTATGCCATTAAGGATTCTAATCAATCTCAACATGCATATGGCTTTTTTTTTTGTTAAGAAAATTAATAATGCATAAGAGCCACAGAGAGTAACTAAGCCATTCTTGTCTTCCTCTCTTTCAACTCCTCTCAGAACGCTGCACACAAAGGAAAGGCAAGAACGGGCTGATGATTTTGAAGCAGGTCTTGGTAGTGAATATTCAAGGTAGACTCTCTGGAGGATCACCACATCATAGCACATTTATCCTGGAACCTGAGATCTGTTGCCAGTGCTGCAAATGAAGGAATTATGATAGTCATGTCAGCAAACCGCACTTTCTCTGAGGGTTCCAGACATGCAGCCTATGAAGAACCATCAACAAGGAAATCAGACTTGGAGGGCC
This sequence comes from Papio anubis, assembly GCF_008728515.1. NCBI lineage: Eukaryota > Metazoa > Chordata > Mammalia > Primates > Cercopithecidae > Papio > Papio anubis. The sequence continues at coordinate 138,587,461 of NC_044996.1, forward strand.
TTTATCCAGAAAGAGCTTATCAAGAAAAGGTGACCATCACAAACCTGAAGCTCAGACTTAAGATCCCTGAGAATCAGGGAGATGTTTCAAGGGATTCTGGAGAACGTATCTATTTTTATCATAATACTGAGATGTCACTGGCCTTTTTTACCTTGCTAACAATTGCACTGACGGTGCACAAGCAACAGGCAAAATTGCTGGCATGTTAGACCTGATCAAGGCAGTGACCTCACACTGTACGACTACTTATTCATCATTTACCATGAAATGGTGAGCAAACAAAGTGAGGGGAAAAGCTGGTTTGTTAGTGGTAAATGAGATGCCTTGGAGAATGTGTTTTGTAGGAGGTAAATTATGAGGATAATTGCATTATTTTTAAATAGTTTTCTCAGACATCAGTGAAATGGGAAAACGGCTATGTGATAATATAGAATAGCCCTTATGAAAACAACAGTTGGCCGGGCATGGTGGCTTATGCCTGTAATCCCAGCACTTTGGGAGGCCAAGGCAGAGGGATCGCTTGAGCTCAGGAGTTTCAGACCAGCCTGGGCAACATAGTAGGACCCCATCTCTACAAAAAAAATTTAAAAATTAGCCAGGTCTGGTGGTACACACTTGTGGTCCTAGTCACCTGGCTGGCTGAGGTGGGAGAATCGCTTGAGTCTGAGAGGTTGAGGCTGCATTGAGCTGTGATCACACCACTGCACTCCAGCCTGGGCAATAAGGAGAGACCCTGTCTCAAAATAAATGAATACATAAAATAAAATATAAACAATAGTTATGCTTATTTAGTGTCTGCTGTGTGCAAAGTGTTCCACATATATGATTTTCAACTTTTACAACAATTTTGAAGATGTTTTTATTCCCAATACACAGAAAAGTGAACTGAGGCTCAGAGGAAAGTGAAGGAATCCCGCATTATCATTGCCACATCCTTGTTAGTAGAACCTAAAGCTCTCCCATCTCTGTCATGCTGCGAAGACATACAAGTTGGTGCTTCATCATGGAAAGTCATGCTGGGAAATCAGGTCTTGGGAAGATGTAAAGTGATAACACCTGGGATAGAAAATGGTCCACAATCAAAGCATTGATACAAATTTCTAACCCATATTGTGCCAAACAAGCTTTAAGATGGAAATGCTGCTGGGCCATGAACACCAAGAATCACCACTACTGTTAAGCTATTTCCCCTATGCAAACTGGATTAAGAGCAATTACAGAATACTTGCTTTTAAGAGTTATGTTGTTATTTAATCATTTTTCATTTTAACTTCTATTTCTCTCTCTCTCTCTCTCTCTCTCTCGAACTGCTTTAATTTATAATTGCTAATGTTGCCTATGTTATATATTTCAATGAGCTTTTCAAGGTGTGTTTTAGTAGAACAGAATTGAAAGATAGTGTCAATTTGCTTTTATTTCCAATTTGCTATTTTGCTATTACAGAAACAAAGACAGCTGCATTCTCTATGGGGTTTATACACTAAACTGTACCTTTATTTTCTCCATCACTTGATTACATGGTACATATTTCTTTATTTTTATTTAACAAAGATTTTTAAAGTGTTTAATATTTCAAAGGGTGGTACAACTAATTAGGAAAGGCACAAAATCCTCAAAGAGGTATTGGGTCTCATTGAACAGACAGACATTCATCAAACTACAACCAGAAGAATAAATTCAAGTCAATCAATCAGAACCAAAACCAAACAACAACAAAACAGGAAGCTCTGAGGATCTAATTTTGGCTCATATAGAAGTATCCAGTATTAAGTTTCCTCATAAGTTGAGAAGTTTTGCTTCATTTTGGTATCTAGAGAAGTGATTGGAGAGGAAGACAATGTTTAGCTAAACTGTAGCTGAGGATAGGGAGTACAGTGGAGCTGTGAGTTAAGTAGATCTTGACATTTGTAATCTCCTCTTGGAGGGTCACTTGAACATGCTGCTTGCTGTAGTGCAGTGCAGTGAATGGCAATGTTTGTATGTCAGACCCCTAGGAATTGGGGAGATGTTTTAAGGGATACTGGAGAACACATCTATTTTCATCATAATACTGAGATGTCACTGGCTTCTTTTTACCTTGCTAACAATTGCACTGATGGTGCACAAGCAACAGGCAAGACGGCTGGCATGTTAGACCTGATTGAGGCAGTGATCCCACATGGTACTACTACTTACTCATCACCACCATGCGGTTGCAGTCAAAGGATGCTAGTTTCACATAAAGAAATTAATTTTCTTAACCATCTCCAGAATACATGTCGTTTTAATATTCTGCATGATGAGATGGGAAGTACACAGAAACCTCTCCTGCTACACAATGAAGCTAGATGTTGTCTCCAGGAAAAGAACACGTTCCACTATTTCAGTGGTGATTTGAAATAGTAGCTACCATTTATATTTCAAAGACTAACAGTCAATCTATGCACATTCAGACTTGGCTATTTGGCAGACATTTTTTGAAACATGAACAAAGTGAGCCTTTCACTTCATGGAAAACAACTGACAGTATTTGCTGTTGAGGATACGATTCAAGATTTCAAGAAAAAAATAAAATCATAGAAATCTTACATCTGATGCCAGGAGCTTGATGACCTCCCAACACTTAAATTCTTCCCTATCAAATGAGTGGTGCTATCAATAAATGTGAATTTCTTTATCTTATATAATGAAATGTATGAATATTTCCAAGTCATGCATAACTTAGTGAACCAATATTTTTCCAAAATCATGCATAGGTCAAAGATGCATGCTAAATGTAAGATAAAACAACGGGTTTTAATGTTACAAAGGACAGAAAGGTTTTTGATATGGGTTCCAATTACATTTTTTAATGAACCTTTAAGAAACTATCCATGTTGAGTTTTGGTATAGTATTAAAGAAGAATATCCACAATTATCTAATTATCTTTTTCAAACTATATCTCTGCGGGAGGACAGATTTTCTTCATACACACAAATTAAAACAATATACTGCAAGATATTGAGTACATCGGCTGATATGGGGATCCAGCTTTCTATTACTGAAATCAGACATTGAAAAGATTTTCAAAAATATAAAATATTCTGTATCTCACAATTTTTTTTTGCTTTGGGAAATATAGTTATTTTTAATAAACCTGTTTTTATGTTAACCTGAAATAAGATTATTGCTCCTTTTAAATAAAGTCATAAACATTGTTAAATTTCTCAGTTTTAATGTCTAATTTGGTAAACATCAATAGACATAACCCATCTAAGTAAACTCTCTGTGAGGTCCTCAGTAATTTTTAAGATGGAAAAGAAGTCCTAAGACCAAACCATTTAAGAACCACCATTCTAGAAATGTATTCATTTCTGCACACAGGAATATGTTACGCTTTTATGTTTAGAAGTGGGCAGACAGGGTTGTTAACCACTGCGGCATTACTTGATCATTTATGTCAAGACTACAAACTTTAGCCTTGAGGAGGTAGCTTTTATAAATAAAGGATTCCATTCATCTTCTCTCGTCTCCTAAATCACTTTCCTCAGAATATCAGCCCCTCCATCTAATTTCTTGGTCACAATCCCACCAAACTCTATCATCAGCTGCTTTCATTCTCTCCTCCTAATGCACATGTTTTTCCATCTACTGAATGATTTAATATGCTTATGTATCTGTGTCTCTGCATGGGTGTATATGACAAGCTGATGCTCACATGGCCTCCAATGGTTCTGCCTCCTGATAACCCACACCCTGTGTAATCCCTTTCCTTCTGTGTGGCTGGCTTAGTAACGTGCTTCTAACTAATCACACTATCTCTTAGAGTTTGTATTCTAAAAAATTACTGCACTTTTGTGGTAGGCAAAATGCCCTCCCCACTCCCCACCTCAAAAATGTCCACACTCTAATACCTGGAACTTACAAACATGTGAAGTTGCATAACAATTATATTTGCAGATGGATTTAAGTTTACAGAGTTTAAGATATGGACATAATCCTAAATTATCCCAGTGAACCTAATCTAGTCACAGGCACCCTAAAAAGTGGAGAAATTTCTCCAGTTGGAGAGGAAGACGTGGTAGAAGGAATAGTCAGAGAGAGATTCCAAGCACAGGAAATACTCGTTGCACTGTTGCTGGTTTGGAAATGCAGCAGGCACCAAGACAAGGAACGCAGGCAGCTGAGAATGGCTCCTGGCCAGCAGCCAATCAGGAAAGGGGGACCTCAGTCTGACCGTTGAATCTGCCAACCACCTGAGTAAGCTGGAAAGTGGGCTCTCCTCAGAATCTCCCAATAAGAGGTCAGGCCACTGACCACCTTGATTCCAGCCATGTGAGAGAGAACTAGAAATGAAGCCATATCTTTGCAGAATCACAATGTTTCAGTTTGCACTCTCCCAGACATGTGACTCCATTTCTGAAGTTCCCAATTTAAAATTGCTGGCAAGAAACTGGACTGGCCCAGCTCCTGCATTCATAGCAAACCCCACAGGCCGCAAACATCTTAGCAGCCTGTACATGTATCCATTATCTAATCCTATTCCAAGCTTCTCGTCACCTCATTCAGAAGTGAGCATAGCTTCTGAATAGGAGCTTTGACAGGGGTCATTCTAGAAAAGTTCTAGGTAAAGTCATTACCTTGAAATACATCTAGTGCAAGCTGCCAAGCATGAAATTTATAGCACCTCCACTTTCTGTTCTGCCATCATTTATCTGATGGTAGAGCATTTTATACAGTGCCTCAGAGTAAATAAGGAGGAAGGAGGAACAGCCGTCTTTCCTCTGAGATATATTGGTTGGTACAGATGTCATATCTCAAGACAGCAACCAGTTTATTGCATCTGCTACTCCTCCAATTCATTTATAGTCCTAATGCAACTTACATTTGCCTTGTGACATGATGCTGGAGGCGCTTCCAAAGACAGTCTGTGCAAAGGAAGGAGGCAGGAAGAGGGGAGAAACAGGGCTAAGCCCCTCTGCAGAAGGGTCCTATCATCCTTATTCATCCAGGAAGAGACATGAGCCCTTTGCACAAAGGATGCTTTGAATTCTGGAGGGGAAACTCCACACATATTCATTACTTTCCCTCTTTGAATTACAGGAGCATAAAATGCAGAAACATAAGGAAGCATTTCTGCAGTTTTATGGAACATCGTACAAAGGAAAGTATTTTTTCCTCTCCAATAAAATAGTTCGGGTATCCCTTGTCTAGGCAGTGATATCTTGAGTGACTCGTTTTAATTACAAAACATGTTACTTTTTTTTTTTTTTTTTTTTTTTTTTTTTGAGACAGGGTCTCACTCTGTTGCCCAAGCTGGAGTGCAGTGGCACCATCATGACTTACTGCAGCCTCAAACTCCTAGGCTCAACTGATCCTTCTTCGTCAGCCTCCTAAGTAGTTGGAATTACAGGTATGTACCACTATGCCCAGATATATAATGTGTTTTATTTTTTGTAGACACAGGGTCTTGTTGTGTGGCTGGTCTCAAACTCCTGGGCTCAAGCGATCCTTCCACCTTAGCCTCCAAAAGTGCTGGGATTACAGGGGTGAGCCACCACGCCTTTTATGTATGTCACCTTTCACCCAGCTGATCCATATGGGTTCTGTAGGCACCACAGGCACAACAAAGAAACAGCTCCAATGTTTAATTTCTGATAAACATTTTAGCCCCCTTCTTAAAACCTTACAATGCTAGTCTCTTGAACCATAGCTCTCATTTTCAGCCCTCATAATTAACACATACAAAGGCATACTCACATACAGACACATAAACACATACAAATTCAGACACACACACAGACATAGGCACAAGAACATTAAAGAAACTGCAATTGCTAAACTGTAGAATAATATTTCACCCTGTCTTCCTTGTCTCCCCTACCACCTTCTACCTAGAATTTCTTCCCTACTTTACTCACCCACTAAACACTAATACCCTCAAGTATCATAGGTTTTTCAAAGTTGTTAATTGAGAAGACTGTCACTCCCTCATGGCTATAGTATAAGAATAAAATGATGTAATGTAAGCAAGACTGATGACATACTAGAATGTAAGTAAGTCATTACAATAGATATTGGCTTAACACTGGCAGCCTTTACTATCTGCAGTGCTAAGCCAACATCTATTCTGCATTTCTTTCACAATTATAGAATTTTTTTATTTGAGCATGTAGCTAGTCTGCTAAAGACTACATTTCCCAGCCTCCTCTGTGGCTTGGTTGTGTGACTACATTTTAGCCAATGAGATATTTTATTTTGTATATCTTATTTTTTAGAAACAGAGTTTTGCTCTGCGGCCCGACACTCACACTTCGGTGTGATTATAGGTCACCGAAGCCTCAAACTCCTATGCTCAAGTGATCCTCCCACCTCAGGCTCCTGAGTAGCTAGGACCATGGGCATATGCCATCAACCTGGCTAACTTTTGAATATTTTTGTAGAGACAGAGTCTCACTATGTTGCCCATGCTGGTAACCAATAAGATGTTTTAAAAAGTTGAAATAACCCATTTCCCAATTACAACTTCCTGAAAGAGTGGAAGAGAATTGGTCACATGGAGCAAGAACACTGGGGAGGTCATGGTGATGTTTTAGGTCAAAATACGGCTAGGGTGAGGTAGGAGATTGTTAAGCAAATATTTGCCTCTGTTTCTGGGGTAGGCAGAATTTTCACCATCATGACTTTCACTTTCTGGTGTTGCTCCTGTGGTTATAAGTAGGTTACACAGCAAAAGGGATTTTGCAGATGTAATTAAGGTTACTAATCAGTTGAATGTATCTTCCAAGTTATAATAACTTAAGTTGAATAACTTCAGCTGAATTAGTTGAACTTATCTTCTGACTGAATAAGGTTACGCAAGCTCACTTAATAAGCTTCCTACTCAACTGGAGATTACCCTGGATTACCTGGTAGATTCAGTGTAATAACACGAGCTCTTAGAAGTAAGAAAAAGACAGAGGATAATATCAGAGAGATTTGGAGTGTGAGAAGGACTTGACCTTCCATCGCTGTTCTAAAGATGGAAGAACCTGGTTGGGTGTGGTGGCTAACACTTGTAATCCCAGCACTTTAGGAGGCTGAGGATTGCTTGAGCCCAGGAGTTTGAGACCAGCCTGGGCAACATGGAGAAACCCCATTTCTACAAAATATGCAAAAGAAAACAATCAGCCTGATGTGGTGGTGAACACCTGTAGTCCCAGCTACTCAGGAGGCTGAGGTGGGAGGATCACCTGAGCCTGGGGAGGACAAGGCTGCAGTGAGCCATGGTCACACCACTGTACTCCAGCCTGGGTTACAGAGTGAGATCCTGTCTCAAAAAAAAAAAAAAAAATTAAGATGGAGGAACCCATGTGGACAGTGTGAGAATTAAAAAAATTCTGCCAATAATCATTGATCTTGGCAGAGAATCTTCAGCTCCAGGTGAGACCAGAAGTCCTAGATGATACATAAATTTCATTCTGGTAAGAGCTGGAGCAGAGATCCCAGTTATGCTCCTCTGCATTTCTGGCTTATGGAACTGAGATAATAAATGGGTATTGTTTTAGACTGCTAAGTTTGTGGCAATTTATTACACAGCAAAAAAAAACTAACTAGTACAGTCTCCCTCAAGCTCCATGAGAGTATACTTCACTGACAAATGGTCTGACCAAATAACTGTAGACAGAAATGACACTTACAGGCTTAAATCTGAAAAGCAGCTTGTGTTTCTTCTTGTCCTTTGGGTGCTCTGCCCTCTGCCTCCAAGCTTGGCCCTGAATGTAACACATGGGGTAAAGCCACAATAGATGACTCCCAGAAAAAAATGAGCATGAGAAGAAATGTGTATTTTTATGCATTGAGTTAGAGGCTAGCTTATTATGCAGCATTGTTGTGGAAATAGCTGACTGATACATGGACATGTCCAAGCCAAAGCTTGCAGGACCTCAGCCAGAGTTGATATACTCCTCTGAAGGTCTATGCCTGTGGTCCTCCTGCCCACAGGATTCAACAGAAGAAAGCACCAGCATCAAAGAGGTGAAGACCAAACACCACCAATAAACAACCTCCAAATCAAGAAATGACAATAGAATGAAAATAAACCCATGCAAGTAAAGGTCAGTTCTGAAACACATCCATCGAACTCCATATATTCAGAAATACTTTTAAAACTAAACACTAATTTGTGTAAATGCTTACATAAATTAATCACATGACATATGACTAAGAAATTTGACTGCATTTTGAGTCACCAAAATGATCAAGTTCTTTTATTTAAGAATCTATATAGAGTTGAGCTCCTCTATGACATGTCTGGTGGTTCAGTAAGTCAATAACAACCAGTTATTTAATTCGTGATGCCAGCATCAATAAGTTAGCTCACATTCATTCTACTTCACCTTGGAAAATTTACACCTTCTTCAGAACATCGAGCCTTGTGAAAACTGTTTGCAAAATGCCAAACAGCTCAGACAATAAGGGAATAATTAACCAATCAATTTGAATGATGCATAAGAGCAAACATACACAAATCATTTTGTCCTTTTTAAGGCTTTACTTGTATAGCTAAAGTTTATTTATCATTGACAAACCACCAAGTATCTGATGTCTTGGATAACTGAAAGCTATGTTACATATCTTTTGGAATACGTAATTTTAATTAGGCCAAGGCCCTGTTCCTGTGATTATCCTCAAAGATGGGTTAAAGTTGTTTTAAGCCTATACTATCTGCAAAAAAAAATCCGATTTTGCCTTGTGGCTCCAGTATTTTTATTCCTAGAACTAGCTATGTCTGCATTTTCGTTTTTTTTTTTTTATTGTTAAAAATCTACCTTTCCAAATATACCAATGTTATCACTTGGGGTTTAGAACCTGTGGAAAGGTTGGAATCTGCTAACACAGGAAATTCCATGAGCTATTTTGTTTATTTCAGGGTAGCCTAAAGAAAGATAAGACATCGTCCTCTAAAAAGGAAGTGGATACAAATGTTGATGACATCAAAACAGTCACTTATAAAGTGAGATTTTTAGGTCAATGAAAAATACACAAAATATTGGATACATATATTTAGACCATTACGATTCTTATGGAATAATTTCTTGTAAGGTATTCATTTTTATGCAGGCAATTCAGACTATATTGAATGGTAACTGAGCTCAGTAATGGTGTCTAGAGTGATTTGCACCTCAGATAAGAGAGAGTCCAAAAACACATGCTTCTTTGAAAGGTCATGTTAGCTACTCAATTTTTAAATAATTTTATCTAGATTGCTTTGCAAAAGTCATTGCATCTTAGGTAAGAGACTAAAAGAGTTTCTGATAAATACCCATGTAGAAATGGGGACAAGAGAGTTACAGAAGCTAGTGAGAATAAGAATGAATACAGAGGATTAATTTCCATTCGAATGGACAAGTTTAACTATGAATAGTGGGGCAAATTCTCAGCCAATTTTAAACTATAAAGCCAAACTGGAGGAGATAAGTAAAGTTTGGATTGAAAGTTTGAGAATAAGATTAATTATTCAGAGCCAGGTTGAGAAAGATCCCCCAAAAAAGAGTGGCCAGAAATCTGTGCACTTGAGGCTGTCAGAGCTGGGATAAGCCGGTGTATTAGTCTGTTTTCATGCTGCTGATAAAGACATACCCTGAGACTGGAAAGAAAGAAGTTTAATGGACTTACAGTTCCACATGGCTGGGGAGGCCTCACAATCATGGCAGAAGGCAAGGAGGAGCATTTCACGTCTTACATGGATGGTGGCAGGCAAAGAGAGAGAGTTTGTGCAGAGAAACTCCCGTTTTTAAAAACATCAGATCTCATGAAACTTATTCACTATCATGAAAACAGCATGGGAAAAACCCACCTCCATGATTCAATTATCTCCCACCAGCCTCCTCCCATGACATATGGGAATTGTGGGAGTTACAATTCAAGATGAGATTTGGATAGGGACAGAGCCAACCCATATAATTCCACCTCTGACCCCTCCAAATCTCATGTCCTTACATTTCAAATCCAATCATGACCTCCCAACAGTCCCCCAAAGTCTCTACTCATTTCAACATTACCTCAAAAGTCTCACTGAGACAAGGCAGGTCCCTTCTGCCTATGAGCCTGTAAAATCAAAAGCAAGTTGGTTACTTTCTAGATACAATGAGGGTATAGGTATTGGGTAAATACAGGCATTCCAAATGAAAGAAATTGACCAAAACAAAGGTGCTACAGGCTCCATGCAAGTCCAAAATCCAGCAGGGCAGTCAAATCTTAAAGCTCCAAAATGATCTCCTTTGAGTCCATGTCTCATACCCAGGTCATGCTGATGCAAGTGGTAGGTTCCCATAGTCTTGGAAAGCTCTACATCTGCAGCTTTGCAGGGTACAGCCTCTCTCCCAGGTGCTTTCACAGGCTGGCATTTTCTGTGGCTTTTCTAGGTGCATGGTGCAAGCTGTCAGTGGATCTACCATTCTGGGGTCTGGAGGATGGTGGCCCTCTTTTCACAGCTCCACCAGGCAGTGTTCCAGTAGGGACTCTGTGTGGGGGCTCTGACCCTGTTTGCCTTCTGCACTGCCCTAGCAGAGGTTCTCCATAAGGGCCCCACTTCTACAGCAAACTTCTGCCTGAGCATCCAGGAGTTTCCATACATCTTCTGAAATTTAGGCAGATGTTCCCAAACCTCAATTCTTGACTTCTGTGCACTCGCAGGCTCAATACCATGTGGAAGCTGCCAAGGCTTGGCAGCTTCCACCCTCTGAAGCCATGGTCAGAGCTCTATGTTAGGCCTTTTCAGCCATGGCTGGAGCAGCTGGGACACAGGGCACCAAGCTCCTAGGCTGCATACCACATGGGGACCTTGGGCTTGCCCATGAAACCACTATTTCCTCCTAGGCCTTTAGGCCTGTGATGGGAGGGGTTGCTGTGAAGACCTCTAACATGCCCTGGATATATTTTTCCCATTGTCTTGGGGATTAACATTTGGATCCTCATTACTTATGCAAATTTCTGCAGCTGGCTTGAATTTCTCCTCAGAAAATGGGATTTTCTTTTCTATCACATTGTCAGGCTGCAAATTTTCTGAACATTTACACTCTGCTTCCCTTATAAAATGGAATGCCTTTAACAGCACCCAAGTCACATCTTGAATGCTTTGCTGCTTAGAAATATATTATGCCAGATATCCTAAATCATCTCTCTCAAATTCAAAGTTCCACAAATCTCCAGGGCAGGAGCAAAATGCCACCAGTGTCTTTGCTAAAACATTATGAGTTCTTCTTCTCTATCTGAGACCACCTCAGCCTGGATTTCATTGTCTATGTCATTATCAGCATTTTGGTCAAAGTCATTCAACAAGTCTCTAGGGAGTTCCACACTCTCCCATATTTTCCTGTCTTCTTCTGACCCCTCCAAACTGTTCCAACCTCTGCCTGTTACCCAGTTCCAAAGTTGCTTCCACATTTTCAGATTTCCTTTTAGCAGCACCCCACTCTACTGGTACCAATTTATTGTATTAGTTTGTTTTCATGCTGCTGATAAAGACATACCCAAGACTGGGCAATTTACAAAAGGAAGATGTTTATTGGACTTACAGTTCCACGTGACTGGGAAGGCCTCACAATCATGGTGGAAGATGAAAGGCAAGGAGGAGCAAGTTACATCTTACATGGACGGTGGCAGGCAAAGAGAGAGAGAGCTTGTGAAGGGAAACTCCCATTTTTAAAACCATCAGATCTCATGAGACTTATTCACTATCATGAGAACAGCATGGGAAAGACCTGTCCCCATGATTCAATTACCTCCCACTAGGTTCCTCCCAGGACACGTGGGAATTGTGGGAGTTACAATTCAAGATGAGATTTGGGTGGGGACACAGCCAAACTATATGAGCTGGATAGGACAGAGTTGGCCAGAGATTCCAAGCAAAGGAAGGGTTTGGAGCAGGGGATGGCTACAGTACACAAGTCCTGGGAGCACTGTTCATATTGCATTAAATGGTGGGCCCCATAGTGGAGTATTTTTCACATGGGCAAAGTGAAATAGGCTCACTGGACTTAGGGTGGCATTCTATTGGGGTCCAGGTTCAAGTCAGATACAAAATGCACATTCTGGATAGAAGAGTACACTCTATATCTTAGAACCCAGGGAAAGCTGAATGAGTCCACCTAGGTGGCCAGCTTACAGCTCAAGTGTCACCACTTGGTGTGTATGTTTATTATGAGTTAAAACCTTATTTTTTATGTATGTAAGAGTTAATATTACTTTTAGAGCAATTTTACATTCATAGCAAAACTGTGTGAAAGGTATAGACATTTCCTCTATATCCCTTCCCCAACGCATGCACATCCTCCCCCATTATCAACTTCATGCACCAGAGCAGTGCATTTGTTACAACTGATGAACCTACATTGACACATCATCATCACCACCGTCTATATTAGGGTTCACTCTGGGTGTTGCACATTCTATGGGTTTGGACAAATGTATAATGACATGGATCCACCATTATATAATGTCACACAGAGTAGGTTCACTGTGTTCCACCCTAAAAATCTTCTGTACTCCACCTGTTCATCCCTCCTTCTCCCCACTGGCAACCACTGATTTTTTACTGTTCTCATAGTTTTCCCTTTTCCAGAATGTCCCATAGTTGAAATCACACAGTATGAACCTTTTGAGACTGGCTTCTTTCACTTAGTGATATGCATTTAAATTTCCTCCATGCCTTCTTGTGGCCTGACAGTTCATTTCTTTTAGGTGCTGAAAAATACTCAATTGTCTGGATGTACCACTCATCTACTCATCCACTCATCTACTGAAGGACATCTTCATTGCTTCCAATTCACAATTGTGAATAAGGTTGCTATAAACATCCATGGCCAGGTTTTTGCATGGAAGTAAGTCTTCAACTCCTTTGGGACAACTCGGTTTTGAAGTTGCCTTTACAACCTTGGGCAGAGGAGGAAAAACGGAGTGCTGGTCTGGACTAAACGTTGCAGAGATTGCAACTTTTTTTTTTTTTTTTTTTGATGGAGTCTTGCTCTGTCTCCCAGGCTGGAGTGCAATGGTGCAGTCTCAGCTCACTGTAACCTCCACCTCCCAAGTAGCTGGGATTAGAGGTGCCTGCCACATTTTTGTACTTTTAGTAGATACGGGGTTTCCCCATGTTGCCCAGGCTGGTCTCGAACTCCTGGTCTCAAGCCATCTGCCCGCCTCAGCCTCCCAAAGTTTTGGGATTACAGGCATGACCCACCAAGCCCAGTCTACTTTATCTTTTTTTTTAAAAAAAATATTGAAATGATAGATTTCATTCTTTAAAAAGTCAGGTACAATTCACATCCCATAATATTTAGCATCTTAATCTGGACAATTCGTGGTTTTCTATCACAAAATTGTGCAACCAACCCCAACACCTAATTTCAGAATATTTTCATCCCTGTAAAAAGAAACCCTCTACCCATGAGAGGTCGCTCCTTATCCCTCCTCCCTCCAGCCCCTGGCAAAGGTTATCTCTCCTTTCTCTTTCTATGGGTTTGCCTGTTCTGGACATTTCATATAAATGGATCCTAGATGTTGTGTTCCCTTGTATCAGGCTCTTTTACTGAGCATTATTTTCCACATTTATCCATGTATTATACGTATCAGGGCTTCATTCCCTCAGAGAAAATATTTCTTTGTACTAGCCAACTCCGTATCAGGTCAAACACAGATAAATACACCATCATTAGGAATGAGGATTTCCTGGAGCTCCAGCCATACTCTGCTCCCTCTGCTGCCTGCTGGAGAACCCACGGACTGCTGTTTTTTCAGCCACCATTCAGTGGGAGAATACAGGCTTGCAGTAGGGTAAGCTCAAATGCCAACGTGCACACTCTTCTTACTGAGATCCCACCGTTGCTCCCAGGGGATGCAACAAGCCTTTGACTAATTTCCAGAGTTCTGTAAAAGTTATTTCTGACAACTTTCTCCAGGTTTATTATTGATTTCACAGAGAAGAGAGTTTTTGGAAGTCCTAATTTGCTATGTCAATTTCATCTCCTTTTGATAAGACTTCTAACTTTATGAAGTAGACTGTAAAACTGGCCACAGAATCTTCCCTCCATTGTATGCATGTTCTTTTTTGGTTTTTCTTTTGTTTTGTAATGTGCCTTTGCAGCTACACCCTTTAAGAGTTGTCTTTATATCTACCCTTGCAGCTGGGCTTAGCCAGGTGACTTGTTTGGGCTCTAGAGCAAGTAGACACAAGCATAGACTTGCAAGGTATCCACACACTGAGCTTGTCCTCTCCTGCTGATCTTGGAACCACTAGAATTATAGCCTTGAGGACCGGCTGAGCTAGCCTGCTGGAGAATGAGAGAACCACATGCAGAGAGGCCCTAGGTGTTCCTGCCTTCCAGATGAGGCTGTCATAAACCAGGTAGCCCAGTTGTTCATCAACCAACGTCAGATGTTGAAGCAGACCCAGCCAAAGTCATCTAAGAAAAACCACTAAACTGAACTCAAATGTCAACCCACAAGATCAGCAGTTAAATATGTGGGTATAGCATTAGGCAACTAAGTTTTGAGATGGTTTGACATACACAAGATACTAATATGGTTTATATCTTTATTAAATTTAACTCTTTTACTATTTACCTTTTTGAAAGTATATACACTCTGAAGAAACACATTGTCATAGCAATTTATGCAGTATATCACGAAACATTTAAAACACTTATTTTCTGTTCATGGACGACAATCCAAAATTTTAAAATATCATGACCGTGATTGTGTTTGAAGATAGATAAAATGGTGACAATTATTGACGCTTGGGAATAAAGTTGTGGGGATTTAATATTACAGTCTATTTTTGTGTTTGTTTGAAGTTTTCCACAATAAAACGTTTTTCTTAAAAATATGCCCAGGGTCAGGCGCAGTGGTTCACACCTGTAATCCCAGCACTTTGGGAGGCCAAGGCAGGTGGATCACGAGGTCAGGAGATCGAGACCATCCTGGCTAACATGGTGAAACCCTGTCTCTACTAAAACACAAAAATTAAACAAGGTGAGTGGGGTGCCTGTAGTCCCATACCCAGGAGGCCAGGCAGGAGGGAATGGTGAACCTGGGGAGTGGAACTTGCAGTGAGCAGAGATCTCACCCACTGCACTCATACCTGGACGACAGGCAGCTCCGTCTAAAAATATGTATATATATGTATAAAATGTATATATATTATATATATATATATATAATATATGTATATATTATATATATATATATATATATAATAATAGCCAACAATTCTAACTCTTTATATTCTTTTATATCTTGTACTCTATTTGAAAGCACATAGATGAGTTTAGGTTTTAAAATTTAAATTTTCATGTGAATCTCTCTCAAAAAACATGCCTTAGATTATTTTATTCTAAGTTTTCATTCCAAATTGCTGAGGCTTCAATGGGCAGATCGAAAGCATTTTCCTTTCAGCATGAGCACAATGCAATTCCATGAAAATAATAAATAAATGATCTAAACTATTATCACATTTAATATAAAAATGCAAAATGCAAAATGCAAAGAGTCTCCTGTAGTGGTTCATGTCATACTTTAGTGTTTGATGAAGCTGTCTTGCTTTTGTAACATCTAAGGTATTAGCAACTAAAATGGACCACAAAGTAATCAGAGAATTGAGTTCCATGCTGAAAATAACTCTGTTCCTCTGCCAAGATAAAAGAAAATCTAGGGCAATTTTATTAACTCCCTAAATTGGCAAATCCATATTTTATGGTTCAGAAAAATATTCATTGACCAAGCAGGAAACAGCCTAGAGTACTATTTCAATTTGTATTTATCCTTACACACTACAGTTAAAACAGCAGGAAAGATACATCACATGAGTGTTAATATGGTCCAGCTGAAAACACTTTCTAATTGGGTAATCCTCTCTTATTGGCATAATTAAAATGTGTTATGTAAGATAATTGCATTTAATCACAATAATGCCTTAAAATTCAGCCACCTCTGTCTTCACCATCTACCCTTCTCAGACACTAGAGTGACTTTTGTTATGGAACTGAATTATTTTGTGTTGAAACTTAATCCTCAAAATTAGTGACATAGGACAATGTGAATTTGCAGAGTCTAATCCTTTTCCTTCCATTATATGCACATTTCTGTGGTTATAGTGCAAAAGGGTGAGATTGGAAGCTTAGCCACAGAGGTTACTCTCAATGTACAACAGAAGGAAAGAGGACAGATCTAACTCCAGGCTTCTTATGAAAGGTTTCAAAACGGAGGGGCAGTACTAAGTGTGTTCAGCACTCACAGAGTGCACATTAACATAGCTGCCTGAGCTGAAGCAAAAATAGATTTGTCATTGCCATTATATTGTAGAAAGGGCATCAAGCCATCTAGCTGTTAGGGACACTGTTCTTTGCCAAATCTCATTGAAAGATAATCCAAGAGCATTGTCATTTGCTACAATAAGTCTCTGCATCTCCAAAAGGGATTTCTCTTATTTTTAGAAAACTTCTGAGGAGCAGAGAGGCACCGAGATGAACTTTTGGAGAGAAATATGTATTTTTAGGCCGGGCGTGGTGGCTCACGCCTGTAATCCCAGCACTTTAGGAGGCCAAGGCGGGCAGATCATGAGGTCAGGAGATCAAAACCATCCTGGCTAACACGGTGAAACCCTGTCTCTACTAAAAATACAAAAGATTGGTCGGGCATGGTGGCGGGAGCCTGTAGTCCCAGCTACTCGGGAGGCTGGGGCAGGAGAATGATGTGAAGCCAGGAGGCGGAGCTTGCAGTGAGCTGAGATCACTGCCACTGCACTCCAGCCTGGGTGACAGAGCGAGACTCTGTCTCAAAAATAAATAAATAAATAAATATATGTATTTTTATGCCATGGTAAGTGATGAGCTGACATTAGATCCCTGCACATTTTAGACATACAAGACAGTGAGGCGTTGAGGATCTGAAATTCTGGTTCTTTTCTCTGCCCTGGAGCTTAAATAGTGGTTAGGATGGAATCATTCATCAAGCACTTCTCATGCATTATCTAAGATAGTTGAAGATAGACTATTACAGGGTAATTGTCACCCTGAGACTGATAGTGTGTTGGTTCTCTCGCCCTCTATTTTATAATCTTTCAGAAAACTGCATCATAAACAGACATGGGATGACTAAGGTTTGCCTCTGCGTCTCCTACTCACCTTTCTCTTGCCTTGCCATTCCCCGCTCCCATTTTGACACAGAATTCCCTGTCTCATTTGGGCTTAGTAGCTCTCTTCTAAGGGTCATCAATGTTGAATTTAATGAACTTTACATGAAAGGAACCATTATAGCCCTGGAAAAGCTTTAACATTGCTTTGCTGTGATGGAAATAATACAATAAAATTTTAAATATGCTTCCCCACACAAGTTACCCTTTAAAGCATTGTCATGGAAAATAATAGCACTATATAATTTTTTAAACACCAGAATTCACTCAGCATGATTGGGATGAAAAAAAAAAAAGGCAAACAATTTAAATGAGAAAGGGTCGAAAGACCATTTACTTGCATTCAAAGCACTAATAAGTAGGATGCACAGGAATATTACTGTTCCTACTAGATATTATTTTCACTTTAAAAGGATTGTCAAAAAATTTAACATACAATTAAGTAGGATTAAATATTTTAAACACATTTAAAGTGGCATTAAAATGCAGGGCTTGCTATAGTTGTTAAAACAAAGGGATTTGAAGATGTACAATCGTTCAATTTCCCATGTGGCATAAGATGATACCAAATGAAGTGCCATTCACCTCCCTAATATTCATTCAGTAAAAGTTAGTAGATGTGTATATTTCTGAAGATACAGTGAATCTCAACATTAGTTTCATTTTGTTTTGTTTTTACCTGGCCCAAAGCCATCCTCATTTTTCCTTTGCTCCAACTATCTGAATTATCTTTCCAAGTCTGATTAAGCCTCAGATATTCCATGGTCCAAAATATCCCAGGATCCCTTAGCTATAAACTCCCTGAGGGATAAAAATGGGAAATGAAACATTTTGCAAAATGTAATACTCATTCCCTTGCAGAAACAGAATGGTAACATAAGTTGCTCAGGATGAATGTATCTAGGCTGCAGGAAAAATATCCAAATCTCAGTGGCTTCAGCAACAAAGCTTTCTTTCTTGCTCACACTGTGTGTTCCTCCTAAGTTATCTAGACTCTGTTTGGTGTCATCTTAACTCTGAGACCAGCCGGAGGGAGAAGCCTCTGTGTGGGATGTTGAGAAAGTGCTGGTGACAGACGCTGTAGCTCTGAAGTAGCCTGTGACACATCTCCTCACAGCTCACAAAGGGCCAGAGTGCAGGCCTACCATGTGTCTGAGCAGCAGAGTAAGCTGGAAACCTTTAGCAGACAGTGTGGTGATGCCCAGAGAACAGGAAACCAACAGATAACCACAAAATCATATGCCGTTTTTTCCCTCAATGCGAAACATCAACTCTTTGTGAATTTTAGCTCTATTTTAATGATCTGTACATTTGGATTATCTTTTTCACTCCAGAATGTCTCATGTCAATACATTAGTTCATAGATTTATCCATGGGTTTTACAAACCATAACTCCTGTGTCCCTTGCTAGAAAAATCAAGGTAGTCAGTTGTGTCCATTACTTACATATCCATCTATTTTTGCAACATCACTATCTAATGGATATTGCTACATATGGTGGCACAGGTTGGGCGCTGCACAAATTTAGAAAATGTTCTTCCCGCTGCGGATTATGTTAATGTTGCCTCCTGGAGTTGTGCAGTACACAGCATGCACAGTCATATACGAAGGTCACGAATCTATCCATTTCCTTTTTTATTACCCAAAAGACCATTCCATAACTCTAAGCATAAAGCAATATATGTACTGGGTTTTTTTGTGCCTGGAACTTCATATGTAAGAGTACAATAATAACAGCTATCTAACAGATGTACAGTAAAGATTAAATAGAAGAATCCACTGAGGCACTTAGAATCATGTCTGGGATCCATGAGACTCATCAACCACCACCCATATCCCTGCCTGTAACACCTGCATGTGGACCCAGACACTGCCCTCTTCTTCCCTTCAGTGCAATGGGATGTGCTGCAGAGCTCACTTTGTCTCTGCCCCTGATGTGACAATGTGAACAGCTCTCCTTGATACAAGCTCTAATGGATGGCCTGTCTGATCTGACTTTCTCTTAGTAGTTACTGACCCGATGCATTTCCCTTGTCCGATAAAATGCCACCAGTGCCACCAGTGCCCTTTCCTGAATTATTTCAAGCTCTGACTTTCCCCAGCCTTTTCCTATAGTACTTGTCACCTTCATGCACATCAGCCTGAGAGGCACTAGATAAGGGTACTTTCAAACCTTGCCAGAGAATGCCTTCAGATTTTAACACAGAGCCTACACTGTGCATCAACGGCATAGTTTACAACCTGACTTTAAAAGAAAAGCACAAGATGCAAGAATCTCATGAACTAATTAGAAATATTAAACATGAGTTGCATGGTATTATTTCAAAGGTTGCTGAAATAGCGTGGCTTAAAATATTATGTCACTGTTTAAACTTTTGCTAAGACTAAGATCTGATCAACGAAACTAAAATATTGCATCTACTAGAGTACTGCACGGGCACTATTTTAAAAAGAATATCAAAAGTGACAAAATTTATAGGGAATTCAAATAATACATTATAAAAACATATCCATTGGAAAATTTAAAATTTTCAAATGCCATTAAAAACAACATCATCTTTCCATATGTGTAATATATTTCTAAATCCATTATCCTCATAGAATCCAGTGAAACAAAATGCAATATTTCAAAAAGAACCTCAATGTTTAAGTAATAATAGTAATAATTATGTTTGTTGTGCAGATTAATCAACTCTGCATTTTCACTCATTTATACTAGAATTGCAGAATCACTTATAATCAATTTTGGGCCATGATTAATTGATGGTAGACTCCACTATATTTTTATCTTTAAGTTTATCTGACTTCTACCTTCATACAGCTGATAGCCTTTAAAGAATTAATGCACAGGACTTCTATTTAAAATAGTACCAGTAAATCAAAGCATCTTTTTGAAATCCAAAGAACTATCATAAAATGTTTGCAGCTTGCACTGTGCACCTGGAAAAGCTGCAGACACTCCACACCAGCCCATGAAAGCAGCCAGGAGGGAAGCTGTACCCTGCAAAGTCACACGGGCAGAGTTGCCCAAGGTCATGGGAGCCCACCTCTTGCATCTGCATAACCTGGATGTGAGACACGGAGACAAAGGAGATGATTTTGGAGCTTTAAGATTTAATGACTGCCCTATTGGATTTCGGACTTGTATGGGGCTGGTAACCCCTTTGTTTTGACCAATTTACCCCATTTGGAATGGGTGTGTATTTACCCAATGTCTGTATCCCCATTGTATGTAGGAAATAACTAACTTGCTTTTGATTTCACAGGCTCATAGGCAGAAGGAACTCACCTTGTCTCAGATGAGACTTTGGACTTGGACTTTTGAGTTAATGCTGGAATGAGTTAAGACTTTGGGGGACTGTTGGGAAGGCATGATTGTGTTTTGAAATATGAGGACATGAGATTTGGGAGGGGCCAGGGGCAGAATGATATAGTTTGGCTATGTCCCCACTGAAATCTCATCTTGGATTATAGTTTCCATAGTCACCACATGTCATGGGAGGGACCCAGTGAGCGGTAGCTGAATCATGGGGGGCGGTTACCTCCATGCTGTTCTTGTGATAGTGAGTTCTCACGAGATCTGACGGTTTTATAAGGGACTTCTTCTCCCCTATACTCTGCACTTCTTGCTGCCACCAGGTGAAGAAGGACGTGTTTGCTTCCCCTTCCATCATGATTGTAAGTTTCCTGAGGCCTCCCCAGCCATGTGGAACTGTGAGTCAATTAAATGTCTTTTCTTTATAAATTACCCAGTCTTGAGTATGTCTTTATTAGCAGCATGACAACGGACTAATATATTACCATTCATCCCTTAGGCCCTCCTCTGAGCTCTTATCTCAATTTTCTGTATTCAATGACAACAAGCAGAGTACCCATAGAGCAGCAGTTCCCAAACTTTTTGGCACCAGGGACTAAAAGACAATTTTTCCACAAACTGGGGGTGGCAGATGGTTTTGGGATGATTCAAACATATTACATTTATTGTGCACTTTATTTCTATTATTATTACATTCCAATATATAATAATTATACAACTCACCATAATGTAGGATCAGTGAGAGCCCTGAGCTAGTTTTCCTGCAACTAGACAGTTCCATCTAGGGGTAACAGGAGACAGTGGCAGATCATCAGGCACAAGATTCTCATAAGGAGTGCGCGACCTAGATCCCTCATGTGTGCAGTTTACAATAGGGTTCTTGCTCTTATGAGAATCTAATGTGGCTGCTCATCTGACAGGAGGTGGTGCTCAGGTGGTAACGTGAGTGATGGAGAGAGGCCGTAAATATAGATGACGCTTTACTTGCTTGCCCTCCGCTCACTTCCTACTTTGTGGCTCAGTTTCTAACAGGCCATGGACTGGTAGTGGTCTGTGGCCTGGGGGTTGGGGACTCCCACCATAGAGGATTATGCAGGAAACTTATGGCCAAGCCTGAGTGGCTCACATGGTGCCAACATTACTATAAGGGAAATAGGAAAATATCATCTTGCTCAGCACTCACTGAGATGAATCTGTATATCTGAAACATGAGATAGTTTCTATTTCACATGTAACAACCACCGGGTCCTGCCCACTGGAGAACATACATATCTTTGTAAATATGGTACTTTGTGTATTTATTTTTGCACCCATTGTTAAATTAGTATAAACTTTGACAAGCAATTCAAAGTACCTATTTATAAAAATATGTTCATTAACAATTTTACCTTTAGAAAAACACTACAATCCCCATGTATAATTTAGTTTGAAACCTTAGATCCTCATATACTCAAATTTTATATCCCAGACCTCAATATAAAAGTGACTGTGTTTGCTTATTATGTAAACTAAATGTAAGAAATTGTACAATTTGCTACTTTGAAGATGTAATGTATTTGCCAGGTAAGATAAACTTACCAAGGCCAGGCTCAGTGGCTCACACCTATAATCCCAGCACTTTGGGAGGCCAGAGTGGGTGGATCACCTGAGGTCAGGAGTTTGAGATCAGCCTGGCCAACATGATGAAACCCCATTTCTACTAAAAAATACAAAAATTAGCCAGGTGTGGTGGTTCACACCTATAGTCCCAGCTACTCGGGAGGCTGAGGTGGGAGAATCGCTTGAACCCAGGAGGTGGAGTTTGCAGTGAGCCAAGATTGCGCCACTGCACTCCAGCCTAGACGACAGAGTGAGACTCTGTGAAAAGAAAAAAAAAAGATAAACTTACCAAAAAATCATTTAGAGGATTTGAACTTAATGAGTAGAACCATTCTCAGATGAACTCCCAAATTTGAGGGTCTCCTATACAGAAGGCCCATGAAGTTCTTAGAAAACTGATACATAGTTACATGGCAATGTTTCCTTTTCAGAAAGACATGGGTAGTTTTTAAGCTGCTTGCATTCTAATACGGAAAGCTGATGTTTCCTTCATTGGAAAGGCTCCCACTGAAATAATACTCAACAAAGTAAAATGTTGGTATGTTACAATTACTTTATTCAGATCTATTACACAAAGAGATGGTATTAAGTAACACTGGCTTGAGTGATCTCTTGCAACACAGAACAGGAACAGGTTCACGGTGTCGGAAAAGCAAGAATGCTGAGGGCCTCAGAAAGCTGAGCTCTGAAGACCCTGCACAGTCATGCTGTCCCAGTAGGTTTCATGTTGTCATGGATGATGTCAAAGAAAAAAATTCTTCAATGCTACCTATTCAAGCACAGTAAGCAAGACTTTATTCAGGACCATCGTGATGGCTACAGGGACCACAGCAATGGGGACTTGTAGTAGGCGAGAGAGACTGGGCTCAGCTCTGAATACACCATGGAAAAGTGGGGATTTATAGACAGGGAACATGGTGAGGGGCAGTGGATGGAAGATTACCAACAGGAAATATCAGGGAGCATTCAGCTAAACTGACCTAACAGGATTCTAGCTGAAGGCAGGCCAGGTGACCAGACATCACCTGGGGTATGGTGGAGGCTGAGGAGCCTGATCAGATACTGAGGTTGAACAGATATGGGGAGGTTAGGTGTTCTTGCTAAACTGACTTAACAGACTTCTTGCCAAAACTGGATTTTACAAGGAAGTGCCCAGATTGGGCCTGGGAGAAGGCTGAGGAGCTTGGCTAAAGTGTGGCCAAGTGTAGAATCTTTGTCCATGAAGCCTGGGATGGATGTGAGGTCCATAGAGGTCAGACAGCTACAATTTAAGAGGTTTTGAGCGTTTGCATCACACATCACATTCTCTAGGCACTAAAGAGAAGGTAACAAGTCTTTAGCTTTTAGAAGTCTCCGTGTAATCAACACCTTTCCTCCCGGGCATGTCGGCTCCCTATGGCCACGTACTTGCCAGCAGACTCTCTATGGACACTTTTTGTCGTTTTATGAGAATAGCTCGGTCGCATGAGAGCCAATCCTAGTCCCAATACCATGCCCTTCTCACTCCAGCTTCTTACTGCTTCAGGGATTTGTTCTGACACTGGTTTGGTTTTCCTAAGGAATCCGGTTGAAACAAAGAGAAGAGAGAATAATATTTTTCAAATCAAATTTCTGCCTCAGGTATTTGTAGAGCAAAGCAGCTGCTTCACCAGGGTAGGATACCTTCCCCAGGGCCCAGTAAGACTTTCATGGGTCACAAAGGCAAAACATATTAAATAGATTGTACTATATAATATATATATAGTAAAAACATATTAACGTACTGTTTTATGACTATGTTGGTGCAAATGCCAATATCATTTCCAATCCCCAATGTTCAGTTTCTTTTCTTCTGATTATAAAAGAAATTAAAACATTTTTGTAGGCTCCTAAAAAGGCCTTAGAGAGTATGCCTGATGGGTAATAATCTAGCCTTTTCCCACTCTTGGATCATAGAGGTCAGAGCTATTTTATGTCTTATTCCTCTCTGCATGTCTCAGCCTCTCTCTTGAGCTAAGAAAGTTGATGAATCTTTGCAGAACTGGAACTTGTATTCTGCATTGCTTGACATCAAGCTGGAAATGTAGTAAACATTCCCCACATTGCTGAATTGAGTCACATTATAAAGCAGGGTATTAGCGCACAGCATTTTTAATTGCCAAGGAAAAATTTTAACTTTGCATTAACATATTGTAAATAATCCTTCCACTTAATGCAATCAGATTCCTGTGACAAGCCAAATACTTGTTTTTGTGTGTGTGTTTTTCCCCTCCACTTTTCATTGTATGCCCTTCAGAAAAATCTGAGAAGTGGGCTTCCATTTTTGAAAAACAGGACTTCTTTAGTACCATAGATACGTAGATTGCAATTTTGCTTTTCCTGCAGCATTCTTGATCTTGTGAAATGATGCCAATGTATACATCATTAATGTATTTGCTTAACTTTTAATATCTAGTAATGCTAGAAATATAATAATTTTTTAAAAGAATTTGCTTAAAGTTTCAAAACCCACTAAGGTTTGGATATACAACTCCAGAGGGAATATGAAGGAGATGCTTTGTAAACAAGCAGCCATG
The DNA here is from genome assembly GCF_008728515.1 of Papio anubis. Taxonomy (NCBI): domain Eukaryota; kingdom Metazoa; phylum Chordata; class Mammalia; order Primates; family Cercopithecidae; genus Papio; species Papio anubis. The sequence goes on from NC_044996.1 coordinate 138,612,057, forward strand.
CCTTACAGCTCTGCAACAAACAAACAAACAAACAACAAAACTATGCCTTAAAGAAGGTTTGTGAGGTTTCTCCTGGACAAAAGAATTCCAATTTCCTGTTATACATTCAAATCAAAACTTTCAGATGGTAAATGGTTTGAAATTTAAGATGATTATGGTTACCACAAATCAACCTGATTTCCAAATGTCCTGAAATGTGATCTCAATTATTTTGAGGCACTTTTAAACTCAATATATTTGCATCTAGAGATATACTTCATCCTTCATTTGCTGTTGACATTTTACAGGTTAAATAACTAGTTCTAGACACAAATAGGCATTCATATAATCTATAAAGGCTCTTCAAGTTATTTAATCCCGCAGCATCCCCACATCATCAAGTGTTTTCAGAAAGTCTTACTTGCATTGAATATGTTAGACTTTGAGTAAACATTGTTATCTTATAGGATAAGTTTATAATAGTGCCTTTAAGTGTTTCCACATGACAGTATCAGCAGCAATCCTAACACATCATTAGTAAGCTAGTACCCTCTCTAATAAGAATGTTTTCTAAAGCAAGAAGACATATTCTCCCACAATTTCTGGAATGGGGAATCCACGTTAAAAGGAAGAATCCTGTATGCTTTTCAGCTTTCAACAATTCTGGAGTTAGGGGGTAGGAATCACTTCTTTCTTTTTTTGTTTTGTTTTGTTTTGTTTTGTTTAGAAGAGAAGCAAAATCAACATCTGAAATAGAAGAAATGAAAGGGCAACTGGGGAAATGTTGTTGAATCCTCCCAGCCCAATAGTATGCCCTTCTTGCTCCAACTTCCCAGAGTTGTGGGCAGGGATAGAGAAATTATAGCCAACTTTCAGAAAGCCCAAGTCATGGCTAACATTCTCTGCAAACCGCTGTGTGGGTTACAGGTGTTCCACCCATGGGCACTGTCTTGGAATTGAGCAAACTCTAGGCAAACAGAAGGTGGTCAGACAAGTCCGCAAAAAAGATGAATGTGTAAGCAGGTGGATGGCAGCTTCTCTCGATTTTGCCATAAAGGAATCCAATCACATTGTTGGGGAAAGTCTTATATCTGAAGAAATGATTGCACTTTCCATTCCATAGGAGCCTTTCCTCGGGATGGGCTGGTGGTTTAGACTTTGAAACTATCTCCAGCTGTACCACTATCAGGCCCTCTCCCAGACGATCAGTTGTGCATCTTCCCTGATTTACAGGGGCTTGGGGAAAATGGGATGAAAACAAAATCATGCATCTCATTGTGGATCGGAAGCACAGAAATTTCTCAGCCACAAAACTTGCATACATGACTGTTCTCTGATGACTAACTTCTGCCTAGAACTAAAGGAAATTATGCTTATGTGTATAGAACATGGATTGCTTGTGAGTGATTTTTGTTCCCCTCCAAATATCAGAGACTTTCTAGGCCAATGATTCTGAATTACATTGGAAGAGATTCCCTGAACCATAGTATCTCCACAGTGGGCTTTTAATTCAGAATTTCCATTCCCCGAAGAAAACAGTGTAATCCAAGAATTATACTACAAATTATGGAATGGAAATCAGTTTAGAAGAGATTTCCCTTGGGATTATTACTATAAAATTTTACAAAAAATCATTGTGCAAAGAAATCTATTTGTGAGCTTCTACTGTATTTACTTAAATAGTGATAAGCTTCTAGGTCCCTATTTTAGACATCTTAACCCTCTTGAGGAAAGAATATACTGTGTGTGTGTGTGTGTGTGTGTGTGTATGTATAACTATATATGTGATGAAAAGCATTTGATATGTGTTTTAACGAATACCAGTAATAATGACTTGCCTTCCAATAACCAAAGTGGAACTTACCATCATCTATTATTCCTAAAGAAGATCTTTCATTCATCTTAAAGTTACTTACGTTTAGATGGCTAAACTCTTTTTTATGTGATTGCCTTTTTATTATGCTGGTTATTGCATCACTTCAGATTATAGAGTAAATGATAACTTAAACTGTTGACATAGATATTTGCTTAGGGGTGAGTTAAGGTACCTCCTGCACCTTTCTGTTCTAAGATTGCCTTCTGCACCTTTTTGTCATCTGCTTGCACTGGTGTGCCTTGTGAATGCCCCTCTATTCATTCTATTTCCATGAGTCCAAGACTGGCCACAGAAGGCATAAACCTACCATCTTCCTCTCTGTATACTACAGACCTCATCCCCTTCACCCCTTCAGTTGAGTAGCTGTTGAGCTCTGGCCCAAGCTTTCAGGTGATAAAATAGAGAATCAGTTCAAATCCAAGGTGTAGACGGAGTTATGTTTCCCCAGTGCCACTCTCAGGCATGTGTTTGTAATGAAGATGGTGAGCTTTGCCACATGCATCTGTCTGGTCCCCAGGCACAGCTAGTGGCTCAGTCTCTTATCCTGTTTTTCTCTGTCGCACTGGCAAGACAGGCCGGAGGAAGGACAGCACAGCTGAAGCCAGGGCTTCCAAAGAAAGTTGTCCCATGAAAACTGGTTGGGCACCTCTGGCAGGGTCTGGGTGTGTCTGTCCGCAGCTTCCTGTATGACTTTGAGGATTTCATAAAACCGGGGCTCGGTTGCTGGAGTTAATGGGTTTCTCTCTCTTGGATCTTTGGAAATATCAAAGAGTAAAGGTGGGTCGTGATGAGTGACGTAACTCCCGAAACAGAAGCACACATGTGTGGCAAAGCATCCGTTGGAACCCACGGGGTTGAAGTTGGGGGTGAAGAAAAAGGCCTTCCAGATGGATGTGCCTGTGGTTTAAAAGGATGGAAATGGCATTAGGTATGAAGCATCCTTGTATGTACCACAAATGAAAAAGTGATGCGGAAATTATGCTGCCCTGTGATTTAAGAAGGTGAAGATATCATAAGGCTGCAGGCACAATGTTAATATGTACAGGAGAGATTATGAAGCCACACATAGACGCCAACACACACAGCCAGCGGGAACAGCGTCAAACTTGGTAGGACCGCAGTGAAAAGTTTATTTTCTCAGTTTTCAGCAAGTCTAAAAAATGTCAAATCAAGAATTAAATGAACTTTGGGAGGCCAAGACAGATGGACCACTTGAGGTCAGGAGTTGGAGACCAGCCTAGTGAACATGGCGAAACCCTGTCTCTACTAAAAAATACAAAAATTAGCCGGGTGTTGTGGCAGGTCCCTGTAATCCCAGCTACTCAGGAAGCTAAGGCAAAAGAATCACTTGAACCCAGGAGGCGGTGGTTGCAGTGAGCTGAGATTGAGCCACCGCACTCTGGCCTGGGTGACAGAACGAGCCTCTGTCTCAAAAAAAAAAAAAAGTAAAAGAATTAAATGAGGGCCGAGTGCAGTGGCTCATGCCTGTAATCTCGGCACTTTGGGAGGCTGAGGTGGAAGAATCACTTGAGCCTAGGTAGGGGTTTGAGCCCAGCCTGGGCAACATAGTGAAAGCCCATCTCTATAAGAAATTAAAAAAAAAAAAAAAAGCTGGGTGTGGTGGCATGTGCCTGTAGTCCCAGCTACTCTACAGACTAAGGCAGGATTGTGTGAGCCCAGGCAGTTGAAACTTCAGTGAGCTATGATCATGCCACTGCACTCCAGCCTGGGTGGCAAAGCAAGACCCTGTCTCAAAACAAAACAAAACAAAAAACAACCCCACAAACATAAACAAACAAAAATAAAAAGTAATTAAATGAGGCTAGAAGTGAGGGTGAGGAGGGATTACAAATGGGGAATGGAAAGGATCTTTTAGGGATGAAGGAGATGTTCTGAAAGTAGGTTGCTCAACTCTATACATTTACTAAAAATCTTTAAATTAGAATATAATGGCATGCAACGTATACCTTTAAAAGCTGTTAGAAATTCCAAATTAGGGGAATTCATCAACACCAGAATAGGATGGTTAGTTTTTTAAATGTAAGTTCTGTATTTCAATAAAATCCAAAATATTGAAATTGCTAGGAAAAACTAAGTTACAAACAAATGAATAATTATGAAATAATTGATCCATTTCCTATTTATCAGACAATGTTATCATTTTCTGAGGAGCTCTAGAAGGAACACCTTCTAGGAGAGGCCTAAACGTGTTTCCTGGGTAGGCAAAATGTAGCAGATAAAAACCGAGAATTAAAATGCATGAACCGACTAGAATCAGGTGCAGAACGTGAATGCCCTTACAGCTTTTACATAAAACCAAAGAGGCATTCCTCCTGGGAAGCCCCCCACCCCTGTGTAAGTCATCCCAATCATTTGTGCATATAACGGCATGGGCGACTTTTGTAATTATAGGTATTTCAAAATGTAAAATAGATTAATGCAATGGGTTTAAACTGACAGTCACTGGGGCCCTGTGATGTCCCCAAATTGCCCCTGACCTTGGACAAGGTTAGTGATGGGAAAAGTCAGCCTCTTTGTGTGTGGGGTTTTTTTTTTTAAAGCTGAGAAAGACAGGGAAAGCAAGGTGAATATGTTTAGATGAATATATTAAAGAAGATTCATAATGAGACGCCTGCAGTCTGTGGCATAGCTGATTCTGTGAGAGCAGGACATGACATCTGTGCGCTTTACATGGGCTCAGTGCACCTGCTTCAGAAAGATAAGGTCAAGCTGACACACAGACACGCCAGGCTGCAGGAAGAATTCCGGGACTTGGTTACCATCTCCAGCAGGGTTTCAAAAGGCAGCAAGTAACCTTAAGATGCTTCCCATCCACTCCTCTCATCCCACACTTTCTTCCAGGGTATAGAAATTTCCTTCAGAAGACTTTTTGGAGACAGGCTGACAGAGCCTGCCATTTGCAGCCACTTAGAATCCTTCATCAGGGTCAGCAGAGAGAGAAAGTGGGTACATAGAGAAGCGAGCCAGGAAGCCTCTCTTGCTCGTGGCTCCCAGTGATGCAAATTTAGAGGGCGTTTTGAACTTGACATTCGAGTCAAGCCTCTGTGTGTTTAAAACCCCAGGAGAATACAGGCTCCTGGAATAAATTCATGTAAAGAGCCTGTATTTTCCATTTGCTTTTGAAAGGCACTCACAGGATCCTGTCATTACCACCAGAGCACAATCCTCCCCAAGTGTGAGCTGGAAGATCAGATCGACGTCAGGCCCAGTCAAGAGATGCAGGCACCCTGGCCTGGGAATGGCAGTGGTGTTGCTGGGTATTTCAGACAAGTGTAGAACTAAGAATTAATTATTCTAAAGAATTATTTAGCACGCTCTGGGGTTGCTTGCCTTTTTACCCTTTCATTTGCATTTTTAAACACTTTTCATAAAAAGGTAGATTGCTTAGTCCCTGTGCTGTTTCTCTGGACCACTTTAGATTTACTGAAAAGAGAGAACTAGAACTGCACTTTTTGGCTCACAAGATAACAACCCTACTTTGGGAGCTTGTTCTATTATTCATCAGGAACCCAGGAACTGACATCTCCAAACTGATATCTTTGAAACTGTCATTTCAAAGATAAAGAGCACAACTCAGTCACTAGATAAAATAGAAGGCTCCTGGCAGAGTCACCTTCTTTTGTTTAATTTATATTTTCGATTTGTATTTTCTAGAGACAGGGTCTCGCATTATCGCTCAGGCTGGAGTGCAGTGGTATGATCATAGCTCATTGCAGTCTCGAACTCCTGGGCTCAAGCAATCCTCCTGCCTCAGCCTCCCAAGTAGCTGGGACCACAGGTGTATGCCACCATGCCCAGCTATATTTTAAATTCTTTTGTAGAGATGGGGTCTCTCCATGCTGCCCAGGCTGGTCTTGAACTCCTGGGCTCAAGCAATCCTCCTGCCTTGGCCTCCCAAAGCACTGGGATTACAGGTGTGAGCCACCATGCCTGGCATCATTTTATATTTTTCATAGGTATATTTAGTCCTGTATTCCAAAATTATTTTGATAACATACTTCATCCTGAGTACGCTCATATACTAGAAAAGTGTTAAATTTTTTAAAAATGTTTATTCACTACTATATTTTAAAAATTATCATCAACTGCTCTGATAAAAGACTGTTTCTCCCTCACCACTGAAAAAGATAAATATTTTTACCAAACTGTAAACTGAGACTCATTTATAACTGAGATCCAATGACCTGGAAAAGGAATTATTAAATTTGATAAACAGAACACAGGGAAATTAAAGTGGACAGTTTTTTGTTTTGTTTTGTTGTTGTTGTTGTTGTTGCTGTTGTTTTACTTGTTTAAGTAGTCTAAGTGGTGGTAGGGACAAAATAATTCTTTATTATTATTATTATTATTATTATTATACTTTAAGTTCTAGGGTACATGTGCATAGCGATGCAGGTTTGTTACATATGTATGCTTGTGCCATGTTGCGTGCCACCACTCCAACTCGTCATTTACATCCAGGGTATAAATCCTATGCAATCCCTCCCCCTCCCTCCCATAATAGGCCCGATTATTGTGATGTCCCCTTCCCAAGTCAAAGTGATCTCATTGTTCAGTTCCACCTATAGTGAGAACATCGCGGTGTTTGGTTTTCTGTTCTTGATAGTTTGCTAAGAATGATGGTTTCCAGCTGCATCCATGTCCCCACAAAGGACACAAACTCATCCTTTTATGGCTGCATAGTATTCCATGGTGTATATGTGCCCACATTTTCTTAATCAGTCTGTCACTGATGGACATTGGGTTGCGATTCCAAGTCTTTGCTATTGTGAGATAGTGCGCAATGAACATATGTGTGCGCTATGTCTTTATAGCAGCATGATTTATAACCCTTTGGGTATATCCCCAATGTGGGATGGCTGGATCATATGGTACATCTAGTTCTAGATCCTTGAGGAATCGCCGTACTATTTTCCATAATGGTTGAACTAGTTTACAATCCACCAACAGTGTAAAAGTGTTCCTATTTCTCCACATCCTCTCCAGCATCTGTTGTTTCCTGACCTTTGTGATTGCCATTCTAACTGGTGTGAGATGGTATCTCATTGTGGTTTGATTTGCATTTCTCTGATGGCGGTGATGACGAACATTTTTCATGTATCTGTTGGCCCGTATGAATGTCTTCTTTTGAGAAATATCTGTTCATATCCTTTGCCCACTTTTGATGGGGTTGTTTGTTTTCTTTGTAAATTTGTTTAGCGAGTTCTTTAGCCCAGGTTCTGGATATTAGCCCTTTGTCAGATTAAGGTAGATTGCAAATTTTCTCCCATTCTGTAGGTTGCCTGCTCACTCTGATGGTAGTTTCTTTTGCTGTGCAGAAGCTTTTTTAGTTTAATTAGATCCCATTTGTCAATTTTGGCTTTTGCTGCCGTTGCTTTGGTGTTGGAGCATGAAGTCTTTGCCCATGCCTATGTCCTGAATGGTACTACCTAGGTTTTCCTCTAGGGTTTTTATGAGGTATTAAGGTCTAGCATTTAAGTCACCAATCCATCTTGAATTAATTTTCATATAAGGGTAAGGAAAGGATCCATTTGGATTTCAGCTTTCTACTTATGGCTATGTGAATTTTCCCAGCACCATTTATTAAATAGGAGTCACTTTTCCATTTCTTGTTTCTCTCAGGTTTGTCAAAGATCAGATGGCTGTACATGTGTGGTAGTATTTCTGAGGACTCGGTTCTGTTCATTAGTCTATATCTCTGTTTTTTTTGGTACCAGTACCATGCTGAAACGGTTACTGTAGCCTTTGTAGTATAGTTTGAAGTCAGGTAGTGTGATGCCTCCAGCTTTGTTCTTTTGACTTAGGATTATGCATTGGAGATCTTGAATCTTTTGGTTCCATATGAACTTTAAAGCAGTTTTCCAATTCTGTGAAGAAATTCATTGGTAGCTTGATGGGATGGCATTGAATCTGTGTAATAACCTTGGGCAGTATGGCCATTTTTCACGATATTGATTCTTCCTATCCATGAGCATGGTATGTTCTTCCATTTGTTTGTGTCTCTTTTATTTCACTGAGCAGTGGTTTGTAGTTCTCCTTGAACAGGTCCTTTACATCCCTTGTAAGTTAGTTCCTAGGTATTTGATTCTCTTTACGACAATTGCAGTGAGATGGAGTTCATTCGCTGATTTGGCTCTCTGTTTGTCTGTTACTGGTGTATAAGATAGCACGTGATTTTGCACATTAATTTTGTATCCTGAGACTTTGCTGAAGTTGCTTATCAGCCCAGGAGATTTTCGCTGAGGCGATGGGATTTCGTACTTATTGTCATCTGCAAAAACGGGACAATTTGACTTCTTTCTAACTGAATACCCTTGATTTCTTTCTCTTGCCTGATTGCCCTAGCCAGAACTTCCAACACTATGTTGAATAAATTGGTGAGAGAGGGCATCCTATCTTATCACCAGTTTTCAAGGGAATTTTCCAGTTTTGCCTTATTCAGTATGATATTGGCTGTGGGTTTGTCATAATAGCTCTTATTATTTTTGATGCGTTCCATCAATACCGAATTTATTGGCGTTTTTAGCATGAAGGCTGTTGAACTTTGTCAAAAGCCTTTTCTGCATCTGTGAGATATCATGGTTCTTGTCTTTGGTTCTGTTTATATGCTGGATTATGTTTATTGATTTGTCAATGTTGAACCAGCACATCAGGGATGAAGCCCACTTGATCATGAGTGGATAAGCTTTTGATGTGCTGCTGAATCCGGTTTGCCAGTATTTTATTGAGGATTTTGCATCAATTGTGTATTTCATCAGGGATGTTGGTCCCTGGAAATTCTCTTTTTCTTGTGTCTCGCCGGGCTGGTATCAGGATGATGTTGGCCTCATAATAAAATGAGTTAGGGAGGATTCCTCTTTTTTTCTGTGATTGGAATAGTTTCTGAAGGAATGGTACCAGCTCCTCCTTGTACCTCTGGTAGAATTCGGCTGTGAATCCATCTGGTCCTGGACTTTTTTGGTTGGTAGGCTATTAGTGTGCCTCAATTTCAGAGCTTGCTATTGGTCTATTCAGGGATTCAACTTCTTCTGGATCTAGTCTTGGAAGGTGTAAGTGTCCAAGGAAATTATCCATTTTCTTTTACAGATTTTCTAGTTGTTGCGTGGGGAGGTGTTTATAATTCTCTGATGGTAGTTTGTGTATTTCTGTGGGTCCTCGGTGGTGATATCCACACTTTTTATCATTTTTATTGCATCTGTTGATTCTTCTCTCTTTTCTTCTTTTATTAGTCTTTAGTGGTCTGTCAATTTTGTTGATCTTTTCAAAACCAACTCCTGGATTCATTGATTTTTTTGGAGGGTTTTTGTGTCTCTATCTCCTTCAGTTCTGCTCCTACGATCTTGGACTCTTGCCTTCTGCTGGCTTCGAGAATGTGTTTTGCTCGCCCCTTCCCTCCTAGTTCTTTTAATTGTGATGTTAGGTGTCAATTTTTAGATCTTTTCCTGCTTTCTCTTGTGGGCATTTGAAGGTGCTATAAATTTCCCTCTACACACTGCTTTTAAATGTCCCAGAATTCTGGTATGTTACATCTTTTGTTCTCATTGGTTTCCAAAGAACATCTTTGTTTTCTGCACCTTCATTTTAGATTTTATGTACCCAGTAGTCATTCAGGAGCAGGTTGTTCAGTTTCCATGTAGTTGAGCGGTTTTGATTGGTTCTTAGTCCTGAGTTCTAGTTTGATTGCACTGTGGTCCTGAGAGACAGTTTGTTATAATTTCTGTTCTTGTACATTTTGCTGAGGTGCTTTACTTCCAATTATGTGGTCAATTTTGGAATAAAGTGCGATGTGGTGCTGAAGAATGTATATTCCGGTGATTTGGGGTGGAGAGTTCTATAGATGTCTATTAGGTCTGCTTGCTGCAGAGATGAGTTCAATTCCTGGATATCCTTGTTCACTTTCTGTCTCGTTGATCTGTCTAATGTTGACAGTGGAGTGTTGAAGTCTCCATTATTATTGCAGCATGGGAGTCTAAGTCTCTTTGTAAGTCTCTAAGGACTTGCTATGAATCCTGGTGCTCCTGTATTGGGTGCATATATATTTAGGATAGTTGGTTCTTCCTGTTGAGATTGATCCTTTACCATTATGTAACCTTGCCTTTGTCTCTTTTGATCTTTGATGGTTTAAGATCCTGTTTATCAGAGACTAGTATTGCAACCCTGCTTTCTTTTTGTTCTCCATTTGCTTAGTAAATCTTCCTCCATCCCTTTATTTTGAACTATATGTATGTCTCTGCGTGTGAGATGGGTCTCCTGAATACAACAGAACTGATGGATCTTGACTCTTTATCCAGTTTGCCAGTCTATGTCTTTTGGTGGAGCATTTAGTCCATTTACATTTAGGTTGGCTTTCCGTACATTATGTGTGAAGACGCGATCCTGCCATTATGATATTAACTGGTTATTTTGCAACGCTCGTTAGTTGATGCGAAGTTTCTTTAGCCTCGATGAGGAGGAAGGTCTTTACATTTTGGCATGTTTTGCAATGGCTGGTACGGTTGTTCCTTTCCATGTTGAGTGCTTCCTTCAGGGTCTCTTGTAAGGCAGGCTAGGTGGTGACAAAATCTCTAGCATTTGCTTATCTGTAAAGGATTTTTATTTCTCCTTCCTTATGAAACTTAGTTTGGCTGGATGATATGAAATTCTGGGTTGAAAAGTGCTTTCTTTAAGAATGTTGAATATTATTTTACTCTCTTCTGGCTTGGAGTTTCTGCCGAGAGATCTGCTGTTAGTCTGATGGGCTTCCCTTTTGTGGGTAACCCGACCTTTCTCTCTATGGCTGCCCTTAAGATTTTTTCCTTCATTCCACTTTGGTGAATCTGGCAATTATGTGTCTTGGAGTTGCTCTTCTGGGGAGTATCTTTGTGGCGTTCTCTGTATTTCCTGGATTTGAATGTTGGCCTGCCCTACTAGGTTCGGGGAAGTTCTCCTGGATGATATCCTGAAGGTGTTTTCAACTGGTTCCATTTCCCCCTCTTTCAGGCACTTTAATCAGACGTAGATTTGGTCTTTTTACATAATCCATACTTCTTGCAGGCTTTGTTGCAGAACTTTCTTTTCTTCTTTTTCTTTTGGTTTCTCTTCCTTCATTTCATTCATTTGATCCTCAATGCGTGATACTCTTTCTTCCAGTTGGTCAATTCGGTTACTTTGACTTGTGCATTTGTCACGTATTTCTCATATCATGGTTTTCATCTCTTTCATTTCGTTTAGGACCTTCTCTGCATTAATTACTCCTAGCCATCAATTCTTCCACTTTTTTTCAAAGATTTTTAGTTTCTTTCGCGGCTGGTGCAGTAATTCCTCCCATTTAGCTCACAAGAAGTTTGATGGACTGAAGCCTTCTTCTCTCATCTGCGTCAGTCATTCTCCGTCCAGCTTTGATCCGTTGCTGGCGATGAAGGCGCTGCGCTCCTTTGCGGGGAGATGCTATGCTTTCTGCCTGGTTTTCACATCTTTGTGGTTTTATCTGCCTCTGGTCTTTGATGATGAGAGTGTTACTGATGGGGTTTTGGTGTAGGTAATCCTTCCTGTTTGATAGTTTTCCTTTAACAGTCAGGACCCTCAGCTGTAGGTCTGTTGGACATTGCTTGAGGTCCACTCCAGACCCTGTTGCCTGGGTATCAGCAGCAAGAGGCTGCAGAAGATAGAATATTGCTGAACAGCGAGTGTCCCTGTCCTGATTCTTGCTTTTTGGAGGCTTCCTCTCAGGGTGTACTCCACCTGGCAGTGCAATGGGGTGTCCAGACTGCCCCTAGTGGGGGATGTCTCCCAGGTGGGCTACTCAGGGGTCAGGGACCCGCCCACGAGAGCTGGCAGTCTGTCCCTTTCTCAGATCTCACCCTCCCCGTGTTGGGAGATCACTGCTCTCTTCCAGCTTCCATCAGACAGAGTTGTTTTCGTCACTTTGGGGTTTTCTGCTGCTTTTGCATTTACATTATCTGTGCCCTGTCCCAAATTGGAGTCTACAGAGACAGGCAGGTTTCCATGAGCTGCTGTGAGGCTCCACCCAGTTCGAGCTTCCCAGCGGGCTTTGTTTCTTAAAGCCTCTCAGCAATGGTGAGCCCCTCCCTAACCTCCCTGCTGCCTTGCCACATGATATCATGAATTTCTGTGCTAGCAATGAGGGGAGGCTCGTGGGTCAATGGGACCCTCCCACGGCCAGGTGTGGGATAATATCTCCAGGTGTGCCTGTTTGCTTAAAACACAGTATTGGAAGTTGGGAATTACCCAATTTTCCAGGTGTTGTGTGTCTCAGTTCCCTGGAGTGGAAAGGATTCCACTTCCCTTGCGCTTCCCAGGTGAGACGATGCCTCGCCCTGCTTCAGCTCTCGCTGGTCGGGCTGCAGCAGCTGACCAGCACCGATTGTCCGGCACTCCCTAGTGAGATGAACCCAGTACCTCAGTTGAAAATGCAGAAATCACCGGTCTTCTGTGTCGCTCGCGCTGGGAGTTGGAGACTGGAACTGTTCCTATTCGGCCATCTTGCTCCGCCCCGCCAGGACAATAATTCTACTGAGATTTTTAAAATCCTCCCCCAAATTAAGAAAATGAATTGTCACAAGTAATGGTCGAAGATATCAGTGACATATGATATAGTACTGTTATGTCACTGTGCTAGAACAAAATGCTAGGAAATCATCATCCATCTGGTGAAACATATTTTTATATAAAATCACCACTAAACAATGTGACTCAACTCATGAGAGAAGAAAGTTTATTGTCATTTGACAAAAAGGCAGATAGAATGTAAGTGAGAAAAAGTTGATGCCTAAGCCAGAAACTGATTCAGCATCCTCCACACAGGATCCTAAAACAGCTATCTTATTAAAAATAAACTAAGCTGCGAGCAAAGAGAAATAAAGAGGCCTCTGGGTTCCCTGGGATTGCCTGGGGACCACAGGGGCTTCTGACCCTGGAACAGGAAGAGACGTTGTGATTTCTATTACTTTGAGTTACAGCAACTCAGCCACGGGAAGCGGGAGCCCTGGCAAGGAAGTCCCGAAAATGAGCACACGAGTTCCCCAAGAACAAAAATAGAGAGGGCGCAAGCCAGAACTTTCGTTATGTACTAAAATATTTTTTAAAATCAGTATTAGTATCTAGCACAAGCTCCCTCTTAACCTCTTGGAGTCGGGTTGTGGCAGGCCAGGTCTCACTAACACAGGCCTCCGTCATAACTGTTCCAGCACTGACGGAGTGGTGAAGTTAAATCTTAAAAGCTTCAGTGATTTTGCCCATTCAGTATGATATTGGCTGTGGGTTTTGTCATAAGTAGCTCTTATTATTTTTGAGGTACATTCCATCAATACGAATTTATTGGCGTTTTAGCATGAAGGGCTGTTGAATTTTGTCAAAAGCCTTTTCGTCTATTGAGATAATCGTAATGGTTCTTGTCTTTAGTTCCTGTTTATATGCTGGATTATGTTTATTGATTTTGCCAATGTTAGACCAGCCTTGCATCCCAGGGATAAACCCACTTGATCATGGTGGGATAAGCTTTTGATGTGCTGCTGAATCCGGTTTGCCAGTATTTTACTGAGGTTTTGCATCGATGTTCATCAGGGATATTGGTCTAAGATTCTCTTTTTTGTTCAATGTCTCTACAGGCTTTGGTATCGGTTGATATACCCAAAGGATTATAAAATCGAATGCTGCTATAAAGACACGCATACACATATGTATTCATTACAGAGCGCATTCACATAATATGAACTGGAATGGCAATGTCCATCAGTGACAGACTGGATTAAAGAAAGGAAATGTGGCACATACACCACCGTGGAATATTACCTTGCAGCCATAAAAAAGGATAGGTTGTGTGTCCTTTGTAGGGACATGGATGCAGCCTGGAAACCATCATTCTTAGCAAACTATCGCAGGGAACAGAAACCAAACACGCATGTTCTGCACTCTGGGTGGGAACTGAACAATGAGATCCGCGGGCTTCGGGGAAGGGACATCACACGCGGGGCTATCGTAGGAGGAGAGGACATTGGGGAGTTATACCTGATGTAAATGACGAGTTGTTGGGTGCTGACGAGGTTTGCGATGGGTGCAACGCACAGCAACATAGCTTCAGAAATCACTTACATATGCAACAAACCCTTACCGCGTTATGCACATGTACCCTAGAACTTAAAGTATAATAATAATAAAAAAAAAAAAGGCTGATAGAGCCAGTGCCCTCATACAAAGGCTGGAACGGAACAAAAGCCCACCAAGAGTTTTGCCCAGGCCTCTCCTGGGCCTCGAAGCATGACAAGATAACGAAGGCATTCTTAACAGGACCCGTTTAGGATTAAACAAGTTTTATTGGGGGTCTGAAGAAACTCCCCAAACCTCCACAAACAAGTTTATGGGGGTCTGAAGGAACTCCCCAAACCTCCATGATGTAGCAGCAGACAAGATGAGGGTAATCACCCCAGGCACCTGGACCCATTTAGATGAAGTCAATTTACTGAGGCTCCAGAGGAAGGTCTCCAGGACTCAGACCTTAGTTACAGATTAAAAGAAGTTAATGACTTATGTCTTTAGATGAATGCACACTTGCACATAAACTTATAGCTGAGAAGGTATACAAGCTCCAGAAAGCTGTAATTTTGAGTTGGTCTGGGCAATATTTTCCAGGCCTTCTCCCTGTAACCGGTTACAGAAATAAAAACTCTCTTCCTCCCCAGTTCATCTGCATCTTCTTGTTGGGCTGCAAGAAATAGCAGTCCTACCCTCGCTTTGGTCCGGGAACAGGGTCATGCTACATCGCCTACAAATGTTAACAACGTCCTCTTGAAAAGGGTCCTCGAAGCCTCATTCTGTCTTTATCCTAAGGGCCCCAAACGCTTCTGGCCTCTCATAATGATGCAAGCCTCTCACATCTTGCATTCTGAATTATCCACTTAGAGCGGTCACAACACTCCGTAACAGAGCTGGGCACAATCCGGACCCTGGGACACTCGTTTCCAGGCCTCTCTGAATGTTTAAACTGCTGTCTTGCAGAAGTCTCAGAGCCATCATGTGAGACAAAACAAAACCAGGTCTGGAAAGCCCATTTGGGAGAAGTAAAGACACTGCACACACGACAGACACTCAGAGGCATCACACGACGTGACTGTGCCCTTACAGCCCCTGCTGCTAACCCACAGCGGCTAAAGCAAGGTGCCCTGACCTGGAACTCTGAGGCCACAAAAACAAGACTACACCTCCTTCTTGGGGATAATGAACCCTGAGTAATCCAAGTGCTCCAGAACACTTTCCAGCTTCCTTGAAGTCAGAAAGGCTGCATGGCCCGTTCTGGCCAAACGTGGGCAGTATGTGGTATGTCTTTTCCCAGCCACAGCACAGAGGAGCTGTCTCTTCTGCTGGTGACATTCGAGATGATGGGGCCTCTGTCAGGGTGGTCCCTGACAAATGGATGGCAGAACCCTCTCCTCCTAGACCCCCACCTTCCCACCAAGACAGGCACTGAACACACGGTAATCTCCCGAACATCTGGCTATGTCGGAAGATACATTTTGTGGTCATAGCTGCGGTGGGGCAGACGCGCTACTGATACCTCGTGGGGAGAGGCCACAGATGCTGCTCAACAGTCTAGAATGCACAGGGCAGCCTCCAGCACAGAGAATGATCTGGCCCCAAATGTCAATAGTACCCAGGTTGAGAAGCTCTGTTCTACAGCAAGAGTGAGAATAAATGTTGGATGGGCTGAGCCCCTGAAATGTCAGGTCTAATGGTTATCACAGCACAAATTCGCCACTCCCTACACACGAACCCTTTGAGAGCTAAACGATAAAATCAGACAAACTTTATTTTTGATAAAATGAGTCAGAAACTGGACTGAGACAGACAATCCTCACAAGTCTCCAAGGCTTGGTGATAAACTGCATGAATGAATGAACAGCTCTAAGGGACAGAAAAGGCACCAAAGATCCATAGGCAGTATAGAAGGAACAGAGACAGGTAGAGTTGCTGTGCTTTTACAAGACAAATATGATGGAGAAGGGGTGGTGCCAGGGGCCCGAAGACTCTCTCGTTCCAGGACGATAGCAATGTCTTTATAAAAGAGCACTTGCCTTTCTTAGCCTGATAATGTGTTGTGAGACTTGCATAGACAGAGGAGCCCGGGGGCGGGCTGGGGGGAAGAGAGAGAGAGAATGCACTAGCTAGAGGGCAGGTGCTTCAATCAAGGTTTTTCATGCCACTGACTTGGTTAAGGGCGTAGCTCTGAGCAGCAATAGTTTAGGTTCAACCATGAGCTCTGTAATTTCTTACATACGTGATGCTGGGCATAGCTGCTCTCACCTCTCTGTGTCCCAGTCTGCTCCTCTGTTATATGTTTGTAATAATAGTTCTTCCCTGCTTTGAGGATTAAAAATTGGTTCCTATATGTGATGCTGTCAGAAGAAGGCTGGGTCTATAGTAGAGACTATACATGAGTTAACTGTGAACAGAAAGCTGCAGCCAATTTACGCAAGAAACAATTCAGTTTCCATCTGCCCTTCAATCTGTTGCTACTGTAATACATGTCATAAGACTTTTTTTTCTGCTAAGGATTCTTAAAGTATATGGAAAACTATTAATAAGTCTACATGGCTTCAACACATTGGCTCTTAATGTATCACTCAGATTTAAACTTCCCTTGATGAATGATGTTCAACTGGTAGTTTTGGCGAGATTTATTTTGGGTGCTTGGAAGGCTGCATGTATATATCATAGAAGGCATACGCAGATATTTTGGGTTTTCAGTCTTGGCAGCATGTACCTCTGTTGCCATCTTGAAGTTCTTCAAGAACCATTTCACATACTGTTCCATTTTTCCATTGTGAGGAACCCCACACAAAGAACCCTAGGCCTGTCCCCTCAATAAGTTTACAGAAAAGTTCATGTCATCTACTGAACTGATGTCTGAAAACCCATCCCATGGTGCCCTCCTGACTCCTGCGATCCACCTAAAAAATTGTTCCATACATTACCCTAGTCTCATCCAGACACCCCACACTAATGCCTCAAATCTTTTCTTAGACCCAAAGATTTTACAGTGTGTCCATACCTGAGCCTCCATAGATCATGTGTCTTCTAACTTAATACATGCACGTTCACCAGAAGCATCTTGGCCCCAAGCTCTGTTTCGGACCCCTGAGGTTCACTGCCATCTGTTTACCATAGCACAAACCCCCTAACTATTCAGCCCTTGGTTAATATAAAATGGCTGACAGTAGATAAGTTCTGCCTGCTTCCTGCAGCTGGCAGCACCGGAGCTCACGATACAACAGTGAGAAGGATGAGGAAGCAGCGCTGGTGGCTGGGTGCACCTGCTTCACAGCCAGGCAATTTGAGAGCAACACAAGCTTTCTCAACTGATGCCTGAGTATTTGAGGACGAAATACTCCCTTCTATTCAGCCTTGGGCTTTGCATATTAAGGGACAGAAATATATAACCTGGAACAAAGTGGGTGTATGATGTATATGAGACTCTTCCCTCACTTTCCCTTCCTTGCCTTCATATTGATATTCTAGCTGTTCTTCAAAGCCCTGCTATGTTCTCCTTCATGAACCCATCTGAATTCCCAGCTGGAAGTCACCAGTCTTCCTCTGTTCTTCTCACCAGTTTTCATCACTCAGTCAACACTTGAGGTCTCCAATTCTCTGGCTGGATTATTTCCTCTCTGAAAGCAGGGACTGTATCTCCCACATCTCCCACATGTGTAGTGCCTAGTATCTTAGATAGAATAGAGGCCCAATAAAAAATTGTTGGGGCTGGGCGCGGTGGCTCAAGCCTGTAATCCCAGCACTTTGGGAGGCCGAGACGGGCGGATCACGAGGTCAGGAGATCAAGACCATCCTGGCTAACACGGTGAAACCCCGTCTCTACTAAAAATACAAAAAAAAAAAACTAGCCGGGCGAGGTGGCAGGCGCCTGTAGTCCCAGCTACTCGGGAGGCTGAGGCAGGAGAATGGCGTAAACCCAGGAGGCGGAGCTTGCAGTGAGCTGAGATCCGGCCACTGCACTCCAGCCTGGGTGACAGAGCGAGACTCCGCCTCAAAAAAAAAAAAAAAAAAATTGTTGGGGCCAGGTGCAGTGGCCCTCGCCTGTAATCCCAGAACTTTGGGAGCCGAGGCGGGGTGGATCACCTGAGGTCAGGAGTTCAAGACCAGCCTGGCCAACACGGTGAAACCCTGTCTCTACTAGAAATATAAAAACTAGCTGGGCGTGGTGGTGGGCGCCTGTAATCCCAGCTACTTGGGAGGCTGGGGCAGGAGAATCGCTTGAACCTGGAGGTGGAGGTTGCAGTGAGATGAGATCGTGCCATTGCATGTCAGCCTGGGTGACAAGAGCGAAACTCTACCTCAAAAAAAAAAATTGTTGGATAAATTTTTTAAAAAGGGAGATGATGGTTATTAGGAGGAAGGGATGGAAAGAGAGGGGTGGAGCCAGCTGTCATCATGAAATCCAGTGTGAGCAGACAAGAAGCCAAATACACTCCACAGTCCCTTTGGGACCATCCAGAGCATCCTGCCTGAAATCACACAATGGCTCTGCACCACCTCCAGCTTGAAGGACCAACAGGCTACTGTGAGGCACTGGAGGTTACGATCTGATCACGGCAGATAACAGAGTGAGGAAGGCAGAGAGCTTGGAAGTACATTTGCTTTGGGATTGCTTGGTGTCAAAAATGGGCAGTCATCAGGAATTGTACAGGGGGCATAAGTCATTTGGCCCCCAGGAAAGAACATTCATGGAGAGGGAAGAGGGCAGCTGAGAGCATGAGGATCAGGCATGGAGCCAGTGGAAGGAGTATGAGACCTGATAACACCAAGGATGTCCACATTTGGGGAATAAGAGGATGTGGATGAATCGTGGACTCAGTGCATGGGGGCACGGAGATGTCCAGATACACGGTTAGTTGAGGAGTCATGATTTATAATTGTGAGTAAAAGAACATATTGTCTTAGGGGAAGACATTTCGATTAACAGGAGACAGACTCAAAAGCAGACAGTGTTGGTTGCAAATCCCAACTTGGCCATCAACTTTGCAACTGTATGCCAATAATGTGACCTTCTACCTCTCTGTTTTCCCATCTATAATTGGGAAAAATAACACTGGACGAGAGATAGCTAGCTGATCCCCCAGCCTCCCACAGTCACTGAACGTTCCTCTGGGTACATGGAAACCCACAACAAAACTCTCCTTTGCAGCCTCCTGTGAAGCTAGGTGTGAACAGGTGACCAACTTCTGGCCTCTGCGAAGAGTCTGATTATCTTCCTTGGGAAGTAGTAGCCATGCACTTTTTTCTTCTCATCTTTCCCATCCATCCCACCATTGTATGCATTTAGGGTAGACACAGCCATCACTCACCACGAAGATGAAGCTGTCACATTCTACAGGAGGTGGAAAAGTCGCTTGAAAGATTCTGCACCCCAGAGACTTTCTGGACCATTTGTCTCTGGATGTTGCCCATGAGATGGAGATATAAACCTCTCTCTAAAAGGCCGGGCACGGTGGCTCACGCCTGTAATCCCAGCACTTTGGGAGGCCAAGACGGGCAGATCACGAGGTCAGGAGATCGAGACCATCCTGGCTAACATGGTGAAACCCCATCACTGCTAAAAATACAAAAGCCGGGCATGGTGGCAGGAGCCTGTAGTCCCAGCTCGGGACTACTCGGGAGGCTGAGGCAGGAGGATGGCATGAACCTGGGAGGCGGAGCTTGCAGTGAGCCGAGATCATGCCACTGCACTCCAGCCTGGGTGACAGAGCGAGACTCCATCTCAAAAAACAAACAAACAAACAAAACAAAAAAAAACTTCTCTAATGTAAACTTTTTTTTTATTGTTTTCTGTTACAGTCAAATCTGAAACTAATATAATCATAATCTCTTGTAATTCAGGGGATTAAATGAGATATCAAATACAATGTTCTTGCCAAAGTGTCCTGCAGACAGTAAATATGCAATAAACATCAGTGTTTACTGTCATCAAGCACGTCTCCAAAAGATACATAATGATCACAGAAAGAGATGACAAATTTCAAGAACATGAGATTAACAAAGGGAAACGTCTATAACCACCTACAAAACATTTTTGTATAGAAGATACGAAAGTAAGGAAGACAAAAAATGGCTAAATATTGCATGCCCTGGTTAGAACTAAAATGTCTATTTAGAAAACACCAGGTCTGAGAGCATATGAAAGCAAATCTGGCGGGGGTTTAGAGACATAAAAGCAGACATTCCGGGAGAACTGAGAGACGCCCCATGTTGAAGTCGGGGAAAAGAGATGTGTAAAATACTGTAGAAAATCAATGAAACGGTAGGACGGAGAATGCAAGGGGAAAAGATCAGAAGTGACCCCTGGCAAAAAGATCAGAATAAGCTGGGTGCCAAGTTTAGATGGAAGAGGGCATTTGAGCATTCAGCCACACCAAGTTTTTTGGGGGTTTTTTTGGTATTCAAGAAAGAAAATTCAATTTTGATTACTTTGTCTCTATAAGGAAGTAAGTTTGCACTGTAGCAAATTATCAAGAGTAATGACCAGGACTTTTTTTCCCACAGTATTAGTGTAATCTTAGATCAGACACACTACAACTTTGGTTGAAAACTGAATGTTTATCTCAAATATTGTCTGATACTGTCTATAAGGTATGAAGTTCCATAAGAAAATATATGTTTAATAGACTGTGTTAGAAAACACAAAATCTATTTATGTGGTGATTTTTTTCCACTGTGGGAAATGACTGTTAGGAGAAGTTAAGCTATTACTGATGTGTTTGGATGATAATGATATAAAATAAATTTAATTAAAAAATTAAAAGTTCAATGAAATCTTTTCTAACCTCATAAATCACTCCTTCTCCTAGATCTCCAAAGCAAATTCTGTTAATCCCAGGACACCATCATCCTGTGTTGCTACAATTACAAGTACAAATGTTGTATACTTTGCTACTGGGCTTCACAGGCACATGAGTGAAATAATGGCTGCATGCCTGAACTATCAAAAGCTTGTGGCAATGCAGCATTTGAAGTGTTCACAAAGAAAAGAAATCCTAATACTTAAAAGTTATCCTTGAAATGGTTTACATATATGTGCTTTTTCTTAATTGCTACAACAGTTACAGAGTAGGATGAAAATATGTCCTTTTATAAGGTCAGCTGAAATACAGGATAGTTGCCGGTGAGCTTAAATTTGGAAATGCTGCATCTCATATTAGGTCAGTTTCAGCCCTCGATATTTCATTTCTGACACTTTAGATCCTAATTCAGAGGATCAGATGAGAAAGGGCATCTGACAAGTACTCACCAAAATTACTAGTGATGATGAAAGCCAAGTGCTGCCTTTCTCATGCTGTTAACTCATAAGTGGCTGTTAGGAGAATCTCTTCTCTTTTATCAGGTGTGTTTTAGAGGCAAAATTAATTTTTTAATTAAATGAAAATGCTAGATAGTGAGCAATGCAAGCATTTTTCTTTATGTTACCATGGTAAGCTGGTTTTGATTTTAAACCTTTACTCAGCTCTTATTTTGAAATGAAGGTATCTTTCAGAAAGCTGAAAAGGAACACATTCCTTTGGAATGAATTCCATTACCCTATTGCTATTCGCTGTAGTTTTATTTATTTACTTTTTATTGATGCATATTCGATGTACGTATTTTCAGGGTACCCGTGATCATTTGAAACACCCATATAATCAAATCAGGGAAATTGGAATATCCATCACCAGTTAACATTAATTGATTGTATATTTCACAATAGCTAGAAGATAATCATTCAAATGTTCCTAGTATTGTCATTTTTTAAAATATAAAGCTTTTTTTGTTTTTATTTTTTTGTTGTTGGAAAAAAGTTTCCAAAAAACTTGAATAGAAAATGGAGCAGGATTTATGAGGCTCTGCTAGTTCAACGTGAGGATGTCTATATCCTTCTCCTAGGGAAAGAATGGTATCGGTGCCCTGTTTCCCTAAGTAATTTTTATAGCTTCATGGAGATCCCTTTTCCTGACTAAAGTGTGACATTTCAAATATATGTGACTTTTTTTTCTACATGATGCTAAGATTACATATTTGTCTGTACAAAAACACTTTAAGCTATTAATTATGTACTATATTGCACTGCATTCTAGAATGTATCTACAGCTATCCCATGGATTTTGGTATGACCAGCTGGTGTGGGGACTCTCCATTAATGTGAGTATTTATCTCACAGACTACAGTCATCAGCTTAAAAATCCTGGAGCCAAGTATCCACCTACCCTCTAAGATCAATTCCATCCATAAAATCAAGTTGTCATTGTGTTGAATTTTTAATAACATTAATTCATATGTCAAACGTTAAAGCCAAAATTTTTCATACCCATTGAATGGTAAATTTTAACTCAAAATTCTTATTTTAGTGTAAGAAAAGTTATCCATGTTATAATCATGCTTTCATGAGTTCTTGTAAAATGTAATAGGAATAATGATATCAGATCATAATTAAATTACGTCATTCAATTTGCTAAGACAACTAAATTATAGCGAAGACATTATATATAAATTTTAAAAGAGATTCATGTTTTAAAAGGGTGGAAATGAAATCCTAGCTATAAGTTTTTGGAAAATCAGTATTTCATGAGTTTGGAATTACAACATTTAATCCTCTAAGTAATGAAGACAAATGGTAACCGCATCTTAAAAACATCTGCAGTCAGTTCTACTGGTACCAACAAACTGTTGTTAATCTAGGGTTCCGAGGGAGAAAGGCAACCTGTATTTGTTGTGTTTGCCAATTGCCGTGGTGTAAACACCCACAACACAGCCAAATGAAGACAGACAATGGTTTAACAACCAACTGGCAAGATTCCTGAATGATCAGGAGCTGATTCCAGCATACCACTGCCTGCTACTAAACCCTAATACTACATTTTTTTTTTTTCTAATAAAGTATTCTGAGGTCAGGCGACAGCCCTCTTATCCATGAATGTAAGATTCATGGAATATGTTCCACAGTCTAGTGATTATTGACAAGCTCCTACCAAAGTCTATCTGAGATGACCTATGCAGACTCACTCAACTAGTACTAGTTTAAGATCTGTCTTCCCCAGGTGACAGAAAGCTCCATATGGATGAGAGTCACGTTTTCCTTACACATCCCTATATTCCCAGCACATGGCACAGGTAGCAGTGCCTCATGCTCTAAAATGTAAGCTACTCTTCAGCAGGGAACTTTGTCTGTTTTGCTCACTGACAGATGCCAGCGCTAAGACGATATGTTCCACACAGTAGGTGCTCAATACATATTTCTAGAAAAAATGAATAGATAAAATACAAAACGACTAAACATGAAGCCATACACAAAAGCCAAGACAGCAAATATGGTTGCTGAGTTTCAGATAGCATCTGAAAAAATAAATCATAAATGATTCATAAACATCATGTTTTCCTGAGGTCCTTTATCTCGATAAATGATTCTAGTCTTCAGATACTGTGATTTCTCCTTTTTTTGTTACCAGTTCAAGGCAGAAGAGTTGAAGGAATTGCATTCAGAGTCTAAGAAGTAAATTTTATCCCGGGGCCAGTTGCCTATCAGAAACTGGGTCTTGTTTTTCTCACTCCTATTTTCTGTCTCTTCCTGTCCCCCTTCTCTTTACTCCTCCACATAATGTGTTCCTCCAGCCTCTGATCCAATATGTTCCTTCCGGCTTCTCTAACTGGGGATTTGGCTCTATTAAAATACAATTTTGCAAGGTTCAGGACATGATACAGACTTATTCGAACACGCAGTAGTCACAGAAACTTTGTCTTCACATTCCTTGCCGGCTCCATATAAAAAGAAATTAAGAGTCCTCGATCTCTCATTTATTACAAAGCTCAGAAGTCGATGCTATAAACGGATCTGAAAAAGCAGCAGTATTCTTATGGAAACTAGGAATTGTAGCCACATGGATGAGATATGTGAATAAAACGCTTCCAGAAGTAAAATCGCAAGCCCATATTTCTGCTGTTCTTTGTCTTTTAGAACATATCATGAGGAAACTGCCCAGACTTAAAGGAGAAACCCTGAAGCATAAACCTGTTGTGATTTCTGTGGCTAATAGAAGGGTTGTAATTTCATGGAAAAGTTGTAAAAATAAAAGAGAGGCTGCTCTTTAAATGATAAGTCTTGGGTAAATTGGCTAGGTGAGTGGGGAAGAGACAAAGATTTGTTGGAAAATGGAATGGAATCACCCTAAGTTTAAGAAGAAGTTAGCAGCTAGGAGGTTATTACACACCCCTCCTTCGGGGCGGGGTAGGGGGGCAGTCCTAGATTCTAGAAGCAGAGCTCCAAAGCCCGTTAGAGAAAAGGGGAATTCTGTTTTACCTCCAAAGAAGGAACTGAAAGTCCAACCTCAACAGGTACCTCTAGTACATACAATAGTTTTATAAATTGCTCATCACTTTCCATTGACTGCCAGGTATCTTAGTGATAGGAATATTACTGTAATTCTAAGTTTCACAAATATGAAAGAAAGGTTTGAAATCAATAACCACACCTAAGATTATAAACCATTTGTTCCTGTATGCTAATTGGAAATGCCACTATAAAACAAGTATTAGAAAACCCACAAGAGATCCTGTTCGATTGCACAATTAAAAGAACTCCCAGTTCAGGAAATGGGATAGTACTGAAGAACATTTTATCTTTGCTTTAAATATCTAAATGTAGCAAATACGCATGATACACAAAATACAGATTCAGTGAGTCACGATCCATTACCTTTAGGCTGGGAAAATAAGTCAGGTAAACATTTAAATGCTATTCATTCCTTCTCTAGCCTTTAGTGCCATGCTAGAAGAGTGAGGGGAATGCTTTGAGGACATGCAGAGGAGGTGGCATTTCAGCGGGGTCTGGGGGGCATTGAGCAGTACCCTCCAAGACGGATGAGGCAAGACATCCTTCCAGGAGAAGAGCCTGCAAGTGTAAGCAAAGCAATGCACAGAGCACAGGGGTTGCCGTCCTCAGTGTGAGAGGAGTACCAGGAATGAAGCTGGGAAGCTGTGCATGCAATAAAGGACCAGCCACAGCGCCCTGTTGAGAACAGGGAGCTTCCTCTGCTGGGATAGAGAAGCTGTGGGTGGTGTTCAGGTCGGTGAATGACATAGCCTTCTGATGTCCTTCTACCTGGACAACTATGTCACCAGAAGGAGAAGAGAGGAGGAGGAGGGAAAAGAGGACACAGCAAAGCATGGGCACACATTGAGGCACCTGTTGGCCTCCATTGAGCAGAGCCACCTTTTTGCCCTTTAGTTTTAACTATTCCCATGGCATAGGTTGCACGGAGCATGAGAAGCGTGGAAAGGTCTGTTTACTCACTGTTCTGAGGGTGCCAGCGCACAGCATTTAAGTAGGCGTTGCAGTAATGGAAGAGAAACTCATGATCGGAGTGTTGGCTTTTTCCTTCAAGCAGGGGCATCAGATCACGTCCATCAATGATCCTGTGGGATAAACAGCCAGGCATCAAGTGGTGAATCAGTCCTGTGTTCTCAAATGTCCTTCTGAACCAACAAGAGCATGAGGGAGCTCCAGTCATAATGAATACAAAGAAGACTGACCCCACCTGGGTGCCCTGTGCAACAACACATTGATCCCAGCTCTGTCCGTGCATTCCATCTGCAAAGAGCACCATAAGCTGGAACTACGGTCATCCCCATTGCATAGATGAGAAAACAGAGGCACAGAAAGGCTAAGTAATTTGCCCAAGGTCATGGGACCTTGTTCAGAGTAAGAATTGATGGGACTGATATCCAGCTGATCTGGCATTCGCACCCTTATTCTTCCTATTGCTTCTCCAAAACACAATTTTCTGTCTATTGCCTGACCAAAGGGAAAGCTTTATTCATGAAATACAGGTCTGCTGAAAAGACGGGCACCTGACAATTTGGGATTAAAATAAAAAGATACTATATTGCATGAGGCAACTTGGATTCGTAGACTGAAATGAATGCAAATTTCTCATTAAAATGAATTAATTCATATATAATAATAATGATACCATTAAATAACCAGGGAACAGATTATTCCCAAATGAAAATATATCTCCTCTACTACTGGGATCTAACTAGGCCAAGAAGGGGAACTTTCCAGATTGCAAACAATAAGACATATGCAGCTGGTGATGAGCAAAATAAGATTGCTTATAGTTTGAAGAAAGGAATAAAGTATAAAATTGTGTTTTATATTAAACATAAATTAACAGCTACATGAGAAATTGAAACCATGATACCATTAGGCCATTGCCATCAAAATGAGAGGCAGAGAATTATTTTGAAAGGCTGAGTGTTTAACTTGAGGATTTTCTTTCTCTGATTAAAAACACTACATTCCTGTCATCTCTTGTTACAAGGCGTTTAGAAACTAGAAGTCTAGAAGTTTGACGTGGCTGTATAACTTGGGTAAGTGTGTTTTAGAGGTCCTATGTCCCTTGAGCTTTCTCCCATGGTTTATTTTGTTGTCACTAAAAACCCATAATGTAATTATAGCCTTGTTGTTAGCACTTCTTTGGCCTCAACCCTTGTTATTAATCACGCTCTCTGCAGAAGTCTGTAGACTGAAAATATTCTATTATCATAAGTAAAAAAAAGAACAAAAGACTGGCTTGGCTCACTTCCCAAACCAATGTTCCCGTGAACCACGATGGGAAGAGAAAGAAACATGGTAGAGAGAGTTCTATTGAGATGCAGCGTGTGCCCTGAAATACTGTTTCCATCCTGAAATGGCAGTCATCTTGCTTGGTTCTTTTCAAATTCCTTTCAAGAAAGACTCAGGCCTTTATGAGATCCCAAATAAAGTTGAAAGGAAGGAAGAAGTAAGAGGGGAAGTGGGCAGGCATGGGAATTAGACCAGGAAAAGCCCCCAATGGTGAAAAGTGATCTGAAAGAGAGAGACAAGGGACAGAGGATTTCTATCCTTCCCCAAGTGGGGAGAATGTCTTTCAATGACTCCCGAAAAGCAAGATGGAATCCCCAATTTCTGGGACACAAACTAGACTTTTACTTTTTGAATTTGGCTTTTTTTTTTTTTTCATTTGCCAACAAAATTCAACATGTGATATAAGAACATGGGAGACGGAATTGCTGTCTTAAGATCAGTATTTTTCAAAATTTTTTTTTTTTTAGAGACAAGGTCTTGCTCTGACATCCAGCTATGGTGCGGTGGAGCAACCATAGCTCATTGCAGCCTTGACCTCCTGGTTCAAGCGATCCTCCTGCCTCATCCTCCCAAGTACATGGGACTACAGGTACATGTCACCATGCTCAGCTATTTTTCATTTTTTTTTTTTTTTTTTAGAGATGAAGTCTTGCTATGTTGCCCAGACTGGCCTTGAACTTCTGGCTTCAAGCTCTCCTCTGGTCTTGGCCAAGATCAGTATCTGATAACTGAAATTGATCACGATTACAGGAAAGGGGGATTTAACTAAAACAAAATAAGACTCCAAGTCTCATAATTATTTTTTCTTACTTAAAAATGAAAAATTTGAGATTTTTTTTAAAGGAGGGGCACAAAGTTCATTCTGCAAACTTATTTTTCTTCCAATGTGGAGACAGACTTTTTTTTTTTTTAATATCCTACACCTAACATGGTCCTTCCTAGAGGCAGGCCATAAATCATGCTGCTATGGAAAGCCACCATTTAACAGTGCTGCAGAAATATGGCCTGTCAAAGGAAGCCTCATTTCTGCCATGAAAAATGGAAAGTGACTCTGTTGAGCTCAACTTTTAAGTGGTGTCTAAGCTATCGAAATATTTGGGATTGTTTTAAACCACTTGTGGGATTCGCAGTTAACCATGGCAATAACCCAGAGAACAGCACATTTCCATTAATGCTGCTAGTACAAAAATGCTTTTAGAATGTCATGTTCTGGGGGAGATGGGCCAACCCACTTTCAAAGTGACCCAAAGCATTGCTGTTTTCTCTGGAAACAGTCTAACGGGCTTTTTCTTGCAAACTAATTCAAGTTTTTGTAGCATGTTTGCATAACAGCCAATGCTAAAAAAACTGGATGTGTTTTCTGTCCTAGTGCCCTCATGGCTCTTGGTGGAAAAGGGAGTGTTTGGGAGTGTTTTTCATTTGGAAGGTGAAGTTATTCTCCTTGAGTTCCTGACTGACAATGATGGGAGCGCTATTAACAGGTTGTTAGCAAGGCATCCTTGCGTCAAAATTTCAGATCAAATTAAATACCATACAGACAATTTTTACATAATTAAAAAGGGCATGTTCTGGAAACCTTCCCTGAACCCTATTGATGTCATTCCTCCAAGAATGTGCTGCGCTCTCTTTCAGCTCTGAGGCTTTCAACATCCTCATCCCTCCACCACATGGAATGTCCTTCCCACCCGCCCATTGCCTAGCCAACTCTGGAAGGACTGAAGGATCATAAGAGAAAGAAAAGATTTGGGGTGATACAGAAGGTAAGGTCTTAGATACTAATAGAGAAGCTTATTTGGGGCACAATGTTGGTGAGCGGCTTATTTGATATACAAATGACAACAATTTCAATGTAGACAATCATAGTTAAGGAAACATTTTTAGGAGAAAGTACATATATCTGTAATAAACTAAAGGGAATCTTAAGTATTCAGAAAGTTATTTTCATAATTTAGAAAAATATGTTTCCATTTGTAAACATTAAACCCTCTGCCATAGTTGAACAGAAAGCAAGATTAGTATAAGTGGTTACACACACAAACTTGGGATTCTTCCCATGAAGAGAGTCACCTTTAATTTTGCAAAACTGATGTGAACCTGATATAGCTCACTGCCTTTTTCATCTGTTTTACTCTATTGAAAAGGTCTTCTCTAGTGGCTCAGCTATAAGTTACTGGGAGAAGTCAGCTAAATCCATTCCTTGTCTCCATTAGACAAAAGTGTGTTGAGCATTAAAGCATTAATTTGTTTTTGAAACTTTAAAAAATGAAGTCAATTTTTATTTTAATTATGGACCAGAAGCTCTAAATATTTCACCTCTAACATTTGATTCTTGAGGTTGCCAGCACTCTGTTTCCTTGCGTCCCAGCTGAAGGGTCTATGGTTAAAATGTTGAGTTTTCCAAAAGGTGTAACCAACTATGGCTTGTTGCCATTCTCTATTACTGATGTTAATACCATGTTAGGAAGGGGCATGGTCATACTCATACTATGGCAATATTGTATCTGCTTGCAAAGATGAGACTCAAAGAAACAATTTTCACGTTAATGAATTAAAACACTTAGGTATTAGATTCTTCCTTTTTGTAAGCCCCTGTTGCTGCCTTTTGTAACACAAAAGGTTGTCCTCCATTTATTTCCAAAATCAGCTTATTTGGAGACCTGGAGGGAAATAATTTTTCTGAATATGCCCAGGGTGATGGACACTGAAAGTTCTTCTGATAAGTCATGCCACTGAATGAAAATGAATCACTAACATGCATATGAAAGAAAAATTCACTGCCAGAGAGAAACCTCACGTAAGCACATCATAGGGTTGACTTAGAGAACTATTCTCACTGCAGTGTTAAGATGCTGCAAAACAAAAACAAAACAACAACAACAACAAAAATCTTTCCTGTGTTCCTCCGGACTACCTTTCTTTTGGCTTAAGTAGAAACCTTGGATCCAAGGGCTTCTGATCTGCCACCATGCTTTGATTGGCCAGGAAGGACTCCCACTAGATCCAAAATGCTTCCTGAGAATTACAGGACACTGCTTGAAGAATAGAGGTCTGCTGAACAGAAATTATCTTCTTCAGACAAAATGCAGAAAGAAGCGAAGGCACTTTGTTAAGTGCCCATCAAACAGCTTGGGTCCAACCTTCTGAATGAGTTTCTTCTCCTGAGAAGTGCAAATTTAATATCTCTCTAGCAGGAAGCTGAGAAAGCTTATTTGCACCACTCTGAGCAGGAAGGAGTTAAGGCTATTTTCTAAAAGGCAGACATCTGTGTATCACATTTATAGATGGATATAGATGTGAGGGTATTGTCTAGATGCTTTTATTGAAAAGTTTTGATGGGGTTTTCCATTATAACAACATTTTCCATAAAGAGCAATAATAAATTTCAGGGTAGGATTTCTCAACGTCAGCACTACTGACATAATGGGTAAGATAATTCATCATAGTAGGGGACTGTGCTGTGCATTGCAGGATGCTTGGTGGCACATCTGAGCCAGTAGCACCCTGAGCCAAGACAATAAAAAATGTCTCCAGGCATTGATAAGTGACCCCTGGGGGAAAACACTACTTTAGATATTCAAAGTCTTCTGGACAAATACATAAGAATATTACTGGACCTGGTTGGCAATATGCTTTAAATAAGGTACTGTGTGATAATTCTATTCCCATGAGGCACTTGGAAGCACATTTCTGTTTTCTAACCTGTGCTGTCTCTAGGATGATGAAGACATTTTACAGCTGGACTAGTCCCAGAAGCTAGGACCTCAACACAGAAGCAACATATGTGATTTAAAACCAGGTCAACTGGCCAGGTGCCGTGGCTCATGCCTATAATCCCAGCACTCTGGGAGGCCAAGGTGGGTGGATTACCTGAGGTCAGAAGTTCAAGACCAGCCTGGCCAACATGGTAAAACCCTGTCTCTACTAAAAATACAAAAATTAGCTGGGCGTAGTGGTATGCACCTGTAGTCCCAGCACTTTGAGAGGCTGAGGCAGGTGGATCACCTGAGGTCGGGAGTTTGAGACCAGCGTGGCCAACACAGTGAAACCCCCTCTCTATTAACAATGTAAAAAATTAGCCAAGCATGGTGGCGCATGCTTGTAGTCCCAGCTACTCCAGAGGCTAAGGCAGGAGAATCGCTTGACCCTGGGAGGTAGAGGTGGAGGTTGCAGTGAGCCGAGATTGCACTACTGCACTCCAGCCTGGGCAAATGAGCAAGACTCTGTCTCAAAAACCAAAACAAAACAAAACAATGAGGTCAACAAGCACCTCCAAGGTTCATGAAAGGAATCAGAAACAGAGTGGAACCTTCAGTATTGAGAGTTGGTTCTATTGATGACAGAAACCCACACACAAAATACTTGGGTCTTCTAAGAGGGACGCTGTTTACCTTCTTCATTGAGCACATATAAGAAACACAGATTGACCTCCATCAGCCTCAGACTAGAGCAGCTAGAAGGTAGAAGCAGTAAGATTTCCCTTTATGAATCTTCCTCTTTGCCTCTGAACTTTTTCCTTACCTTGCTTTTCCCCCACTGGGTAGAAAGCCATTCCAAGATATTACAAAAGTGAAGAGCAGTGATGGTTTTAACATTATGGGTCATGAGAGACAAATTTAATAAAGGAGATTGACTGAACATTCTGTTCTAGCTACTCGAGGAAGTATTAAGCTTTATTCCAAAGGTAAGAACTACAGCCAATGAGGAGGTGAAATAGAGAATGGGATTTTTGGCTTTATACAGGAAAAACTTTCTGTAAGACACTGCTGCCATGTTTTCCATCACTAGAGTGGAAAAAAAGAATAGTTTGACTGGAGTAGGAGATCTTACAATTCCCCTATTGGCCTCAGACTCAAGGTGAGTGGCTCAAGCCTGTAATCCCAGCACTTTGGGAGGTCGACACAGGAGGATTTCTTGAGCTCAAGAATTCAAGACCAGCTTTGGCAACATGGTGAAACCCCATCTCTATCAAAAATACAAAAACTTAACTGGGCGTGGTGGCGCATGCTTGTGGTCCCAACTACTCAGGAGGCTGGGGTGGGAGGATCGCTTGAGCTTGGGAGTAGCAGGGTGCAATGAACTGAGATGGTGCCACTGCACTCCAGCCTGGGTGACAGAGTGAAACCCCCACCTCCCCCCACAAAAAAAAAAAAAAAAAAAAAAAAGAACAAGAATATGGATTCAACCAGTGCAGGTCTAGAATCTCCACTCTTAGCCATAGCACCCGCTAGTCTCAAAGCGTGATCCAGAGACTCTCTGGGACCCTTTCAGGAGGTCTGTGAGGCCAATGTTATCTTTACAACAGGAAGGCACTCTTTGTCTTTCTCACTATCACTCTTTTAGGAGTGTACAGTGAACATTCCTAGTGGCCACAGGGTGAATGATGACATCATCGATGTATTAGCCAATGGAATGTGAGCTTGGAGTACTTTGGTGTCTTAAAAAATTTCATCTTTTATTACTAATATAACAAGCATCTCTTGACACAACCCACATAACCAAAAGATCATTGGGGTCCTCAATCATAGAAGAAATGAAAAGGGGTTTTGAGACCTCAAAGTTTGAGAATAGCTGAACTGTCAAAGCTGCATTTCTCATCGGTGTGTATCTGTGTGTGTTGAGGAAGAGTGTATATCTAAAGCAGAGTTGAAACCAGTAAGGAAACAAGGTCGAATACAGTAGGAGGGGGAGGAAATCTATCTCTGGACTTGCTTTGGCAGTGCAGTTGTTTTTGTCTTTCCTTTCGCCTTTCCTCTTCCTTCTCATTGCAGCTGAATTTAAACAAGATTTGCAGCCGCCTGCGTGACATTAGCCTGGTCTGTCACCAAACTAATGAAAACAATTAATCAGTGTGCTTCACTTAAAACTCTTCAGATTGGTAATAACACTTAGGAAGAAACCACTGGCAATGTCATATGAAGTCGTATTTAAATTTAAGAGAAAGACATTTCATTTAGAACTTCTCAGTGAAGACGTGCTGGGAAATGGGGCGTTAGCTGGGGAACTGGCTGCATTTCTCACTGTTACAGCAAAGGGCTGCTGAGTGTGGACAAAGGAAAAGGTGTGGGATCCCAATGTCAGAGGTCAAAGAGGTTGTGGCCCAGCTGCACAATGGCAAGCAATGGAGGGGTGAACAGACGAGAACAATAGCATGAGCACAATGCTGAAAGACCAAGGCTGAATTAAACACTACCCATCCACCTTCCTGGTCACTAAAAACCTTCAGTGCCTCTGAGTTTATTTCCCTCTGGATAAAGAGATTGGCAGAGGGGTTTTTACACTGGCAAACCCACCAGTAAAGCCCCAGACTGGGCAGAGATAACAAGTCCAGCTGGAGGCAGTGTGACACTCCAAATAGAGGGCCTCAGCAGCGGCCTCAGGGCAGTTTTCCTCTGACCTTCTCCTGCCCTCCTGGCTCTCAGTCCCACGCTACCCCAAGGTGCCAGAGAAACTAGAATCCCTCTTCCCCATAAGAACCGAAACCCCGATCCCCAAAACCATCATCAAAACTGAAAGTATGACTCCAACTTTCCCCCTGCCTTTCTGTGGAAAAACTGCCCATAAATAAATCCTCTGACCTACCTTGTTTGACTGTAGGTCATAAGACCCCTGCTCAGGAGAGGGCCCTGTCCCATGCCCAGAAGGAAGGAACACTGCTCAGAGAGGCCAAGACGCATCTAGATAGACAGGCCTGGCTGGGTTTCCCCACTCAGTCCGTTAGCATGAGGTCAGACTTTTCCCTCCAATTCTACTTCTACACACTGCCCATACTTTGTTGAACCACAGCATAAAAGTGAACAATTTCCCCTGTATCTTTGGGTCTTCCTTTGGAAGCCTCCTGTGTACACGTTAAGTAAATTTATGTTCCTTTTATCCTACTAATTGACCTGCCTCAAACCCGTGATTTTCAGGAAAACTCCAGGGGGCCAAAGGCCTTGGTCCCCACACCATTATGCAGGCAAACCGGAGCATATTGGGCTGTGAAATCAGAGCTCGACAATACCAACCACCCTGGCATCAGAGTACCTGTCCTCAGGCAAGGGTGCTCCAGCCAGCTTGGCTACTGTAGGAAATATGTCCATGTTGCTAGTGGGCTCATCAATCTTCTGGCCAGCCTGTATCACCCTGGGCCAACGAAGGATGCCTGGAACCCGGATACCTCCTTCCCAGTTGTTTGCTTTTCCTCCTAAAAGATCAAAAAAGAGGTAAGAGGCAACAGGGAGATTTCAACGCTTTCAATGCTCACTTCAATGGACTCTTTTGTGCTCAGTGTAGAATAACCAACTGCTCTAATTACATAGATTCCATCCATGAATATTCCATGAGCAATACAGTATATGTTGTATTGAAAAAAGGAATATATATGACACAGTCACCACCATGCGTGACATGGTCAGCACTGTATGGCATCTTGAACAAAAACTTTGTAATCAGAGGCACTCAATGCAACAAAGATTTGAGTCACCAAAGATTCAAATCAATGACTCTGGAGTCAGAGAATTCAAGTTCCATTTCTACTTGGCACCAGCTGTGGTAGGCAAAATAATGGTGCCCCCAAGTGTCCGCATCAAAATTCCTGGAGCCTGGAGCCTGGGGAAATGGGTATTTTGCCTTATATGGCAAAAGGGACTCTAAACATGTGACTAAGGATTTTGAGATGAGGAGATTACCCTGCATTGTCTGAGTGGATCCAATGTAATCATAGGGTTGTAAACAAAAAATAAAATCCTAAGCACCTCGACTAACAGAATGGACCCCTCCTCTCAGCAAAGGGCATTCCAAAGGTTTAACCTGAAACACTAGTTCAGGCCATGATGGAAAGAGGGGATTGAACATGCCTCATTTTGCCCTCCTTCCTTTGGAATTCAGGTACAACTGACCAGCATTAACATTAAAACAGAGACCTTAAGACGGACAAAACAGACTCTTTGTAGCAATAAGATACCAACACCACAGACAGCAGGCCCTGATAGAAACTGAAGTAGTTTACCCCAAAATATATTTCTTTGACGTTTCAAAATAACCCCACACAGCTGTCTCTTGTGAGGAAAACCTACAAGACCATCCCCTTCTCTTTCGGGGTCTTTTCCCTGATCTGGGAGAGAACTGAACTGACCAAGAGTCTGGTATCTTTTAAAGTCTGATAAGAAACATGTACAATGTATTCTCTCTAAAGCCTGCTCCCTGGAGGCTTCATCTGCATCATAAGAACCTTGGCCTCCACAACCCCCTTATTTTAACCCAGACACTCCCTTCTATCGACTGCAGGTCTTTAAATCAACTCTTTCAACCAACTGCCAATCAGAAATTCTTTGAGTCCACCTATGACCTGAAGCCTCCTCACCCCCCACCCCCCCGACTCTGACTCCAGACTGAACAATGTACATCTTACATGTATTGACTGATGCCTTATGTCTCCCTAAAATGTATAAATCAAGCTGTAGCCAGAACAGCTTGGGTACATGTTCGCAGGATCTCCCGGGCCTGTGTCTACTTGGCTCAGAATAAATCTCTTCAAACGTTTTAGAGTCTGACTCTTTTTGTAGACAGGGTCCTTTCAAGGGAAAGAGGGAGTCAGAGAAGTAGAGGGGTATAATCACAGAGAGAGGCTGGTAGATGCTACGCTGTTGACTTTGAAGGCAGAGAAGGGTACCCCAAGCCCAGGAATGCAGGCAGGCGCTAGAAGTTGGATAAGGCAAGGAATAAGATTCTCCCCTAGAGCCTTCAGCAAGAAACAGCCCTGCCAACACCCTGAGGACCCATTTAATTCATGGTTATTCCCAAAGGAAAATAAATCATTCTACCAAAAAGATACCTGTACCTGTATGTTCATTGCTGCACTATTCACAATAGCAGACGTGGAATTAATCCAGGTGCCCATCAACAGGGATTGGATAAAGAAAATGTGGCACATATACATCATGGAATACTACACAGCCATAAAAAAGAACAAAATATTGTCCTTTGTAGCAACATGGTATAGCTAGAGGCCATCATCCTAAGTGAATTAATGCAGGAACAGAAAATCAAACACTGCATGTTCTTCCTTATAAGTGGGAGCTAAACATTCAGTACTCATAAACATAAAGATGGCAACAATAGACACTGGGATCTACTGACAGGAGAGCGGGAGGAGGCCAAGGAGTGCAAAACTATCAGGTACTATGTTCACTACTTGGATGACAGGATCATTAGAACCCCAAACCTCAGCATAATGCCATATACCCATGTAACACACCTGCACACGTACCCGCTGAATCTAAAATTAAAAAAAAAAAAATCATGTTGTTTTGAACCACTAAATTTGTGGTAAATGATTACAGCAGACATAGGAAACAGATACACCAGCCCTCTGCATTTGAGAAAACAGCTTCAGCTATCTGGGTCTCACATTCCCACAACGTTTCCATGCGAGTATTATATGGAATGATTATCCCAACTGCCAAGCTCAGTGCCTGCAAGAGAGGAAGGGCACAAAAAATGGCTATTGTCATCATTGTTATTATTTTATTACCAGGATGGCTCTTACCAGGAGAGTTGAGGAAACAGGCTTTGTGCCTATGAGGCAATTAGAATATAATTAAATACAGCATTGAAAGGGTACTGGCAGAGGCAGAAAGACTGAGTTCAGAGTGGATCAGAATGTCAGCAGATAATCTCAGAAGATGGTCATTGAAGGAACCAAAACATTTCATCCCAAAATACTCTTCTTTAACATATTTTGAGGTGGATGTTCAGAGGGTCTGCAAACAGAAGCAGCCCTGCAAAACTGTCTTTTGTGGGGGAGATTTGAATCTGTAGAGAAAATCTGGTTGGGCGTGGTGGCTCACACCTGTAATCCCAGCACTTTAGGAGGCTGAGACGGGTGGATCACCTGAGGTCAGGAGTTCAAGACCAGCCTGGCCAACATGGTAAAAGCATGTCTCTACTAAAAATACAAAAGTTAGCCAGGCGTGGTGGCAGGCACCTGTAATCCCAGCTACTTGGGAGGATGAGGCATGAGAATTGCTTGAACCCGGGAGGTGGAGGTTGCAGTGAGCCAAGATCTTGCCATTGCATTCCAGCCTGGATGACAGAGTGAGAATCTGTCTCAGAAAAAAAAAAAAAAAGAAGAGAGAGAGAAAATCTGCATTGAGGCAGCCAGGCTTTCTCTGAAGGCCTCCCTTGTCTGATCTAGGAAAGATGAACTGAGAGACTCACACCTTTAAAGTTCTGCAAGAAACATTCACCATCTCTTCTCTCTGGGGACTGCTACACAGGAGGTTTCATCTGCATAACAAGACCACCTCTGCTAGCCAGGCGTCCTCTTCTCCCCTCTCTTAACCTGTGTGGCCACGAGGCAAGGCCCCATTCTTTCTGTAACCTCAAGACAGTATAAAAGCATCAACCCTCTAGCCATTTCTTTGAGATCTATTTTGTAAGGCTCCATGCGTGTTAATAAATTTGTATGCCTTTTCTCAGTTGCCTTTGTCAGCAGATTTTCAGCAAACCTTCAGAGGGCAAAGGGACAGTTTTCCTGTGGCCCCTATATGACCAACACCTCCCGTTGAGGGATGGAGACCAAGCGCTCCAGTATAGGGCTTAGACAGGACAGGCCTGAAGTCACTCCAGCTGGGCAGGTGACCCATGGCTGGGGGAATAAACACTGCTTCCTCACCCTTTATGACAAAGACAGCACAGAGCTAAGTGGTACTGAAGTAGCCATCAGGAAGTTAGACTGGGGACAAAGGGAGTGGAGTTGAAGTTCAGCTACTCAAAAAAGAGGCTGTTTTAAACAATTGGTGTGAAGCATTAAATAGACAGTTAAGTGAGAATGAAGCCAATGAAAAAATGCTCATTCCTCTCAGGAATATCATGTGTGAGTCACACTGGAAATAAACGCCACTTAGGAAGCAAATTACTAGAGACAGAGGCTTCAGGGGTCCTGAAGCAAATCTCCATTGTTAAAAGCTCATCTCTCTGTCTTTTTTTTTTTTTTTTAACCTTTACAGGAATGCCTCCTTTTATTGCATTCTGCGCTATCTGCACTAGTGTGTTTTGTGCGTTTTTCAGATGTCACATTATTTATCTATGTATTTGTTTATGTACTTATTCTT
The DNA here is from genome assembly GCF_008728515.1 of Papio anubis. Lineage (NCBI taxonomy): Eukaryota > Metazoa > Chordata > Mammalia > Primates > Cercopithecidae > Papio > Papio anubis. The sequence continues at coordinate 138,649,681 of NC_044996.1, forward strand.
ATTTATTTTAGGTTCAGGGGTACATATGCAGGTTTGTCATATAGGTAATCTGCATGTCTTGGGAGTTTGGTGTGCAGATTATTTCATTACCCAGGTAACCAGCATAGTACCTGATATGTAGTTTTTCAGTCCTCTCCCTCCTCCCACCCTCCACTCTCAAGTAGGCCCCAGTGTCTGTTGTTCCCTTCTGTGTGTCCATGTGTACTCAATGTTTAGCTCCCACTTGTAAGTGAGAACATGCAGAATTTGGTTTTTGGTCCCTGCATTAATTCTTTTAGGATAATGGCCTTCAGCTCCATCTATGTTGCTGCAAAGGACAGGATCTCATTCTTTTTTGTGGCTGCATAGTATTCCATGGTGTGTATGTACCACATTTTCTTTATCCAGTCCACTGTTGATGGGTATTTCAGTTGACTCCATGTCTTTGCTATTGTGAATAGTTAAAAGCTCATTTCTTACAGCTGAAGACTGTAGACTGAATTCCTCTCCTCAGCAGGCTCTGACCTTTGCAGACATTCAGACATTCTACATGCCCAGTCACTTAGGGGAGATTCCTATGGAAGTTCACATCATACTTTGTAGTTTCTGTGATGGCCTCCTAAGAAAGTTAAAACTCTTCCCCTTATTTTATCTTTTCAACATCACTTGAAGGTAATTCTCTGACAGATACTGTGATTCCTGCTTCACAGAGATCACAGCCAACAAATGGGAAGTTTAACTACTTTGCCGTAGTTCATTCAAGCAGTTGAAAGCAGAGCTTTGGGAGGAATCTCAACGTGTGAATTACAGTCTAGTTTTCCTTTTGTTCCATCAAACTCATAAAATTTTCACCTGCTTATCCTGCTAGTTGATCAAACTCACACCATCTTCACTTTAAATTTAACAACAAAATAAGTGATTGTTATAGAACAAAAAAGGGCTGGTTTCATGAATGGTTTAGATATACAAATATTGCCCCCTTGTTTTAAATAAAACAGCATAAATAAATGGGAACAAAAACCAAACTATTAAAATCAGGAAAAAGCACCCTCTCAAAGTTAATCTTCTAGATGCAACGTGGCATTGTGTATTGGATTCCGAAACAGAGAAAGGGCATTAATGGGAAAGCTGGTAACATGGGAAGGTTAATTTTGACAAAGACACCATGGTTGTGTAGGATGGTAAGATTGCAGATAGCTGGGTGAAAAATAGACCTCTGTACTACCTTTGTAATTCTCCATCAATCTAAACTCATTCATAACATTTTCATTATATATATATATATATATATAAAAACATAGTTGTACAATCTGAGGCTGAGAGAACTTCAGTTATGTGCTGACAGTCACTTATTTAGTAAGCAGTAGAGTTACAGATACAAATCCAGGTTTGTCTGACTGACTCCAAAGCCTGTGAATTTTTTTTTTTTTTTTTTTTTTTTTTGAGACGGAGTCTCGCTCTGTCACCCAGGCTGGAGTGCAGTGGCCGGATCTCAGCTCACTGCAAGCTCCACCTCCCGGGTTCACGCCATTCTCCGGCCTCAGCCTCCTGAGTAGCTGGGACTACAGGCGCCCACCACCTCGCCCGGCTAGTTTTTTTTTTTTTGTATTTCTTAGTAGAGACGGGGTTTCACCGTGTTAGCCAGGATGGTCTCGATCTCCTGACCTCGTGATCCACCCGTCTCGGCCTCCCAAAGTGCTGGGATTACAGGCTTGAGCCACCGCGCCCGGTCAAGCTTGTGAATTCAAACAGTTGTCCGATATCACTTTATCTTTGCAGCAAGAGCACTGGTGTCAAGTTTTCTATGTCCTGAGAGAAGAGGATCACACCATATTTGTAAACCACATTTAGTTTCTACAGCCTATGTCAAAACTCAGAAAGATACATCTGAACAGTAGAATTAAGGATTGAGGCACCGAGTGAATTTCGTACCCTCCCAGGAGTTGATCTGTGCATCATCTTTAAGGTGAAAGGCAATGTCCAAGGATGGTTTACTAGGGCTCACCAGGGGAAGCCAAGGGATGCATCTGGCTGTAGAGCCATGTGAGAGAGTGGCTGAAAAACATGGCCCTTAAACAGCAGATAGTGGCTGGGTGCAGGGGCTCATGCCTGTAATTCCAGCACTTTGAGAGGCCTAGGCAGGTGGGTTGCTTGAGACCAGGAGTTCAAGACCAGTCTCGGCACCGTGGTGAGATGCCATCTCTACAAAACAAAACAAAACAAAAAATTAATTTAAAAAATTAGCCAGGTATGGTGGCACACACCTGTAGTCCCAGCTACTCGGGGGGGACTGCTTGAACCTGGGAGTTTGAAGCTGCAGTGAGCTATGACTGTGCCCCTGCACTCCAGCCTCGGTGACAGAGAGACAACATGTCTTAAAAAACAGAAAACCAAGCACATAGTTTCACAAAAATCCACAGGCACATCCAAGGTCTGTGTATTTTACAACCCAAGCGCCAGTGATCTATTCCCCTCTGAGGAATGTGCTGATATCCCAGAACTCCAGGTGATGGAGAGACATCTTATAAGAACATGGCTTGATGTATAACCACGTTGAAAACAAAACAAAATAAAACAAATCTCCTGCAGAGGCCCTGGAAGTATCACAGCCTGCCAGAGATTCCAGATCCCCAAAGGAGCTCCAAGCCACAAATGGCCACCTGGTGGCAACACTTCTGTCTGGGTGCAAAGAAGCGGCTTACCTCTGCTCAGGTAAGATGCACAGAGCACCTCTATTGCAGGCATGGGACTATGTGCCTGTAGCCCCTAGATCTAGCCACCTACTGACCACCTGAATGGTAGCACCAGGCATGGTTTCGTCTGCAGCTAGTGTTAACAAAATTGCCACACTTGTGAAATGCGCTGTTGGAAGCTCTGAACCCACTATGTGGAACATCACAAGATTCCCATCTTGTATTAATAGTTCTGAGTCTATATTCAGGTCCTAAAGAAATGTATCCATAAACATAATCTTGTGCAATTTTCTAAAGCTATAAAGGGAGAGATTTTACAACAGTCATGGCAAAAAAATGTTTTAAAATTTTTTTAACAGATGATGAACACATCCGAGCACACACTGCCTATGGAAAAACATGTTGGAGGAAGCATGATCACACATTTGCAGGCATGTGTTGATGAGCAAGTGCCCTTGTTTGTCAGATGGTGTAGCTTTCAGTCTCCTTCCTCCTGCGATATTGCGTTGAAAATGAGATGCGCCAAATGTGTCTGTCAGGCTGAAAAAGCACCAAAATCTGCTCTCCCAGGCACCACTCACATTATCATTGAGCAGAGTTCAGAGGAACTCAGAGGGTGGACACGGGATGCTTCATTCATTCAGCAGACATTTAATAAGCAATGACTTGCTATGATCAGGACTAATGATGGAGTTTCACATGTCCCCCAAACCATTCAAACTCATGAGTTAAATATTAACTCTTGATTCTCACCATCACTCTGCAAGGCAAGTAACCCATTTCACAGCCAAGAAAACTTTGGCAAAGGTTACACAGCCAGTAATTGATGGTATTAGGTATAGTTCTAGAACCTGTCCTGCCAAATGCTAGGCTTTACTGATTTTCACATCCCTAAATGGGACACAAAGGTATACCATGGAGATTATGCCCTACAGAAACTCACAGCCTCAAAAGATAGCTCAGATAATACTCACTGAGAACTGTGATTGTATGCCAACAGAATCCGAGAGAGAACACAGTGAACAGGGACCTTGCCCTACAGAAATTAAAAGTCTCAAAAGACAGCTCAGATATATCCACAGGCCAGGCACAGTGGCTCACACCTGTAATCCCAACACTTTGGGAGACTAAGGTAGGAGGATCACTTGAGGTCGGGGTTTGAGACCAGTCTGGGCAACATAGTGAGACCCAGTCTCTACAAAAAATAAGAAATAAAATAGCCAGGTATGGTGGTGCATGCCTCTAGTCCCAGCTACATGGGAGGATGAGGCAGGAAGATTGAGTAAGCCTAGGAGGTTGAGGCCGTAGTGAGCTGTGATCATGCCACTGCACTCTAGCTTGGGTGACAAAGTGAAACCCTGCCACAAACAAACAAACAAACAAACAAACAAAAGATATGCCCACAGATAACTTTGATTAAGTACCAACAAAAATCAAAAGAAATGTCTTTTACCTGGGCAAACCTGCCCTGTACCAATAGGTTTTGACTTGGGTTTTGAAGCAGAAATTAACTTAGGAAAGTTGGAGAATGGGATATGGGGGAAAGAAAAAAAAAAAAAAAACAGGTGAAGGAGTATGAATTATTTTTTCTGAAAATTTATAAGCAGAGAAAAAGCCATGGTCTAAGTTTAAAATTTAGTAGAGTAATTGTCCAACTCACACTTTTAACATCCTGATGGCATGTTGTGATGATGTTCTCATCACAGAAGGATGATGGCTGAGTTACTCAATCTCTCTAGGCAAGCATAGCAAGGATTCTTCTACAATTTACTCCAAGACTCTTGTTAGAAACAGCTGTTTGCAAACCAGGCTTCTATTTTTGTCCTTCTGAATGCTCCCACACAGCAGGTCAAATCACTTTTAATGGCAAGAGCATATGCTAGTCATTCTTATGCTTGATCTGGGCAGAGTTTTATGAAATATTCTGTTTTTCATTTTTCTCCTCAAATCTTCCCATCCGAAATAACACTAATTCTCTGAATTGAGGCAAACCCCGTTGAAGTGTGTGATGATAATTCACGCGAAATGTTTTCTCACACAAGATGCTACATTTTACACTCTCCTTGATTTATTCATGCCAAAGACTAAAACCCATGAATTGCAGATGGGAAATATAACAATATTTTTCAGGTTCCACCAGTGTATTACCCACCTATTACGAGGGCAAAAATAAGGAACCTGGTGATATCAGTTGTTAAACAACAGGTCAAGAATTGAAGAATATCCTTAAAATTAATTGACACAGCTCAAATGATTAAGAATGACTCCTCAAGCAATACATCCAACTACTAAGGAATCTGAGTCAAGGGTTGGCAAACTTTTTCTCTAAAGAGCCAACTCTGTTGTTATAATTAAGAAGCAGCCAGGAATAAGACATTCACAAATGAGCATGGCTGGGTTTCAATAAAACTTTATTTAGAAAATCAAGGGCTGGTTTGCATTAGGCCCACATGCTACAGCTAGGCCAGTCCTGTTCTAATTTACTAAATTTTGATTTTTTGGGGGTGGGGTGAGCACACCAACTTGGACCTTACTCCATAATATTAAATCCATCAGTATCGGGGGGAAGTGTCACAGCAACGTCTACTAACATTTTTCTTGTCACTTAATTGAACTCCTACTTAATATTGTCCGCAAGAATGAAAAACTAAAAAATATATCTTACTCTGGAATGTGAAGCTAAGCATGTCCTGACTGGAGTTCACCTTTCCAACATCACACCTTGGTTGAGCTGAGTCCCACGAAAATGTCCTGGTCAACAGCTCATCCTCTGCTCTCTGGAAAGTTCTGCTGCTCCCTCTTGATGGTTGCTCTGCTAGGATTTGACCCTGGGATGGTTAATATTAAGTGCCAACTTGATTGGATTGAAGGATGTAAAGTATTATTCCTGGCTGTGCCTGTGAAGGTGTTGCCAAAAGAGATTAACATTTGAGTCAGTGCAGGCTGGGAGAGGCAGACCCACCCTCGATCTGGGTGGGTACCATCTCATCAGCTGCCCACGTGGCTAGAATAAAGCAGGCAGAAGAACGTGGAAGTACTAGACTGGCTAAGTCTTCCAGCTTCATCTTTCTCCCATGCTGGATGCTTCCTGTCCTCGAACATCAGACTCCAAGTTCTTCAGCTTTTGGATTCCTGGGCTTACACCAGTGATTTGCCAGGGGCTCTCAGACTTTCGACCACAGACTGAAGGCTGCACTATCATCAGCTTCCCTACTTTTGAGGTTTTGGAACTCAGACTGGCTTCCTGGCTCCTCAGCTTGCAGACAGCCCATTGTGGGTCTTCACCTTGTGATTGTGTGAGTCAATTCTCCTAATAAACTCCCTTTCATACAGACATCTATCCTATTAATCCTGTCCTTCTCGAGAACCCTGACTAATACAGCCCCCACACCCAAATCATTTACAAAGCTCCTTAAAAGCCTAGATAACAAGCCTCTCCGATTTCATTAAGCCTTCTATGATCAGGTATTATTTTCCTACTTTCAATTTCCACAGTATTTTTCAAGTTCAAGTTTATGGGACATATGACAACCAATTCTATGCATGTCTCATTCCAACAGGATCAACAGTATTTGAGAACAAACTGTCCAATGCATTGTTAAATCAACTGAATAGTGTAATCCCTTCCAAATAGATGGTACTCAATATATTTTGTGTAACAAATGAAATAATGAATTAATGAAGAGTATTGCTGTGGGAAAAAAACAGAAGCCTACAGGTGAATGTGATTACAAATTCCTATTTCTAACCTTTTCTGGTCTCTATTTTGCTACATGCTTCATTTCCCTAATACATTGCATTCCTAAAATTTTCTCCACCAGAGTCATATACTAAACAGCTTGACCTTTGACTATCAAAAGAGAAACTCTCCCTGAATGTCATCAAAGAAAATGAGCCCATAAGCATGAGCTATGCCCACTCCCTGCCCTCACAGGGCCCAGTTTACCCACCATGGCCACATCCTTCTCACTTTCCCACCTCTTTGCTGTCGCAGAATCCCAACCTTTCTCTCCTGCAGAGCACGCTTAACCACACAGCTTCAATCATGCCCATTTCAAAAGTGAGAAATTCAAGCCTCCCATTACGGGATCACAATCTCCTGCCTGTCCATGTGACTTTTTCAACAACATGTGCAAGCTCTGCCACATTTAACTGTGTAGTATTAAGGTCATACATTTTGTCAACTGAAGCCAATGCAATGAAATCACTCTGCTTATGGCAATGCCTGAGACGGTGGTGATCCAGCAGTTGCATTCTCTGTTGAAGTGGACAGTCCCAATCATTCCAAATGGCCCTTCCATTTTCAGGGTGTTTGCTAATGTTAACCCATCTGTCTGGTCCCTGCTCCCAGCTCAGATAACCCACAAGGCAGAGCTCAATGCCCGGACATGATACCAAGTCTCCATGACCTGACACTGTCAGACCTTGCTCACACTTTTTTTTGAGACAGGATCTCACTTTGTCAGTCAGGCTGGAGTGCGGTGGTGCAATCAAGTCTCACCGCAGCCTCCACCTCCCAGACTCCACTGATCCTCCCATCTCAGCCTCTGGAGTAGCTGGACTACAAGCACATGCCATCACATCTGATTAATTTTTAATTTTTTTTTTTTTTTTTTAGAGATGGGGTCTAATTATGTTACCCAGACTGGTCTCGAACTCCTGGGCTCAAGCGATCCTCCTGCTTTGGCCTCCCAAAGTGATGAAATTACAGGTATGAGCCACTGCACCCTGCTACACTTTCATCCCTAGAAATACTGAGCTACGTTTTCATTCCCCATAAGTATTTCACACCTGCCCACTGTGTACTTCCCACCTGTCCTCTCCTAGCCAACAATGCAAAACGTCAACCTGCCAAATGTCAGTTCCTCCTGGAAGGTTCTCTCAATTCCCAAGTTGGGCTAACTGCCTTTACCATACTTTAACAGTTCCCTTACCAGTATATTACACTGAAGCGGTCTCTTATATCTCTATCCTAAAAACCAGTAGAATTCTAGTAGAATTTAGAGGCATTATGTCTTTTAGTAGAATTTAAGCTACTAGCTTCTAGTAGAATGCAAATTAGTAGCAGTTGGAGGCCGTTTATTTCTTGCCTTTATACCCTATCAGCTAGCCCTGTGTCTGGCATGTTCTATAGAATCAATATATAAATGCATGTCAGTCAAATTTAACCAAATGCATGAATATATAAACAAGACTAATGTGATCTTCTTTCAAAGGTGAAAAGGCTGTGGATATCTGCTGGAGGACTAAATACTGACACTAGCATGAAGGGGCAGCTTTGCCTACTCTTGGGAAGCCAATGACGATGTTTGCCAACATCATTTGAACATAACTACCTTGTAATAAGCTACCAGAGTCAGTCACTACTATTTTTTTCTCACAATAAAAGTATCAATTGCTCTCTGAAAGCTGCATTATTGAATGAGGGAAAGAGATGTAAAAATCAGTGACTGTAAGAAGCAACTCATAAGTGACATGGACTCAGGCCGCGTGTTTGGAATTTGGCCTTAGCGTAAGGAAAAAATGCCCGAAGAACAGTGCCTTCCATGCAGCCATCAGGGAATTTTAAAAGCATTTCTTTGCACATGAAAAAAAAGTCTATATTCTTGAACACTCTGGAAAATATGATCCCCCACCCCCACACTTCTGCAGAAGCCATCTATAGAGTTAATTTATCCATTCCATTGACATTTATTACTTGCCTGTAGGCAGAGAAAAAGGGAGGGAGGAAGAGCCTCCTTCAGGGTGACCTTGACTTAGGAGAGGGATGGAAATGAAGCCAGACATTGGAGTTTAACTGTTCTGTTCTGAGAATACAGGAAATCTTGTAGTATGAGGAAAAGGCAAACTCTAAACTCAACTAAAAGAAAATCTTAAGGAAGTTATTCTGGTCCCATGTAAGGGATGATATTTTAGGAGAAAGGGAAGAAATAGGGAGAGAAGGAAACAGAAGGAAGAGAAATCTGAGAAGTGTTCACTATTTGTATTAGTCAATTTTCATACTTCTATGAAGAAATACCTGAGACTAGGTAATTTATACAGAAAATGTTTTAACGGACTCACAGTTCCACATGGCTAGGGGGCCTCACAATCATGGTGGGAGGTGAGGGAGAAGCAAAGGCATGTCTTACATGGCATCAGACAAGAGAGCATGTGAAGGGGAACTGCCCTTTATAAAACCATCAGTTCTCATGAGACTTACTATCACGAGAACAGCACAGGAAAGACCCACCCCCATGATTCAATTACCTCCAACTGGGTGCCTCCCAAGACATGTGGGGATTATGGGAGCTACAATTGAAGATGAGATTTTGATGGGGACACAGCCAAACCATATCCCTATTCATTTAGTAAGTTCTTACTGAATGCCTACTCCATGGTTATTCAAGGCACTAGGACACAGTGGTGAATGAGGCAGCCCAGATCCCAGCTTCCATGGGAGAAGGACTATGAGCAAATAAAATAATAAACAGGTAAGATATCAGAGATGCAAGCAATTAGAATAAAGTAGTGGGAGGAGACAAGGACTTTTGATTTGGTGGTCCAGGGAGACCTTACAAAGGCAACGTATGAGTGAAAGATAAAATTCATCCAAAGATGAGATGAAAGGATGAGTTTCCAATACAAAGACTCTAAGGTGGGAACAGGATGAAGGGATTGGGGGACCCGGGCAAAGCCAGGAAGAGAGGATGAGAAAACTGTACAGCTGCAGACTTCACATTGTATTTTCAGTGGACGGGAAGATATTGGAGTGGTTTTTTGTTCTGTTTGTTTGTTTGTTGCCCAGGCTGGAGTGCAGTGGTGCAATCATAGCTCACTGCAGCCTCGACCTCCTGAGCTCAAGTGATCCTCCCATCTCAGCCTCCCAAAGTGCTGGGATTACAAGTATGAGCCACTATGCCTGGTTGATACTAGAGTGTTTGAAGAAAGGAAAAAAACCATGTGAAGGTGGAGGCAGAGATTGGACTGATACATCTACAAGTCAAGGAAGGTTAAGAATTAATGGCAGAACAACAAAGGAATCTCCCCTAGAGGTTTTATAGGGATCCCAGCACTTCCAGCACCTTGCTTTCAGACTTCTGGCCCCCAGAACTGAGAGAAAACAACTTTCTGCTGCTTTTAAGCCACCCAGTTTGTGGTACTAACGGTTACATCAGTCCTTAGAAATTCAATATAGTACATTGACATTATGTTTATGAAATCTCACTCCAGTGTCTGGGTGGAGAATGGAATGTGAGAATAAGGAATTAGGGAGACCACCAAGAAGCACACTGGAGAAGTCCATAGGGCAGACCACAGTGGCCTGGACAAGATGGAAAATTGATACAAATGACAAAAGAGGACCAATGTCAGATAAACTTAGAAAATAAAGTGAATAGGATGTGATTCCAAAATATGGGATACATAGGGGTTAAAGAGAGGCAAGATAAAACAAGCCCACAACCAGCAAACATGGTAGCACTGAGGTTCAGTCACTGGGTAAAGCATTCAATAAGATCATGCAGATATGGGGATGTGTGGGCTTGGGCTAGCTTGCATTTGACGTCCAGCTTGCATCTTTCCGAGATGACATGCCTACTGAGCTTCCAGGTCGTGTGGCAAGTGGGCAGCTGGACATAGCAATGTGGACCTCCACAGCAGGGTCCTGGCAGTGTATGTGGGATGCCCTGCAGTTGGATGTCATATGAGGTCCTGGATTTGGATGACATCAGGTAGGACAAGTGTGAAGATAAAAAAGGGAAGGGGGCCCAGGACAGAGCCCTGGAGGTCTCCAACATTGAGAGGTGGATCAGGTGAGAAGCAGCTGCAGTGAAGGTTGAGAAGAAACTTCCATGAATTCATTTGCAACTCCGTATGCAAAGAGAGGCTCAAAGGCTTAGAACTCTGATTTAGACAACTGAAGCTAGGGGTGGGGTCACTCGCTCCTTCAATAAAAGAACTGCAATTTTCAGGACTCTCAGCTTGAACTCCTTTCTGTTCTACTGCTTTGACACAGATGCAAGTGCAGAATGAAGTTTCTTCTCAAGACTCACCCACCAGGCTGATCCAAATAGATCCAATGCCTGTCCAGGGTACAGGAACATAAATTGAGAGCCATCAATTAAACTCCCTAGAAAGAGTTAAGGATTGTGTAGAAATCTTAAATCCTCTATTAGTTTCAAGCAATATTTTCTACTCCTAAGGTCCCAAAGAAGCAATGTGAACATTTTCAGAAACAGAAAATTTTACATTTAACAGCTACAAAGGGTCACAGGCTATGGGATGTTCAGTGGTTTACTTATTTATCTTGCTGTCTGTGAAAATCATAATCACATGATATGGGAACACAGTCAAATTAACTGGAAGCCCTAATGGAGACAATGATTTCTTAATTGTCTTAATTGACACGATCATTCAAAGCATGTGGACAATAGAAGAAAATTTATTTTAGAAGAGTCTCAGGGGGAAATATTTTAGCAACTACTCTATAAAGGACTTACTGCCAAGAATTCTAAACTTTGAACAGAATTATACTCAAAGTATACATTTGACCCTACCCTTATTTCCCAATTTCCCTTTATGCTAGAAGATTTTGACAAAGACAAAATTTATCCATATCCAAATCTAAACAGAAGAATCATACTGCAAAGTCATTTCCTTAAAAAAATGAAACAGTCCTGTTATTACTCCCTCACCCCTGGAATATTAAATAATTGTTTTTTAAATGTAGACTGCGGTAGACATGTAATGTACCTCTTATTAAAAGGAATAACCTGTTGAATTTAATGGAAGGATGATTTAATCCTAGCCATTCTATCAAATTAGCCTATAGATTTTTTTTTTTTTTTTAAACAGGAAGTCTGGTATATTTTATTTATTTATTTATTTATTTATTTATTTATTTATTTATGTTTAACTTTTATTTTAGATTTGGGGATTCATGTGAAGGTTGCTTTGTTAGACAGGTAAACTCATGTCATGGGGGGTTGGTGTACAAATTATTTAATCACACAGGTATTTAGCCTAGTACCCAATAGTGATCTTTTCTGCTCCTTTCCCTCCTCCCACCCTCCCCGCTCAAACAGACCCCAGTCTTTGTTGTTTCCTTTTATGTGTTCGTAAGTTCTCATCATTTAGCTCTCACTTATAAGTGAGAACACATGGTATCTGGTTTTCTGTTCCTGCATTATTAGTTTGCTAAGGATAATAGCCTCCAGCTCCATCCAAGTTACAAAAGACATGATCTCATTCTTTTTTATGGCTTCATAGTATTCCATGGTGACTATATACACATTTTCTTTATCTACCCTGTCATTGATGAAGCCTATAGATTTCACTAGGGAAACAGATTTGACTTGGGAATACAGGAGAATCATTAAGTTCAAATACTGAGATGGCTCTGCTGCACCGTAGCCTGGGTGACAGAGCAAGATTCTCTCAAAAGGAAAAAAAAAAAAAAAGTTCAAATAGCAAAGTCCATTGAAGGGTTTTGATGGACAGTAGAAGTCATGATTATTTAGAAAAAGATGGTATTTTAAACAGGGTGTTAAATCCTATGATTTCTCTGTGTCTGCATAAACCATAGGTGTGTGTTTGAGTTTGCAGCTTTAGAGAACAAGATGTCTTGACACTAAGAAGCCTACTTCCCATAACTAGAAGGAAACCCTATCTTCCTTTTAGGGCATTGTATTTTAACAACGTTTCACTGTGAACTTGATTTCAAGTAAGTTTGACAAAAGGATAATACTTTGCAATAGAGCGGTGGCTGAGACCTTAATCGTGTTACACATTCATGGTATTTCTAGCATGCAAGCAAAACATTTCTAATACATCAAATACATTTCTTTAAAAAAAAAAGAAATTCATGGAGTAGCTCCTGACATGCTTGCAGGGTTGTATGATAAAACTGGGGTTCCCAGCCATCATTCAAGACCCTTGGGGCTCCCTTTCTGACCTATACCTCTTCTGTCTCTGAACCCTGGTGAACTATCTGTGCAAAATGTGATGCCTCTCCTTCTCTGCCCCACGAAGCCTCCCTCGGATTGTCAGTCAGGGCTCCCCTCTTCCTGCCCTGAGGCTCTACAGCCTTGCATATGTAACTTTCTTAAGTAACTATTACTCTCCAACCACTTCTGGTATTGTGATTTATGTACATTTCTCCTCCTCAGCAGCTGCTAAGCTATTTTGGAACTGAACAGGCACTAAGAGAGAGAATGAATGGATGGATGAGCTACAGCGTGGAATGCAGCCTGGAACTCCAGTCTTTAGAGACGCTGGCATCTACAAAATGAAATAAAAACAACTCTCTCCACACAGGTGATAGCCTTGTGAAAATAAAACGGAAACACCAACGCGATGGAGCAGGGACCCCTCTTAGAGGCCTGCTGGACTCTCCCAGGCAGGGAAATAAAGAAAAATCTTGAGTTCCTTCAAAGAAAATTCCAGGCACCTAGCAGGCTTTGAAAAGTAAATGAGCAACTGATAAGCAAGAAGGTAATCATAGAGTAAAACAATAGACAAGGAAGTTAGAGCCATAAAATGTTTGGTTCCCTGTAATAACTAAAGATAACACTTTAACATATGTCCCATAGTTGTTTTTCAGAAAGTGGACCCCTTTAAAATGGAAAATGCCATCTGCTGGCATCTAGGCTCCAGGTAAAGAGGAACTGAGGACTGAACTCTGACTGACATTCTTTGTTCCAAATTTCTTCCCAAGGGGCCTGGAGGAAGCCATGCCCACAGGCCGGATATCATGTTTGTTTTTGCTGACCCCAAATTTTCAGACAAAGCTTCACTTCCTAAACCAATTGCAAATCAGGGAATCTTTGAAGCCACCTATGACCTGCGGGCACTCCTTTGGGATGTCCTGCCTTTTTAGGTCAAAGCAACGTATAATCTCCATGTACTGACTTATGACTTTGCCTGTAGCCTCTGCCTCCCAGGCTTTAAAAACCCTTGCTTGCAAACCACTGGGGAAGTGGAATCTTAAGTGAGAGATGCCTCATTCTACTTGCTTGTAACCCTGCAAATAAACACCCTCCTTTCTCCCACTGTAAAACCTCGGTGTGGATGTTTGGCCTTGCTGCGCTGGGTGAGTGGACCCCAGTTCAGCCCGGTAGCACCAAGTCTTCATATATTAGAAATACATGTTTCCACTTTTTACTACTTTTAAAGTAACATGGCACACAGAGAAGGGCTGAAAGAGTGACAGCCTACTGGGGTTAATCCTGTTCAGATTAAACACACCGGTTGATTAATCAAACCCACATTACATATTGATCATGTGTCCTGCCTGCATTGAGCAAGGTAACACGACCTAAAGGAAGGGGCTGGGAGGAGGTCTGAGCAGCCTATGAAGGTTGGCCAGATGCACCTAACAGGCATCTTTTTGTGCTAGGTGCCAGGTAACAAAAGATGTAGGAGAGGGCTCCTGCCCCTGGGTGCTCAGCTGGTCATAGGGCTCCAGATGTGCACATAGAGATGTAAATAGAAGTATAAGGCTTCATAAGCTATCTGCAGCCTGAGGGATAGACTACAGAGGACTATTTCTCTTTGCCTCAGGTGTGGTGTAATCTGGCCTTACTGAGCTCCTTGCAGTTTGCAAAATAAGCTATTTGCTGCTTCTCCCTCATTCTAGCATGACAAAAGAGAGCACGGGGTTGGAAAGGCAGAAAGAGATAGAAGGGGAGTGAGAGCAGATGCACAGAGCCACTGGTGACCTCCTTTCTAGCTGCGTCTCCTTTGCAAACATTCCTGGGAACTCCTCAGCCAAGTGAGGCTCTCTTTCCCCTTGTGCCATTAGTATCTTGTGCATGCAAGTGTTAGTCCCCTTGTCAAATTGCACTGGGTCTTCCCAGGCTTCAAGCCATCATCTACCCACCCACCTACCAGTTCAACATGACTTCCTTCAGGGCAGACACCATGTTTTATATTTACTGTTGTGTCTGACCTAATGCAAGATAGACAGAAGATAATCAATATTCCAAAACAAATTGATAGATAAAAGCATTCCCTATATCATCCTTTCATATCTTGCAGGTAAACTGTGATTCACCCTCCCCTTTTGGTTAAGGCATCATCTCTTCTTGTACCTTCAACCCATATCCACCGCAGAGCTGGCTGGGGAGTCCTAACCCTTAGCATGAATATGCCCTTTTAGGTATCATATCACTTTATGAAATGGGCCACGTTGTATGTCATGTAATGTCTGTCATATAAGATAGACATTAGATATGTATATATTAGACATTAGATATGTCTAATGTATATAGACATTAAACATAAGCTATGTCTAAGTAGATTAGATATATCTAAATGTATATATTAGACATTATATATGTCTGTCTTATATTGGAAGAGCATACACTATACAAGCCAGTAGCTGGGTCTCATCAAATATCTCCAATGACTAGCATGATGCCCGACCCATCATGAAAGTAGCTCAGCTAATGCTGCAAAAAAAAATTTTTTAAAAGAAGTATCAGCTCAAAATACTATTGTGGGTTCACGTAGGCAGAATAATGGTCTCCCAAAGATGCCCTCGTCCTAATCCCTGGAACCTGTGAACATGTTATACCCCATGGCAAAAGAGACTTTGCAGATTAAGTTCATGATCTTGAGATGGGAAGATGATGTGGGATTATACGAGCGGGCTGAATGTAATCTCAAGGGTCCTTATAAGAGGGAGGCGAGGGTGTCAGAGTAAGTGAAGGAGATGAGATTATGGAAGCAAAGGTCGGAGACAGACAGGGAGGTTTGAAGACAATGAATTGTTAGCTTTCCACATGAAGAAGGGGCCATGAGCCAAGGAAAGTGGGAAGTCCCCAGAAGCTGAAAAAGTCAAGGAAACAGATTCCCTCCAAGAGCTTGTAGAAGGCCCTACAGACATCGTAATTTCAGACCAGTGAGATATCCATTTTGAATTTCTGAGTTCTAGAACTGTAAGTTCATAAATTTGTTTTAAGCCCACAAGTTTGTGTCAATTTGTTACAGTAGTGACAGGAAATCCACATACGGGGTAGAGGAATTCTTGTTTTAATCAGTTACATTATATGAGGCTGCATTTACATTTGGAGATACATACTCTCATTCTAATGTCTTGACACAGGATGTGGGCTTTTAAATTCTGTGGGAACCAGAACAGAAATGGTCACTTTGGCCTTCCAACTGTCTCCATGACACAAGGAAGTCCTACTTATTGCAAAGTAGCAGAAGAACTATGGAAAAGCTCTAAAATCAGAAAAAAGTGACCAGCAGATGAGCTAAGAGGCCAGAGCTTGTCCATCCCAGCATTTCTCACCTTTATAGATCCCATTACTTCCGCCATGAATTTCTCCTTTGGAAGACACTTCTTCTACATGTGCTCCCTGGTCCGATGTGAAGTAGATGAGGGTATCATTAGCCAATCTCAGCTCATCTAGAAGGTTCAAGATCTGCCCTGGAGGGGAAAAAGACTCCATGTAAAAACGCATATTCACAAAGCAAAGGGAGATGGTTGCCCTACTCAATGGGCAGCTAATTTCTCAAGGTGGAAGTAAATGTTCTTACAAATTGGATTTTATCCCAACATGAGACGTGATGCAATCAAGACTGGCTGTGGCTGTGTTCTTAGAATAGACACCAAGATTCATTGACTTGAGTGCCATTTAGAAGGACCATTTGGACCTCTGGGTATCATGAAGTGATTCTGCAGGGAGACCTGAGAAAGTATTCTATAAGTACCAGGTCCATTGATGGGGAGCCACTTGGAGGCAGGTGCCAGAAGAAAGAAGCTGAAAGGTTGTTCTCACCAGCTGGTGTTGGCCCTAAGGCTATAAAGAAGTCTATCATTTTTCCTTATTGGATGGGAAAACTAAACCAGTGATGTTCCTCTTATGTGAACAAATATGTATATAGATATTTTATGAGAATATTCTCTTTTAATATTTACGGTAGATATCCAAATCTAAACTATCCCTCACATGAATATCAATATTCCTCACTGATAGAGGAAGAACCAGGAGTTATTCCCCAAGTCTAAACTGTTCATCACAAATATCAACAATCTTCTTGTCCTCACCTTCTTTCCCCAAAACTAACACTGTATACCACCCCCAGATAACCCCTCAAAAAATAATAGCAACAACAATAATAATAACAATAATTGCTACCATCTGTTGAGCACTGTCTACATGTAGAGAATTTTATTACATATTATCTTGTTTAGAACACACTGAACCCTATGAGTAAATAGCACTAGCTTCATTTTAGGGGTAGATCAACAATGCTGTAAAAGGGCAACTTGTTCAAGTTCAGATAGTTGGGAAGTGGGAGAACCAGAAAGTAAGAATCAAATCTGATTGAAAACTCAAAATGCTCAAATCCTGAACAGATGAGTAGATAGACTCAGCGAGAATCACAGAGGAGTAAAACATACACCAGAGAGAAAAAAAATATTGTAGAGATACATCCTGAAATACCTGAGGATGAAATGGAGGTGGTGAAGAAGATGATAGCTGCTGTCTTCTTCAAAAGAATGCAGGACAAGAATAAATGAGTCTGGGATATAGATTCAACAAGATTAGCCAGGAGTTAATAACTGTTAAATATAAGTGAAGGGCATATGGAGGTTTAACTGTACTATTCCATATCTGCATATGCTTATAATTTTCTATAAGAAAAAAATAGAGGAAAGTTGAAGTTTGAAGAAGGAGCTGAAACCTGGACTTTCTGATTAGGAAGCTATCACCCAGCTCTCAAATCAGAAGACAATGATGGCAAACTAGAGGTATACAATGTACAGTTTCCACAGGGCTCTACATAGTCATATGCTGCTTATTTAATTTAATAAGTCATTGCATACTGCTAGGCTTTGATTGGTATATCAGAGCCTGACTCCACTTCTTAACGTTTGAGTGCCAAGAGTTTTTAAGCCTCATCTCTCCCTCTTCTTCTCATGCCACTCAGGCTGATAAGAAACCCTGGGTGCTCCCTCCTTCACCGCCAGCGGGAGGTTGGAACTATGCAAGCCCCTGTCTGCATGCAAGAGACCCTTATCCCAGCCCCAAGTCCTAATCACCATAAAAGCAGAATCCGTTCCTTTTCTGTGCTCTCTCAAGCTATTTTTTGTACTGGTTTAGTAACCTGCTGTATTAGTCTGTTCTCACATTGCAAATAAAGACACTCCCGAGACTGGGTAATTTACAAAGAAAAAGAGGTTTAATTGACTGACAGTTTCACGTGGCTGGGAAGTCCTCACAATCATGGCGGCAGGCAAGAGAGAGAGCCAGCCAAGCGAAAGGGGAAACCCCCTCATAAAACCATCAGATCTTGTGAAATCTATTTATTACCATGAGAACAGTGGGCAAAGGAGGGGAGGAATCGCCCCCATGATTCCATTATCTCCCACCGGGTCCCTCCCACAACACATGGGAATTATAGGTGCTACAATTCAAGATGAGATTTGGGTGGGGACACAGCCAAACCATATCACCTGCTGTCCTTAGAAAGCCACATTATATGAGTAACAAGCCTTTTCATATCTTCTTAGTGTGTGCGTGCTGTCACTGGTCTCGACATGGGAATCAAATTTTGGGTGGGCTCTTAGTCGCACTAGGATGTCCACAACAACTGATATTCTACAATGGCCCCAGGCATCCTCTGTGGTAGAAATAATTAAATACAGGATTTGGAATACATCCTATCCAGCAGGTAGATCACACCCTGCAGGGCCAGACCCTTCACTCCAGGTTGTACTCACACGTACTTGGTTCCGAAAAGGGGAAGGAGAAGGACTGCAGAGTGAGCTGCCCATGGAGGTGGCAGAGATGATTTCTGATGCAAAAACAACACCCAAGTCATTTGTGCAAAGGCATATTTTTGCTATTTGATTGCAAGTGCCACGGGCTAGAGTATGTTCAATGTTTCTCAATTTTTAACTCAAATGATAAACATTCCCAGAACCCACACCATATATGTAAATGTCATACTCAGAACCAAAAAATAAGACACCCGAGGGCCGTTTTAGCAATTTGTCTCCCGTGATAAATCATGATCAGGCAGACATTTATTATGGTGTTATCTGGTGCAGCTAAGCAAACCACCTGTGCGCTTGGGCTTGGGGTTGTTTGGCTGAGACACTAATTTAAGCCTAATTACTTTGAAAATGGTAATTAGCTTAATGACTTGAAATAGAAGGAAGCAATAAGGCGCTATAACCCCCATTTATACTTTGAAAGAAAAATGTCCCCTTTTGCTCATACAACAACTTCTGTGTAAAATAACACAGATTAGGCAGGTAGCAGAGGACTTAGGAATTTGCTTCCATGTATTGTAGTTAGTATTTAGTGAAAGGCATATGACCATACACCCTCCTTTGAAACAAAATTCATCTTTCTATATGCAGAAGTATCTGCACAAAGAAAATGCTGCAAAGAAATTTCCTATAAAAATGTGTCTCCCGTAATAATTCATGTGCACACAAAAACCCACACACAAATATTTATACCACATCTATTTATAATTGCCAAAACCTTGGATGCAGCGAAACTGCCCTTCAGCAGTTGAATGGAAAAATAAACTGTGGTACATCCAGACAATGAAACATTATTCAGAGCTAGAATGAAGTGAGCTATAAAGCCATGAAAAGCATGGAAGGATCTTAAGATATTTCTAAGTGAAAGGAGTCAATCTGAAAAGGCTACATGCTGTATGATCCCAGCTATGGGACATTCTGGGAAAGGCAAAGCTATACAGACCGTAAACAGATCAGTCATTACTGTTGGCTTGGGAGAAAGGAGGGATGAAGAGGCGGAGCACAGAGGAATTTGGGGGCAGTGAAACTACTCTGTATGATCCTGTAATTGTGGATCCATGCCATTACACCTTTGTCCAAACCCACAGAACATACAACACGAAGAGTGAACCCTAATGGAAACTATGGACTTCAGTTAATCACAACTTATTAATGTTGGCTCAGTTGTAACAAATGTACCACATGAATACATAATGTATATAATAAGGAAACTGTGTGCAGGGGAGAGTGTATGAAAACTCTGTACTTTCTGTTCAGTTTTTCTGTAAACATAAAACTGCTCAAAAATAGTCTATTACTTTTGTTGTTTTTGAGACGGTCTTACTCTGTCTCCCAGGCTGAAGTGCAGTGTCACAATCATGGCTCACCACAACCTCTACCTCTTGGGCTGAAGTGATCCTCCCACCTCAGCCTCCTAAGTAGCTGGGACTACACGTGAGTTGATATCACCATGTCTGGCTATTTTTTTTTTTTTGTATCCTTTGTAGAGATTGGGTCTCAGTTTGTTGCCCAGGTTAGTCTCAAACCCTTGGGCTCAGGCAATCCCCTTGCCTCAGCCTCCTTCTGTTAATTTTTTAAATGCCTTTCAAATGCAATTTTGACTCTTAGACTTCCTCATGCATTCATCCAACATGGATTTATGAAGTGCCCACGTTACACAGGCTGTGTGCTAAAGGCTGCAGTGCCACAGAGTTTTTCAGGGACAGCTCTTATCCCCAAAGCCAAGGCCAGCTACATCCTACTTACAGTTTCTCCTCTTGCCTATTTTTAACTCCAGACAAATTTACAGCTGCATTTATTATGCAGATTCTCTCAACTGAAATATCCTGCATCCTTCCCCATCTTAATAAATACTTCTCCCTGGATATTCCCTCCAAATTCCAATATTTCCAATGACCATGATATTTAACATGTCCTCATCAAAGTTTCTTCTTCGTTGCCTGGAGTGATCACTTTCATTAAAGGTGTCCTATTCAACTGGGCTGGGATTATTAGTACAAGTGAAAGTGGCTGAGGCTGCCATGCATGTATGCATGGTAGAATATTTAGCTCAACTTCCTGAGAAATGGTCAGTTTTCTAATTTCCTTTTAGTCCATTCTTTCCCAAAAGATACAGTCTGGATCCCATACTACTTAGGTCTTACGCCAGAATCTCATTTGTAAATCCCAGAGCCCCTTTGACATTTAATTTTTTGTAACATTGATCCTACAAAGGTCTAACATGTTTCCCTCATAAACACTGTGAACAGAAATCTCCCATAAGAACAAATGCTGCTGTATTATTTTTGCTTTCAGAGCAATCTATTACAAATCAGAGGTCTGCAAATATTATTTTTCAGTAAGGTTCTCAAGATATAATGATACTGATATATACAGAATGATAGTTTTGAATTGCCGATGGTGAGCTGCATTATAGCTTGTAAATGAAATGTTCTATCTCCAAAGCTTTCTCCCTTTGTTTTCTGAATGAAACAAATATAGAAAATAAGCCATTTCAAGAGCACTTTGTTATTTAACTGGAGATAATAAGAACAAGCTTATCAAAGTGAGGGTTTCCTAACCAGACCTTTGGCAGTCCCAAAGAAGAAACCTTGGAAATGCAAAAATCTGGATCCTTCCTCTGTCAAATGTGGATGTGGGTTGCCAAGGAAGCCTAAATTCTAGAAAGTCCTGTCATTCCATTTATTCAGCCCACAAACAAGCATGAAGCTACTATTAAGAGTCGGGCACTGAGCTACACAGTGCCGAGAGAGAAGGGTTTCAAACACGAAAGCAGAATGCGAGGTCTTAGGGGAGTGAGGTGCCATAGCACGGGACTAAGTGCTAAAGCTCTTGCTTCTAGGTCCTGACTTAAGCAGATTTGCTTTGAAACCCAAGTCTCTGGCTTTTCACTGGGATCCTCTGCCACTAAGTCAAAGGTGATAATGGATAATAGTAGGGGGTTGCTGTGGAAGAAAGAATGAGGAATTCCACCCAAAACACTTCATCCTGGACAGGCCCTACAGGGAGTGCTCACTGTTCCTTAACTTTACAATGGAGTTAGAACCTCAGCTTGCATCACCAAAGCCTTGTCATTTTAGTTCATTTCGCTTTGCCTTTTCTTCTACAAGGTAGGTACACTCAGACAGAATACTGGAGCAAAGTACTATGAAGTCACTATATATATAATATATATATATGAAGGTTATACTTTTGGAAGCATTAGGCTCATTAAATATAATATAGATATGTTTTATGTTATATACATAACACATTATATATGTATATATGTTTTATATTATATATGTTTATATACATTTTATAGAAACGTATACAAAATTATATAAAATATATATATTTTATATAATTACATATATTTATATACTTTATATATACATTTTAATTATACAATTTATATATAAATTATAATTATAAATATATGCTTATATATCTTATATTATATATACATATAACATATTTATATATTTATATATTATATTTATATGTAAATATATAATTATACATGTTAATATTAATATATAATATATTACAAATACATTATATTTATATACTGTGGAATTATACTCCAGTGTCTGGGAGAAGACCCAAAGTCACTGTAAGAGTGAAATGTCACCATTCTAATATACAACATGTGTTTTACATATCATATATGAGAGAGATATATATCCCTTTAAGCAGGCATCCACTGTTAATAATTAAGAAAGCCTCTCCACTTATTCAGTGTAACTCCAGGGCACAATGGTATCCTAAAGTCTCCCTGAAGCTATTCTGGTGAGCAAGTTACTCCTACATCTGACCAACAGAGATGGCGAGACTCCAGTATTTCAGCTAAAGCTAGAATTTTAAGATAGATAAGAGTTGCAGTAATTGTACCACCTGCGGGTGGCTATGACTCTCTGCTGGCCATATGAAATGCTAGGTGTTACTTCAGGGATGTGGCCTTTGGAGCGTTATTCTCATGCTGTCCTGAACCATTTGTGGAGTGGCACAGAGAAATTCTGCTGTCACAGAAAGGGAATTCTTTTTTGGATTAGAAGTATCACCAATGTCCCATACATCAGGGTTTATCTGTCACTGCACAAATAGGTGTATCATCTCCAGTTTGATACAGTGTCCATTTCATACAGGTGAACTCAATCTAGTACTTCTTCCTGAAATAAATGGTCAAGATTTCCAAAACTTAAGTCCTGATCTCCTCCATCCATATGGAGCTCAAGGGACCCTTCAGATCGGACATTGGAAAGCAAATGAGTTATCTAGAGTATAAAATCAAATCTACATGGTTATATATAAAAGAAAAATAGTATAGGATCAAAATAAAAAGGCATAAAGTTGACAATCTGCATTTTATATGCTGGTTGAGATACAAAAGTGATGTGCTGTCTTTTGGGAGGTTTATTAAGAAAGTCTCTCCACCTACTCAATGTAACTGCAGGAAATATTGGTGTTTGTTACGGCTTTTCCTTTGTTTTTCAAAAGAAGAATGCAAAATGGCATAATAGTTAAATAGGAGAAGTTGTGCTTTGCTGTACTCAACTTGGATCTAATGCAACTCCTGCATAAAAGGTCATCTGGGATTCAATCAGTCAAATGCCAAGTGGACAGCAAGGTCTAAGAAGGGCACTAGAAATGAAACTCTTGCAGGATAGTTGCAGGAACTAAGGAACTGGGAGGTAGACCGTGAACTCCAGCACATACTGTATCTACTTCCTGTATAACAAGAGAAGTGGCTCCTATCTCCCCCTAATGACAGAGCAAGAGACAAGGGGCTCAAACTTCTGCCACGGGCAGTTTCTGTTGCATGCAAATCTGCCTGCCTCAAATAGATGATGGAGAATCATCCTCTCTGAAGTTTTTGGATTAGAGGATAAATTCCTCTTCGACAGTGATGGCTGGACATTCCCAATGCAAGATCTTCCATTTAACTAGAGGCACTACGTCCATTAATTTGTGTATCATCATGCTTTTTATTAATTTACTCACTTTCACATGTCATAAGTTAGCATAAAAATTTCATTCAAAACATGTTAAGAAGACATCCCTAATCATTTTTGAAACAACTATGGAAAAGTAAGCAAATGTGATATTCAGAAACTGATTAGATTAACTTACCCAATTTTTTTAAAGAATTCTGCTGGCTGAACCAAACTAACACACAATACCTTGTACTTAGCATATAGGTTCCATAGTGTAGTCACCTTATATACCAATGTTCCTTGAATTTTAATTGGCTAATTCATGACCATGCTAAAATTAAGGTTCTGATTCAGTAAACCTAGAGTGGGGATCTGAGAATTTCAAAAAAAAAGAAAAAAAAAAAAGCTCTTACATAATGCTAACGGTACCTGCCTAAGAACCACACTTTGAGAGGAAAGGTTACCTGTGACTAAATGCTTAATCAATGTTGACATATAAAAAGAGATGGCTGGAATTTCACAGATCTCAGTAACTATGCTCATAATGAGACTTGGCTAGTTTCAGACAATTTGACACATAACTTTCAAACACAGTAAATACTCATACTATGCATAGAATCGTAATTATTAGGGTACTTAACACATGGAAAACTGTAAGAGTGAAATGCCGCCATTCTACTGGTAACCCTGCCTTCACTTGACTGGGTTTCCCTCTTTGGTTTGTTCCTGAGTTCACATTGTCCCCCGATAATTAATCCTTATTTTGTGCTGTACCTGGTTGTTGTGATAATGTTGTGATTTCCTCCATTAAATCCATCTTTGCCCTAATGGTAGTCGTAATGTGTGATTTACCCTCCTGCACTTGCATCTGCTCTCACCATCTGGGATGCCTTCACGGCTCTACTCCACTATTTTCTTGGCTTAACAATAACTTGTGTGTTTTCCAGGGTGTTGCATTTGCTGGAAATAATTTAAATAACTCCAACTTGCTCTCATGTTCATGGAGCATACCAATGTTTTCCTGCACAGATGGGGAAAAGGCACGGGGAAGAACAAAGTCATTGTACCTGTTCTGTGGAATTATACTCCAGTGTCTGGGAGAAGACCCAAAGTCAGCATGTCTGTAGCTCAGGGGAAGCCAGTTTGGACATTGTTTCCATAGGGTTATCGACATCACAAGAGTGGTTTCCCTGAGCCATGGGCATTCAGACTAGCAGGAAATGTTTTGAAAGAGCAGAGTTCAGAGTGAACACACTGTCTTTCAATTCTTAATCCAGTAATGCCATTGTATTTCCTGGACTTTCTCTTCTTGCAAAAGATAGAGATTGGGTAATCAGGTACAGCCATTTGCTGTTTGGTATGGCTACCAGCTGAACTTGCCCTGGGAGGTGACCCAGCCTGTGCCATGGAGCAGGAGGTTGCACAGATGCTCATTGCATCATTTCTATGACAGAAGTCAATGCAAAGCTCTGGACAGAGATCAGCCAGAACTTCTCCAGCAATATCCAACTGGAGGTGCAACCTTAAACCTCCAGCCTGAGCCACAAGGGAGGGAGGACTGTGAGTCGAGAATGGCCAGAGGCTATGAATAATGGACAAGGAAACACAGCCCTTCAGAATTCTTCATATTTGTGATGCTCTACCACACCATCGAGACTCAAGTTCATGTTACAACTAGGTCTTTGCACTGGATTTTACCATCTCTAAAGCTGAAGATACAAAATTGAAAATGATGTTTTCCTTTGCTGACACCTTGTACATCAATCACAGGTCCAAGCCTTTCTTTCCACTTGAATTAAAACATGGACAGATTGATCAACGCTTTGGTAAACTCATCGTTTATGTTTTGCAACCTCCTTAATCCATGCAACCTTCAGTTTGCCAGTCACAGCTTCTTTGCAATATCTTCCTAACTCCAGGGTGATCTGTTTGCTTTATGTGGAGACTTATGGTGTTAGTCGAGAGAAGCACTTCTTTCCCCAAGATCCTTAACACCAGTGCTACTGGTGGGCCCTTCTAGGGACTGTGGGTCCTACCAGAGATATCTTAAATATAAGGTGAGCTAGTAATAAAAAGGATAAGATGGTGCATATATCTGCTTAGTTTTCCATTATAGACGTTTTCTCATCTATGATTTTTCTACTCAATGTAATGGAGGTATAGGCACATTTTAAGCAAAGATGCTTTACACATCTGTGAAAAGAAGAGTTATCATAACAATAATGGTAAGAATAATGACAGCAGTTACCATTTATTGAGCCTGTCTTGCAAGCCAGGCACTAAGCTCACTATTCAAAATATATGACTTCATTTAATCCAATTAATTAATTCAATTATTTCAAGCAGGCTGAATAAATTCATAGAGGAGGAATGTTGCACTAGATTTTTTGACTGAGCTATAATTGGGCCACGACTTTAAAGCAACAGGTATTCAACTCTAGTCCTGACCCCTAATTTTGACCTCACTTTTGAAATATACGCATTGGTATTCAGTGGAGTATTATTTAGAACACAGCTTTAACTCTAACTCATGGATTCTAATATATACTTCCTTTCTATGCCTTGAAAGACTTAACCAGCAAAACTAAATGTGCTTGGAATGGTTAGATGGCAGAAAAAGTATTACCCAAAACACCCTTGTAGTACCCATAGCTTCTACTTCCTCCACATCCCTTGTTTAATTTTGAACCCAGACATCTTTGTAGTATCTGAGGCAAACTCAAGAACTCAGGACTTGATAGAATACTAGAATACAGGAGTGAGAAGAAAACTGTCAGAGGCCATTGGTCCAAATGGGCTTGTCTTATACACAACCTGCAGCTCCAGAGCAGGAGACTCTCCCCAGCAACCAGATAGGTCTACTGTCTGTATTCAATTCACAATCCAGAACTCTTCTCATGCAGCCAAGAAGCTCCATAGTGTAGTGGCTGTTGGGCAGTCCTGACACAAGTTGCTCAACCTACCCAAACTTTGCTTTGTTGCCTTTAAGCCAGAGGTGATGATAAAAGTATCTCGTAGCATAGTTGTAGGGATTACATTAAGTAATCCATGTTTAGACACATGACTAAGATAGTGTTTAGAGACGTGACTACAATAGACTAAAGGCTTTTGCATTTTAGCTATTGTAAGTCTTAAATGTTTATTATTATTGTGTAATTGTGTTGCAGCTAATTATTGATAGCATTCAGATGCTCTCATGTACTTTTATTAATCCCATCTGAATTAACTAGCCTAATGGTCTTTTAACGGTCATTCTATCATGACCATTTTAGCATGGTCATGATAATTGATAACTTGATTCTTTGATAATTTCTTACGGTATCTTCTTGGAAGATACTATAATAAATGGAAGATACCATGGAAATGATAGAAATAATTTATAAAACAACATTAAACACTATTAATTTTAATTTGAGATGTAAATTGCAGGTAAGACAATATTAGTTTCAGGCTCAAGAACCTGAAATTAGGTTTGCAGCTGTTTAAACATGGTAACATCATTATAGACTTGATAAGACTCAGATATTAATGATTTATAAGCTAAATTAATGTAGAGGACCAAAATCAATACTCTATACAATGGATTTTCAACTATGTATTACAGTTAAAAGGTTTTTTGGCTCTCCAGACCTACCTTGGTCTGGCCACAATGCCCTTACCCCATCTCTCTCAAATTTTATTTTTTTAAATTTATTTTAGAGATGGGGTCTCACTTTGTTGCCCAGGCTGCAGTGCAGTGGTGCAATCATAGCTCATTGCAGCCTCAAACACCTGGTCTCAAGCTACCCCTTCTTCTATTTTTCCTGCTATGTACTGTTTCAATCTCTAATCTGAGGTTGCAAAAACCTCTTTCTGCAAAGTTTACTGTTTTGTCATAAATGCAGATTTACTGGAAACTCAAATAGAAAGTAGAGAGAGAGAAGAAAAACATATACAATATCTACATATCCTCCATTCTTGCTGCACTGTTATCACTGAGTTTTCTGATACCCTAGTTTACTTCGAGCTTTCCAAATGAGTGTAACTGAGGCATACATTTAAAATCAAGAATAGGATGATGGAAAAAAAAAATGCCATTTTCGAAGATGTGGATTCACCTGCAAGAGCAAGGGATTTAACATTAATGCCATTGAAAGCATGCTATATTCTGACTACAGCACATATGGAGAACAGCAAATTAGTGGGCAAATGGGTCACACAAAGAATCATTGAGGAATTCAGTGGAAAATAACTCCAGTACTGCCACTCATACCAGATAGTCGAGGAGAGGCAATGAAGAGTTTCTCATCTTTATGTCCCTAGTGGCTACAACTTGCCTTGCCTTTAATCATAGTTCAATTCTTGATACTGCCTTTATGTAGAAGTTCCATTCCTCTACTCTTTAAAAAGTACCAAGTAAAGAAGTCCAAAATAAACATTTTTGTGGGGCTCATGTTCAGGGGCATGAATAGTTCAACTGTCACACTCTAGGAGGCTGCCCAAGGGCACAGAAGTCTAACCCTGAAGTAGAGATGGCAACAGAGAACCAATGAGGCTTGCTGCATTGAACTAGCATTTAGACAGCAGTCACCTTGAAAGTCATTCTTCTCCCTCCCAAAACAGAGGCAAGTCCTGCCACCCTACCCACTCTTGCTTTAAAAGCACAAAGAGAAACCAATGCCAAATATCAGGCAACTGGCACTGAGACAGTGTGGTACCAGTACCATGCTGTTTTGGTTACGGTAGCCTTGTAATATAGTTTGAAGTCAGGTAGCGTGCACAGGAAAAGATGACCTTGCCCAGTGACCTCCATCTTCAGTCCTAACTAGACTGGTTCAGTGGCAAAGTGAGAAGAGTATTCCTTGGAATACTCTTAAATTAAGAAATGCTTCAAGCGGGACTCTGATGCAATTGCAAGCAGAGGGACTGAGGAATTTCATTAGAATAAAGATCCTCCTCCAGGAAATGACTATTCTGTGAATGGTCATCTTGGCATACGGCATGCAGTGGATCAAAGCACATGGCATGCAATGCAGAACATGGTAAGGAATGACAAGACTATGGACCAAACCAAGCGGAGGCCATCTGCAGAGCCAAGAGTAGCTAAAGGATTTATTGGCTTTGGGTGAGACATGGTGGAAGGAAATATGCTACATATTATGTGTAGTTTGGTGCGTGCTTTTGTGCAAATCCATATGAATGTGGATGTATATTCTATGGTATGGATCCAGGCAGTAACACCACTTGTGGATGTTATAACTCAATGTATACTGTTCTGTGCAAAGATTCCCTTTCCATCTCCCAAACTGAATAGACTGCAACCCTTCTTGGCCAATGACATCTGAGCAAGACCCACTCCTGTCTACAAGAGCTGTGTTTTGTACAGATGCATCCCCATGCTGGGACACCCTCTCAGGAAGTTCTGCAAGGATAAAGTTACAAAGAAGAAGTAACACAGAAGCATCTACTCTGTGTGTAAGTATGGTAATTCTCTCTGTTTCCAAATAAATTGCAATGTCATTTCACGTCTCTCCTTCTCCTATGCTTAATTGCAAGGCAGCACTATGCAAAACCAAAATGTCAAGTCGTGTAAACAAAACAAAATAGTTTTTCTCAAAGTCAGTGCTCAAAGCTTCAAAGATTGTCAAAGAAGCTTGTTTTCTCTAGGTTTTTTTCTTCCTAAAGTATGGTATATTTACTTGCTACAAATCGGATGCATAAACGCATTTATAGATGGTTGTTACTGATGAAACTTGGCAGACAAGAAATAGCTGTTGTCGGTACAGGTATTTGACAGGTAATTCCACCTTCAAGTGATTAAAGTTAAAAGACTTAAAATGCTGTAATTTTGTCATTTTTGTTTTGTTCTGGCTATTGTCTTACCTTAGAATTAAAAAAAAATGATGACAACAATGTTCTTTCACTAACAATTTTCTACAAACTGGAAGCATGAATAGGTGCAAAAGTTAGATTTTGTCATGACTGACTAAATGGAGTTCATTTGGATGAGCATCACTGAGTATTTGTTTTAAAATTTAAGTAATTGATGAGCTAAATTAGTTAGGGTACACCCACTGTGAGTGACCTTAAATAAACGAAATGTTGTGTTAAGTATGGCAAGCACCAAGGTAATCCCAGAAACAGCAGAGGTCTGTTCAGTTTTCATTTTTTGCTTCAATGGTATCTGGGGTACCCAATGAAAGAGATCCAGTTTGCATTTGGGAAGGAGTCATGTATGAAAGTATATGCTATGTTATAATCTTCTCTTTTTTCTACTTCTTGAGAGCAAATAAAAAGACTTACAGAAT
Source organism: Papio anubis (assembly GCF_008728515.1). Classification (NCBI taxonomy): domain Eukaryota; kingdom Metazoa; phylum Chordata; class Mammalia; order Primates; family Cercopithecidae; genus Papio; species Papio anubis. The sequence continues at coordinate 138,679,328 of NC_044996.1, forward strand.
CCTGTTGTAAAGAAACTTCCCTTCGCAAGTGCTTACCTCCCCAAAAAAGCATTCAGCCACTGTTGCCCCCAAACCAGCGGCTCTGCATGCCATGTTGAGAGATACAGTCCAAGTGGGTGAGCCCAGAAATCAACCAAAGACAGACAGTTAGCTCCCAGCAGACTCTGTGAGCAATCCTGGATTCCTACTCCACGAGGCTTGCCAGAGAAGTGACTCTTCAGATTGCAGGCAGAGAAGTGTGCTCACATGATCTCAGATGACAAAGCTATGGAAATATTTCATTTACTCCATTTCTCTCATGGTGAGATACCAAACCAACGAAAGGTCACAAGACTCGAACATATGAAATTGTGTCCCAGGAGAGCTATGGCCATTTGCTCCCCTTTCCTACCAAAAAGCAAACTAAAATATATTTGGAGGAGAGACGGCAAAGTCAAGATGCACAGAAAAGAGAATCAACTGATGCTGTGATGCAACAAAAGCTCTGTGTGGAGGTTTCCTAATAATAGTGAACGTTTGTCCAGTGCTTAATACACCGAAGGCACTCTTCAAAACATCCCCAGCAAGAAAGGCAATGAAATGATCCCATTTTACAGAGAAAGAAGTCGGGGCTCAGTGAGAGAGGTCACCTGCCCACATTTAACAGCCAGGGGTTGGTCAGTGGGGGATAGAATCACATGCAATCTTGTCACAGCCTGTATCCTTTCTTGGCACCGCTGCTGCCATCAATATGTTGAAGTCAGAAGTGGTATGATATCATTGTCCCAGTATACACTGTGGGGGGTGGAACCATATACACATGGCTCTGAATGTTGCCTCTGCAACCTGCTGATTTTGTGAGCTTGCTGAGACTAGTTACTATCTTCCTATGCACCTTGGTTTACACATCTTTAAAATGGGATAATACAGTTCCATTCTCAGAGGCCTGCCATGAGAACTACTATGAATGCATAACACCTGGCAGACAGTAAGTATACAGTAAGAGAAGAACAAGTAAGTTTATTAGTAGTAGTATTATCAGTGGAGCAGATGGCAGTGGCAGCATGACAACAGGACACAGTCTAATGTGACAGTGAAAACCAGAAGAGCAAGGAGAAGAGATGGCAACATAGCACTGAACCCCTAATTTAATGCTGCCTGTACCATTAAGGGCCTTTTGGTTTTTGAAAATGGTCCCATGATGCCAAAGAAAGGGCTCAGATCAAGAATTGTCTGCTTTCAATTAAGTATGCATTCATTCATGGGATAGAAATGTCTTCTCTTCAAATGATCTCAGCAGTTGTATTTCTCTTCCCTCTTTTCTAAATGCAGAAATCTAAACAGCTTGAGCACTGGTTTCATAAGATTCCAGAAACAAGCAGAACATAGACCAATTTCTGCCTCCTTCTTTTCCCTAGCTCTCTTTGCAAAAATGACATAACTACTCTAGAAGAAACATATTCTGTCTGTAATCCCAGCACTTTGGGAGGCTGAGGTGGGTGACTGACCGAGCTCAGGAGTTCAAGACCAGCCCAGGCAACATATTAAAACCCTGTCTCTACAAAATACATACATACTTACAAAAATTAGCTGGGTGTGGTGGCACATGTTTATAGTCCCTGCTACTTGGGGGGCTGAGGCAGGAAGATTGCTTGAGGCTGCAGTGAGCCGAGATCACGCCACTGCACTCCAGCCTAGGTGACAAAACGAGACCTCATCTCTTAAGGAAAAAAAAAAAAAAAAAAAAAGAGAGAGACATATTCCTGGCTTCATGACCATCATAGGAATCTGAGTGGGGGACATGACTGTACACCTGGATACAAATGAGATCCCACAGGTAAGGATCCACAGGTAAGGGCAGGATGCACAGTAGCACCAGCCAGCTGCTCCCTCCTCACTGCTTGGGGAAGACATCTGGGAGCAAAGCAGCAGGCTCCCTTTGGAGACAATTGAGAAAAGCTCCTCCTTCACTTGATTTCAAGGCTTTGTGCTCCTCGTCCAAGTGGGAATGGTAGCACCAGAGGAAAACAGCTCTTGGAGGGTACAGTCACCAAACCATCCCTCCCTCCCCTGTGTGCAAACTACTTTCCCAGCCCTAACCTTGCCCCTGCCTGCTCACATGGGTTGCAGATCACTGTTGCTGTCCCATGGGACCAAGGGAAGGCCAACCACCTGATGACCCTCACCTCCTCCTAAAACCCCACCCAGAAATGGTGGCTACAGAAGCCAGTCCAAAAATGAGGCTGTCAGAAGCCATCAGCAGCTCCCAGAAACCATAGGTTGTTCTTGACAGCTCTAGCAGTTGAAGCCCTCCTTGTGGTCCTAACTCATCTGGCTAGTGGATGCCATGACCACATGAGGACCTCATGTACTTGTAAGGGGAGCTTGGCTTCACTCCCAATCTCCTGCAGTGACAGTGTAGGTTTGAACTAAGTATTGCTGCCCACTCAGGGGTGGATCTAGCTTGATGAATCAGCCGATGCTAGACCTCATGAGAAGAGACTACTGGGCTACAGCCACCTGGCTTCCAGTGGTTTCATTATGGTAACCCTCTGCATAGCCCTTGCAGAAAAGATCCTAACTGGATTCCTACCACCTGAAGACAAAGTATAGCACTGGGCCACCAACACTTGTCCTACCCAAGTTCTAAGAGGCCCCACACCAGCCGAGAGTACTGATCAATCAAGACCCAAATCCACAAGAATAGGCAAATAACACATGGTCCATCTCACACACACACACACACACAATTTCCTCCATTGATGAAATATCTAACTGTAAAGCATGAAGCCATATACATATTGGGCGAAAATACAAGGGAAAGGGTGTATACATATAGGTTGAGTATCCTACATCTGAAAATCTGAAATCTGAGATGCTCTTAAGTCCTAAACTTTTTGAGTGTCAACATGATGCTCACACAAAGGAAATGCTCATTGGAGCATTCTGACTTTCAGATTTTTGGATTAGGGATGCTGAGCTGGTGAGCAGAATATAAATATTCCCAAATCTGAAAAAATTCCAAATCTGAAACACTTCTGGTCCTGAGTATTTTGGATGAATATTTGAGTATTTTGGATACTCAACCTGTAATTTGTAGGGGAGTAAGAAAAGCTTATTTAAAAAAAAAAAAATCTTCCAATTATAAGCCCCAGACATCATGAAGGAAAGGTCAGGTCTAACTACAAAAATTTATTGCAAAAGACTCTTCAAATAGAATGAAAAGACAAAAAAAAAAAAAAAGTAGGAAAAATATTTGCAACATACAATAAGTAAAATGTTAATGTTCTTATCATATAAATATTGCAAACAAATCAATAAGAAAAAGATCTACAATCCAATGGAAAAGTGACCAAAGAATATGAACCAACAATCCTTGGGAGAAGAAATATAACCCTGTACTAACTCCACACACAATAGGAAAAAAATAGTGAACTAGCATTTTTCACCTGACAGATGTAAAAGAGACTGATAATATCTAGGGTTGCTAAGAGTATGAGGAAATTAGCGCTCTCGTTGATCATCAATGGGTGTCCTACTATCATGGTGAAAAAAAGAGTATACCTATTTTAGGCAATATCAAATGAAAGCAAAGTTTTTATGCTCTTTGATCCAGCTAAGTTTGATCTTGGCTGAATTTTTATTTCAAAACTATTCCACCAGTTCACACAGCTTTACAGAATATTCACTTATAGCACAACTTGAAAGACAAAAAATAAAAAATAAAATAATTTTTTTAAAAAGGAACTCAGATGTCCCTCATAGAGGAATGATTAAACAAATTGTAGTCTAAGAAAGGTAAAATGAACATCGAAATGCTGATTTGGAAAAATGACCAAATAGATAGTTGAGTGAAAAGAGAAAACTGCAGAATAGCATATAGAGTTTGTGTAAAATATTCTTAATAGTCATATCTTGATATTACTATGTCATACTGGCAACATATAAACAATAAATCTATCCAGCAAACTGTTATTGATGCTACCTATTTAGGGGTGAGATTTCATGAGGCATTCTCTTTCTGTACTGTTTGTGTCTATATTCTTCGGTTTTGCATACTGCGGATTACTTTGGTAATCAGAAAAACATGTATACAAAGTGTGGAAAACACTAAAAAAAAAACACAGAAGACTGAGGCAGCGATTTAAAATTTTTTTCTGTTGCAAAGTGGTATATGACATGCTACTTCACATTCATCCCCAGAACTCTGCTCTTGAACTACATTAAATCATAGACCTTAGCTCTCAGTGACCTCATCTCAAGCCCCTGCATGAAAAGAAAGCTGTACAGACTTCGTAGAAAGGCACAAGAAAAGTATAAACTCTGGGACAGTCAGCGAGCATCTCACAGCTACTCTCTCCTCCAACCCACGCCTCGTCACTCACAAAGACTTCCCAAACACACACTTCTGAAAGTGACAATCAATAGAAAATCTTGACATACGTGATTTTATTTCGATTGACCAAAAACTCACTTTCTTCCTGCAGTAATGAAAGGAATAAGAACCTTAGATAAAATTACATTCCAGTAACAAATGGTCTATCCTATTTGAGAAAGCCTTGTATTTTAAAAAGTGTACATAAAATACTCCCAAACAGCAAAACAGCACGTATCCTAAAGTGTACTATATACCTTTACAGTCAAGCATGTAACTGACAATTTTAAAACTGTCTCTTTATTAAATACGTTTGGCAATCGCGGAAAGAGAATCACGCATAAGTGGGTTTGTATTAGTCATTCCTTTGCAATGTAGGGGTTGTCATCACCTCCTAGATGTTTTCTTGAAGTTTCAAAACCTCATTATGCATGTTGCATTCAGGTAAACAGTGGTCTGTAATGGAAATGATTTCATTTCTCTCCTGTCTAGATCTGCTTGAATAAAAAATTGGTTCATTAGGTAGTGGAGGCTTAATACCAGCCCCTGTCAAAAGCCCCTGAGAAGATACTGTCTATCTGCAATTTCATGATTATCATAGCAATCTCAGCAATACGGGTGTGCAATGACACGATCAGAGGTCATATTTCATCTGATCCAGAGCTCAGCTATGACTGCAAGCATATACCAAGAGTTGATAGTCTGAATAAACCATGGATTTCCTTTTTTATTTTTTTAAACTGCAGTTTCCACTGTGGGGAATTAACATTACGTTAGCATTATTAAAATAAGTAGATTTCACAAACTCATTTTTTAAAAAGTGTGATTTAGGATGCAGTGGGAGATAAATTTAATGTAAAACATCATGTGTAAACACACACACACATACACACACACACACAGATAACTTAAAGCCTTTTGAAAGACATTTCCTAAAGGGGATATCCAATGACGAAAAACACCACTGTGAAAATAAAGCCCAATTTGTTGCTTCACTTGAGTTTTAATCATTGTGTCATAGATGACTTGGGATTCATAAATGAAAAGTGTTGGCTGAATATTTAAAATATGCCTTGTAAGAGGTCATGGATTTCATCAGGTCCTCCGATAAGCATTAGGGATTAAGGAAAGATTCTGACTCCACTGGATAAATGGCAACAGATTTTTTTGTAGTTTAATTATTTTTTTTAAACACAAGAAAAATGTCTGACCTATTTGGGAATCAATATAATGTGGTATGTGTAATTTTTAAAAAGAGCTGCTCTCTTTCAGTCATCATTTTAGTAAATATTTTATTTTTTTAAATCATAATGCCCAATGCTAGAACATGTGTAGTGAACTGGTACAATAAATTGGTACAATCAATGTATTTTTCTGATATTTATCTTTCTACCATTTGCTTGTATGAGCTCTTCCTATATCTCAGGAGTTTTCTTTTTATTTTATGTTGATGATGCACATGGTTTTTAAGTCTTTTGTCATTGGTCTTTTTGTTCAGTTTATGTTATATTTTTACCTGACATCAGGAAATTTTAGATTTCATGAAGTAAAATTCAGCAATCATTTTCTTTGAGTTAGTTATTTCTTGGCTTTTGTGCTCAGAAAGACCTTTCTCAACTATCCTATATATCAGATAAATACATCTCAATATATTTTCTGGAATTCTTCAGTAGTTCCATTTTCCAAACACAATCTGCATGGGGAACTTATTTGAATATATGAGGAACAGCAGGAATAGCACAGTATGTAAGACAGACCAGATTAAAATCCTAGTCATCATATGTCATCTCCATGACTTTGGGCAACTTACTTTAATCTTCTACACTTCTTGTGAAATTGACTTCTTTATTTTGAGCATCACAATATCCCCCTGCTTCCTCCTCTTCATCTTCATTATTTTCATCATTATCACCATCTTCACCATCATCATTACCACCATCATCAGCATCGCCATCATCATACCCATCATATCATCATCACCATTATCACCATCATCACCCTCATCAGCATCACCACCATCACCATCATCATCAACACAACACCATTATTATATCATTTAAGCACATGCAAAACAGCACAATGCCAGATACTAGGGAATTAACTACAATCGCTCTCCTAAAAGTTTAATCATACTATCACAATTATTGTATAATCCATTCTTAGCCATCTGCCTTGAAGGGTCACCTTTACATTTACATTTTACATGAAATTCTTTTTCTGGGCTTCCTGCTCTGTTCCATCATGCTGTCTAATCTGGAGCCAGTGTCACATGGCTCTATTTATTTATTTTTATTTGAACTCTATGAAGTGCATGTTTAAAACAAAATGAAAATTAAAAACATATTTAAGAATTCATGCCATACCCAACCATTGCTGTGGAAGCAGATGAGAGAGAGACTAGGGGATACATTTGCTTTTCTTAAGAGTTTTAAGACAAAATGCTTCCACGTTCTATTTCTTATTGCTCCAAGTGCATCCCCCTGCACATCACATCCCACTGGGATGTGTGTCACAGTCATGAAGAGATAACCAGTTGTATAGTCTCAGCAGTTAGCTCTTAATACTGTCTTAATGTCATTGAGCTAACAGATGGGGCTGTGCTGGACAAAGAAGGAAGCCAGCTTGCTTAGTGTGCATGGACCACCTCCCTGACTCCCTGAAACCTATTAAAAACCTGAAACATTGGCAGGTAACCAACGATTGAAATAATTTTCAAGCCTCAATTTTGAGTGTTTGATAATATTAGAAGCTCAGTTAATGAATGAGCGGTCCATAATGGCTCTACATTCCTCCTTGCAAAGTAAACCATTATGCATCCCCTCTCTCTGCCTGGCTATAAACCTCCACCATGAAAGTGAATGAAGATAATCAGCCCTAGAAATCACAGGACAGCTGTGCATGGCATCTTTACTGGTGCACTGTCATATGAAGGCACCAGCTGAACACACTGGCTTCCCAATTCCATGATCTCCCCAACACCAGGAACTTGCCTTCCATTCATCATCCAGCAGGCACGTCATGCACCTGGGAATACCTGGAATGATTCAACCTCTGGAATATAAACACTTCTACTCTGTCCCAGCCTTCCAACACCTTTGCTGCAATCTTGTTTGAATCTCCAGTCCATCATCACAAGCCACCAGCTCTCTTCCTTCCTCATCCCCCACCACCATCCACCACTTCAGTCCTTCTGTTGCTAATCACTCAAATTCCACTGCCCAGTTGCCTTTTGTGATGCACCCTGCTAGCAAAACTTCAATCATCAATAAGTTTGGTGATCCTACTTCCTGGCTCTGCATTGAACTGAAAATCTACATACCTATGTGCCAACACCCAATTCATGGTCTCCAAGCAGAGATGAGCTCAGACAAAGCCTGATAAGTCATCCCTTGGCACAAATTCTTCCATTCCTCTTGAAAGAAATATCCAACCTCATTGACCTCAGCTCCTCAAATATCATTCTCTGTAATACACTATAATTCTAAAATTTACAGGAGCTACATTCACTTGTCCCTTTTCAGCCCTTCTTGATGTCTCTGAAGTACTCGTTGGTATTGATCTTCTCTCTTGAAATGCTCTTTGCTCCTGAATTCCCTGACCACACTTCTCTGAGTCTGTCTTACCAGTTTCTGGCTGTTCTTTTGGTTTTCTTTTGGGGGTTCTTCCTGCTGTGACTTTCCTTTGGATGCTGGACTGGCTCTTCCATCCTCACTGTGCACCAGAAGTGAGCACATTATTGTCACTTTTTAAAGAAGGTTGCATTGATCAAAAATAAGAATGTTTAAAAAATTCAAGATAGAAAAGTGATGCATTAAATCCCAGGGGAAATATACAGCCTTAAGATCCAAGCTAGACTCTGTATAGGACAAAGAATGTCAAAGAGAACATGGGCTTTTGCTTTTTTGGGTCTTACAGTTTTTGAGAAGGAGAGACATGAAGGTTGATTTCCAAACTCTTATCCTGGATTAGATGGAAACAAACTGTGGGTCACAAGTTGCTCAACTGACTTAAATATTCTTGCAGAACAATCTCATCCATGCCCATGGTTGGACTACTATTTCCATACATAGGAGAAAGCCAAGTCAACCTTATTTATATCTGTGCTCCTAGTAATTCCTGGCACCTTAGATCAGGCCTTGCAAATATCAGGCACCTGACCTCCATACTTTCACTTTTAAAATTTCCTTATTGAGTACCTAATGTGTACCTGGTCTATAGAACTTGAAGGAAATCAAAATATTTTACCACAAAATATATTAATTTCATATATGCTGAGATGGCTGTCAGAGAGCCTGCAAGGAGAGCTGTTTTTGTGGAGGAGATTTGCATCTGTAGAAACTCTGTATTCATGCAACCAGGACTTCCCTCGTCCAGATCTAGGAAACATGAAATGAGAGTCCTACACCTTAAAGATCTGAAAGAAATGTTTACTGGCCAAGCATGTTGGCTCACGCCTGTAATCCTAGCACCTTGGGAGGCCAAGGTGGGAGGAACACTTGAGCCCAGGAGTTCAAGACCAGCCTGGGCAACATAGTGAGACCTTGTCTCTACAAAAAATAAAATTATTAGCTGGGTGTGGTGGCACGCACCTGCAGTCCCAGCTACTCAGGAGGCTAAAGTGGAAGGATTGCTTGAGCCCAGGAAGTCGAGGCTGCAGTCAGCCAAGATTGAGCCACTACCCTTCAGCCTGGGTGACAGAGCAAGATCCCATCTCAAAACAAACAAACAAACAAACAAACAAACAAACAAACCATTTGCCACTTATTTTATCAGAGGGCTGCCATGATGCAAGCTCCCATTCTTTTTGTAACCTCAATATGGTATACAAGCTTCGGTATCCCACAGAGTGTTACGTAACCACTCTGTGATGCTCCCTGTGTGCAGGTTAATACAGTTTTTATGACTTTTCTTCAATTAATCTGCGTTTTGTGAGTTGATTTTTAGAGAAACTTCAGAGGGTGAAGGGGAAGTTTTCCCCGTGGCCCCTACAGATTCTAAAAGTAGATATCTTCTACATACATTGAATCAGAGGACTTTTGTCCATGTAAATGAACCTATTTACAGAGGGGTTATTCATTGCATGCTACAGTCCATACTTTTACAATCATTGTAGTCCAAACCTCCTAGAAAGAGTCTGTTTTAAAATGGATAATCCATTACAACCATGTCTGATAATCCAGGCCCTGCTTAGAATTATGCTGCAAGTTTGAAGGGCTTAGACCAACACCTACGCTTCCCCATTGCCAGAGTTTTCTTGTGTTTCTTGAGGTTCTTGACACAATCCTGAGCTCTTATGAAAGAGGCTCTCCAATTTATTCTCCATCCCTCAAGATGAGTTGAGTGCACGGTCCGTGCTGCTACATTGAGTTGCACACGACTGACTAAATGTCAGGCATGGTAAACACGCATTCATTCTGTAACATCCCCCAAGCTCATTGCATGAATTCACCACTTATTTTACCTCCAGGTTGGTTCTCTGTGCCCAGAGGGTACAGTAGCAATGTCCAGAGTGAGATGGAATCTCACTCTGTTGCCCAGGCTGGAGTACAGGGGCACAATCTTGGCTCATGGCAATCTCCACCTACCGGGTTTAAGTGATTCTCCCATCTCAGCCTCCCAAGTAGCTGGGATTACAAGCATGTGACACCATGCCTGGCTAAGTTTTGTACTTTGATTAGAGACACGGTTTCGCCATGTTGGCCAGGCTGGTCTTGAACTGATAACCTTAGGCGATCCACCTGGGATTATAGGCATAGGCCACCACACCTGGCTAGGAATGTTTGACTGGAAGCCAGATATTTGTTTTAGCATTCACCTTATTCTTCTCTGCTTGAATGTTTCTTTGTAATAGTATAGAACTTGCTAGTCTAATCCTGAGCAAAGGCTGATTTATGATTCCTTCATGTGGTTCTATTAATAGCACAGGGCTCTGAGTGAACACTGATTGCATGCAAATTCCACTTCACAGACTAGCTGTGATAGATATAATGGTGTAAGCTGTAGATAAGAAACCCCTGGTCAGAACTACATCCGTCCTTTCATGTGACCCCCAACCATGAACAGGTTTATGAAAAACGTCAGTCTATTTCCAAAGGAAGAGAAACAGCCAGAAGGACACGCCTCCAAAATGCTTGTTGCATACTGGAGAACAATGAAATTTTACACATTTGTTCCTCCCTGATGCTTGGGCTGCTTCAGAATTAACTGGAATTGAAAATCAGACTTTGCAATAGCACCATGATTGCCTAAAGACTTCCACTGTGGGTGTGTCCTGCTGAAATGATATGGCTGCTACATCCAACATGCACAGCACCCCTGCTCTTCCTGCTTCCAAACTGTTCAAGCACTTTATCTGCACCTCCCTCAGGACATTCCTCACTTTCTGCCCTGAATTGTTATAGGATCTCCTGAAAGAATCTTAAATTTCTTAGTATCTTGTATGCTGAACATTCTCCCCTAAACCTATAGTCTTATCATCATTGCACCCTACTCCCACCCTGCACTGCCAAAAAACATTTAAGCACACAGTTAGCATCCAGTCAACATGACTGATGAATGAACTAGATCTTTCCTGGAGATATGTTGTTGATTGTGCACTGACATGATGCACGCTTTCTTATTACATGGAAAGAAAAGAAATAAAGTGGCGTAGATTTCAGGTTCTAGGTGGGACACCTGCATTTGAACACATGCTCATCCATTATGAATTCTGTAATCTGAGGTGGGTGTACCTAACCTGCAAGCCTCACTAACCTTACCTGTGGAATGGGAATGATGAGAACATCACCTGCTGCACAGGGACCACTGGCAGCACAAAATGAGGCAAGATGTTGAGACTCAGAAACTGATATCCCCAAAGATTGCCTTTTGACATGCTAAACCGACGAAGCCTCAAGTTTCTCTAACCTCCCCTTCATCCCACACACAGTTTCTCCCATAGAAGGTGGAGTTCTTTTATCTGCCTAAGATCCAGACCCCCCCCAAGGAGAACTTTTTTTTCCCTTCCCCTCCCTGTAATTTCATTGTCTATTGCAGAAAAGAAGACCAAGATATGACTACCCCCGAGGAGACCCTTTTCCAAGTACGATCTCCAAGGATCATTTAAATTATAAGTTAATTTCTGTTCCTGTATCAATAATTCTCCCTAGCAATCACTTATTGCCCCTCAACAGAACTCTTCTCCCTGATCCGCATAACCTGTGTTACCAGGATCCAAGCCCCCATCATATATATGTGTGTGTGTGTGTGTATATATATATATATATATATTTATTTTTTTTTTCCCCTGGAATACAGTGGTATGATCTCAGCTCACTGCAACCTCCACCTCCTGGGTTCAAGTGATTCTCCTGCCTCAGCCTCCCAAAGTAGGTGGGATTACAGGCACGCACCACCATGCCCGGCTAATTTTTGTATTTTTAGTAGAGACGGGGTTTTACCATGTTGGACAGGCTGGTCTCGAACTCCTGACCTCAAGTGATCTGCCTGCTTCAGCATCCCAAAGTGCTGGGATTACAGACGTGAGCCCCCACGCCTGGCCCAAGCCCCCATCCTTTCTGTAACCTCAGGATGGTGTATAAGCTTCTGGACCCCATTGGGAGGTTGGGTCTTCATTATGAAGGCTCTTGTGTACGCACATTCAATAAATTAGTATGCCTTTTCCCCTATGAATCAATCTGCCTCACGCCAGTGATTTCCTGACAACCTTTATGGGACCAAAAGCCTACGGCTCCCACAAATACATGTGCTATCAGGGCCCAATATGGGGCCAGCTCTCAATGTTAGTCACTCTGATGATTAAAATCATGTTGACCACCCCGTGAATTCGCACAGAAGAATCCTATCTCCTGGATTTCAACTGCCCTTGCATGGTTGTACTGAGAAGCCCCTTCTGTAGCTCTCACAACATCTGTACGAAGTCAGTCTTTCTCTAGTTACTGTAACAATATGAGACACAGCACTCACTCAGCTAAGGATAAGGCAGTAAGCCACAATCATGGGCAGTAGAATTGGTGTACAGTTACATAATAAAGGCTCTTGGTCATTGAATATGCCTTTCCAGGCTTAAAGAAACCTGCGGGGGAGAAAGTGATGATCCATAGAATTACACAGCCCTCAAACATGTGGAGAGAACATGCTCGGAGTGACTGAGATGCGCCCTCACTAGTTAACCACTTCCATCTCAGTTTTCCTTTGTGCAGGGAGTGTTTCTTCTTAAGCAAATCTCCCCCTTTTATTTTATTACATAATTATTCAGAATGCAACAGTCCCCTCCTGTGCAATAAGGAAAAGCCCTTCTTGGAAAGAAGAAATATTCTTTAGAACACTCATATGTATCAGATTTAAAAAAACAAAAAGTTTCTTAAAAATTCATGGAATGCTTGGGGGAAAGATTTTATCTTTTGGCCAAAAACAAACAAACAAACAAAACAAAACAAAACAAACACAATCTTCTATAAATCAGGGGCTAAGGCAGGTCTCGAAGATTGAAAATACTCTCCAAATACTTTAGAGAGAACTAGTAGTGATACAACACTGGAAGTTAAACTTTCTAATGAGTCAGGCATGTATGCCGTGCTAATTAAATAAAATGTAATCAACAGGTGTGATGAGATCAGTGTGAGGTTGCTTGATAGCCAACAGACGTCTTAGAGTTGCATAAGCAGCCTGACACATTAAAATAGAACACTCATTAAAGAGAGAAAATATTCTACTGATTTACACTACTAAGATGTGAAAAATATATATTGATTTATGTGCAACATTTTAGAAAGGAAAAAATAAAAGGATGCAGGCTTGTATTGGTACATGTACAAGCCATAAGCGTAATGTACTCTTCTTATAAATCTTGTTAGAGAGAATGTTCTGGTTTTGTTTTTCCTAGTTATTATTATAAATGGCACTCACTCTCATTACTTTATAGAATCACAGACTATCACAGAAAAAAGAACCTCAGAACTTGCCTAATTTGAATCCTCCTATCAAGATGATAGAGGAGAGGCCTGAAGATGTAAAACTTCTCCCAAGTTCACAGAGATAATTACAGAAACATCTAGAAGCTGGAAGAAGAGTCCAGTCTTGTTTCTTAAGAAGGTGCTCCTTCCATGATTTAAAACAAAACAAAACAAAATTTGTTCTGACAATCACCATAGTAGGTGACCACCACTGCCATCAATTTGCTGCTTTAAACAAACAAACAAACAAATATAACTGGGAAGCAACTTTCATGCATTTCCAAAACATCTGGATCCAAAGGTTAGAAACTACTGAGTTAGTTCACCAAAAGAAATGGAGAGAAGAATGAAAGGGAGAAAAAGTAAAAGGAAACAAACACATGAAAATCTTTAGCAACCTGAGTGAGTACTGGAATACGGACAAAATGGTCTCTTCTGTCACTCTGATACTATCCAGATGGGCCCAGCAATGTAAAAGTAAGAGGCAATACTGCTAGAAAGGACTTGAAATTGTGAGAAGTTCCAAGTGGACTGGAATGCTGATTTTTCATTCCTTTGCGTAACTCACACACTAAGGCCTTCCCTACCTCATTCCACACGAGGTTGCATGCTAGCCAACTCCTTAGCTGTGTACAGCTAAGAGACCCCAGGTGTAATCCCCCATCCTGGGACCTCTGAGCTCTGCTTCCCAGTTATATTTGTTTGTTTAAAGCAGCAAATTGATGGTGGTGGTGGTCACCTACTCTGGTGATTGTCAGAACAAATTGTGTTCTGTTTTGTTCTGAGCTCTGCAAGAGGGATGATGATGTCCTGTAGATATGGAAGACATGCATTTTAACTTAAACAAAGCTTCAGTAAGGAAGTCTTCCCAATGTCAGTGAAAAATGCCACGTTTCTTAGAAATAGGGTTATTTGCTCAGGAAGGGAGAGAAGGAGTTTGGAGAACAAGGAAAGCTTTGCCATCCTTAGATGCAGCAAGAAGAACACAAGGACCTCGTCACTGTTGCCCTGAGAGCCTCGCGAAGTGTGTAGCCAGCTGCAGGTATTCTGGATCCAAAATCCATCACACATCTAACTGCTAATGACAAGGCATTGTTCATATTTCATTGTTGATAGAATAAGGGATAATAAGGACTAAAGTTTTGTCTCCTTTCCTCCATGAATCTCTTCCATCTGCAGCCCACAGACTAGACTTCCCCTGAAATGTATCCACTGGCAACTGCAGACATGCACAAGAGGGTAAAGATATATATATTTTTTAAGAGACAAGGTCTCACTCTGTCACCCAGGCTGGAGCGCAGTGGTACAATCATAGCTCAGTGCAGCCTCAATCTCCTGGGCTCAAGACCTCCTCCCACCTCAGCCTCCCAACTAGCTGGGACCACAGGCATGTACCACCACACCCAGCTGATTTTTTTTTTTTTTTTAAATTTTTTGTAGAGATGGGGTCTCCCTATGTTGCCTGGACTGGTGAAGGTACTTTTTGTATTCTATTTACCTTTCAGGATCAATGCATTTTTGGTTACCTTCAAAAAACCCCATACATTTGCTGTCTCTAAAGGCATCAGCAACATAGATGGAAATACACAGGAAAGAAAACACAAGGAGGCAAAGACTTACTGGTTTTCTAAGAATTCACTGAGGAGAAACGTACCCACACTCCAGTCCATTTCCTCAACAGCATCCCCGTAGACTCCGTGTTTACTTTTGCCGGCAAAATCCTTGCTGGAGAAAAGGGCCGTGTGCACATGGAGGTAGGACAAGACAAGCAGGAACGGAGTCTCAGTGTTCCTGCAAAAAAAAAAAAAAAAAAAAAGGGAGAAAAAAAAGACCACGGATAATGTAAGTATGTCTGCCACCATTCTGATTAGGATCCACCTATTATCATAGCAGGCAATTTGAAAATTCACAAAGTACTACAAGTTAATTGCCTAATATGGTATCTTCTGTCAGAGAAAGGTAAGTCTCTGTTGTGTCTCTATGAAGTGACTTATTGTTACCCTCTATGGATCAGTAGGTGAAGAATTATGTTATTGAGACTTCCCCCAAAGACGCAACTCAGGAAGAGATTTAATAGAAAATTGCCTGTATTTGTTTTTTGTTGTTGTTGTTGAATTCTGTTCTTCCTTCTCTATATGGTGATTAATATGAATTCAAGCACCTTGAAAATAGTATTTCTTTGGGAAAAAATTTTATACACAAATGCACATACACACACTACTAGAAAGACTACCTTTTAAAAATTGTAATTGATATATGCAAACAATTATACAAATATATATACAAATTTTGTATATATATGTATCATTTGACATATACAAATAATTCTTGTGTAGACTTGTTGGGGACAATGCAATAATACATGTTTACCATGTGGAATGATTAAATACAGCTAATCAAAATATTCATTTTCTCATATAGTTGTTATTTCTTTGAGGTGAGAACATTTAAAATCTACTCTCTCAGCAATTTTGAAATATACAATACATTGACTATTTTTATGCTTTGGGGAAGAGGGATTCTAGTCTGTGTGGCTAGCCTCAGGGGAGACTGAGAGACGATTCTCTGCTGGCCGTTTCCTCTTTGTCTTCAGTATTCTCTAGTTGCCCTGTTGGGGCTCAGAAAAGGGAACCCTAAAACAATATTGTTAAGCATCTCCTACAGGCCAGGCATGGTTCTAGCGTATGGAGATTATTATTTTATTATTATTTTCTATTTGAGATAGAGTCTTGCTGTGTTGCTCAAGCTAGAGTGCAGTGACATGATCTCGGCTCACTGCAAACTCCACCTCCTGGGTTCAAGCGATTCTGTCTCAGCCTCTGGAGTAGCTGGCATTAAAGGTGTACACCACCATGTCTGGCTAATTTCTGTAATTTTTTTAGTAGAGATGGGGTTTCACCATGTCGGCCAGGCTGGTTTAAACTCCTGACCTCAGGTATCCTCCTGCCTCAGCCTCCCAAAGTGCTGGGATTACAGGTATGAGCCACTGCACCCAGCCTGGAGATTCAATTTTTATTAGCAAATGCTAATAAAGCATGTGTTCCATGACACCAGAGTCTTTTATGTGCTCTCTTCTCCCACCAGACCACCAGGCAGGAATGTCATTTATATCATGGTGTTCCTGACACCTGCAAAGTGATTGGCAGGTGGCAGAAATTCAGCAAATCTGTTATCGGATGAAATATTACATCTGCTTTCTAAGCATTGGCAGCCCCGCCCAGCAGTCAAGTGAATGACAGGGCCTTGGGAATGCAATGTGAACTGCACTGTGAATGGTTTATGTTGCATATGGTTTAGACTTCTGCCTAAGTCTCTTGTTACTTAGAAGGGATGTGGTTTATGTAACGGTTGCTCTAGAGCAAGGATTCCTCTGCAGAACTTCTGTCCTAAATCTCTTGTTACTTTGAAGGAATGTGGTTTATGTAGCAGTTGCTCTAGAACAGAGATTCCTCTGCAGAACTTCTGTCCTCAGTCTTTTGTTACTTTGACGGGACATGGTTTATGTAACAGTTGCTCTAGAGCAGGGACTACTCTGCAGAACTTCTCTCCTAAGTCTCTTCTTACTTTTACGGGGTCATCTCCCATGGTCCATATCTTTACCAGCCAGTAAAAGTTCAGAAGACTCTCTCTATATATGTAGTTAAATTAATTTTTCTTCTATGTATTTCTGGCTTCCTTAACTTCTCATGATAGCCAAAAACATTCCAAATTTTGGACTGGGTGTCACAAATATTAATAAGTTTTCCTGGAAACAATAAACAGATGTATGCTTTTCTAAATGCATTTGTATTTTGCTAATGTTAGTATACCTTGGGCTCCTCGAACTGCTCACACCTATGGCTGTAACACTTCATTTTTAAGGTCAGTTCTTACATTTATTAACCCCTACTCCTTTGAAAGAGAAAATCAGCACAAAACAGCACTTTGGGTTAGAGCTAAGCCAAGCATCTCCGGTTATCTGAAAATAGGCAGATCAAATCTAACAAGTTATTGGTAATCATTAGTACCATGTTTTATTATTCCAGTACTTGGTGGCAAATTTTTTTTACAATAATATGAAACAAGGAAATGCTGTTAATATCTCACAGGAATATGAGCAACTGTTACATAAACCACATTCCTTCAAAGTAACAAGAGATTTAGAACAGGAGTTCTGCAGAGGAATCCTTGCTCTAGAGCAACCGTTACATAAACCACATCCCTTCTAAGTAACAAGAGACTTAGGCAGAAGTCTAAACCATATGCAACATAAACCATTCACAATGCATGTCTCACAGGAACTGGAATAAGAAGGCAAGCAATGAGAGCCCACTGGACCTGGTCTATAACATTCACTGTTACATCTCAGAAAGAAAAGAGGACATACTACTGCTTAGATGGAAGCACTGGAATTGTCATCCTAGCTGATGACTTACATATGAGCATCTCTACCAAGCCACGTGTTTGGCTCCTTCTAAGAGAAGATGCCCTTGAACGGAGCCACAGTATGTTAGAGAGCTTGGCCACACAGGGCAGACTGTGAAGCCTCCATTCTACTTATTATGGGGAAAGTTTATTCACACCTGGGCAAATTGCACCTCCTTCCCCAGAAGCAGATTGTGTTCCCCTAAACTGGCTTAGATTCCTCAAAACGAACATGAAATTACAGTCTTTGTGTTCCTAAATAGAGAGTTACATTATGTATGAGAACAATCTCACTGCAATTTTACTCTCATCTGTTCTCCCATTTATTTTTAGATTTAAAGTTAAGGAAAATAGATAAGAAAGCTTAAAAAGTCAATCTCCCAAGCGCGGTACATGGTCATACAGGATGTGAGTGACAGAATTTGCTGAGAACGAAGAGCTATTGCATGGATTGAAATGCCCAGCACTGGGCTTCAGTCCAGTTTCGACTTGGATTCTCCAATTTTGGATAGCAGTCCTCTTGTTCAAAAGTTAAAAAAAAAAAAGAAGAAGAAGAAAGAGACATCCATCAACATGATTGGCAGGATCACAAAATTGTGCCATATTAAAATGTGAGGTGGAAATAAGGAAATAAATAATAAGGATGACACAATCGGCAAATAAGAGAGCCTGAAATAAAAGCTGGTTCATGAGGACTGAAAGAACAGTTGAGTCAAAGATCTGAGCTTCAGGGTTCAATCAAGGCTACAGAATGTGACCTTTGTCTTGGAATGCAGGGGAATCCTCCTTAGAAGGGGAGAAGGGAATCAATGTGTTTATTATCAAAATTCACATATTTATGGAACTCGTTTTCTATCATCTCTCTATAAAGCAGTGGTTTTTCATCCTATAGGGGTGACATCAGAGATACCAGTATCTTTATGTATACTCTGTGCATCGAGTAGAGTTGATTAGGTTTGACATACAAAAACAAACCCAGAAAACAGAGAAAAGCATACTTGGCTTGCAAAAACACTGTTCCAAGATTTACCATCCAGGAACAGAAGTGAAATCAACGGTGCATGGGAATGTTGGCTAGCCAGACATAAATCACTGACTTTCCTGCACACACCTGGGGTGTAACTGACAGCCTGTGCCCAGGTGAAGGAATTCTTGCTTTGTGATATTCTTTGAGAGACCAGGAAAGACCATTTGCTTCACACCCAGGCTCAGGAAGGAGATCTGGGTCTCCCTTCCTCTCTATGACCTTGAAAGCTGAATGACACATCAGCAAGTTGGTGGAAGAAAGATCTCTCAATAACAGCTTAACTCCTTTTTTATTAGCTGGAGTACTTCAGTAAACAACTCTTTTGAAAATTTATTGCCACTGTCTTGCACACTGTGCGAAAAGATAGAACTTTCAGCTGCTACATGCCTGCGCTCCATTTGTTAAAAATACAGAAGGCAGCCCTGAGCCTTTCCAGCAACATGTAATCATTCCGATCTCAGAATCAAAAGATTTACATTCTATAGAGGCAGGAGTGAAAATTCAGGCAAGAAGATGGTTAAGGCATTTTGTTTCTGTCTGTCATAAAGTATACTTTTGATGGTCTTTAGAATAATAATCTTCATCTGAGTGTCTGACCTTTATTATTGTAGTATTGTTCCAACTGCAGTGGGCATAGGGAATAACGGGAATGCAAATAGGGATGTCAGTGAATTCCTTCTGGATACCTTCTGCTGCTGGTAATTAGAGTATGGCATAAACCAGAGAGCGGTATCAACAGTCACCGCCCCCCCGCCACCCCCACGAATTTCATGTGACCACCTCTGCGTGCAGCAGGTGGATTTATACATCCAGCTGTTCATGTCTTCTATCTATGAGTTTTGCAGTTATTAAGCAAATGTTCTGCTGACACACGATACCAGGCACTAGAAATATAAAGAGAGACTGGAACGGACCCTGCCATCAGCAACCCACAGTTCAGACAAGAGCATCGATGGTTAGTCCGAGCTGTCTTAAGTACCCTTACCCAGTGCTGCAGAGAATGAATTCAGAGAAGGAGAACTTATCTTAACCTGGCAGGGGTCAGAATTTGCTCCCAGAAAGAGGTAGCTTTCAATGGTTCACATAGCATGACAGCGTTTGTGAATGTTTTCCATAAACATGTAGGCTTTCGAGCTATTCACAGGTATGATATTCAGAGATACAGAAATACACGGCTGGAGAGGCATTTCCAGGGTCAGGTCTAAGTTTTCTTTATCTATGCCCCAGTCAGTTGAGAATGCCATGGACCCACTAGATCTAGTATGGCAAAAGACGAACATCCCTCGGTACCTGTATTGTTACAATATCCTCAGCCTGAAACCAGAGGTTCATCCAAAAAAGAAGCCCTCCCCTCCTTTTTTTTTTTTCAGAGACAGGGTCTTGCTCTGTTGTGCAGGCTGGAGTGCAGTGGTGCAATCATCGCTCACTGCGGCCTACAACTCCGGAGCTTAAGAGATTCTCCCACCTCAGCTTCCTGAGTAGCTGGGACGACAGGTGTGCACGACCATGCTGAGCTAATACTTCCTTATTTTTTGTAAAGACAGGGTCTCACTATATTGCCCAGACTGGTCTTGAACTCTTGGCATCAAGCAATCTTCTCACCTCAGTTCTCAAGTAGCTGGGACTACAGGCACACACCACCTTGCCCAGCTAATATTACTTTATTTTTTGTAGACACAGGGTCTTGCTGTATTGCCCAGGCTGCTCTTGAACCCCTGAGCTCAAGTGATCCTCCCACCTAGGCTTCCCAAAGTGCTAGGATTACAGGCATGAGCCACTGTGCCCGTTGCCCTCATTTTAAAATACATATCCCATAGGCCCACAAAAGTTAGAAACAAATCATGTGTTATCTACAGTTACTGAATAATGTGACTTTTTGATAATTCTTTAATTATTTAAATTTTCTATTTTTGAATGAGCATCTGTGTGTGTCCCTCTGTATTGCCCTTAATGTTTAATCTGATTTACTTTTCTTACCATGAATTAAAATCAATATCACCCCATTCCTTTCTGGCTTACACTATTATCGAAACTAATGAAACCTCCTAAAGATCCCTTTATTCAAAAGACACTTTGAGCCAAATCACTGGTATTCATCACAGCCACTTACACTGGAATCCAGCTGGAAATGGGAGAGGATAGGCTGGAGGCACCCAATAAATGCATTTCACGATTGTGACTGTACCAAATGGTGATAGCAGTACATAGACCAGAACAAAAAGTCATATCTTCTTCCAATAATATATTTATCAGTTGTCATAGATTTTAGGGAATTATGATTACACAAGCAATGCTTGTAGAAAGGAGTATTTATTTATCATTAAAGTATAGACCATAGGAAATGGTAGGAGAGATTCTTCCCCATGGCTCGCCACTAAAGGTATAATCTTTTCATGTAGGCGTTTCCCCCCCACCCCTTGATTACTGACACTTTCCATCATGCTGATGTTTTGGTGTTTTTTCTGTGGAGAGCTGTCAGGGAGCAGGGCTTATTGTTGTCAGAACAGGAGATCTTACCACTCCGGGAAGTCAGAGATTAAAAAAGAACTCTACATAATTTCCAAATTTTTGATTTGTTATCCATAAATCCTTTGCTAAAATAATTCATTTATAAAGAACAAGAGTTATCCTACATTGAGCTTGACTAAAACTTACTAGCTTTTATTGAAATTCTAATTATAATATCTCAAAATATACATACATATATTTAATATATTGAAACAACTTAATAAACTTCAGCCTGGAGAACTTTATACTAATGGCAAATTCCAGATAAATCTATAAACCCCATAAACGTATAACATACTATACAGATTATGTGGGTGTGTATAAAGTCATTGCCATTCTTGGAAATTTACTGTTCGAAGTGAGCATATATATGTCTTCAGAGAAAAACACAAAGTGATTTACCTAAACTTAAATATTTTTCCTAGCAATGAAGCACTGCTTCAACGAATTCAGAGAAGAGGTCAACATATCTGGTTTTTCACAAAGCAGAGTGACAAACATCCATCTCTTTCTATTGAAGACATAAAACATGAATCTCATTCTACCCACCAGCATGACACCTTTTTAAAAATTAGCCTTAACTTGAACTAAAGAAAAAAGCTGTTTGTGAATAAAATTAACTTGCTACATTCACCCACCATCCTTACCCTTTATTTTCTTTTCAGAGCATCCAGATACTTCACGATTACTATAGTAATGATAACACTACTGATACTGAAACTTATCTATAAGAATTACAGAGATGCATTCTCCTTCCTTGAGCATTGGACCTAGACTCTTCCATCTGGAGAAAGGTGTCAAGACACCCATATAACACCCTAATCTTCTTCCAGCTAATCCTCACTCGGACTAATCCTCACTCAATAAGTCTACCGCACTGGAGTAGATGGAAATGATTCCCCTAACTGTTTATGAAGCATTCCAACATTCAAAAGGTTGAGTTAGCTCTGTTTAAATTCAGCCTCTACTCTTTATTACCTGTGGAGCTTTGTTCATTCAAACGATTTCAGTTTCAAAGTTTCTCCACGGTAAGACATCTATTTACCGACCTCATGAGGTTGTTATGTGAAGGAAGCAATGGGTGTGGAAGGTGTACAAAATAATGTGTGTATCCACAGCACCTGACGTATAATTGGCAAGCACTCCACAGTGTCCATTACACTTGAACATGTCCCATTCTGTGTTACCATTTCTGCTGTACACCTAAGTTGGATCTGTTTTGCATTGCAATGAAGAGAGGGATGGCAAATCCCAAAGCTGTGATAATGGGATGACCCTACAGGGCACGTACAGAGAGCTGGGTATCTCTAAGAAATTTATAGTTCACTCCTTTATGCAAGAATAACAAGGATTTCTGGCTAATTAAAGTGTATTCAGGATGACCCATCTCCTGAATTACTGTACAGCGTATAACATATGGTGAGCTAATTATCCAGCTCTCTAATAATAGAAGCATCTCCCCCAGATAAATTTATCCCTGAATGAGTCAATTAGGGTGAGGGACTGTGGAATGGATGGTTATATATTCTAAATCATCGCTGTCCTCAACTTGAAAATATGTGCTTGGAATCCCAGGCCACAAACTGGGTTTGACTAAGTGGACCTCATTTGCAAGAATCACAAGCCAATGAAGCATCTTTGCCTTATGCCTCCTTGTCATTCATACCCTAATATTGCAAGCTAGCATCTCAGGAGCAAACCCTTGAGTATAAATCATATCAGTAACACAGTGTACAGAAAGCCTATAAATTTTAGAAGTAGGAGTTTTAAATCATTTTCCTCACCACCTTTGACAGATGAACTGAGAAGCAGCTGTGTACAAAAATATATATATACATATATATATGTTAAAATATCTAAACAAGGCACTAGTTGCAACTGGAAATTTTTAAATTCAAAAGTATTTGAGTAAATTCCACTAATACTACCATTGCTTTGATCAGGCATTCCTTTTTCGGCTGCTGAATAACTCTACCTCCATTTCTCACAAAGGTGGTAAGACCTGGCTAAATTGCTCAGGATATTCTGGATAATGAAATAACACATATAAATGTGTCTTCAGACATTGAAGGAATGTTTTATGAACATGGTGGTGTCACCAATGTTAGGATTCTCTGGTAGCATATCAAGGCCATTCTCTCAAGACTCTTGGATATCATATTTTGTGAATCAGATAACTAATCTAACGCAGACAGACAGCTCTACTCAAGGATGATTGTAACAACGTGCTTTAAATCTTTTATCTTCAGATAATGCATGTAAGAAGTTTTTTGTGAATGGCATCACAGTGTACAAAATGCTAGCATTTTCACTAATATTAACTATGCAGTGAGTGCTCCAATGTGGACAATAGCCATCTACACTAGAATCACCTATTTTGAAGAAAAAACCCTTTTGTTATAATTCAATAACCATCACCTCCAACTGTGGTGCTGCTAGAACATCTTAAATCTCTAGTTCTGAAAGAAAATCTCAGCTCTCTAATAATAATTAGAGATAATCAAGATAAACTTGTCAGGCTTCAATATCCTCATGATCATCAAATTTGCTTTGGTCCCCTCTCAAAATTATATACTGAGGAAGCCATTAGAATGCCTTGTAATCATATGAATATTTATATACCTAATAGATTAAATAATTTCTGTCAAAATACATGTCATACAAGGTGATTCACCCTGGAAGCCGAGTGTCATTTCTGACTATCCATTGTCTAATGGACACTGTATTAATCTCCACCCTGTCTGGTTTTGAGAGATTTGCGGTAGATGAAGACTGATATAAGGATGTCCAGCTTTCTCAGCAAATTTGACAAACAGCACACTGTTGTTTTCTGCCCTAAATAGACCGGCCCAAGAGTGCTGCTCCATCTTGGAATGGCTATGCTCCTGTTTATCAAATACAGTAAAGCTAGCACACTAGGTAAGAGCATAGTCAATCATGTAGACTGTGACCCATTGATACATCATGAATTTAATTTAGTTCCCAAACCAGATTATTACAAAAAAACAAAACAAAACAAAACAACAACAACAAATAGAATAAAATGGGGTGGAAAATATCAGGGCAATCACCTTAGTAAGAGAAAGATCATTTCTTAAGCTTTTGTTTCAATCACATATCTGTGTGCATCTTACTAGATGATGATATAACTGAATATATCTTATAAAGTTCCAAAGCTTTTACATGAGATCACGTGTCAGCATCACCTTCTAGAAAAATCTAGGTGACAAATAACTGCAGTGTTTCTGCACAGTAGCCAAAGCTCATACACATATACAAAACCCAGTGTTTCTCAGAGTGCCCTATGAAACACCCAGTTTAGAATGTCTTGAGAAGTTTAGTAAAATGCTGATGCAAAGTCTCGCTTTGGAACTACTCTGTGACAGTCCCAAGAGTTCATCTTGGCCATCTTCAGCTGCAATAAGCATCTCCGGGGTTTTCCTTATGCAAAGTCTGAGGTATCGCTTGTCTACCCCTGTAGTCCTGGACTCTCCGTTTTCCCTTCTTTGTCTACCTGCAGGAAGTCATAGTGATCCTGTATTATATGCCACCATACACTAGCCTAGCAAAGGTCACCTACAATGCATAGTTCTGAACCAAGTGCCATGCCCAGGAGGCAGGTGGCCAGCCCTGCAATGCCTGCTTCTGGCTGTGTGGGTTGACCATGGGCACTGATAACTCCGCAGTATCTCTGTACAAATAATACTTGAAATAAATGTTCAGGAGTGTGACTGACAGCTTGAAGTCTTCCTTCCTCTCTTAGGAATTGCATGACATCCTTCACCATGTCATTTTGCTGTGAGCAGAATCCGATAGGTTTCTGCAGTCTCTGGCACCTGGGTAAGACAGGCTGTCAGCATGGGCATGACATGATGGAGCTATGGCTATCCACAGACCCCAACGTTTACCCAGGACAGGCACCCAGACTACACGCATATTGCCCAAGAACGACTCACAACCCCTCCAGCATGTGCCTGTCAGCCCGAACCTGTGAAAATCATGACAAATAGCCCACTTCTTATCTGAATTCTGACAGACCTATAAATAGTTGCTTAAAGGACTTTTAGTGGCTATTATCCATCCCTGGGCAGAAAATTCTTTATTCTTTACATTAATACTTGCTGCTGCTGTACATGTATCTCTCCTATAGCTTCCCTTGGAAATCAATTTCAATAATTTATCTCTTTATAAGTTAAATACATATGTGTGTAAAGCACACACACACACATATATACACAAACACACACACATATGTATTTACATATATATATACAGATACATACACACATACAACACCAAACTATAGATTTTCTTTACTCTATTTTTCTCTGATGAAAATATTAAAATACCAATAAACAGTATACTTCACATCAATGCTTCAAGTACAGACATGCATCATATAGTGACAGAGATATGTTCTGAGAAATGTATCATTAAGCAATTTCATCATTCTGCAAACATCGTACAGTGCACTTACACAAGCCTAGATGGTACAGCCCACTACACACCCAGGCTATATGGTAGAGCCTATTGCTCCTAGGCTACAAACCTGCACAGCATGTGACTGTACTGAGTACTGCAGGCAACTGCAATGCAATGGAAAGTATTTGTGTATCTAGATATATGTACACATAGAAAAGGTACAGGAAAAAATGCAGTATAAAAGATACAAATGTGGCCGGGTGTGGTGGCTCATGCCTATAATCCCAGCACTTTGGGAGGCCGAGGCAGGTGGATCATTCAGGGTCAGGAGTTTGAGATCAGCCTGACCAACACGGTGAAACCCCGTCTCTACTGAAAATACAAAAATTAGCTGGGCGTGGTAGTGGGCACCTGTAATCCCAGCTACTTCAGAGGCTGAGGCAGAGAATCACTTAAACCCGGGAAGGGGAGATTGCAGTGAGTCGAGATCGCACTACTGCACTCCAGCCTGGGCAATAGAGTGAGAGTCTGTCTCAAAAAACAAAAAAGATACAAACATACAGCTGCATAAAGCAGCTCCATTATAATTTCATGGGACCTCCTTCATATACATGGTCCATTGTTGACCAAAATGTTATTATGTGGTACATGTCTGCAATCCAAATTTCATAATAAATTAGCCCCTTTCGTTTACACTTATCTATAACCTTGGGCAAATTCCTTCCACTTCCACTCACATAGCTGTAATATCAAATAATTCTTTTTTAAAATTCCAAGGCTGGTGTTGATTTTTCTCCTGGTGTGCCTACCTTTTTTACTTACGAATGTCTGTTAAATATTAATTTGCCTAGAGTCTGCACTAAGTAGGTGTTTGCTCACATGTTCTTTTATTCTTTTGTTGCAGAGTCTGCCCTTTCTCTCCAGCTGTTCATGAGGTTTCCATGGGGCTTTATTAAATGTCAGTAATTTCCAAACGCAGTCCTCTGTTCCAGGTTAACCCAAGCACTGCAACTTTTATCCCTCTGACATACTTAGCTGCTCATAAAATTTCATCTGAAATATTCCTCAGCTTTAAAACAAATTTGAAAATCACTGCTCGCAGTAGGAAAATCACTGCTATATGTTCAGTAAGGCCATTTCATTTTCTTCTTCCTGAAGACATGGGGAGACTACCTCTTAGCCCCACGTCAAGTCAGGGTGGAGATGTGGGGCCTGGTCTACATGCTGACCCCTGGGTCAGTGAAGTAAGGAAAAGTCCTCAAGAGACCCTTCAACTCTTTTCTCCTGTGGATGCTATTGGGAAGGCCATCTATTGAGATTGACAGAACTACAAGATACTAGCAACCTGGATCCCTGAGTCTCCTCATGGAGCAAAGCTTCCCTAGAGCATCACCCAACCAGCAATAGATTTTGCATGGGCAAGAAACAAATTTTCAAGTATGAATCCACTGAGATTTTGTCAGTCTTCACTGACAAAAACAGACCCTGGCAGCAGAAGTGGGATGTTAACCAAAATAAAAACTTAAATTACGTGGTGCTCCCTCAGCAGTTGGGCAGCCAGTACATAGAGTACTCTCTGGAACCAAGTCCCAGAGGCTGAAACTGAGAATACTTACAAGGACCAATGACCAGTTTATATATTTCACAGTTAAATGACAATTTAGATTTTAATAAAATCTGTTGAACTGAGAGGTAGTGTGAACTATAAGAACCAATCATTCTATTTTTGTCTCATTTTTAGAGGGAGGAAGTGATACTATCAATTGCAACTTTTGTGTAAGTCACTTCATAGTCTGTTCAGACACCCAAACCATATGTGGGTTTCTGTCAGAGTCGATGAAACACTTTTGTGGTACCAGAGAGATATAATAAAATACACCCTATGATTTATCTATTGCATAATCTGTGATGTTGTGGGTAGCAGGACACTGTTGTACCTCCAGGTGAATGGGTTGCTCCTATGTTGTTTCATAACTGGAAGAAGAGAGTGAGGAGAACCACTGCCCATTTCCAAACTCCAGTAAAGCATCAACTCCCTGCCCACAAGATCTGGACATAGGAACACAACATCTTCCACGTGAGGAAATGACAACATAATTTTCATAGAGTACATTACTTTTTACCTTTCTCACCAGCCCTAACTTATGTAGCTTCCACATACCTTAACTATGTATTTTCTTCTTAGACTGAGCATATTTGCTTGTTTTAAAATTAAATCCCTAATATACTTTCCCTTCATCACAATAACTTCCTTTTCACTGTCATTCATTGTTCAATCCAGAGATTCATTTTACAGTTTTGTGTCATGCAATTAATTGGATGACAAACCAATATTACCTATATTTCCTCTATCTCCTTTATAATTTTTAAATCACCACTCAAACTCTCTTTTAAATCTCCCATAGAGTTTAAGTCACCATAAAGACCAAACGTCTGATTTTCAGACGAACTTTCCATTTCTCTTTAAAGTCCTGTCCTCCACAGTATTTGCTTGTTTTGAATAGCAAGGGCTCTTGACATAGGCTCTATATAATATCTGCTTAATTATATCTACTTATGCTCTCTATATTATGTATTATAATATAGATATATATTATACCTACCTATGTAACTCAGGAATGTTGTCTGCTCCGCTGTTAATGGTTACTCCACTTACAGATTGCAATCCCCAAAACGATAAACTCAATGGGACCCGAAAGACCCAAAAGACATCATTCACTTCACCCAGTTTACTCACAGAGCTTTTTGTTCTGCTTTGTTTGCTCAGAGATTAACCCAAAATATTTTGGATCTTTCCACATTGTTTATATCACAAGGACAACCTCTAAACTAAACATAAGCCATTTTCTTGCCTCTCTTGATGGCCACATTTGAAGATTAAAGACCAGTGGGGCTGGGTACCTGGCTTACACCTGTAATCCCAGCACTTTGGGAGGCCGAGGTGGGTGGATCACCTGAGGTCAGGAGTTCAAAACGCAGACTGACCAAGTTGGTTAAACTCTGTCTCTACTAAAAAGAGAAAAAAAAATTCGCCAGGCATGGTGGCAGACACCTGCAATTGCAGCTACTCAGGAGGCTGAGGCAGAATCACCTGAATCTGGGAGATGGAGGTTGCAGTGAGCAGAGATGGCATCACTTGCACTCCAGCCTGGGCAACACAGCGAGACTCCATCTCAAAAAAAAAAAAAAAAAAAAAATGGCCCGCAGGATATCTGACACCTCCTTTGTCATCAGCAGACATTATTTTGCCGTGGCCTTTCCAGCCCAGGATGTGGGGAATGTTGGCAAAGACACTCTAAGGAGAGCACACTGCATTGAAATACCTTTCTAAGGCCATTAAACATGTGCTATGGTGAGTGTTGGCTGAAGAAATGTGTTAGGCATGGAAGGGAAAATGTGGCTAGCATAATAATCCTGCTGGTTCTGGCCAGGCGCAGTGGCTCACGCCTGTAATCCCAGCACTTTGGGAGGCCGATGCGGGAGGATCACAAGGTCAGGAGATCGAGACCATCCTGGCTAACACGGTGAAACCTCGTCTCTACTGAAAATACAAAAAATTAGCCGGGCATGGTGGTGGGCACCTGTAGTTCCAGCTACTTGGGAGGCTGAGGCAGGAGAATGGCATGAACCCCGGGAAGGCAGAACTTGCAGTGAGCTGAGATCGCACCACTGCACTCCAGCCTGGGCGACAGAGCAAGACTCCGTCTCAAAAAAAAAAAAAAAAAAACCTCCACGAGAAATCACCCAGAATGTTTTCTAACAGGCAGCATCAGAGGACAAGGCAATACCCACCGCTGTATGAACTGGGCCGCCTCCACCGTTAGCCTCTGGGTGAGATTGTCGTAGGACATGGGCTGTTGAATGATCTCATAGTTCCTCATCATGAAGCAGTTCAGGGGCCGGAAGTAATGAAGGAAGCCCAAGAAAAGGGTCAGGATTAGGGCTGCTAGGAAGAGAAGGCTGAAAAAAATGCCTAGCGGCACGCGGAGTAGCCCCAGACAATTGAGTGCAGCGAAGGTAAGGAGGGTGACCCCGATGATCTGCAGGGGGATGAAGACCAGCCTCTTGAAGCCTGTGGTGAAGACGCTGCCCTCTCCGGGCTTGCAGTCTCTCAGATTGGTCAAGGAGATCCCATAGAAATAATTGAAGCCGTGATGTAAAGGGTGGTGACAGAAGTCAGTCTTGCTGTGACAGCTCATTCCAAGGTGCCATTTCCCTGAGAAGACAAATGGGGGATCACTTCAGTCCCAATAAACACACTGATTCAAATCCAAGCTTCTGTTCCCACGCACTGAAAAGGAGGCTCTGACTATTTCATGAAGCTAGCCTTCCCGTTCATAGGACCCTAGAGTTTTTCACTTTTTTTCCCCACAAACGCTAAGGTATTACCTACTCACTCTACCAGAAAATAAGAACTAATTTAGCTATTACAATAAAACAAAACAAAAAAACAAAATCTCAACCAGATAAAAATCCTCTACTCACTCTACCAAGAAATACGAACTAATTTAGTGATTTCAAAAAAACAAAACAAAACAAAACAACAACCACAAAAACCCCAATCAGATAAAAATCCAAAAAGAAAACTAGCTAACATCTTTAATAGACAGGAAACCACACTTTAAAGAAAAACACAAGTTTTTTTTTTTCTTTTTCCTGGTCAGATGCTTTTCTGAGCTAGGCCCTTAAAATTAAAGTTTTAGAAGCAACTTAATTTTGTTCCTTGAATGTTAAAAGTGGAAATGAATCCTTACTTCAGAACCTAGCCCTGAGGCATGAGGAAATCACACTCAGTAACTCAGCAATTATTTTAAGCACCTCTGAAAATTTCTTATAAAATGTTAATTAGATCACTAAATTAATGAGTGCCTTACAAAAGAAAAAAATGATAGTTTTTTAACAAGATTTTGGAAGAAAGGAAAGGGTCATTTTGCTCCTCTGAGATTTGCTAGGATTCATTTTATGGCCTGCTTAGATTCAAGCTCTTCATGCAAACAGGAAAGCTTCAATCCTATCTACAGGATAAAATCAGTGGGTGTGTCAACCAAGACAAATTCTGACATAATTTTATATTGGAAAGTAAAATGAAAATCTTTATCAATAGCATGGTGTGTATAGTTTTGTACATTCTCTCTATGTATATGTCTATCTTTCATTTGTTCCATCTATCATCTATTTCATCCATCCAATTGCCTCATTATCTATCTATCCATGCTATGTCATTTTTATCTCCCTGCATCTATTTATTTATAACATCTATCTATCTATCTATCCATCTGTCATATCTATCATCATCTATTTCATGCATCCATCCATCCCATCTACCTCATCTTTGTCCCTCTCTGCATCTATCTATCTATCTATCTATCTATCTATCTATCTATCTATCTATCTATCTATCTAGCTATTTCTCTACCTATTATCTATCTATCCAACCATTCATCAATGCTTTCTTCCATCTATCCATTCATCCATTCATCCATCTATCATTAGGTATCATCTAAGTATCTATTTATCTATACACACACACAACACACACACACACAACACACACATACACACGCACAAACACACAACACACACACACACACATCTATACATTCGAGTAGTCCAGATAGACTCATTGTGTTTTAGCCTACAAATGAAATCATTTTGTTCCCATTTAAAGTTGTGCAAAGTGTACCAGCAATGTCATCCCTAAGATAACTGTCATGATGTCCTCTCCCGCTCTTTTGCTAACTTTGTCCAAGTCCTCCCTGCCGTTCCCATACCTATAGATGGTTCCCATCCCATAGATGCCCATACCTATCAGTGCTGTTGAATAACCTTGATCCTTCAGAAGCTTAGCAAAGGTAATCTCATTGGTGGGAAGTCCTCCCGAAGAGGCTGTGAAGAGGAAAACTCCAGTGCGGGACCAAGATGCCATTCCTGAACAAGGAAAAAAATCAACCCTTAGGAACCAGGAGATACCTGGAGGTGGGAGGCTGTCCCGAAGGAGACCACAGCCCCTGCGATGCAGATAGGAGGTTACCTGATCGGACAGGGTACCGGCCAGTCATGAAGGCTGCCCTGCTTGGTGTGCACAGGGGTGATGCTGCCAGGTGCTGAGTGAGTTTCACTCCCCCACTGGCCAACCGGTCGATATTGGGAGTCCTGGAACAAAAGAATCATAGCATTTGTGATCATTTTCACTTAATGTTCATGGATTTATTTTTGAGACAGGATCTCACTCTATCACCCAGGCTGGAGTGCAGTTGCATGATCTCGGCTCACTGCAACCTCCACCTCTCGTGTTCAAGCAATTCTCTCATCTCAGCCTTGTGAGTAGCTGGGACTACAGGCACGCACAACCATGCCTGGCTAATTTTTGTATTTTTTTGGTAGACGCAGGGTTTCACCATGTTGGCCAGGCTGGTCTCAAACTCCTGACCCCAAGTGATCTGCCCACCTCGGCCTCCCAAAGTGCTGGGATTATAGGCATGAGCCACTGTGGCCAGCTCTGTGATAATTTTCAAAATGAAACTGTCTGTGGCTCTTTATAGTGGGAAACTTCTCAATGAGCAAGGGCGAGTCTGGGGTTATGTGGGAGAGAGGCAAGATGAGAGGCAGGGGAGGTGGTGAAGAAGTGATACAGAATCAAGACTCAAGCTGCAACAAAACCATGGAGATGTGTGAATGATGCAGGCGGGGCATCCCCAGAAGGTCCATTCATGCTACAGAGGGCTCTGAGCTCCTGGTCTCACTAACCCTGAATTAGAAGAGAGAAAACAAGTCTTCAAAATAGGATACTGCAGGGAGGGAAAGAAGGGGTGAATGAAGATGAGGCTTCACTCTTCTCCCATCCACATCTCCCAAGTTACCTCTGTGTCACCAAAGAAGAAATCTCCATGGTCAATCTGACTCCCCTCTCTTCCCAACCACAGCCAAAGGGAATTCCACAAGCAGCTTTAATGAGCCCCCGCCTAATTTCCACATGCCCCCAGGGACAGGGAATAATCAGACTCCATGTGCCTCAACCAGTGAGCATCAACAAATGGGTTAATATGCTCCAGGGAAAAGGCACAAATACTACAGTGAAGAAACTAGATGCTGTGACTCCCAAATACCCTTTGTTGGCTTATATTTTTATGCTTAATAAAGTCTTATTTATGAGTTCACTTGTAAAGTGATACCTTTTGCAAGATAAGCCATCCTGATGCCTTTCTCTATGAATGGATTGGCTGATCATTTTGGGAAGTCATTTAGCAATTAGTATCTTTTAGTTTTTGGACCATACCAAGCTATATCCCACAAGATATATCCCATGTCTTCCACCAGGAATCCAGGTCCCTTCTTCCCTGCCTGGCTTATCATCTGCCATCCTTCAGTTCCAGGTACAGATGGAATTCTCATGAGCCTCCAGCACCCTTCCTTGTTTATGCAAGGGGATTGACCTATATTTGGAACAGTAGTCCATACTCCACCAGACCAGCAGCTTCCTCACTGTAAAGCAATGGCATGGCTAATTGTGCTCCCCTTCAAGATGGCTGCCTGTAGGATGGGAGTATACATCTTGTTCATTGGTCCCATGGCTTCCCTAGACCAATGCCCTTACAGAGTAGTACTGCAGTGATGCATAGCTTGAAGGGGGAAATAATTTCATTGCATCTGTAATGTCAAACTAGTGATCATTTATTAATTTAGTGAATGTGCTTAATTACAAATAATTCTATTTTGCTTTTTTCTTAAAGGGTAAGATGCTTAGAAGACAGAGACTGTTTTTGCATTTGAATTAAATCTCCTAGTATCTATACTGTCCTACAAAAAAAAAAGTGACTATTTTGGGGTGTGATATTACAAAATATAAAAATGAGAAATGTAATTCAGAAATAATGGGACTCTAATATAGAGACCAAGACAGATTTAGGGTAGATTTGCCATGGATTCTTCCATGGGGCCTTATAGACATTTTTTCTTTTGATAACTGGTAAAGATTTAACCTTAAAGACTTGATTTTAACTTTTTAATTAAGACATCTTGGTAGGAACAGTTATCTATTATCTTAATATATCTTAGGAATATATAATATTAAAGAAATAGATAAAATGAAAAAGCTGCATAAAATCATGATGCTGATAAGAAAAACTAAATTAATAAGATCTATATCACAAATGTATAAAGTGATCTGTAAACATTTTACAAAAGTAGGCAAAAGGTGGGACACTTAAAGTGCCCTCTTAAAATTGCAGATCTTATCCTTGCATATGCTTTTTAAAAATTTAAGCAATGTCATAGGTCAATATACTCTTAAAAAAATAAAAAGCAACATTTGATGCAAAGTTTCAGATTGAAAGTGAGATACATTTGGCTATGTGTTGTGGGAAAGATTTTTCTTAATATAATAATCTATTTAATTTTTGTTTGGTCTGATATGTAATGATGAAATATACTTTCCAAGATTTCTCTTGTTAAGAAGAAGATGAGGAGTAAGAGAATGGCATGAAAAAAAAAATCAGTGTCCCATGGCACTTGGCAATGGGTCCATTCCTGGCTTCAGGTATTGTATTTAGTATTCATATATCCTACAAGGAAGTTCTGGTCCAGTGCAGTGGCTCACGCCTGTAATCCCAGCACTTTGGGAGGCTGAGGCGGGTGGATCACAAAGTCGGGAGTTTGAGACCAGCCTGGCCAACATAGTGAAACCCCATCTCTTCTAAAAATATAAAAAATTAGCCAGGCATGGCGGCACACACCTATAGTCCCAGCTACTCGAGAGGCTGAGGGAGGAGAATGGCTTCAACCTAGGAGGCAGAGGTTGCAGTGATTCCCAAGATCGTGCCACCGCACTGCAGCCTGGGTGACAGTGTGAGACTCCTTCTCAAAAAAAAAAAAAAAGAAAAAAGAAAGTTCTGGTAGAAGCAGACACCTACATCTCAGTGTATCTACATGAAGCCAGGCATGGTTTGGAGGGTTTTGAACGTTTCTACATGTTCTGTGCTCTGTAGATCAACATTAACAATGCCGGGGACTGTTGCCTATGAATACAGCCATGTGTTTACTGAGGAGCTGCATTACCAACCTGAGAGTTTTGTTCCCATAGCACCCAGGATCTCCAATGCCGAGGTCGTCAGCCATCACCAGGATGATGTTCGGCCTTGATGCTGTGTGGCTCTCGGCTTCCCAGAGAAAGAACAGTAGGAGGAAAGGGATCTTCATCTTTCTGTAAAGGACAAGGACACAAAAAGGAACTGAAAGATGCCGGCTCGAGACAAGGTTTTGCTCTGTTGCCCAGGCTGGGGTGAAGTGGTTAGGTCTTAGTTCACTACAACCTTGAAGTCTTGGGTTCAAGCAATCCTCCTGCCTCAGCTTCCCAAGTACTTGGGACTATAGGCATGTGTCACCATACTCAGCTAATTTTTGTGGTTTTTGTAGAGATAAGGTCTTGCTATGTTGCCCAGGCTGGTCCCGAACTTCTGGGCACAAACAATCCTCCTGCCTCACCCTTGTAAAGTGCTAAGATTACAGGCCTGAACCACTGTGCCTTTCTAAGGCACTGTAACTTTCTAAGGAAACATAGAAACCTCTCAAAACTCAGTGTATGGGGTCAACAGCCTGGGGCAGCTCTTTGTGCTGGAAAACGTACAGAGGGAAGAGAATTCATCCATCATCCATGTCTGCCATCCCAACACTCTCTCACCTCACTGCATTTCATTCCTTGTGAGAATAACAGGTGAAGGAATCTTTGGGGAGGATGGCGGCTTGAACACACACACAATGTCTTGCTTGTATGGAGGTCTGTGTACGTGTTCCAGCAGCCTGCTTCCTTTGAGTTCTACCCCCTCTTGTTGAGGAGGATGTGGGCTTTCTACTTCATTTTGCTGTTTGCCTCTCTTCTCACTCTTGCGGTTTTGCTGCCCCACCCTGCAACAGCTTCTCCATTTAGAACCAGAGCTTATGTTGGCAACAAATATGAGGAGGTTGCTCAACAGGTTTCCCAGCCAGAGAGAGGCCTAGCTTGGTTCCCTGGAAGGGAAGGTGGCAGGTAGGTGTGCAGTGTGGTAGCCTGAGGTCTTACTTACTCAATATCAATGTCCTTCTAGTCTTCACATCGGCAGTAGTAGGCAACACCTCTCCCAGCTCCTGGTTCACAGCCTTGAGCCAGGTTCCTACTCTCAAACACTTCCAGAACCAAGTCTCTGCGGCTCTGACCCTGACATCAGGAGACAGAACTCACTACTTTCTCTTTCTGTTTCTCATCTGCCTGGGGAGAAATTTTTATCCTTTATTTTCTCACCGGCCCGGGAAGAAATTTTATGACCTTTATTCTAGGTGGGGGGTCAGGGGTAGGTGTTAATCATATCAGTTCTCTGAATCTTAGTTTTCTTAACTGTAAAGTGAAAGAAATTGAACAATTTTTTTGTTCTATTAAATAATTTTATTTTTATTTAAAAAAATTTGAGACAGGGTTCTGGCTCTGTTGCCCAGGTTGGAGTGCAATGGTGTGATTATAACTTACTGCAGCCTCCAACTCCTGGGCTCAAGTGATTCTCCCATCTCAGCCTCCTGAGCAGCTAGAACTAGACAGGTGCACACTGCCATGCCTGGGTAATATTTTTTTTTGTTTTTATTTTCTAGAGGCAAGGGTCTTACTATGTTACCCAAGCTGGTCTTGAACTTTTGGGTTCAAGTGATCCTCCCACATCAGTCTCCTGAGTAGCTGGGATGATGGTGAGGACCACCCGGCCTGGCAATTTCTTTCTTTCCAATGTTTACTGAGGAGATAGGGTCTCACTATGTTGCCCAGGCTGGTCTCAAACTACTGGGCTCAAGTGATCCTCCTGCCTTGGCCTCTCAAAGCACTGGAATTATAGGCATAAGCCACCATACACTGCCTAATTTTATTTACTTTTAATTTTTAAAAATGTTTATAGAATTAGGGGGTGCAGTGCAGATGTCTTACATGCATCTAGTGTAGTGGTGGAGTCTGGGCTTTTAGTGTACCTAACTGTTCTCTCCTGACACTGTACCCTCATCGCCGTGTATCTGGGAGCACTGACAATCCAATGTGTGAACTGGCGTGTGAGCTTGACCTCACTCTGCATCTGCTTTTGCCCTCACACCAGCCTTGGTGCATGCAGACAGCTCCCCCAGAGTCACTGAGGACACTGGGCATCAAGGCCAGTGCACACGGTGTGGCAGAATCTCTTCCCTGGCTTTCCAGCAATACCTGTCAGAGTGAGCCATTCCCTTGCTCAGGAATGCGCTCCTCTTTGAACACACTCCCTGAGGTTACTATTGTGTCCCTCTTTCTTCTGAGTCTCTATTTGCTGGTTCTTCCCCATTCATGGACCTCAGAATCAGGATCACACCCCACATAATTACAGAGGCTGGATGGGAGATGGGAAATGGCCTGAGTTTAGCCATCGATATGGGGAGGGAGCTTTGCCAGCCGAGAGCTTGCACCCCTCCTAAAGGATGTCACCCTTGTAGCAGCTTCCAATTTTTAAAGAGAAGACAGACACACAGATTTGCATGTGCAGTTATATGACCATCAATTTAATAATTTAAACAAATGTGTAGGCTAACTGGGTGCAAAACACTCAAAGAAACAATCAAACAACGACTAAACTTATTTCCTGGCCTGGCGCCACTTCTGAGTGTCCATTGTCCAGTCTGCACTTTAAATGTTGTGAGCCTCAAGACACTTTCTGCTTTCCTGATCTCCTCCCTACCTTTATGAAATACACATGCTGTCTTGGTGAGATTAAATACCAAATGAATGCTTAGAAACACCTAGGTTTTATGTCCAGAGAGACTGTATGCCCAAATACTGAACTAAGGTCTCCATACAGACATGTATCTGGTATCTTGAATTTAACATGTTCAAACAGAAATCATGAATATGTAAAAAGCACCCTGCTATTATTATGTAAAACCATTTTTGCCATTGAGTCTAAAGGCCCCCAATTCGGTTTAATCTGGTTAAATGCTAAATACAGATAAAGCTGATGCAAAGTAACTTCTTACTGAATTCCTCAAATAAGACTGCATGAAATAATCCAGTTATACAATGCCATCATGCCAAAGACCTTGTCTATCTTAATGCTTAAGCTAATATTTATGCTTGGAAAGAAATAAGAAACTGCCTGTTTCTTTTCTTTCCTTCTTTTTTTTTTTTTTTTTTTTTAAAGCATGGTTTAAGACTATGGGCTTTACACAACCAAAAGCTGGCATGAACTTAGAGGCTGGCTTGAGAGCAAATCACAACATTCAGATAATATAACTTCAGTTTGAAAAGCTCTTGCAAATCATGCATTCCAATTCTCTTATTTTCAGATGGGGAAACAAAGACTCAGAGAGATTGGCTGGTAATGGTGGCTCACACCAATAATCCCAGTGCTTTGGGAGGCTGAGGAGGGAAGATTGGCGGAGGTCAGGAGTTTGAGACCAGCCTGGGAAATATGTAAGTTCCTATCTCTACAAAAAAATTTAAAATTTTTCTGGGCGTGGTGGTGCATGTCTATAGTTCCGGCTACTTGAGAGGCTGAGGCAGGAGAATTGCTTGAGCCCAGGAGTTCGAGACTGCAGCGAGCTCTGATGGCGCCATTGTACTCCAGCCTGGTTGACAGAGTGAGACTCCTTCTAATTAATTAATCAATTAAATAAAGAATACAGACTTTCTACAACCAAAACCTGGCATGAATGTAAAGCCTGTCTTGAGATCATATAACAACATCCATTCAGGTAATATAATATCAGTTAGAAAAGACCAGGCAAATCATGTATCCCAATTCTCTTACTTTCAGGAGAGAAAACAAAGACCCAGAGAGATTCAGTGAATTGCCCTAGTCATACTCATAGCAAGCTGTGGTTTCTAGACTAGCACCCAGGACTCCTTATGGCTCTTCTCTCTCAGACTGTCCCTGGAACCCAGTATTTCTAGGGTTTTTCAGCATTCCACGTGGTGGAGACTTCAGTGCTTTTCTAATTACTCGAGCAGTTCCCTTGGCTACTGAATAATGCCTGTCATTTCCCAGGGCTCTGTAGTGATGCCTCCTGCTCCTGCTGATAGAAACAGGTCTTGCCTAAAGGACCTCACAACCACTGCCCACCCAGTCTGAGTCCCACCACTGGTGGCTGATGATAAGGATACTGAGCTCCGTCTCATGGGCTCCAGGATTTAACACTGCTAAAGCCCCTCCTGCTGCCAGCTGGTTGGCTCCTGTACTGGTCACTCCTGAAGCTGCCAGTTATATGCTGCTGATGCCCTAAACTCCTAACATTCCATATAGATTTCAGTAAAAGCACACTTCACTTTTTTCCCCCTTCGATTAACCTACTACTGCTTGGAACCTGAGAATTAGGTAGACTTCCCTGCTGAGTGATTGATGGACATGGGTCTGAATGTCAACCCATTTTTCTAATGCAGGCTCCCTGGCTGTGACCCATATTGCTTCTCGGCCTAAACTTGGAATGAATCCCTTCCCAACAGGCTTCTTTATCTCAGTAAAACAGACTTTTGTGGGGCTTCCACCTTGGGTCTGAAGACATGTCTGTATCCTGGATAGAATACACCTTAGGCATAGGTTGGGCT
Source organism: Papio anubis (assembly GCF_008728515.1). Lineage (NCBI taxonomy): Eukaryota > Metazoa > Chordata > Mammalia > Primates > Cercopithecidae > Papio > Papio anubis. The sequence goes on from NC_044996.1 coordinate 138,718,570, forward strand.
GACAACTATAAATGCATGCTATATGCCAATTATGTCTATAAAAATAAGCTTTGTTCCCATTAAAAATGGGTGGTAATTATTTTTTTTAAAGAAGTTCTCCATCCCAGGGGAATTTGGAATGATTATTTAATAGATACAGAGTTTCAGTTTTGCAAGATGAAAATGATTCTAGAGATGGATAGTGGTGATGGCTGCAAAACAGTGTGAACATACTTAATTCCACTTAAAAATGGTTAAGATGGAAAATTTTATGTTATGTGTATTTTGTCACAATTATAAATAGAAATAAATCAAAAAAACAAGTTAAGAAAAATTCTTATAATGTTAAATTTGAAATGGAAATAATAAAATGAACTTATTAGTTAAAATAATGCAATCCTTTCTCTGACCCACTGGTATTCAGTGAGGCCATGTATCTTGCATTGGCCTTACAGAGACCACAGTATACTTGTTCTGCCTTGATTTGGAGCTCAACCATGTTGATTTGTCTTAGCCAATGGGATGCTATCAGATATGAGAGAAACAGAGATGTTATGCTTGCATGTTTAGCTTGGTCCTGTTGTACTTTTGCCATCACCACAAGAAGCTCTTTCTCTAGTATGTGCTACCTCCCTTTCAGCCTGAGCCCCAGAATAAATGCATTTGTAGCAGACGCAGCCCAACAAGCAGGCTGGTGCTTATTTGTTTCAGCCAACAAACAAACCAGTGAGAATATACACTGTTGTGTTAATCTATTGAGCTTGGGAGAGAATTGGTACATGACATTATTGTGGCAACAATTCACTGAGATACTATATTATCTGAATTGACAGTTTGCAAAAACAGACAAAGGGTATGCACTGCAAATGTTGATAGAATACATATAATTAGGGTTCGGAGAAAATCAACAACATTTTGAAGTAGAATTTTTTGGATTTGTTTTCATGTGTGTTCACCTTGTCTTCCCATTAAGTATTTATAATCCCTCAATTTTCTTTAGCAGTTCTCCCCCATGGCCCTGTGAGTGAATAAATATTCACTAAATCACTTAATTGAGCCTTAGTAAAGGAGTACACACAAATGCAAATTACCCAGGATAATGGGTTCCATTACAGGTCATGAATGGTATTAAACCAGGATTTCTCAACCTCTGCACTATTGACATTTGGGGATGGATGATTTGTTAGTGTAGGGGCCTGTCCCGTGCATTGGAGGATATTCAGCACATCTCTAGCCTCTACCCACTATATGCCAGTAGCATGTATAACTCCCCTCAGTTATGAGATCCAAAGATGTCTCCAGACTCTACCAGCCATTGCTGGGAGAAGGGGAGACAAAAATTTCCCCTGCTTGAATACTACTCTATTACAGCAAAAGAGGAAGCTGGTGTGAGACAGTAGACATTCAGTAATGAGAGAGAACTCAGTGTCAACTATGTTTTCCTCTTAGCTCCAAGAGAAGTATTTTTTCTTACAACATCCTATACAGTTGTTCCATACAATCATCAACTCTATGTTCTTACAGCTGCACTCTTAGAATGTGAAGTATTTTGAGAAGCATGATATTTTTTAAAGAAGACAGAGTAAATGTGGGAAGCTATGTGACCGGCAGTCTAGGGGTACTTCCTTCACACATGACACTACTAATCATAGTCAATCACCTCTCTCCCTCCTGATCCACTCAATTCTTCTTATCTACATTGAGTTGGTACTTTTGTTATTCAGTTAGATTACTAAACTTTGCAAAGTGATTGAGTGATTGACTATCTTACTCTTATTTATTCAAATAAATAGGGCAAAAGAGTTTTTTGTTTGTTTTAAGTCTCTTCACTTTTATCTCCTTGGGAGACTTAAGTCCATGGGACTAATTCTAGAATTCAAGGATATGTTTGATGGTCACATTCACTTTCTATGAGAGAGGAAAATGTTTATATGAAAACACACACACACACACACACACACACACACACTTGCTATATTTAGATTATTCAGCTCAGCTCTGTCATTAACTATTACCATAGAATTATTTTATGTGACACACTTATGTTTTATTTATAATTTATGACATTCATTTGACATGAATTCTATACAAAGTCTGAAATGAAATGATTTAGTCCCTGGCATAGGCCTTGCATCTTTTCTCTTTTAAAATAGGGCAGAAATAAAACTACCCCTTATCTCATCATAAAATTATTATTTTGCAGCTAAAGATCTGTAATGGCTTCACGCTGGCCTAAGACACAGACTGAGAGTGTAACTAATGGATCATCTCCTTCCTGGGTGAGAATTATCATCCCTTAAACATCATTAACATAAAATCCCATGCAATACCCTGCTACCTTCCTTGCAGACTGCGAACACTGTGCTGGGCAGGACCCACAGCTAAGTTGAAAGCCTCTCCCAAATCTTAACTCCTTAAACACAAACTTGGTAACAAAGAGTGAACAATGGCTTATCTTGTGAACAGGTTTTCTAAGGCTAGGCTCAAGATGATGTGTGCTCTAACAAATGTTCTTTTTATTAGAAACACTATCCCTTTCTTGGAGCAGCCATTTTGAGACAATTCTTCATTGCGTTCAACATCTGTTAATTCTTTGGCTGGCAAATTCAGGCTCCAGCCCCACATCTGTGACAGAGAAATTGCAAATATGAGCAAATATATCTGTACAAGTGCTGCATGCTTCTGTTTAAACAGCTAGGTGAATGTTATGAAGGGTGAACTCTCCTACCTTCAACACTGTGATCCTAACAATGGACCTCATATTGGAGTGAGGTGAGGAAAGGCTGAAGAATAAGAGAAGGGCAGAGATAATTTGGAGAGGCCAATCTTTAGCCCCCATCCCCAGCTTGCATATGACTTATCTGGGGACACCGTCTCAGATTCCTTGCATGGGAGGAAGTTCCCCTTTTCTTATCACTGTGCATTTCTTTCTCAGCACTAATGATACAAGCAAGTGCAGTTTTAGTTATTTTGTGTTTAAGCTTCCCTGCTGCACTGGAAGCATTCTGCAGCCAGAAAGAAGTCTAAATGCCTCCTGGCTATGTACCTACCATCTTCTCTCATGCTTGGCACACATAAATAGTCACTATTTGTGGACTAGGCAAATGAATAAATAATGACAGAGAAGGGTTGTAAATCTGAGATCAGATTATTGTTCCCCTTCCTAATTAGACTGTAGACACCATGTGAGCAGGGGCTGGTTAAGCAAGTATCAAAGAAAGCCACATTAAATCAAAAATGTATGTTTATTCTGTTTAATTAAAAGGCCCTCATGCCAGTTCAACCAGAGAGGAAATTAAGCAGGGCCATGCACTATTTTTTAAATGGTTGGAAGGTTTTACGGGGCACAGAGAAGGTTCAAAAATTAGCATCCGTCTTTAAATATGAAGAGTGAGACACACTAGAGATTTTTAAGATAACTGAAAACACCATTAATAATGCCCATGAAAAGCTCAGGGTTGGAGCATCGGGGTCCCTAAGTAGATTTAATGGCTTACAAATCCATAACTAATACCAGGAATTTGCAAAAGAGTGAGTTTAATAACCTCCTGTCCCCACAAGAGTGCAACATACAGCATTCATATCAGAGAAGGCTAGAGCCAGGAGGCTGTGTTCTGTGTCTCTGCTTCATTACTAGGTTCCTGTTTCACTTCATACAGGAAATAAATACATAGCTTTTCTTATTTTAAAATAACAGCTTTTCGAGTGCTTAGTATGTACCAAGCACTGTAGCTGCTTTACCTACTTCTTAACTAATTTCTCCTGTGTGAAAAAAATAACATGGGAACACGTTTTTATCATGAGTTGATATTTGACTTACGGACCTCAGATTTTGTTAATAGTGTTTCTCAGCCTCAACACTATTGACATGTGGACTGGATGAGTCTTTATTGGTGGGGAGCGGGGCTGTTCTGTGCATTGTAGGATGTTTAGCACCATCCCTGGCCTCTACCCACTAAACCCCAACAGGATGCTGTCCCCAACTTCTCTGTTCTCCCGTAGTTGTGAAATAAAAAATGTCCTCCGGATATTGCCAAATGTCCTCTGGGGAACACAACTGCCTCCAGCTGAAACCACTGAGTTAGTGCTAGCATGTTACCCACCCTATCATCTGTAGAATTTTCACCTTCTGGACATAACAGAATCGCAATTCATTCCGTCTGCTCCTATATGTAGGCAGACCAGCATCTACCAAAGGATTTGGAAATGCCGAACCATTTGAGTAGGTGCAAATTTCTCATTTGTACCCACAAGTGCACCTCCAATGTTAACAGACAATGTTTCTCAGGTATAATATACGTCCGCAAGCTATGGAAGCCCTTAAATTCCAATGCACATAGGCAACCACCTCCAAAAAGGCTCTTCAAGGAAAATATTAGGCTGCAAGCATTCCTTCTTCTCATGCCTTCTAAGTTGCTTATTCTGTCACTTGTCCATGTGGCAAATCTTTTGCTACCTTACATTTTTATCAGGAGTTATACTCTGCACAACAGCATCGTGTTCCTTGCCTATCTGAACCCCAAAGAATCCTTACTCCTACACATTGGTCATTGGGAGCCATACCCTTCTTCTTTTTTTCTTAGACAGAGTCTCACTCTGTTGCCAAGGTTGGAGTGGAGTGGTGTGATTTCAACTCTCTGCAGCCTCTGACGCCCGGGTTCAAGCGATTCTCCTACCTTAGCCTCCCGATTAGCTGGGATTACAGGTGCCTGCCACCGCACCTGGCTAATCTTTTATTTATTTATTTATTTATTTATTTATTTATTTATTTATTTATTTATTTTGTTAGTAGAGATGGGGTTTCACCATGTTGGCTAGGCAGGTCTCGAACTCCTGAGCTCAAGTGATCCACCCGCCTCGGACTCCCAAAGTGCTGGGATTACAGGCGTGAGCCACCGCTCCCAGCCTGGGAAACAAACTTATCTCTCTCTCCCCTGACCTACTTCCAATAGTCCTCTCACCTCCCTCCCTTTTCGGGATCTCCCCCTTTCATAAAAAGCAAACACAGATCACCACGATTCTTCCTGAAAGATAACCAACCCAGGGAATGTGATAGTCTCTGTTTTTGTTGCAGCTACTCTCTCATTCCTAACTCTCCTTAGTTCTCTTTTTGGTGGCTTTTATTCTCTGCTTGTCAAGAACTAGCAGAATGAGAGGAAAAATAAGAGTCAGAGCTCTGGCCTCATCTCAGGCCACCAGCTATGAGTCTTTAGGAGGCATGTTCTCCTTGTGAATCACTCTTCTGCACATCACCCTAAGATGTCACCTTGACCATGGGGGAGTCACTTGGGATACTAGCAATAAAAGGTTTCCAAAATGCAACCAGATGCAGTAGATTACACCTGTAATCCCAGCAGTTTGGGAGGCTAAGGCAGGAGAATTGTTTGAGCTCAGGAGTTCAAGATCAGCTTGAGGAACATAGCAAGACCCCATCTCTACAAAGAATTTAAAAAATAGCTGGGTGTGGTGGCACATGCCTGTAGTCCCAGCTAATCAGGAGGCTGAGACAGGAGGATGGCCTGAGCCCAGGAGTTTGAGGCTGCAGTGAGTTATGATTGTGCCACTGCACTCTACTCTGGGTGACAGAGCAAGACCCTGCCCTACCTGACTCCCAGAAATGTTTCCAAAATAATAAAGTGCTAGACAAATGTAACTTATTAGGATCATTTTAGTCTAGCTACACCTTTCCAGTGGAAAGCAATTCACTGACAATTCAACCAAATCCATTTCAATTCCACAAACACAGGGCAAAACCTAGAAAGATGACATTATAGCAGTCCTACGGTGGTTCTATGATTGTATGAGACACACAGTCACCCTGCAAGACTCTAACAGGTCAAATGAGGAAACCCACAAGTACAAAACCCACTAAAGTGGGCAGTGGAGTCAGAAATGTAGTTTCTGCTATTCAGGTTTTCATTTTCTCTCCCCTGCTTGCTAGCAGTGAAACCACAAGCTATATATTTAGCTTGTTTTCTTTTCTGTAAGAGAGGAATAATAATACAAGTATTATTTTGAGGATAAAACTACACACTTAGGGCCATTTTTATTTTTATTAATTAATTAATTTACTTATTTTGAGACAGGGTATCACTTTTTCACCCAGGCTGGAGTGCTGTGGCGTGATCACGGCTCATGGCAGCCTCAACCTCCCAGGCTCAAGTAATCCTCCCACCTCAGCCTCCCAAGTAGCTGGGATTACAAGGGCACTGCACCATGACCAGCTAATTTTTATTTTTATTTTTTTTTATAGAGACAGGGTCTCTCCTTCTGGGTTCTTAGTACTTATTGATTCAGCAAGGGAATCATAGTAAAAGGCCATAGTTGTTCATTATAGTTATTTAATAATATTAAGTTACTATTAACTTATAAAGTTCTTATTATTTAAAGTACAATTATTAATAATAAAATGTTATGTAGAGTATAATAAGTACAGTAGTAGAGTTTTGAACAAAAATGTGGTCGGCCAATTAAAAGTGGCCCCAGTGACTTCCTTTCTGGTATTCACATCTGATACATTCCCCACCTGTTGAGTATGGGCTAGACCTAGTGATTTACTTCCAATGAGTAGGATATGGAAAAAGTGATGAGATGTCACTTCTGTGATTGGGTTGTAAAAGATTATGACTTCTATCTTGCTGGCAAACTAGATATTGCTTGCTGGCTGTGGATGAAGTAAGTGGCCATTGTGGAGAGACCCATGTTATAAGAAAAAGAGAGAAGTGTCCAGCCAACAGGTGGCAAAAAAATGAGGCTTTCAGGTGAACATCCTGCAAGGAATTAAGTCCTGCCTACAACTATCTGAATGAGCTTGGGAAGAGATCCTGCCACTTTTGAACCACAGATGAGACCACAGCCATGGCACCTGAAGTAGCCTGAAAGAGACCTAGAAGTTGAGGAGGATCCAGCTAAGCTATGCCTGGATTTTTGACCCACAGAAACAATGAGATAACAAACGCGAGTTGCTTTGAGCTGCTAAGTTTTGGGGTAATTTGTTACACAGTAGTAGATAACTCCAATAGCTTGAGGTGAGGAGTTCAATGTTGTCAGTGAGGACGGGAAAAAAGCTCCCCAGGACAGCAGCTCTGAAATGTCATGTTGAATTTATTTTAAGAACATGTTTCATTAGTAATGAGTCTCAGAATTTATATAAGCAATTTAAGGACACATGTCTCAGCTCAGCAACCATGTAAAAATGAATTTTTGTTTTGTAACTGAAAGTTGAAAGCACCTGAATTAGAAAAGGGCATTTAGGGTAGCCCAAAGGGAAATGGCTAAAAAAGAGATTAAATAGAGCAAAATTCAGGCTCTGTATGAGCACTAACTAAAAGCTCACCAAAAAAACTAGCTATTTAGAGACCTACTTTGGACTATTGCACTTTGTGATTTTTGTACACAAAATTGATTTTTTAAACAAATGTTTTGTTGTATTTTTAGTATTATAAATGTACAAAAGAGAAAACATCAACCAGTCACTCAGAAAGCCAATCAGGTAATATGGGTGTGTTTCTCTCCGTGTTCTTTGTTTTCTATCATTATTGTATAAGTTGCTGATGTTGCAGTATTCCTACAAACTGTGTGCATTGATTGGTTGGTTATTTTTTCCATGCAAAACTCTGACTGTGAGGTGGAGGAGAGGTCAGGATAAATCATCATGATCAGACATGGAGGGCATTTGCCTTTTTTCTTTCTTTTATTTTAGGTTGGGGGCATTTATCTTTATTCAGAAGTGATGAAGCAGAGATTGAGGACACGAGGGGTGACAGGCATGGTTTTGTTACACTCCCGCAGGCATTCTGGTTGCTCCCTGGCAGAAGGGTTGCGCATAAACTGGAGTGGATCCCACGACAATGGTCATAGCCCCCCAAGGAAGCTGGTCCAGACTAGCACAGGGGCAGGCGGGAGAGAACTGGAGAGAACTGAGCTGATTTTAGACATAATCAACACAAGCTGGTAATTGCCTGGATGTGAAGTGTCAGAAAGAGGCAACAATCAATGATGACTTCAGCCTTGCCCCTTGGAAAGATACTGGTCCCATTAGCTGGGTAGGGAACAATTAAAAATATTGGAGGATTAAGATTATGAATTCGTTCCACACCAAGATGCCACCATAGAAGGCATCCATTATACACACACACACACACACACACACACACACACACACATATCTGTGTGTGTGTGTGTGTGTGTGCTCCTTGGAGAAGATTCATTTCCATTTTCTATGCTATGTGGTGAAAGGGTTAGTTCAGGTGCAGACCATTTTATTGAAATTGAACCCAATAGGATAAAAGCCCATTAATAATTTTTCATGTCTATATTAATCTCTGAATCATAAAATGATTTTGGTTAGCTCAGTGTGACAGCATATCATTCATTATACCTCCAAAATGTGCCCGGGGGTAGATATTATCAGGACTAGGATGAGAAATACCATCTAGCCCAATTAAGAAGGTGTGAAAAATTTAAGTTTGTTAAGAGCCACTTAAGGCCAGTCAGGGTGGCTCATACCTGTAATCCCAGCAATTTGGGAGGTCAAGGCAGGTGGATCACTTGAGGTCAGGAGTTTGAGACCAGCCTGGTCAACATGGTGAGACCCCATCTCTACTAGAAGTACAAAAAAATCTGCCGGGCGTGGTGGCACATGCCTGCAGTCCCAGCTACTCGGGAGGCTGAGGCAGGAGAATTGCTTGAGGCTGGCAGGCGGAGGTTGCAGTGAGCTGAGATAGTGACACAGCACTCCAGCCTGGGCAACAGAGTGAGAGGGACTCGGTCTCAAAAACAGTGACACAGCACTCCAGTCTGGGCGACAGAGTGAGAGAGACTCGGTCTCAAAAAACAAAAAGAGCCACTTAGAATCCCACTGCATATAAATTATTACCAGCAGAAGTAATTGGACTTTGCTTTTTCTTTCCTACAAGCCTGGCTTAGAACAAGGTATTGATAAAGAGGTTTCACAAAATTGAAACAGAGTCAGTTGACATAAAAGTATTTAAAAATTAAATAAAGCTGCTCCACTCCAAAATATGAAGAACACGGCACATTAACTTCTGAAAAACTGCATAATTTTCCCTTTAAAAATTATTTTTCTGAACAAAGTTAATTCGGCAAAAGAGCATGAAATTTTTTTTTTTGTGGAGAAAGTAGCTATTCCTAGAACAGCATTATTAGGAAGGAGAGAGACAAAGGAACATTTTTATAACTAGAGATGTAATTATATTAAATTTGTTCATTAAAAGAAAATTAACAATGTGCTTACATAACCGAAACTTTACCACAGCAAAGAAAATGTTCCTGATCTATTTGCTCGACAGGGAAGAAGGCTTATTAAAAACAGAGAAAAATTTGCACGACAAACAATATTTTTTAGAAGAAAAGCAGCTTTGTTCAATCCAAGGTATGTACAGTGGTGAAATTTGATTCACAAAGTGCTACTATCCAACAAAGGTCCTGTTTTAAATCGATAAAGAAAAATAGTCTGACATGAGGACAGCAAAAACCCATTCTGAAATTGTGTCTAAACAGACTTTTCTATAGATTTAAATACCTATTTAAATCACTTGTGATTTTTCTAAAATAAATGTTCACATTTTACTGATTTAGCGAATCTGTTTCTATCGTTTCAATACAATCAATTATACCTAGCATAGTTAAATTCATTATAATATACAGAGTATTAATAAAATACTAATTATAAAAATTATGTTTCAAAAAGTAAGTCTTGCCTAACCTATTTGTTTACATTTGAAGTCTTTAGAAGGGTTTGGGGCACACTAAATGTTGCATGTGTGAAGATTCTATTGGCTCCTGCTGATTTTTAATTTTTTAAATTAAAAAAAAATTTTTTTAGAGATAAGGTCTCACTCTGTCACCCAGATGGGAGCACAGTGGTATGATCACAGCTCACTGCAGCTGTGAACTCCCCGGCTCAAGCAATCCTCCTGCCTTAGCCTCCTGAGTAGCTGGGACAACAGGCATGCACCACCACACCTAGCTAATTTTTAAAAAAATTTTTGTAGAGATGGGTTCTCGCTATGTACTCCAGGTTTATCACAAACTGTTGGAGTCATGAAATCCTCCCACCTTGGCCTCCTGTGTAGCTGGGATTACAGGTGTCAGCAACCACTCCTGGCTTTCTCCTTCTTTTCCCCCTTCTCTGTTATTGCTCCAGTTGATGCATCATGAGATGGAGGGGAGGACACTGAGCAATGGATCCAGAGATGGCGGCTGCCATCCTAGTGCTGCTGCTAACTAGCTGTCAACATTGGACATGTCACCCATTCTTTGCAAGTCTCTGTTTCTACAGCTGTACAATAAAAAGGCTCCTATCATGTCTAAAACCCTTTGATGTTTATGCCTCTATAATCTGATGCTTTTTCTCTGAATCTACTTGGAGCTAAGGAGATGGAATCAATGTAAATGTCCATCAATGATGATTGGATATAAACAATGTGCTATATATATATATCACACATTGTGTGTATACACACACACCATGGAATACTACTCAGCCATAAAAAAGAATGGGCTCATGTCTTTTGCAGCAACATGGATGAAACTGGAGGACAGTTCATCCATGTTGCTGCAAAAGACATGTAAACAATGTACTCACATAACAGGAACTTTACCACAGCAAAGAAAACGTTCCCTAGTGAAATGATTCAGAAACAAAAGTAAAAAAGCTCATGTTCTCACTCACAAGTGAGAGGTATACAATGAGTACACACAGACAGAGTGGAATAATAGACATTGAAGACTATTGAAGATGGGAGTGTGGGAAGCAGTGAAGGAGAAAATACTACTTATTGGATACAATGTATATTATTTGGATGATGGGGGCAATGGGTACACTAAAAGTCCAGACTTCACGACACAATATATTCATGCAACACAACAGCACTTGTACTCCTAAATCCATAAAAATAAAAAATAAGCAAATGCTAATCTCTTCCACAAACACCCTCACAGACACACTCAGTAATAAAGCTTTATTGGCTATCTGGGCATTCCTTAGCTCAGTCAAGTTGATGCATGAAATTAACCATCACAACATACAATGCAATATTATTCTTACAGTATTATTCTTGTAATATTCTTAACCTTACAAAATGAAGAAATCTTGCAATATGCAATAACACAGATGAACTTTAAAACATGTTGAGGCCAGGCCTGGTGGCTCACACCTGTAATCCCAGCACTTTGGGAGGCTGAGGTGGGTGGACCACTTGAGGCCAGGAGTTCAAGACCAGCCTGGTCAACATGGTGAAACCCCGTCTCTACTAACAACAACAACAAAAAGTGTGTGTGTGTGTGTGTGCATGTTTGTATTTAAAAGGCCTTCATGTTTTGTTGTTTTGTTTTTCTCTCCTAAGAACTTGTCTTTTTTTTTTTTTTTTTTTTTTTTTTTTGAGCAAAACTTTGGTTTTTTGGGGGGTTCTGCCCAGAGTTGAGAAATCTAGTTAAAATATAGATAGTCCTTATCTAAATAAAATTGGTCTCCTTATGCAATCATATAATAGATTTGTGTAATTTTATGTTTAATTTGCTCAAAGAAAAATAAAAGGATCTCCCTCTAGCAACACCAGACCTTTTCTCTCTCTACCTTATGATGTAAATTTGCTGTTTGATTTTTACTTGAGTGGTTTCCTTTAACATGCAATTTTAAGGCTATTTAGCTGACAACCACCTAGGGCTATAAAACAGGTTATCAAGAATCTGAAAGTCTAAGATAGAAAAAGAAAAAAAGAATGGTCTTTATGGATCTATAAAATGTACTTCTATTTGCATACCTAATGCGTCTATGTATTTATGCGTTGTGTGTACACAATGTTTCACTACTAAAAATATATAAAAGAGCTCTAATTAATTGGCTTGAAGAAAAATAAAAGCACTTAAATACTTTATCAGGAAAAAAAGGACTAGTCAAATGCTTTTTCAAGTTGATATAACTTAAGTAAAACCTTTAATAAATAAGCTGGCTTTAAAATTATTGGTAAGTAATATTAGAAATTTCTTAAGAATTGTCAGCATGTATTGTTTGCATTTATTAATTAAGCAATGTCATACTTATCCCTGTCAAATACTATAAGGTGCCAAATTTTGGCATAGGGGTTAAAAACTAAAAACCCAGCCCAAAACAGAATGACCTTTGCTTGTGTAATTTTTAATAAATAAGACATTGATATTGGTTTAATGAAAATAGCTACATCTTGAATTATTCAGTAAAATTACCATAACTTCTAATCTTGTGGCTTTAGGCAGTCTAGTCCACAGGCAGTAAGGAGGTTTGTTTTGGGAAAGGGCTGTTATCATCTCTGTTTCAAAGCTAATCTATAAACTAAGTTCCTGCCAAAGTTAGTTTGACCTATGCCCAGGAATGAACAAGGACAGCTTGGAGGTTAAGAGCCAGATGGAGTCAGTTAGGTCAAATCTTTTTTCACTGTCTCAGTTATAATTTTGCAATGGCGGTTTCATAACGTTAAATCATAACTATCACAGTCTTCATAAATAATCTAGGTAAACAATTAAAATAAAATAATTAGGTAAATGTAATAGGATAAATACTTGGAAACAAATTGGCCATAATTTAGAATATAAAGTTATATTAAATTAAATAACAGATTTCATTATTTGGGTATTTTCCAATAAATATATATTATAGAAAAACATTCTTGCTGAAAAAAAGGTGAACATGTTTTGTCTAATTCAAAGCTTATCTAAAGGTTATATATAAAACAAGGTAAAAGGAACCAGAACACAAAAAGAGCTAGCACATTCGCATTCACAAATATGTGATAACCAACACTGGATATCTCTGCTACGACTTCAATTTCCTTTAATTTCCCTATACTTTTCAGAAGACTAATTTTTATTTGAGACAGGGTCTCACTGTTTCCCAGGCTAGAATGCAGTGGCATGATCACAGCTCACTGCAGCCTCAACCTCCTGGGCTCAAGCAATCCTCCCACCCAAGTAGCTGAGACCAATGGCACAAGTCACTGTGTCTCTCTGGCCAATATTTAAAAATTTTTTTGTAAAGATGGGATCTTGCCATGTTGCCCAGGCTGGTCCTGAACTCCCGGGCTCATGATTCTCCCACTTTAGCCCCTCAAAGAGCTGGGATTACAGGTGTGAGCCAATGGACCCGGCTAACTAAATATTTTTCAAACAGTTTTCCTGAAGGTTCAAGGTTTCAAACATAAGTGCATACCACAGACCAAAGCAACTGGAATTAATTGTAACAATGCTTGTTACCTTGGTGTGAGCTCCTTATCCCTGTTAGTTTAGTAAATGTATGAACTTGGGATACACTTGAGTGCTGTCATAGGCAGGATACTTCTGTTGCAATTTTGGTTTTAACCTCTCCAATGAGATCCAGAAGGTCCATTATGTGTAATATTTGTGCTCTCCCTGAGGCAAGATATAAATGGTGCTCACCACAAAGCTACCATGTGGAAGGAGCCATTTCTCTCTTGCTCAGATCCAAGACCTCGACCCAACCTCCAAATCCAAATGCTTTGCTATGAACCACTCATCACAGCTTACCTAATATTTTCATTTATTTACAAGGTACTAAATTTGATGGAGAGGACTGTGTTCCATAGTGGTCCTAAGCGTTCTGGGGAATCTGAAAACATTCCTCTCTGGCATGTTAAGAGGCCACCATATTTGGAGAGTTCTTGGCACTGTAGAACAGTGCGATGGTTCATGATGGCGGGATTTGAAGAAGAGGTTTAGAAGGCTATGTTTAAATGACCTCTTCACTGATAATAGCGAATTATAGAAGGATTTTGTAAGAAAAAAAAAAACACATCTAGAAACATATATTGAAACTTTGATACTTAACACAGGATGAGCCTAAGACTTTTTCTTTCTCCTGTGAAGGATCACATTCAAGAACAATAAAGTCCCCGTGAGGATGAGGATAGTCTTTACATCCTCCCAGTGCCTAAAGGATGCTGAAGTTTGAAGTCATTGGTTGGGTCACAGATTTCAGAGGGGGAGTGTTTTAAAGAAGCCAAGGTTCCCAGAGACTGCCTTAAGAATGACAGTGAGCTAAGAGAGTTCAGAGCTGCCTCTGACTGGAGCGTCAATTTTCCCTCCTTGGCCAACATCTGCTCTCCCATATAGTCTCTGTCCCAGTCCTACAGCTCCACCACCCTTTTATTTGCTGTGTCCCTCTATTTCCTTTCCTGTTAAACCAAGAGAAGTCCCTTTCCTTGCATGTCGGCAACAGAGTCACTCAGTCTGGCCTTAGAAGGAAATGATGGTGGATGTCTGGGACATGCAGGAAAGGAGCTCTGGGCAGAATTCAGTCTCCTGTGAGAGTTCTTTGAGGACCAGTACTGGAGACAATAATAAAGTGTTATTCTGCCCCCTGAGGGCATCTCTGTGCCCAGAGTTTTTCCAGAGACCTCACAGGAAGCTTTGGTCACGACAGGTTTTTGATATTAGCATTTTCCAGGGTCCCCTGGATGAAACATCATAGAGCATTCCCATCTCATCTGACTTTCCAGCATTTGATAACCAGGGGTTATGTCACGGGGGAAATCAGGCAGGATGAAACCATGGGCAGCAGGTAGAAAAGGAGAGAAAATAAAATACACACAAGTTTGAGGAGTAGAGAAAGCAAGGGACTTGGGAATGGTGTGAAGTGCTTCCACACATTCAATACATATCAGCATCTGCGCTGTCAATATCAGAGGGCCTCTGGGATTTAACAACCAGATGATGAAACAAGACAAAGATAGCTCAAACCATCTTGGCTCAGCTGCTCCGTGGATGAGCATTTTCCAGGATCAGTGGATGGCCAGGCTATTGTTATTCTTACCTCCCACTGCAGCAAGCTAGTTAACCCTCTGTGTTAAAGGTATTCCATAGACATGGTAATCAGCCTGGGTATCTGTCATAGGAAGACAAGGATGGGAAGCCCTAACCTGTACACTGAGCTCCTTCCCCTGAACAAGCTGTCTCATAATTGCTGCTCCTTTTTCAGGGGTCATAAATTGGTACAGACAGTTGTGATGATCTATAAATAAAAAGATGTAGAAGAATTTTGTAAAAATTGCTTTGGTAATTAGATGACCAGCAGGTGACCTGCGTTGGTGAAAATGTAAACTAGTACAGCCACTATAAAAAACAGTATGGAGACTTCTCAAAAAACTAAAACTAGAACTGCCATATGATCCAGCAAGC